>NC_044985.1:101406233-102154646 GCF_008728515.1 Papio anubis | reverse complement strand
TGTGAACCCGGGAGGCGGAGCTTGCAGTGAGCCGAGATCCGGCCACTGCACTCCAGCCTGGGCAACAGAGTGAGACTCTGTCTAAAAAAAAAAAAAAAAAAAACTATAAGAAAAAACCAACCCCATTAAAAAGTAGGCAAAGGACGACCGGGTGTGGTGGCTCGGGTCTGTCATCCTAGCACTTTGGGAGGCCAAGGTGGGCGGATCACCTGAGGTCAGGAGTTCCAGACCAGCCTGGCCAGCATGGTGAAACCCCGTCTCTACTAAAAATACAAAAATTAGTCGGGCATGGTGGTGGGTGCCTGTAATCCCAGCTACTTGGGAGGCTGAGGCAGGAGAATTGCTTGAACTCTGGAGGTGGAGGTTGCAGTGAGCTGAGATTGCACCACTGCACTCCAGCCTGGGTGACAGAGCGAGACTCCGTCTCGAGGAAAAAAAAAAGTGGGCAAAGGACATGAAAAGACACTTCTTGCCGGGCGCGGTGGCTCAAGCCTGTAATCCCAGCACTTTGGGAGGCCGAGGCGGGCGGATCACAAGGTCAGGAGATCGAGACCATCCTGGCTAACACGGTGAAACCCCGTCTCTACTAAAAATACAAAAAACTAGCCGGGCGAGGTGGCAGGCGCCTGTAGTCCCAGCTACGCGGGAGGCTGAGGCAGGAGAATGGCGTAAACCCAGGAGGCGGAGCTTGCAGTGAGCCAAGATCGCGCCACTGCACTCCAGCCTGGGGGACAGAGCGAGACTCCGTCTCAAAAAAAAAAAAAAAAGAAAAGAAAAGACACTTCTTGAAAGAAGACATAGGCTGGGCACAGTGGCTCATGCCTGTAATCCCAACACTTTGGGATACCGAGGTGAGCAGATCACGAGGTCAAGAGATCGAAACCATTCTGGCCAACATGGTGAAACTCTGTCTACTAAAAATACAAAAATTAGCTGGATGTGGTGGCACCCTCTTGTAGTCCCAGCTACTCGGGAGGCTGAGGCAGGAGAATCACTTGAACCCAGGAGGCGGAGGTTGCAGTGAGCTGAGATCGTGCCACTGCACTCCAGCCTGGCAACAGAGCAAGGCTCCATCTCAAAAAAAAAAAAAAAAAAAAAAAAAGAAGACATACATGTGAGCAACAAACACATGAATAAAAGCTCAACATCACTCATCATTAAAGAAATGCAAATCAAAACCACAATGAGATACCGTCTCATACCAGTCAGAATGGCTGTTATTAAAAAGTCAAAAAATAACAGATACTGGAAAGGTTGTAGAGAAAAAGGAACGCTTATATTGTTGGTGGGAGTATAAATTTGTTCAACCAATGTGAAAGACAGTGTGGTGATTCCTCAAAGACCTAAAGACAGAACTACCATTCGACCCAGCAATCCCATTACTGGTTATATACGCAAAGGAATATAAATTGTTCTATTATAGTGATATGGCGTGGCTTTGTGCCCCCATCCAAATTTCATCTTTTTTTTTTTTTTTTTTTGAGACGGAATCTCACTCTGTTGCCCAGGCTGGAGTACAGTGGTGTGATCTTGGCCCACTTCAACTTCTGCCTCCTGGGTTTAAGAGATTCTCTTGCCCCAGTCTCCTGAGTAGCTGGGATTACAGGCGCTCACCACCGTGCCTTGCTAAGTTTTGTATTTTTAGTAGAGATGGGGTTTCACCATATTGGCCAGGCTGGTCTCGAACTCCTGACCTCAGGTGATCTGCCCGCCTTGGCCTCCCAAAGTGCTGGGATTACAGGCGTGAGCCGCTGCGCCTGGCCCCAAATTTCATGTTGAATTGTAATCACCAGATGTTGAGGGAGAAACCTGCTGGGAAGTGATTGGATTATGGAGGCAGTTTCCCCCATCCTGTTCTTATGATAGTGAGTGAGTTCTCACGAGATCTGATGGTTTTATAAGGAGCTCTTCCCCCTTAGCTTTGTTCAGTCTGTCTTGCCTACTGCTGTGTAAGATGTACCTCTTTCCCTTCCACCATGATTGTAAGTTTGCTGAGGCCTCCCCAGCCATGCAGAACTGTGAATCAATTAAACCTCTTTTCTTTATAAATTACCCAGTCTGGGGTATGACTTTATAGCAGTGTGAAAACAGACTAATACATATAAAGATACATGGACGTGTATGTTCATTGCAGCATTATTCACAATAGCAAAGACATGGAATCAACCTAAATGCCCATCAATGATAGACTGGATAAAGGAAATATGGTACATATACACCATGGAATACTATGCAGCCATAAAAAATGAGATCATACTCTTTGCAGGGACATGGGTGGAGCCAGAGGCTATTATCCTCAGCAAACTAATGCAGGAACGGAAAACCAAATACTGCATGTTCTTACTTATAAGTGGGAGATAAGGCCAGGCGCAGTGGCTCACGCCTGTAATCCCAGCACGTTGGGAGGCCGAGGTGGGCAGATCATGAGGTCAGGAGATCGAGACCATCCTGATCAACACAGTGAAACCCCCGTCTCTACTAAAAATACAAAAAATTAGCCGGGCGTGGTGGCGGGCGCCTGTAGTCCCAGCTACTCGGGAGGCTGAGGCAGGAGAATGGCATGAACCCGGGAGATGGAAGTTGCAGTGAGCCGAGATTGCGCCACTGCACTCCAGCCTGGGCGACAGGTGAGACTCCGTCTCAAATAAATAAATAAATAATAAATAAATAAATAAATAAATAAGTGGGAGCTAAATAGTGAGAACACATGGATGCATAGAGGTGAACACACACTGGGGCCTATTGGAGGGTGGAGGGTGGGAGGAGGGAGAGGATCAGGAAAAATAATGTGCAGTAGGCTTAATACCTCAGTGATGAAATAATTTGTACAACAAACGTCCATGACACACGTTTACCTGTGTAACAAACCTGCACATCCTGCACATGTACCCCTGAACTTAAAAGGTAAAAAGGACAGACGTGGTGGCTCACGCCTGTAATCCCAGCATTTTGGGAGGCCAAGGCAGGCGGATCACGAGGTCAGGAGTTCGAGACCAGCCTGGTCAACTTACTGAAACCCTGTCTGTACTAAAAATACAAAAAATTAGCTGGGCCTGGTGGTGGGCACCTGTAATCCTACCTACTTGGGAGGCTGAGGCAGGAGAATCACTTGAGCCCGGGAGGCGGAGGTTGCAGCGAGCCGAGATCACACCAGTGCACACCAGCCCAGGCCACAGTGTGAGACTCCATCTTAAAAAAAAAAAAGTAAAAAAAAAAAAAAAATCGGTTAAAATAAAATAAAATAAAATAAAATTTGTATATTAAGAATTGAGAAAAAAAATTGAATATTCATTTTTAAAAGCCAAAGTCAATTCTAAATAACCTTTCCTCTACACATAAGCTACCATCAGTGGCATCAAGAAAACTTATGTGGCCAGGCACGGTGGCTCATGCCTGTAATCCTAGCACTTTAGGAGGCTGAGGCAGGAGGATTCCTTGAGCCCAGGAGTTCAAGACCAGCCTGGGATACAAAGTAAGACTCCATCTCTACAAAAAATCAAATAATTAGCTGGGTGTGGTGTCACGTGCCTGTAGTCTTACTTACTTGGGAGGCTGAGATAAGAGGACTGTTTGAGCCTGGGAGGTTGAGGCTGTAGTGAGCTATAATCGAGCCACTGCACTCCAGCCTGGGTGACAGAGTGAGACTCTGTCTCAAAAACCAAAAAAAAACCAAAAAAAAAAAAACCAAGAAAACTCATAGCTGCTTTGGAAAGCATTTTGGAAGTTCCCCAAAAAGCTAAATGTAGTGTCACAGCTCTTTTAGAATTTGTCTAGTGGGGCTTTTGGTTTTTGCTGGAAAGTCCCCTAAGTAAAAAAGCAAAATAAAACATAACAAAAAACAAAAAGCTAAATATGGAGTTACTATGTCTTAGCAATTCCACTCCTAGGTATATACCCAAAAGAATTGAAAACGGGGCTAGGGGAAGGATAGCATTAGGAGAAATACCTAATGTAGATGACGAGTTGATGGGTGCAGCAAACCACCATGGTACGTGTATACCTATGTAACAAACCTGCACATTCTGCACATGTATCCCAGAACTGAAAGTATATTAAAAAAAAGGGGCCAGGCGCGGTGGCTCATGCCTGTAATCCCAGCACTTTGGGAGGCCGAGGCGGGCGGATCACAAGGTCAGGAGATCAAGACCATTCTGGTGAACACAGTGAAATCCCATCTCTACTAAAAATAAAAAAAATTAGCCGGGCGTGGTGGTGGGCGCCTGTAGTCCCAGCTTCTAGGGAGGCTGAGGCAGGAGAATGGCGTGAACCCGGAAGGCGGTGGAGCTTGCAGTGAGCCGAGATCGCGCCACTACACTCCAGCCTGGGCGACAGAGCGAGACTCCGTCTCAAAAAAAAAAAAAAAAGAAAAGAAATGAAAACACATGTCTACACAAAAACTTGTGCGTTAATGTTCATAGCATTGTTCGTAATAGACAAAAAATGGAAACAACCCAATTGTCCAACAGCTGCCAAATGGATAAACAAAATGTAGAATATTCACACTATGGAATATTATCGTGGCTGGGGGCGGTGGCTCATGCCTGCATTTGAGAGGCTGAGGCAGGCAAATCTCTTGAGCCCAAAAGTTCGAGAACAGCCTGGGGAACATGATGAAACCCCATCTCTACAAAAAATACAACAATTAGCTAGGTGTGGTGGCATGCACCTGTAATGCCAGCTACTTGGGAGGCTGAGGGGGGAGATTTGTTTCAATCCAAAGGTGGAAGTTGAAGTGAGCCAAGCCACTGCACTCCAGCCTGGGTAACAGAGTGAGAACCTGTCTCGCAAAAAAAAAAAAAAAAAAAAAAAAAAAGAAAATAATATTATCCAGCTATACAACGAGGTACTGACACGTATCCAACATGGATGAACCTTAAAAACATGTTGAGCAAAGGAAGCCAGTCACAAAAGACCACAGAATGTATGACTTCATTATGTGAAATGTCCAAAATATGCTAAGCTACAGAGACAGAAAGTAGATTAGTGGATGCATAGTGTTGGTATAGGGTGGAGTGGTGAAGGCAGGGAGTGATATTAAATGGGCATGTGGTTTCTTTTTGGGATGATGAAATGTTCTAAAATTATATTGTGGTGATGGTCGCAAAGCTGTATATACTAAAAACCACTGAATTGTACTTTTTTTGAGACGGAGTCTTGCTCTTTTGCCCAGGCTGGAGTGCAGTGGCACGATCTCGGCTCACTGCAACCTCTGCTTTCCAGGTTCAACGATTCTCTTGCCTCAGCCTCCTGAGTAGCTGGGATCACAGGCATGCACCATCATAGCTGGCTAATTTTTGTATTTTTAGTAGAGATGGGGTTTTGCCATGTTGTCCAAGCTAGTCTTGAACTCTTTTTTTTTTTTTTTTTTTTTTTTTGAGACGGAGTCTCACTCAGTTGCCTTAGCTGGAGGGCTGGAGTGCAGTGGTGCGATCTTGGCTCACTGCAACCTCTGCCTCCTGGGTTCAGGCAATTCTCCTGCCTCAGCCTCTGAGTAGCTGGGACTATAGGCATGTGCTACCATGGCCAGCTAATTTTTGTATTTTTAGTAGAGACAGGGTTTCACCATATTGGTCAGGCTGGTCTTGAACTTATGACCTTGTGATCCGCCCGCCTCGGCCTTCCAAAGTGTTGGGATTACAGGCGTGAGCCATCGTGCCCAGCCTGAATTGTACATTTTAATGGGTGAATTTTGTGTTATGTGAATTATATCTCAATAAAGCAGTTTGTAAAACATGCAGAGGCACGATCATAGCTCACTGTAGCCTTGACCACCGGGCCTGAAGCAATCCTCCCGCCTGTCTCCCAAGTGTCTGAGAATACATGCTTGTACCACCATGCCAGACCCTCACTGCTCCTTGGTTAGGTCCCCCGCTAGCTGCTTGAGGCTCCTGCCTGCCTGTCCTCAAAGCCTCCCCACCTCGTGGGAACTCATGTTCTCAACTCTCTTCGCACACCCCTCTGCCACCAATTCCATCCTCTCGGTGCTGGCTGTCTTCTGCCAGTGGCTAGGGGTGAAACAGTTTGGCAAAGTAGATTGCAGGACTAATGGCCAGTTTGTTGTCTGCTTTTTAACTCTTGGCAAGAGATCTATTTAGAAATGGTGTTGGCCTGGCACAGTGGCTCAAGCCTGTAATCACAACATTTTGGGAGGCTGAGGCAGGAGGATCGTTTGAGCCCAGGAGTTGCAGACCAGCCTGAGCACACAGCAAGACCCTGTCTCTACAGAAAATTTTTTAAAAATTATCTGGGCTGGGTGCGGTGCCTCACACCTGTAATCTCAGCACTTTGGGAGGCTGAGGTAGGTGGATCATTTGAGGTCAGGAGTTTGAGACTAGCCTGGCCAATATGGTGAAACCCCATCTCCACTAAAAATACAAAACTTAGCCAGGAGCAGTAGCAGGTGCCTGTAATTCCAGCTACTTGGGAGGCTGAGGCATGAGAATCGCTTGAACTCAGGAGGCAGAGGTTGCAGTGAGCTGAGATCTGGCCACTGAGCTCCAGCCTGGGTGACAGAGTGAGACTCAGTCTCAGTAAATACATACATAAATTAAAATTTAAAAATTATCTGGGCATGGTGGCATGTGCCTATAGTCCCAGGTACTCAGTGGCTGAAGTGGAAGGATCTCTTGAGCCCAGTAGTTCAAGGCTGCAGTGAGCAGTGATTGCGTTACTGCACTCCAGCCTGGACGGAGGGAGACCCCGTCTCTAAAAGTAAAAAAGCATTGTAATGCGCTTTCGGCCAGTGTAGGAACACTCTGGAGCAGGATGACATACCTGCTGTGTGGCGCGGGGTACGTTGCCCTCTCTGAGCCTGTGAGGTAGACAGGTGCCTGGCCGCTTGGGTCAGTATCTGCTGAACAACTCCTAACCTGGAGCGGGCTGGCTCTGTGCCAAGCTCTGTAGGTAGTAACTCATTAATCCTTACAATAAGGCGGGGCGCGGTGGCTCAAGCCTGTAATCCCAGCACTTTGGGAGGCTGAGACGGGCAGATCACGAGGTCAGGAGATCGAGACCATCCTGGCTAACACGGTGAAACTCTGTCTCTACTAAAAAAAATACAAAAAACTAGCCGGGCGAGGTGGCGGGCGCCTGTAGTCCCAGCTACTCGGGAGGCTGAGGCAGGAGAATGGCGTGAACCCGGGAGGCGGAGCTTGCAGTGAGCTGAGATCCGGCCACTGCACTCCAGCCTGGGCGACAGAGCGAGACTCAGTCTCAAAAAAAAAAAAAAAAATACAATAAGTTTCGAAAGCTCAGTGGGTTTCAATAAGCTCTGTAGTATCACCCCATTTGACAGATGAGAAACCAAGGCACAGAACGGTTAAGTAACTTGCCCAAGTTATTCATGGCAAGTGTGGACTTCAAACCATATGGGCTGCCTCCAGAGTCCATGTTCTTTTTTTTTTTTCAGACGAAGTCTCACGCTGCTGCCAGGCCGGAGTGCAGTGGTGTGATCTCAACTCACTGCAGCCTCCAACTCCCTGGTTCAAGCGATTCTCCTGCCTCAGCTTCCCAAGTAGCTGGGATTATAGGCATGCACCACCATGCCCAGCTAATTTTTAGTAGAGACGGTGTTTCACCATGTTGGCCAGGATGGTCTCGATCTCCTGACCTTGTGATCCACCCACCTCGGCCTCCCAAAGTGCTGGGATTATAGGTGTGAGCCACCGCGCCTGGCCAAGAGTACATGTTCTTAATCTGTTTATTCAACTGCTCCTGGCAGACTAACCCTAAGTTTATCGATAACAGTAAAAAGAAGGAGAGGCTGCTGTTAACACCTCTGTGCATCTCATTTAGTTCTCTACAAGGAGGCTCAGTGATCCTGAGTCACCCATCCAGTGTTACACACAGCCAATTAGAGCAGAACCTGTGTTTGTATCTTGATCAGTCCAATTTCAAGTGCTCTGTTTCTACCACCTTGTCCAGCATTTGGCCCAAGCCTGGTGTTTATGGACCACTGGTGTTAGGTTCCCACTTTTTTCAAAGGCTCCACCTGTGGGCAGGGCTTTGGAGGAGTAAAACCGCCCCCCAACACACACATGTTCATGCACACACAGGGTTTTCACGTTCGTTTCTTCAACTTCTTCCCTGGACCACCTAAGCCTGGCCAGTTATCCCCCCTCTTTCTCCTTTTCTGCACCTTCTAGCAAAGAGAGCTAGTCTGGGATCCAGGAAAAAAAATTTACAAATGAACTACTTGCTGGTTATTTTTAAAACTACATATTATTCAAACACCTTTGAGGTCACGTGTCTACCTCCATTTCCTCTCTGTAATTAATCATAGAGCCAGAAACCTGACACATAATTTTTTTTTTTTTTTTTTTTTTGGATGGAGTTTCGCTCTGCCACCAGACTGGAGTGCAATGGTACGGTCTTGGCTCACTGCAACCTCTGCCTCCCGGGTTCGAGCAATTCTCCTGCCTCAGCCTCCTGAGTAGCTGGGATTACAGGCGCGCACCACCATGCCCAGCTAATTTTTGTACTTTTAGTAGAGATGGGGTTTCACCATGTTGGCTAGGCTGGTCTCAAACTCCTGACTTTGTGATCTGCCCACCTCGGACTCCCAAAGTGCTGGGATTACCGGTGTGAGCCACCACGCCTGGCCCCCTTTTTTTTTCTTTTTGAGACAGGGTCTCACTCTGTCACCCAGGCTGGAGTGTGCAGTGGTGCCATCTCAGCTCACTGCAACCTCCGCCTCCTGAGTTCAAGCGATTCTCCTGTCTCAGCTTCCTGAGTAGCTGAGACTACAGGTGTGCACCACCACACCCAGCTAATTTTTGTATTTTTAGTAGAGATGGGATTTCCCCACATTGGCCAGACTGGTCTCAGACTCTTGACCTGAAAGTGATCCGACTGCCTCGGCCTCTCGAAGTGTTGGGATTACAGGTGTGAGCCACCACGCCTGACCTCCCCCTCCTCACTTTCAGTCCACCATAGTTCAGCTGGATCTGACACTGGCCTTCTGAGTGTGGTCAAATGAGACCTAGCCTGGCCAGTCAGAGAAGCCCATTCCCCTAACTCCTAGGACTGGTTCAGGGTTGGGCACACGACCCCAGCTGGATCAGTGAAACTCAAGTCTTAGAACTATTGGAGGCTCCACTAGTTTTGATGAAGTTGCAGCCTAGAAAGCTGAAACTTCTAGAGACCATCTTTCTACTTCAGGGAGAAAGCCTGACAGAGAATGATACCAATGCTGAAGAAAGCAGAGCTGAACAGATATTCCCATTGAGTCCCTGGATTCAGCCATGCCTGACGCCACCACGACATCATCCCACACTTCTCAATTTCATGAGCTGGTAAATTCTCCTTTTGGTTTCAGCTACTTTGTTTTGAGTATTTATCTCTTGCACCTAAAAGGTTCTGCCTCATTGTCCTCTCCATTGGAAGGTGAAGAAACTGAGGTCAGGGAAATGACTTTCTCAAGGTCACTTGGCTACTGAATGACAGAGCTGGAACTGGAGTCCAGGTCTGTAAGGCCAGTGACACCTGCTGTTTGGCAAGAAGCATGTGGTCTGGTTGTTACTGCTCAGTGCCACTCCAGGAGAGGCATGTGCCCATCATTCAGTACAGATGGCCCAGCGGGAGGATGCCCCCAGCCCCAGAGAACCATCAGCAGGTGCCCCTCAAAGCTGGGCATACCCAGAGTGACCTGCATACTCCAGGGCCTGGCCCTGTGGTTTGTCTGCCCAATATAGCGGTGACTCAAACACATCAGAGCACACAGAAACACCTTCTTCAGGAAGGTGAAGACACAGTCCATGGCTCCAACCCCAGTCCAGGTGCAGCCCCAATCCAAGACAGCTGGGCCCAGTGCCAAGGTCGTTGGCCTGGGGTGAAGGGCACCTAAGCGGGGAGGCTGAACTGTGGCCAGGGTGGGACCTCTGTGCCTTTGGCTGGCCCCAAGGAAGTGTGGAGCTGAGCCAGCGCTTCCTGGTCATCAGCCATTCCAAGGCTACCTTCAGGAGCTTTGCTATAGCCAAGTGAAATAGGAGAATCTTATTCTTCTATTTCAATAAATATCTTTAATCCTTTTTTTTTTTTTTTTTTTTTTTTGAGACAGAGTCTCACTCTGTCGCACAGGCTGGAGTGCACTGGCATAATCTCAGCTCACTGCAGCCTCTGCCTCCCAAATTCAAGCGATTCTCTTGCCTCAGCCTCCTGAGTAGTTGGGACTACAGGCACATGCTACCCCGCCCGGCTAATTTTTGTATTTTTAGTAGAGATGGGGTTTCACCATGTTGGCCAGGATGGTCTCAATCTCCTGACCTCGTGATTTGCCTGCCTCGGCCTCCCAAAGTGCTGGGATTACAGGCATAAGCCACCACGCCCGCCCCTTAAATCATTTTTATGAACTGAAAACCAGTGTCACTTGTCAAAAATAAATACTGGCCGGGCACGGTGGCTCAAGCCTGTAATCCCAGCACTTTGGGAGGCCGAGACGGGCGGATCACGAGGTCAGGAGATCGAGACCATCCTGGCTAATACGGTGAAACCCCGTCTCTACTAAAAATACAAAAAACTAGCCAGGCGAGGTGGTGGACGCCTGTAGTCCCAGCTACTCGGGAGGCTGAGGCAGGAGAATGGCGTGAACCCGGGAGGCGGAGCTTGCAGTGAGCTGAGATCGCGCCACTGCACTCCAGCCTGGGCGACACAGCGAGACTCCGTCTCAAAAAAAATAAATAAATAAATAAAATAAAATAAAATAAAAATAAATAAATACTGACCCCAAAGATAAATACAATGAAAACAAAATGATGTTGTTAAAGCTTAACTAGAGACACCTGCCCAACTAAAGTATGAATCTGGATCCCGGGTCTTTCTTTCCAAAGGCATTAAAGACACACTAGTGCCAAGGCCGTGTCCTTGAAGTCCGATTGATTGCTGTGCTGTGGCCATGTACAGCCACCCTACTTCAGCCAGTGGTACACTTGTGTATCTCAAGCTTTGAGAAACACTGAGATAAGCCAATCGTAAACTCTGAACAAATGCCCATGGGCCTTGGGAGGAACATATTTTAGGCGTAATTTCTCTTTTTTTAAAGTTGTTTTCTTTTTTTTTTTTGAGACAGAGTCTCACCCTGTTGCCCAGGCTGGAGTGCAGTGGCGCGATCTCGGCTCACTGCAACCTCCACCTCCTGGGTTCACGCCATTCTCCTGCCT
This sequence comes from Papio anubis, assembly GCF_008728515.1. NCBI lineage: Eukaryota > Metazoa > Chordata > Mammalia > Primates > Cercopithecidae > Papio > Papio anubis. The sequence goes on along the minus strand of NC_044985.1, from coordinate 102,143,490 downwards.
CAGCCTCTTGAGTAGCTGGGATTATAGGCTCCTGCCACCACGCCTGGCTACTTTTTTGTATTTTTAGTAGAGACGGGGTTTCACCGTGTTAGCCAGGATGGTCTCGATCTCCTGACCTCATGATCCACCCGCCTCGGCCTCCCAAAGTGCTGGGATTACAGGCTTGAGCCACCGCGCCCGGCCCTTTTTTGTATTTTTAGTAGAGATGGGGTTTCACTATTTTGGCCAGACTGGTCTCTAACTCCTGACCTTGTGATCCGCCCACCTCGGCCTCCCAAAGAGCTGGGATTACAGGCGTGAGCCCCCGCGCCCAGCCTTTGGGCATCATTTCTGATCAAAACTCTTGAAGTGCCTAACTGCAAGTTAGCAGGCCTGGGGCTGAGATGGGAAAACTGCGAGAAAGTTCTCTGCTGTTTTCCCTCATGTAGCCACAAAGACAAGCTGTTGGATGATCAAGTCTTGGTTAAATCATTCACTCATTCAACATTTATTGAGCGCCTACTGTGTGCTAGGCACCGTGCTAGGCGCAGAAATACAGAGATGCATAAGATACAGTCCATGCCCTTAAGGATTCACAGTCTAGAAGGGGAGACAAACATGTAAACAAGTAAAATACAGTGTGATAAGTGCCACAGGAGAAGCATTGACAAAGTGCAGAGGTAGCCTGGAGGGGAGGGGCACAGGGGTTGCCTTCCTGGAGGAGGGGGCCTTTGAGGGGATCATGAGAGATGAACAGGTACTTGCCAGGCAGACAAGGCAGGAGGAGCAGGGGAAGGCATTCCAGTCGGAAGAAACAGCGTGAGCGAAGGCACAGAGGCATGAAACTGCATGTCTTGCTTGGTGAATGGGGAACTCTAACTAGTCTGGTGGTATTGCTAAAGTGCACTAGAGGCTGCGGCTGGAGAGGCGGGCAGAGGCCGGATCATGAGGGGAAACTGAGGGCAGGGGCACCTTGGAGGGTCACCAGAGGTGAGCAGAGCCCGAGAGCAGGCTTTAAAACAGGAAAAGAGGGCTCCTGGCTGACCCAAGGTACACCTGCCTGAGGACCACAGGGTTCCCTCGCTGTGGCTCCAAAGGGATCTGGACCTAAGAGTAGAGGAACAGCAAAGCTGGAGGTGGAGTAAGCAGAGGGGCCGGGCCAGGCCTGGGGCCCAGAGCTGCCATGCACTCCCGTGCTCTGCTCACAGCCTTCTGATTTCCAATCTGCACGTCAGAGCCCCTCCTCCCAGCCGGGTGGGGGCCAGTGGGAAATCACATGGGAATGTGGCCGGCAAACCGCCGAGGGCCAGATGAGTGTCAGGTTACAGAATAGATCTTTACTAACTCAAAGAAAAAAACGGCTGCGGATAAAGCAGGAGAGATTAGTTAGATGGAGGAAGGCAGGCAGATGCGCCTAAGAACATGGGCCAAAGTGAGAAAACCGCAGCTGCCAAAGAGGACCGTGGCTGTCTCTCCCCTGGCAAGGAGGGGCCCTTTGACCCAGGGCAGGGGCAGAGGCCAGCGGGCATGACCAGGCCAGATGTGCAAGGAGAGCGTGTGACCTGCAAGACTGTGGGGCTCCACACTCCAGACTCCAGTGTCTTCTTAGCTCAATGAGGAGGTTTCCTTGGCAACCAGGACCCTCCTTCTTCCAGGCTGTAGGGAGGCCACTGAGGCAGAGAGTGGCCAGCCAGCCTTCCAGCCCTTCAGTGTTCTTAGGAATGGTTCTGTCTGAAAAATGACTTTGCAGGGATGGGTGGGGCAGGGAGGCTGTGGGAGGAGGGCAGAGTCTCAGGACACCAGAGTCCAGCTGCCCCTCTGAGTGGTGCTTTTGCAAGGCATCACACTTGAGGCCACTGTGAGGGGCTGAGCTTCTTTCCCAACCCTGGATTGGGGAAGGGCAAGATGGACTCAACCTGTGTGGGCCCTCTGCCCTGGGTTCCAGGGCTACAGTGAGATGAGGCCTCCCGACGGAGAAGCTAACAGCAGCCCCCATGTCCTTGCTGCCGTCCCAGGAATAGGGAAGGAGGGGACTCTCCCAGTTGGTAGGGTCTGGAGATGTCCCGAGACCCCTCCTTTCCTCTCGCCGTTGATGAGGCAGCCTCGCGCTGTGGGGTTCCCAGCCTCCGACCGGCCCCCTTCTCTTGGCTTCACAGTCTCATCGCCTGGTGCCTCCCCTCCCCTGAGCAGTGTGGGGGATGATGCCCGCTTGGGCGCCGATGGAGGTGGTGGTGTTAGCGATGAGAAGGATGGTGAGGTGTGGGTGGCTGGGCTGGAGGCGCTGGGGGCATCACTTGCTCTTGTGCATGTCCTTCAGCCGGCGGAGCTCTTCCAGCAGCTGGGCCCGGGAGCAGTCATCATCCCCAGTGGGGCCCGGCCCCGGCCCCAGAGCCTCCTGTAGTGCCAGGCAGTGGGTCCTCAGGAATGGGTTGTAGGAGCGCTCCTCTCCCAGGGTAGACGGGCACTGTGGGCGAGAGGAACCAGGTTTGGTGGAGAGAAGCTGGGAAATGGACCCAAGACAGAGAAGCCTGACCCCACCCCTGCCGCATCCTGGAGTTCAGGAGTTCTGACTTGAGGGCCCATGGACCAAACAGGTCAGAGCTTTGGGGAGGTGCTCGCAGGCCTGGGGTCAGCATGGACGGGTTCCCGTTGGGGCTGAGTGCCTGCCCACAAAGCTCCTCCTGGACCCCGAGTCCCTCACCGTGCCCTTGCGCTCCAGCCGCTGCTGCTGCACCCACTGCATCTTCCTCTCCCGGGCCAGGTTCTCGGGCTCCACCACGCCTGCAAAGCCCAGGTTCTCCTCCGCATACTCATGACCTACCGACAGCCACGGGGGTGAGACGCAGAACAGAGAGAGATTGGTGGGACGGTCAGAACAGTCTTCCCTGCCCCAGGTCCAGGCCGATGGGCACCCGACCACCAGGGACAAGGGCAGCACTTCCAGGAAAACCCCAATCTCCAGGAGCTGCTTCTCTAACTGCGGGCACAAGTCAGCCACGGGTGGAAAAGTGGCAACGGTTCCGGGGGAAAAACCACTAGACCTGGAGCTGGCAGGCCTGCATCTGGCCCTGACTCCGCCACTGCCTAGTGTGTGAGCTCAGTCTAGTCATGGCACCTCTCTGAGGCACCATTTTCTCATTTGGCAAGTGGAGAGAACACTGATGCCACCAGACTCAGATGTACCTGCTGTGTTCCTGGTGCCTAGAACAGAGCGTGGTATGTGTTAGGTGCACAGAAAGCACTTGTTGAGGATTAACAGAGATCTGTGAATGTTTTCATGCACTACAAGGCAATGGTTACATGCAGAGTGCATTTACTGACTTCTCCTCAGATTAAAAAAAGGCTATTTTCTGTTCTGGGCTTGGGCTGTGAACAATTAGACATCTCTCTGGAATGCCCTGGGGCCTGCAGGGCTCCCAAGAGGCTGAAGGCTGGCTGGCAGGGGAAGGTAGTGTGAGAAGCAGAGGTGTTATGGAGCCAGCACTCCAGGAGGAAGGGAGGCCAGAACTCTGCCCCTACCCCTGGAGGTGGAGCTATGTCGCTTCTGGGCCAGGAACTGGGCTGGCCTGCTTTCTAGGGGAGTGAGGGGCTGGGAAGGCCCTTGGGATAGGGAGTAGTAAAGGGGTGTCTCACCAGGCCACAGCAGGGTGTCATCCCCTAGCCCCAGCACAGTGTCCAGTGAGCTCAGCATGGTCTCTGCGTTGCCCTCAAAGGTCCGTCCTGGGTGGAGGTTGCAGGGTATGTCACAAGGTGCCAGGATAACACGATAAGGCATAAGGCACACCCAGACAGGTGGGAACCAGCTTGTAATGCTCTGGTTGGCCACCAGCCCTGACCGTGCCCTTGCCAGGCCCACCCCAGGCATCTATTCCTTCCTTCTCACTGGGAACTGGGCCCAACTGGTCACCCCTAACCAAGCCCATCTGAGGCCTCCATTGCACACAGTGACACCTGAAGGGAGGGGCTGCAGAACCTTCAGGTTGCAGGCCCCAGGCTTGGTAGACGCAGGGATGCTTTCCTGCAGAACACTTCTTCGCCTAGGCTGCCCTTTGGGATTCCATGCAGCCTGGGACTTGTGATCCTCACCCACCCCCTCACCTAGCGGTTCTAAACTTTTCATAACCTAGTTCTGCCAGTCACTGTATCAGAGAACCAGGCTCCACCCAGGGGAAACTAATTCCCTGCATTCTCTCATTCTGTCCAACAGCTGGAGCAAATCTTTTTTATTTTTGAGACAGAGTCTCATTGTTGCCCAGGCTGCAGTACAGTGGCACAATCACAGCTCACTGCAACCTTAAATTCCTGGGCTCACCACCAAACCTGGCTAATTTTTGTATTTTTTGTAGAGATGGGGTTTCACCTCATTGCCCAAGCTGGTCTTGAACTCCTGGGCTCAAGCAGTCCACCTGCTTTGGCCTCCCAGAGTTCTGAGATTACAGGCCTGAGTCACTGCTCCTGGCCTATAGTATTTATACTATTTAATTTTTGTGTGTGTGTGTGACAGAGTCTTGCTCTGTCTTCCAGATTGGAGTGCAGTGGCGCGATCTCAGCTCACTGCAACCTCTACCTCCCAGGTTCAAGCAGTTCTCCTGCCCTCAGCCTCCCTAGTAGCTGGGATTACAGGCACGCACCACCATGCCTGGCTAATTTTTGTATTTTTAGTAGAGACGGTGTTTCACCATGTTGACCAGGCTGGTTTTGAACTCCTGACCTCAGGTGATCCTCCCACCTCAGCCTCCCCAAGTGCTGGGATTACAGGCATGAGCCACTGTGCCTGGCCTATTTTAAAATTTTTTTGTAGAGACAGCCTTGCTATTTTGCCCAGTCTGGTCTCCAACTCCTGGCCTCAAGTGATCCTCCTGCCTCAGCCTCCCAAGGCACCCCAAGGGAAGTCTCAAGGATTAAAACCAGTCTGAGTAACACAGATGGAAGTAACTGCCATGGCAACATCTGTGCTAAAACTAAGGCTTCAGTGCTCTCCATGGGACCGTGGCTGCCCTGGCTTCTGTCTCTCCCTCCTCTCCCAGTTCCTCTGTCTTTCAGGGGGACTCACCACAGCCAGAGAGGAAGAGAAGATCCCCTGAGAAGAGGCAGGAGGGACCCTTGTAGGGCTCCCCATCCAGTAGGTAGACCAGATGGCCTTGTGTGTGGCCAGGCGTAGCCAGGGCCCGGATCTGAAGCCGTCCCACGCTGACCACATCTTGATGACACAGGGGACTGGGGAACAAGGGAGTAGGGGAGAGAAGGTACTGGATCTGTGCCATGCTGATCCCTGTCCCCATCCCAGGCCCAAGGGGCTGGGTGATTCACAAGAGGGTGGGCTCCCATACAAAAGCAGATACCCCAATGCCCAGGGTCTCAGGTCCGAACACTCCCCCTTTCCTCTTTTGGGGACTAAGCCTGGATCAATTGGAGGATGGGCAGTGCCAGTCTTCAGATAGGCAGGGATTGGGCCAGGAAGGGAACTGGCAAAGATCCACCTGTTGATACCCCTGAAACACTTCACTGAAGGCTGGGGGTGGGGGAAAGGGCCCATGGAAGGGGCCTAGGACCTTGCCTAGGTCAGGGACTTACTGGGTGAGGTAGGGGATGCCGTCCTGAGGGCTCCCGTACACCCGACAGTCCCGGTGCCGCCGGCTGAGGTCACGGTTCCCTCCACTGTGGTCCCTGCAGGATGGCAGAGACAGGCAAGGGGCTTCAAGGGGCAACTGTATCTAAGCCCCCCTCTTTCCCACAGCATCTCCAGGCCTTTAGGTGCTGGGGCTGTGGCTTCTGGACTGAGCAAGTTGTCCACACCTCTAGGCCTTTGTTCAAGTTGTTCCCTTGCTCAGAACATCGCCCCCAACAACTCAAGCTGGCCAATGCCAGCTGATCTTCCTGGACTCTCAGCTCAGGTCATCATCTTTCAATTCTCCAAGTGGATCTGATCACACTGTAGCTGGGCCTCCCATCCCTGTACCCTGTTGCCAACTGCTACCTGAATATTACATACTTCTTTTGTGAAGACAAGGTCTCACTATGTTGCCCAGGTTGGGCTTGAACTCCCAACCCTCTTGCCTCCGCTGTTACGTACTTTGATACAGGGCTATCTCCCCTATTGGTCTCAGAATTTCCTTGATGGAAGAGTCATAACTTTTGCCCATGCCCAGTGTGCAGTAGGTATCTAATACATGCCCATGAAATGAAAGAGAAATGACTGCCCTGCCCTCCTCTGGGGCTTCAGAAGCTCGATAAATGGAGTGGTGGGAGACTGTCCCCTTTCCTCCCTCCCCGCTGCTGTCCAGGTGACTTCACGAGGAAGGTGGGTGCCGGCCTGTACTGACTTCTTGACTTCCGGCCCCGGCCGTCCTCACTGGGCCCAGTCCTGGCAAGCCCAGCTGGACAAGGGTGGGCCAGGGAAGACGGGAGCCCCTTACCAGTGCTTGTGAGTACAGAGAATGGCGACCAAGGTGACCCCTTCCTTTTCAATGGAAGCCTGCGGGAGAGAGGAGGTTTGGAGACTGGGGAGCAGGATGCAAGGGACACTTAAAGGAGCAGGAGCCAGAAGTGTGGGTGCTGGTGGAGAGGAGAGGAGAGGATGGAGAGATGAAGCGGAGGGAGGGGATGGGGCTGGAGGGGAGAGATCCAGGAGTGTGAAGCACGGGGCACATGGAGGCAGAGGGACAGACACAGAGAAATAAGGAATGGGAGGGAAAGACAGAGAGACCCAGATACTGACAGACAGAGGTAACAGAAATAAAGAGGGTCTGAAGGGGGCCAATGGGAGTGAAAGCCAGCCTGGAAACTCACTAGACCCACAGTCCTGGGCCAACACCCCCAGCCCTCTGGCTCTGCATCCCCCACTGCTGCTCTCCCCTTCTGCCCAGCCATGCCCTGTACCTCCCTCCCCCAGGCCATGTGTGTGCGCGTGCACGTGTGAACATGGAGCATATGGGATATATCTCACGGGCAGACAGACAAGGGTCAGCCCTCTCTAGCAAGGGGAAACTGCCAGTCCCCAAGGTGACCCCAGGCACCCCCTGCTCCCTGCCCTCCCCTCACCTGCACAGCGCGAGGGTCTGAAGGGTCCACAGCCACAGCCAGCTGGGCCTGGGTGTCGATGATGAGGTAGCTGTAGTTGTCCGAGAGGACAGGGATGGGAAGCACCTTCACTCCTGGGGACAGAGATGGGCTGTGGGCAGGGTAATAGGCAGGGAGCCCAGGGTATGTGAAGGGGAGTATGAGGGTGGGGGCACAGAATGGGGGATGCTGGCCAGGGGCAATCAGAGCTCACCATTGAAGAGGCGGGGCTGGGTTTTCGAGTGGCCTTTAGGGTAGCGATTCCGAGCCCGGCGTAGCTGCTGTCGGTAGAAGAGGTACCCGAGCCAGGTGCGGGTGTACAGGCTGTACCTAGAGAGTGAGTGGGTGGCCTATGGTTAGCCTTTCTCCCTAGCTCCTCTAGACCCCTTCGTGATGCCTGCAGGCCCCACATCTCCATTCCTTTGGTCACCCCATGAGCCAATGCAATTCCACCCTCACTTATTATGTGCCTACTGTTTGCCCTGCTTAGCACTCATGACAAGATGGAGAATGAGACAGACACACCTAGAACTTGCAATCTATCAGGGAGATGTGAACTGAGTAACTCACAGAAGATAATTGGAAAGGCTGGGTGCGGTGGCTCACACCTGTAATCCCAGCTCTTTGGGAGGCCGAGGAGGGTGGATCACCTGAGGTCAGGAGTTTGAGATCAGCCTGGCCAACATGGGAAAACTCCATCTCTACTAAAAATATAAAAAGTAGCCGGGTGTGGTGGCGCACACCTGTAGTCCTAGCTACTCAGGAGGCTGAGGCAGGAGAATTGCTGAACCTCAGAGGCAGAGGTTGCAGTGAGCCAAGATCACATCACTGCACTCCAGCAGGTGAAGAGCAAGACTCCATCTAAAAAAAAGAAAGACTTGGATCTCTTTGTTTATGTCTTTTTTAATCTAGCCCAGGGTCTAGCACCCCTGATGAAGTAACCTTTGCAGGGAAGAGGGAGTAGGAATTAGGAGGCTGAAATGAGGTAGGAAAAATATTTCAGAAAGAGCAGTGGTGGTCAAACTTTAGCATGCATCCTAATCATCGGAGGAAGGTTGGGTTAAGTGGCTCACGCCTATAATTCCAGCACCTTGGGAGGGAAGGAGAGAGGATCACTTGAGCCCAGAAGTTCGAGACCAGCCTGGGCAACATTGTACCCTATAGGGTTTCTACAAAAAAAAAAAAGAATAGCTGGGTGTGGTAGCACATGCCTGTGGTCCCAGCTACTCAGGTAGCTGAAGCAGGAGGATTGCTTGAGCCCAGGAAGTCGAAGCTGCAGTAAGCCATGATTGCACCACTGCACTCTAGCCTGGGTGACAAAACAAGACCCCTGTCTCAAAAAAAAAAAAAAAAAAATCATCTGAGGCTGGGTGCAGTATCTTATGCCTGTAATCCCAGCACTTTGCGTGGCCAAGGCAGGCGGATCACCTGAGGTCAGGAGTTTGAGACCAGCCTGACCAACATGGTGAAACCCCATCTGTACTAAAAATACAAAAATTAGCTGGGTGTGGTGGTGGTGCATGCCTATAATCCCAATTCTCTTTTTTGTAGATGTAGAGATGGGGTCTCAATTTGTTGCCTAGGCTGGTCTCAAACTCCTGGGCTCAACTAATCCTCTTGTCTTGGCCTTCCAAAGTGTTGGGATCACAGGTGTGAGCCACTGTGTCCAGCCTGAAATTCTCTTTTTTTTTTTTTTTGAGACAGAGTCTTGCTCTGTTGCTCAGACTGGAGTGCAGTGGCGCAGTTTCGGCTCACTGCAACCTCTGCCTCAGGTTCAAGTGATTTTTCTGCCTCAGCCTCCCGAGTAGGTGGGATTATAGGTGCACACCACCATGCCCGGCTAATTTTTTGTATTTTTAGTAGAGACAAGGTTGTGCCACGTTGGCCAGGTTGGTCTCAAACTCCTGACCTTGGGTGATCCACCTGCCTCGGCCTCTCAAAGTGCTGGGATTACAAGTGTGAGCCACTGCGCCTGGCTGAGCCTGAAATACTTTTTTTTTTTTTTTTTTTGAGGCCAGTCTTGCTCACAGTGCCCAGGCTGGAGTGCAGTGGGCAATCTCGACTCCTGCAAGCTCCCGCCTCCCGGGTTCACGCCATTCTCTGCCTGTAGCCTCGGCCTTCTGGGTTCTGGCATCCCTTGGCTGCATGCGGCAATTTTTCATTTTTAGTAGAGGCGGGGGTTTCACCATGGTCGATCTCTGACACCTGATCCACCACGCCTCGGCCTCCCAAAGTGCTGGGATTACAGAGCGTGACCACAGCCCGGCCTTTTTTTTTGAGAGGAGTCTCACTCTGTCGTCAGGCAGGGGTGCAGTGAAGCGTGATCTCAGCTGGTGCAACCTCTGCCTCCCAGGTTCAGGTGATTCACCACCTCAGCCTCCCAGTAGCTGGAACTACAGGTGCCCACCACCATGCCCAGCTAATTTTGAATTTTAGTAGGGTGGGGGTTTTCACCATGTTGGCCAGGATGGTCTCCAATCTCTTGACCTCAGTCACCTTGGCCTCTAAAGTGCTGGGATTACAGGCATGAGCCACCGTGCCTGACCCACAGAAATTCTTTTTTTTTTTTTTTTTTTTTTTGGAGGCGGAGTCACCGGCTCTGTCACCAGGCGGGTCGCGGTGGCTGGGATCTCACCTCACTGCAGCTCGCCTCCTGGGTTCCGCCATTCTCCTGCCTCAGCCTCCCAAGTAGCTGGGACTACAAGCCCACCACCGCAGCCCAGCTAGTTTTGTATTTTTTTTAGTAGAGGCGGGGTTTCACCCTGTTAGCCAGGATGGTCTGGTCTCCTGACCTCAGTGATCCGCCCGTCTCAGCCTCCCCAAAGTGCTGGGATTACAGGCTTGAGCCACAGCAGCCCGGCCGGTGCCTGGGGGTGCCAATGATTTTATCTTTGACCTTGTGTCTTGTTTTTTTTTTTGAGGTGGAGTCACCAGCTGTCTTGCCCAGGCTGGAGTGCAGTGGCTTGGGATCTCAGCTCACTGCAAAGCTCCCGGCCTCCTGGGTACACATGATCTCCTACCTCCAGCTCCCAGTAGCTGGGACTACAGGCACCGCCACCTAGCCGGCTAGTTTTGTCTTTTTTAGTAGAGACGGGGTTTCACTGTGTTAGCCAGGATGGTCTCCATCTCCTGACTTCGTGATCCGCCTGTCTCGGCCTCCCAAAGTGCTGGGATTACAGGCTTGAGCCACTGCGCCCGGTCTGATCTTGTGTCTTGTAAGTGGAGCCTGATAGGACAGTGGGACGTGCAGGGAGCAGGAGACACATACAGTGAGTGTGCTCCGTTCCTCACTTACCATACCTGTACAGAGTCTGCAATGCCTGTGAGCACACAGATCTGGGGGACCCACAATGCATGGGAGTTCAACAGGACTCAAAGCGAGTACAAGGTGAGTGCACACCTATGACTGACCCAAGAGGCCAAGCTTTCAGTTCAAACTAGAATGTGCTTCAAGTGCACAAAAAAGACAGAAGTGTTCTAAGAAACACGAATGATCAAGGAATTCTGCTGCATCCTTTCTTGCTTTTGTGTTATCCACACACTTAGGCTGCAAATAGCGATACAGAAAGGAAGGGGAAGATAGGGTAACCAATCCATCCTTTTCCTTTCCATCCTTCCTTATTAACTGGCAAGCCAACAGTGCTGGCAGAATGTGCACATATTAAGAATTGAAAGCCGGGCGCGGTGGCTCATGCCTGTAATCTCAGAACTTTGGGAGGCCGAGGCAGCTGGATCACAAGGTCAGGAGTTCAAGACCAGCCTGGCCAAGATGGTGAAACCCCATCTCAACTAAAACTACAAAAATTAGTTGGGCGTGGTGGCAGGTACCTGTGATCCTAGCTACTCGGGAGGCTGAGGTTGCAGTGAGCCGAGATTGCGCCACTGCACTCCAGTCTGGGTGACAGAGTGAGACTCCATCTCAAAAAAAAAAAAAAAAGAATTGAAGGCCGGGCGCAGTGGCACACGCCTGTAATCCCAGCTCTTTGGAAGGCAGAGGCTGGTAGATCACTTGAGGTCAGGAATTGGAGACCAGCCTGGCCAACATGGTGAAACCCCATCTCTATTAAAAGTACAAAAATTAACAGCGTGTGGTAGTGGGGACCTGTAATCCCAGCTACTCAGGAGGCTGAGGCAGGAGAATCGTTTGAACCTGGGAGGTGGAGGTTGCGGTGAGCCAAGATCACGCCATTGCACTCCAGCCTGGGCAACAACAGTGAAACTCCATCTGAAAAAAAAAAGAAAAACAACGAACTGAAGGCCAGGTGTGGTGACTCACGCCCGTAATCCCAGCACTTTGGGAGGCGGTGATGGGAGAAGTGCTTGAGCCCAGGAGTTTGAGACCAGACTGGGCAACATGGTGAGACCCCATCTCTACTAAAAATGCAAAAATTAACCAGGCATGGTGGCACGCACCTGTGGTCCTAGCTACTTGGGAGGCTTAGGTGGGAGGATCACTTGAGCCCAGGAGGTCAAGGCTGCAGTGAGCCATGTTTGCACCACTTCACTCCACTCTGAGTGACAGAGGAGACCCTGTCCTGGTAAGAACTAAATATATATATCCATGTATAAGCTAAGAAATATTAATTATGTAGTTTCTGTGATTCTACAGGAGTTAAATGTTCTTATATTTGTATTTAAAACAAGCATTGCACAGTATTAAGCAAATGGTAAAATTCCTGCTAATAATTTAAATGCTTCTTACTTAGAATTATATTCAATAGCAAATTAAAAACATAACAGGTCAAAACAGATCGTACAAGAAAAAAAGCTTCATATTTTAGTATTTTTAATGACTATTTTTTCCCAACTATTTTTTTTTTTTTGAGACAGAGTCTCACTCTGTCGCCCAGGCTGGAGTGTGGTGGTGTGATCTTGGCTCACTGCAAGCGCTGCCTCCCAGGTTCATGCCATTCTCCTGCCTCAGCCTCCTGAGTAGCTGGGACTACAGGCACCTGCCACCATGCCTGGCTATTTTTTTTTTTTTTTTTTTAAGTAAAGACAGGGTTTCACCATGTTGGCCAGGATGGTCTCGATCTCTTGACCTCGTGATCCACCCGCCTTGGCCTCAAAAGTGCTGGGATTACAGACGTGAGCCATTGTGCCCGGCTGACCCTAAGTCTCTACAAGGATTGACTGTATGTGGGAGCAGGTGCAGCCGCTCTTCAGACCCCTTAGGGAAGAGCTAGCTGATTTGTCCGCAAGCAGTTGGGTGAAAACCAAGCAGGTTTCCATGGCAATTTGTAGAAATGATTTAGGTAAAGTTTAATCACTGCACTGTCTGCTCTATGTACCCATGGGTTTATATTGACTGGCAATCTGGGCACATGATTGAAAGGCTTTGCCAACCTTTATTTGTCTTTATGTTCCTTTTTCGTAGGCCTTCTTTTTTTTGGTTTTATTTCTAAATTAGATTTGGCCAAGTTACACTTTTATTTCTTCAACAATATTTACTGAATCCTTGCTATCGGCCAGGCACTGAACACACACTGAGCAAGGCAAACTCACTGTCTTTGTGAAGATTCTATCTAGTAGGACAGACAGCATGATTAACATTTTTTTTTTTTTTTTTTCAAATGGAGCTTCACTCTTGTTGCCCAGGCTGGAGTGCAATGGCATGATCTTGGCTCACCGCAACCTCCACCTCCCAGGTTCAAGCAATTCTCCTGCCTCAGCCTCCCAAGTAGCTGGGATTACAGGCATGTGACAGCACACCTGGCTATTTTTGTATTTTTAGTAGAGATGGGGTTTCTTCGTGTTGATCAGGCTGGTCTCGAGCTCCCAACCTCAGGTGATCCGCCTGCCTTGGCCTCCCAAAGTGCTGGGATTACTGGCATAAGCCACTGCATCCAGCCTTTTTTTTTTTTTTTTAAAGAGATGGGATCTTGCTCTGTCAGCCAGGCTGGAGTGTGGTGGCTCAGTCACAGCTCACTGAAGGCTGAAATGCTGGGGTTCAAGTGATTCTTCCACCTCAGTATCCCGAGTAGCTGGGACTACAGGCATGAGCAGACATACCCAGCTAATTATTTTTGTTTTTTTGTTTTTTGAAGAGAAGATGTCTTGATTCGCTTCCAGGCTAACACTGAGAGTTTCTAATACACAAGAGCACGTTCTAACACCTGGAGACCCTAGTCAAATCACCCAAGTACGATGAGAAAGAGTGAAAGAGGATATCTGCATAATCTCAAAGTATCTGCTTCACAAAATAACCACTAATTTTAAAGACCATAGAAACCTGGCTGACTCCACCTTAAGCCAGTGATCAAAGTTAATCTCACCAGTAACAATATATAGACATCATTTGCCTCTTGGTATGATGTACCAAGGAGGGCACAAGATCACTTCTGTGGTATTTGTGGCAAAAATGCAAATCTCTAATTCTTTTTTGGGACTTGCTCTGTCGCCCAAGTCAGAGTGCGGTGTTATGATCCATAGCTCACTGCAGCCTTAATCTCCTGGGCTCAAGCGATCCTCCCACCTCAGCCTCCTGAGTAGTTGGGACTACAGGTGCGTGCCAGTTAATTTTTTACATTTTTAGTAGAGATGAGGTCTCACTATGTTGCCCAGGCTCTACTCTTCAAATGTATGGACAAGACAAAAGATAGACTGAGAAACTGTCCCAGACTGGAGGAGACCAGGAGATAAATGCAACGTGGGATCCTGGACTGGATTGCAGATCAGAGAAAGGGCAACAGCAGGGAAAAATGGTGGATTTGAGTAAGCTCTGAGAGTAGTTCATAGGCTAGTATTTATGTTAATTTCTTGGTTTTGATGACTATAGTGCGATTATGAAAGATGGTAGTATTCAGGGGCGAGAGGCATATGGGAATGCTATGTAGTATTTTGACAAGTCTGAAATCATTTCAAAATGAAAAGTTGTGTTTGTTTGTTTTTAGACTGAATCTTGCTCTGTCACCCGGGCGGGGGAATGCAGTGGCATGATCTTGGCTCACTGCAACCTCCATCTCCCAGGTTTAAGCAATTCTCCTGCCTCAGCCTCCCTAGAAGCTGGGATTACAGGTGCCTGCCACCATGCCCAGCTAATTTTTATATTTTTAGTAGAGACAGGGTTTCACCGTGTTGGCCAGGCTGGTCTGGAACTCCTGACTTCAGGTGATCCTCTTGCCTTGGCCTACCAAAGCGTAGGGATTATTGGTGTGAGCCACAGTGCCTGGCCCAAAATGAAAAGTTAAAAAATAAAATTAAATAAAATCACCCTTTCCTCTGACAGACACCACCTTGCACCAATGCCTGAGTCCCGTTCCTGTCTTTATTTCTCGCTACATGGGCTTATAGAAGGAGCAGAGGCTCTGGCAACAGAAAGATCCGGGCTCCTATCATAGCCTGGCCCCTGTTGACTCTGTGACTTTGGGCAAGTCATGAGTTTCACAGATGAGGTTCCTCATTGATAACATGGCAATGCTGTGACTTATCCCTGAAGGACTGTGCGAAGATTAAGTGCCTAAAATAAGAAAACTAATGTAAAGCACTCAGCCGAGAGCCTTGCGGGTGGAAGATGTTTGGCAATTGTTGTTTCCTTCCCAAATTCAGCCAGGCAGTCCTCCCAGCTGCTAAAGCAGGGTCATGCACATCTGGGAGGGGTGATAAGCTCCCTGCCTCCGCTCACTAAATGCTGACTACATGTGCCCAGGTTCTGTCCCTAACAAAGGACAAGATCTCTGGGGGCAGGGACTGTGCACCAAGAAGCCGCAGTAAACAAGGCCCCTCCCTGTCACTCACTGTATTTGGCAAATACTGTGCAAGATGGACACAGTGGAGACAGCAGAAACACGGCAGAAGGGGCCCTGCCTTCGGGGAGCTTGTAACGTGGGGAAAGGGAGGGCCAACAGACATTAAACCAGAAACTGGATTAGTCAGCAAACTGCCAGTTAACTATGGCTGGGGGTGGAAAAGAGTGGCCGGAAGGGAAGAGGCCCTACTGTAGACAGGGTGCCCAGGGAAGGCCTCGTGCCCAGAGGGTGACATTCATGCTGGAAACTGCAAGACCGAGCCAGTGGCATGGACGGTTCTGGGTGATGTGGCACCAAGGCAGGAGGAGTGTGGAATTTTAGGAATTGCCAGGAGGCCTCGGAGTCTCTAGGCAGGGCTGGAGGGACCAACAGTGCTGGAGAAGGGGTCAGTGAGGTGGGCAGGAGCCAGGCCGTGCAGAGAGTGGAAAATGGCTGGTGGGCGTTAGAACAGGGTGCACAGGATCAGACTCCCTTTCTGAGAGCTCACTGGGCTGCTGGGTGGAGAAAAGGGGCAGGAGGTACTGAGTCATCCAGGTGGGAGAGAGACAGGGGTCTGGACTAGAGAGGGTGCTGGAGGTGGAGAGGGTAGGGTGGCAGAGGGATGGGAGATCTGTGCCTGGCTTGGATGTGGGCTAGGGACAGGTTGCAGTCCTTGCTGGCCTGAGGTCTTGATCTTTGGGCAAAGCAGGAGAAGGCAGGGCTGAGGCGGGGAAGGAGGAAGGGAAGGGGAGAACAGCCTGAGGACCTAGTGGCTCTCCCCAGCCCTGTGCCCCGCCCTGCCAAGGGCTTCCACAGGACTCTCTAAGCCACTTAGCTCAGGCTCTTCCTCCATCTGCCTGCAGAGTTGGCGAGTGACAATCCCCACGGTCAGCTCCCCGTCCTGCTCCTTCTCTTTCTGGGAAAGGGCCCCTGTCCTTGCAGTTGCATTTAGCCTTCTCCCTGGCATATGCAACCAAAACAGGATCCCTCTCAATTTTGCCATCCACTGCCCCCCATCGCAGCCTCACCTGTGGGAACAGGCCCTGGAAACTCACCTAGGGTCTTTCTACCTCCGACCCAAACTGCAAACCACAGGCAAAAAGAAGTTCCTAAAGCGCCGCATTTTGCTGAGGCTTGCACCTGCTCGAAAGTCTTCGGTGGCTCCTCACTGCTTATGAACAAATGTCCAACTTCCAGTCAGGCCTTCTGGAAACTGAGACCACGGGAGTCGCTGCCCCCTCCCTTCCTGTACTGCCCAAGGATAATCCCGTGCTCCCAAGAATGAAAGGACAGAAACCCCCTAAATGACTGCCACCAGCGAAATGTACAAATAAATTCCAACATATTCAGACCTTGGAAAACTGCACAGCAAGGGAAACACATGATCTAGAGCAACAGGTTTCAACATTCACAAAGCTCAAGCACGCATCGTTATGCTGAGACATACTGCAGAGAAAACAATATGACAATATTCATTAAAAATACAAAAGCATGGCTGGGTGCGGTGGCTCACACCCGTAATCCCAGCGCTTTGGGAGGCCGAGGCAAGTGGATCACCTGAGGTCAGGAGCTGGAGACCAGCCTGACCAATATGGTGAAATCCCGTCTCTACTGAAAACACAAAAATTAGCCAGGCATGGTGGCGTGTGCCTGTAATTCCAGCTACTTCAGAGGCTGAGGCAGGAGAACTGCTTGAACCTGGCAGGCAGAGGTTGCAGTGAGCCAACATCGTGCCACTGCACTCCAGCCTGAGTGAAAGAGTGAGACTGCCTCAAAAAAAAAGAAAAAAAAAAAAAAAGCATGCAAATCAATCATGTATATTTTTTGGGTTTTTTTTTTTTTTTTTTTTTGAGAGGGAGTCTCGCTCTGTGGCCCAGGCTGGAGTGCAGTGGCGCAATCTCAGCTCACTACAAGCTCCGCCTCCCGGGTTTACGCCATTCTCCTGCCTCAGCCTCCCGAGCAGCTGGGACTACAGGCGCCCGCCACCTCGCCCGGCTAGTTTTTTGTATTTTTAGTAGAGACGGGGTTTCACCGTGTTAGCCAGGATGGTCTCGATCTCCTGACCTCGTGATCCGCCCGTCTCGGCCTCCCAAAGTGCTGGGATTACAGGCTTGAGCCACCATGCCCAGCCGGAACCTGTGCCCTTCTGTCTTCAATCCCCTGCTCCACCTTCCCAGGATGTCACTGCCCCATGTTATGGCCCCTGGTTTCCTAAGCCATTACCAGAGATACGGCTTCTTCTTTTGCTGGAGGCAAGAAGCAGGAACTCACTCCCCTAACCTCAGTTTCCCTTTCTGTCAAATTGAGTGCTCCCCGCAGCCTGGACTAGTAAGTTTATGTGACTCACAAGAAAATACTGATGCTTGTTATGTGACTCACAAGAAAATACTGATGGGCCTTGGCCCATCTGTATTAGAATGATCTAGGGGTGCTGGTTAAACAAGAAGATTCTGACCTTCTTCTCTCCCTCCCTCTTCCTAGATTTTGATTCAGCAGTTCTGGGGCCAGGAACTACCCATCATCACCTCACCAAAAAGAAGATAAAGTTTCCTAATTGGTCCTCTAGGACTTAGGTGGGAGGCAGAAAAGCCATTCTGCAAGGTGGGGAGCAGCCAGCCTGGGTAAGTGGCAGCTGCCCCGAGGGACCCTCCTTGTGGGGTTACAGCTGCAGACAGTGCCAGCACCTCCAGTGTAGGGTCAAAGTGCACCTTCCACTCCTTGCCTCAGTGAGCCAGCAGTTGGTGTCTCTGGTATCTGAATGTGAGCCTCCAGCCCCATGGGAGGCCATGTGTGACAACTGGGGACAGTGAGCCACTGCCCCCCCAGATGCCCCTCCCTCTGACACACAGTGGAAAACACACAATGAAGCTCTTCTTCTCTCCTCCATAGGGCCATTTCACCATCCTGGGCAGCCCTGAGAGAAGCCTGAGGTTTTCAAGCCTCTGTCCCAGCTGGGCCCAGGGCTGGCCTCAGGCCAGGGGGAGTAGGAGGGAGGGTGGAGGGCAGGAGAGCAGCATAAAGGGGGCTCTGCCTCCCACAGAATGACCTGGAAAGCCCTTATTGCCAGGGTCACCTGCCTTGGCTCCTCCCTTCCTCCTGTATCCGCTAAATGGCCCCCCGATCCCACAGGGCCCCAGACTCCACTGGGACCCAACGGACAAGCTCAGGCTGGTGGGGCCTCTGGCCGGGGACTGTTCTGGCTTCTCCCTTCGTGTCCTCAGGACCCAGACTGCCCAGGCTCTGCATCTTACCAC
Source organism: Papio anubis (assembly GCF_008728515.1). Lineage (NCBI taxonomy): Eukaryota > Metazoa > Chordata > Mammalia > Primates > Cercopithecidae > Papio > Papio anubis. The sequence goes on along the minus strand of NC_044985.1, from coordinate 102,125,471 downwards.
CGACAGGGCACTCCTAATGAAACGGAACTGAAAGTGCCTGTCTGAGAGCTGAGGGACCTGGAGGGCCACCAGGACACAGGGTTCTATGGGACCCAAGGTCTGCTCTGAGGCCCCTCAGGAACGCAGAGAGCAGCTCCATGTTTTGTGCATTCTCAAAACTGAGGAAACGGAAGAAGATAACGAGACAGCTAAAAGGCCCTTGAGGGTGAGGGTTTCCCGAAGCTGCCAGTATGCCTGGGGGCGGGGGGACTTCCTCACGCCCAGGAGAGGGACAGGGCTGCTCCGCGGTCAAAACAGGAGATCCCCGGGTCAGGGTCTGCCATCGTCCTACCCATCCCTGGATGGGTTCTTCCCCAGACTTCACAGCCCTCTCCAGAGGACACCCGTCTGTCACTGACGAAGGGGGCACTTGGCTAGAACCAGAAGCACAGTAAGAGCTGGTGGCCTCTCCATGGTGTCTCAGCCCTGGCTGGGAGGCCTTAGCTAGTTCTGTCTCCATGGGTGTAATCCCAGGCCACCTGCCTGCCAAGGGCTCTGGGCTTTGTTTAGTTTTGGTTTGTTTCTTGTGACTTTCTCCTTCTCTCCTCACTCATCCCAATCCCAGGCTTTCCTGATTCAATCCTGCTCCCTGGGCTAGGCCTGAGGGCCCAGAGGGCCACCAAGGACACAGGGTTCTAGTGGAGCCGGGGTCTGCTCCAAGGCCCCTTAGTTTTTGTTTGATTGTTTGTTTTGACACAGAGTCTCGCTCTGTCATCCAGGCTGGAGTGCAGTGGCGTGATCTCCGCTCACTGCAAGCTCCGCCTCCCGGGTTGAAGTGATTCTCCTGCCTCAGCCTCCTGAGTAGCTGGGATTACAGGGGTGCGCGACCATGCCCAGTTAATTTTTGTATCTTTTAGTAGAGATGGGGTTTTGCCATGTTGGCCAGGCTGGTCTCAAACTCTTGGCCTCAAGAATCCACTCGCCTTGGCCTGCCAAAGTGCTGGGATTACAGGTGTGAGCCACTACACCCGGCCCCAAGGCCCCTTAGGAACACAGAAAGCAGCCAGGAAGTCCGATCCATGAACACCTAACTCCAGTACAAGCAAGAATGCGCACGGGAAGCTCGAAGAGGGAAGATAGTGCCGGGGGCAGTCTGGAGACAAGAGGTTCATTTTGACTGAGGAGGCTGGGAAGGCTTCGTGGAGAAAAGGGCACCTGAGCCAAGCTTTTCATTCATTTATTCATACATGCATGCATTCATTCAGAAACTTTTTTTTCTTTCACATCAGACGGATACCGTGCTGACATCACCACAAGGTTTGAGGGATGCGCATGTTACCTATGCGTGTGAAAACCCAATCATACTTAGGAATTAAAATAGGATCATTCAGAGGCATTTAGTAAGGGCCACCTAGGTGCCAGGCACTGTTCTGGAATCTGGGATACAGTCTTGAACAAAGCTTCTCCCCCTGTGTAGCCACATTCTGGTTGGGGGAGAAGAACAATCAACATGTAGTGTGTCCCATGGTGATGTGAACTAGGGGAACATAAAGCCGGAGAGGGGACAGGGTGCAGGGGTGGGGGTGGTGCTATGTTTATGTGGGGTGGTCAGGGCAGGGCTCTCATATAAGGCAAAATTTGAGCAGAGAACTGAAGGAAGTGAGGCAGCAAGCCATGCGGAGTCACAGAAAGGCCTGAAGGGAGGGGTGTCTTGGTGTATTTGAGGCCTGGGATTACAACAGGCAGAGACAGAATTAGCCCAGACCTCTCCGCTAGGACTGAAGCACCGTGGAGAGGCCACCAGCTGTGGCTGAGGCAGAGGAGCAGGCTGAAGGGCGCTAAAAGATGTGGTAGGGATGGGCAGGTCACAGAGGGCCCTGAAGCCATTCTTCGAACAGACTTGGACCTCATGAGAGAGGTGGGAAATCGCTGGAGGAGTTTGAGCAGAGAAGTAATCCATTCCTGACTTAAATAACAGTTTCTTTTTTTTTTTTTTTTTGAGATGAAGTTTCACTCTTATCACCCAGGCTGGAGTGCAATAGCGCAATCTCGGGTCACTGCAACCTCTGCCTCCTGGGTTCATTCAAGTGATTCTCCTGGCTGGCCCAGGGTGGTGGCAGTGGAGGCAGGGAGAAGTGTTCAGATTCTGGGTACCTTTGAAGGTGAGTTTTGAAGATGCAACAGAATTTGACAGTAGAGACGTAGGGAGGAAGGAAGGCAGGACAGGTCAGACGGAAGTGCAGGAACAGCTCAGGCCTGGAGGAGATGAAACTGGGCAGGTCTGTAGGGGGTGTGGGAGGGCTGCAAAGGCCTGGGCGAGGGGCGTGGCTCCATTATGTTGGCAATGTGGCTTGCAGAAGTGGACACTTGCTCAGAGCCACACTCTGAAAACTAACCAGGCAGCAGGGGGAAGCTGTGTCAGTGGGGAGAGCAGAGAGCAGCAGGGAGGCATGAGGCTGCTGTGGGTGCTCTGGCCATAGCTCTCCAAGGTCCTACAGGCCCCAGAAAAGAAAAGGATCCTGCTCCCCTCCTGCCAGGCTGCGACGTGGATAGCCCAGCTCATCTACCTGGCCTCATACGGCAGCTGGGAGGATTCACTCAAGGTCCCTCCCATCAGGCTCCTGCCACTCTTGAAATCAAGCCAGTGGGACTCATTGGCCCCAGATAAGGGCTTTCCTCTTGCAGAAGCAGGGCAAGCTGGGTCCATCACAGGGAGGGTTGTGAGGGTCAGGAAGGACCTTCTACGCCTAGGAATGGAGGGGGGCTTGGTCTAGGAGAGAAGGCTGTCACTAGGACTGGCTTTCCCCACAGGCCAGCTGCTACCCACCTCCTTGGCTCTGCAAGACACTCGCAGACCTGCCTGTGTCCTATCCGTCTCCCCTCTGCAGACAGAGGCTTTCCTCAAGACTCTGTTCTGCAAAATCCCCACAACTACCCCTAAGAAGGCAAAAGGACAACTGAGGCATGAAGCAGGGGGCACACACGGGCGAGTCCCACATTCCTGATCTGACTCCCCAGGTGTATCATGCTGCTTCTGGGGAGCTTGCCGTGCCCTGCCTCCTCCTGGGTTTGGGCCCCCCCATTTTTTTTTTTCTTTTGAGATGGAATCTTGCACTGTCGCCCAGGCTGGAGTGCAGTGGTGCAATCTCGGCTCACTGCAAGCTCCGCCTTCCAGGTTCACACCATTCTCCTGCCTCAGCCTCCCAAGTAGCTGGGACTACAGATGCCTGCCACCAGGACCGGCTAATTTTTTGTATTTTTAGTAGAGACGGGGAGACCTCCTGACCTCGTGATCCACCCACCTTGGCCCCCCAAAGTGCTGGAATTACAGGCTTGAGTCACTGCGCCTGGCCGGGCCCTTGTTTATATGTGTTCGCATGTGCTTTCTCCTTCCCTGCAGAACAGTGATCAGAACCTGTTCATATCTGGGACCCCACAGTCCTTACCCAGGGCAGCTGGGTGTTCCCTGGCTGAATGAAGGGATGTGGAGTTTCCTGCTGGGTGGTGAGTAGGACAGGCTTGGAAGACAGGGGTGGAGTTATGTAAGGAAGCTCCGGAAGGACACAGGGCCATGGATCTTCTCCCACCCAACTCCAGGTCACAGCAGGAACACTTGCTAACATTTCCTGAACACTCTCTTTGAGCCAGGCCCTGTGTATTTTAGGTGCGGTTTCATTTGATCTTCATAGGAGCCCTATGAGGTAGGCATCCCCAACCCCATTTTATAGATGCAAACAACCAAGGCACAGAGAAGTTACTTGTCCAAGGTCACATGGCTATTAAGCAACAAAGATAGGATGCAAAAGCAGATTTGTTCGACCCCACATGCTATGTGCTTAGCTACTATCCACACTGTCTCCCAGGCGCCACAGAGCCCCAAATGCATGTGTCTCACATCAGGTTCGCCTGTGGCCACTGTGCTCAGTTATCCTCATCCTAAGACAATTGTAGTTATGGTTAAGGAAAGCCTTTTATAAAATTGCCACACACCAGGGATGCTGATTATTAATGATAACATGGCCAACAGCTCTCCTCCCGGTGAGCCTGGTGTTTCCATCATTTCCTTTCCACCCCCAGTAGAATCCTCTATTTGTGATCCTCCCAGCCACACCTTCAGGTTGGTAGCGCATGTGCCCTCCCCCTCCCCACCATGTCCTGTCCCATCCCGTTCCCCCTCCCTCCTCATCCTTCCTGGAGACACCCCTAGCACCAACACCTGCCCATTTCTACCCTAGAGTTTCCTGCAAATATCCCCTTTCCCTCCCAGCAGCCAGCAGCCTCTCCCGCTGGGGACTGGACTGATTGTTTCCCAGACTATGAGGAGCAGGGTCTGGAAATCCGACTCCAGGCACACCCTTCAAATCTGCAAATTTGAGGAGTGGATTCCAAAGCAACCTTGAAATCCAGACACAGAAAAGCCTGTAGAAATACTGCATTTTGAAGAAGCTCTCCAATGACTCTAGTTTTGGAGATCTGTAAAATCCCAAGTCCCAATTTCCAGGCATACCCATACCCTCAAGATTCTGAGATAGTGATTCTGGCATTCTGATCTCAGGAATTCTGATTCCAGTTCCTTATGGAAACTTCTATTTTCCACTTCCTCAGGCCATTTGTATGACCTCAAGCTTACTAATTTTGAAAGCTAGAAGTAGATTTAAATATCTTTCCCCAGATAAGACTGTAAAATTCCCAGAAATTTTATGGGGAGAAAATGTTTCCATTAAAAATCCCAAATATGGGCTGGGTATAGTGGCTCCTGCCTGTAATCCCAGCACTTTGGGAGGGCGAGGTGGGCAGATCATGAGGTCGGGAGTTCAAGACCAGCCTGACCAACATGGTGAAACCACATCTCTACCGAAAATACAAAAATTAGCCAGGTGTGGTGGCGAGTGCCTGTAGTCCCAGCTACTCAGTAGGCTGAGGCAGGAGAATTGCTTGAACCCGGGAGGTGGAGGTTGCGGTGAGCTGAGATTGTGCCACTACACCACTCCAGCCTAGGGTACAGAGCAAGAGTCCGTCTCAAAAAAAAAAAAAAAAAGGCCAGGTGTGGTGGCTCATGCCTGTAATCCCAGCACTTTGGGAGGCCGAGGCGGGCAGATCATGAGGTCAGGAGTTCGCAACCAGCCTGACCAACATGGTGAAACCCCGTTTCACCATGCCAAGATCACACTATTGCATTCCAGTCTGGGCAACAGAGGGAAACTCCGTCTCAAAAAAAGAAAAAAAAAGAAGATTATTTAGATACTTTCATATTTGGGGATTTTCTTTTTCTTTTTCTTTTTTTTTTTTTTTTTGAGACGGAGTCTCGCTCTGTTGCCCAGGCCTGAGTGAAATGGCGCGATCTCAGCTCACTGCAACCTCTGCCTCCCAGCTTTAAGCGATTCTTCTGCCTCAGCCTCCTGAGTAGCTGGGATTACAGGTGCTCACCACCATGCCCAGGTAATGTTTGTATTTTTAGTAGAGATGGGGTTTCACCATGTTGGCCAGGCTGGTCTCGAACTCCTGACCTCAGGTGAGCCAGCCACCCGCCTCAGCCTCCCAAAGTGTTGGGATTACAGGCGTGAGCCACCACGCCTGGCCTAGATATTTTTCAGTCTCATTATTTTAATGCAATATGCAGAGCAATGGTAACTTACTTGGCGCATTATCTAAATGGTGACCAAAGTTTAGGATATTAGAGATGTGAATGCTCCAAAAGGCACAAACGCAAGATCCCCACCCCACCCTCCAGCACCATGTTTTTCTAGTTTTCCCGTCCACTGAAGCCTTTATATCTCCGCTTCTTAGACTGTGAATGGAATCCTGGGCCTAAAGCTTCTGGGTGTGTGGGTGGTCTGGGGAGGAGAGGGTGAGTTGCACAATGTCTGCTCAGAAGCTCAGGAAATTCCCAGGCTTAGGCTCTCCCCACAACCTGGCCTGTGGCCAGGGCTCTCACAATTCCCATCCCCAACATTACTGTCCCTAAACTGGGGCTTGAGGTCCTGACCCATGGCCAGGCTGGTAGTAGGATGGGGACAGGGGCCCTCGGAGGCCTGTCTTCTTCCCTGCCTCTCAGCGTCCCTGAGTCTGAACAGTGCTTGCTATCACCACCCTCCCCTGGGGCCAGGAAGGAAGGGGTAGAGGGAGGCAGGAGGGCAGAGTGAGCGGGGGAGGGTCCATGGAGACAAATCACTGGAAAAGTGGGCAGAGTCAGTTGGGTCAGATTTCACAGCCTGGGGCTTCCACTAGGGCCAGGCTGTGGTTAGAAGGAAAGGGACATGCTGGAATCCAACAGGGTTGAGACCCTTGCTTGGGACAGAAGAACCTAACTTGACTGGTGAGAAGTTGGGTGCTGGTGAGTGGGACAAGGACATACGGAAGGAGTTGGCGGTTTTAAATGTCAGATGGTGGGAGGCATTCCTTCTCTCCGGCACTTGCCATCGGAGCCCGGGCATCTGCTGACCTTACCCCTGGACAGGGACGGTCTTCCCAGCCCTGGCTACTGCACTATCCTCCTGTCCAGCTTCCTGGTCTCCAGCCCCTTCTGTGGCACTTTTCTCCAGATGTTCTCTCACGCCTCCTTACGTGGCCACCCTGGCCCGCCTCTCCGATCCTCCTTCCCCAGCTTATCCCAATTCTCCAGCCCCCCAACTCCCTCAGACCCCCCAACTCAGTGGCTTCTCCAATCCGTCTCCTCGATCCCTCTTCCCTCAGACCAAGCCCCGTCCTAACCGCCACGCCCACCCCCAGCTCCGGCCCGCGCCTCCCAGTCCCCTCTCCCAGCGCGCCCGCCTCCCGAGCCGGCACGCTTCGGACCCCGGGCACTAACCCGATTCGGAAGAGCAGCCGCTGGCTGTGCGCCATGAGCAGGCCGCGGAGGCCCCGCCGCACTCGGCAGCCGCGGGGGCTCACAAGTAGGACGAGGACAAGGACGAGGAGGAGCCAGCAGCCGGCGACCCACTGCCACGGCGCGGGCCAGCCCTGCCAAGCCATGCTGGGGGCAGGCGCGCGCCAGCCGGGCGGAGCTGGGCGTTGCTAGCCAACGGCCCGGCCCCGGCCCCCCGCGGGTAACCTGCCGGCAGGCTGGGGGCGTGGGGGCGTTGTGGCCCCGCCCCGCCCATTGACCTCTGCTTTGGACCCGCCCCCTCACCACCTCCAGCGGGGCGAGTACCCCGAAGGCCACCGGCTTGGGGGGCGGCCTGGCTCCGCCCCCGGCTGGCGGCCAGGAGGCGGGGCCACAGCGGGCCGCGAGCCTGCGCTGATCGGGGTCCCCAGTCGCCTGAACCCTGGGAGGGGGTCGGAGCTCGTAGTTCGCCCCGCCCGCCTCCCCGTCCAGGGCACTGCTACAGTTTCTCAGCTGGCAGAAACCTGAGAGATCATCTGGGGCAGCTGCCATTCATGGTTTTATTCATTCGCCGAATTACTTTTCTAGCTTCTCCTATGTACTTGGCACTCTGCCAGGCTCTGAGGCGGATGCAAGGGTCAAAGGCACAGCGTCTGCATTCCTGGAGCCCACAGTCCGGAATCCAGTGAGGAGACGAACCAAATAAGCAAGCAAACAAAATTATATCTGTTTATGCACACACATACATATGCGCGTGATAAATTGTGAAAGGAAGTCAAGAAGGGAGCAATGATATGGAGCACAGAGAGGGCCAGCTTAGATGGGGAGGGCCTCCCCAGCAGATGACATTTAAGTCCTGCCCTGAAGGATAGGAAGAGGCCACACAAGCTCTGGGGGAGCAACATGACCTAGAATATGTAGCCATGGGTGGCACAGGGGGGCCTAGGGCTGGGGCATTCCCACTCCCAAACCCAGGGCGATTTCCACATCACCGTTCCCAGCTCCCTCACTGCTGCCCTCCTGATGGCTTCTAGAAGTTGTTAAGGTCCCTGGAATGCAAGTAGGTGTGAAGGCATGCGTGGTGGTAGTGAAATCTACAAATTTAGGCACAGGAGCCAGGGCTGGGCTCGTTTTGGCTCCAGCCCTAGCTCTGTGGACAGGGTGCTGCAAGGTTGACAGAAGCAGATGGTTGGGCAAACATGAACGTTTGGGAGAGCCAAAGGAGGGAGGCCCAGAGAGATCACCTGAGGTCGGGAGTTCAAGACCAGCAGCCAACATGGGAGAAACCCACGTCTTTACTAAAGCCACAAAATTACCTGGGCATGGTGGCGCCTGCCTATAATCCTAACTACTCGAGGAGGCTGAGGCAGGAGAATGGCAGACAGGAGGCAGAAGTTGCAGTGAGTGAGATGGTGACATGGCACTCTAGCCTGGGCAACAAGAGCAAGACTCTGGCTCAAAAAAAAAAAGGCGGAAGCGTGATTGAAACAAGCCTGTAATCCCAGCACTTTGGGGAGGCCGAGGCAGGCGGTCCACAAGGTCAGGAGATGCGACCATCCCACAAGCCTCTTTGTTGAAACCCGTCTCTACTAAAAATACCGGCAGGCAGTGGTGGCCCGAGGCGCCTGTAGTCCCAGCTACTCGGGAGGCTGAGGCAGGAGAATGGCGTAAACCGGAGGCTACAGTGAGAGCGAGATCCATTTTACACTAGCCTGACTGACAGAGCGAACTCAAGTACAAAAAAAAAGAGCGAGGCGCGGTGGCTCAGCCTGTAATCCCAGCACTTTTGGGAGGCGAGGCAGGCGGGATCACGGAATCAGGAGATGAGGGCCATCCTGCATGCTTTCACGGTGAAACCCCGTCTACTAAAATACAAGCTAGCTGGGGCTGAGGGGCGACCTGTAGTCCCAGCTACTCAGGAACTGAGGCAGGAGAATGGGGCGGGAACCGGGTGGCCGGAGCTTGCAGTGAGGAGAGCTGAGACCCGGCCACAGCACTCATCCAGCCCTGGGTGACAAGCGAGACTCCGTCTCAAAAAAAAAAAAAGTCAAGGTGGGCGAGGTGGTGGCTCCATGCCAGCACTTTGGGAGGCTGGCGTTTAAGCTAGGTCAGGAGATTGAGACCATCACGGCTGCTGCAGGTGAGCCTGTCTACTAAAAATACAAAAATTAGCCTGGCATGGTGGCTGAGCCTGTAGTCCCAGCTACTTGGGAGGCTGAGGCTTGGGAGATGGCGAACCTGGGAGGCGGAGGTTGCAGTAAGCCAAGATAGTGCCACTGCATTCCAGCCTAGGTGACGGGGCGAGACCCATCTCAAAAACAAACAAACAAAACAAGTCAAGCTTACCTCTGATGCTGCTGGGAGGTGCTTGGAGGGAGGGAGATTGGTGAGGAATATGTTAAATTATCTTCAAAGTGAATTGTAATTCCAACACCAGAATCTAGGTTTAATCCAGAAAACCCAGACAGACATGGAGTTTCTCCTATGTGGCTACATCTTGAGGGACAGAGCCTATGGCCTGCTCCCTCCCTGTCTCCTTGCCTGTAATTAGGCTGCTTCTCAGTGCCTGGCATATAAAGGGCTGGTACCGCAGAGGAGGCAGAGGAGAGAGAAAACTGATAAGCCAATTTGCAGATGGCCCTTGTAAGATGCAGGAGTTTGCGTCTCCAAGTCTGTGTCTGTACATGCAAAGTGAAGGATCATGGGGCATCATCAAAAGTGATTGTGCACACACCTTTCTGCAGGTAAGGCTGTGCCAAGTAAGGCTGTGCCAGGCATTCTGTCGAGAAATTAAAATGCAGTCCTGTAATCTGAAACAGGAAATGCATGCTCAAGCATGAGCTTGCAGAGAACGTAGAGATGACCAAATTCTAAATCTCAAGCCACACAATTAATAAGATTATAGACAATAAATCCAAGATACGTTTGATGAAGTATATGGAGTCAAGGCGGGACTGGGATAAGGAGTGAGGGTGTGTGTTTTAGGGGACTCATGCAGGCCCACGGAGCCATAACCCCACCGTTAGACTGTTCTGGAAGACTTCCAATGTCTGCTGCAAGTTGGCTTTAGTTTCATCTCCTCTGCCATAAGAATCTTCTATCCCATCCAGGCTAATGCCTTATTATGACCCCTCTCCTGCACTTTATACCCTAGAATACCTAACTACTTATAGTTGCCTGGACCTACCATATTGTTTCACACCCCCATGCCTTTGCACATGCTGTGCCTTCTGTGTGGAATGTCATTTATCCCTTGTTCCCCAAAGACTCGGATTGGGTGTGGTCTCTCCAAGAAATCTCTTCTTGAACCCTCCTAGCTCCTTCATGGGCTTTAGCATGTCCCCTTTTGTGCCAACTCTGGGTCATATTCATACTTTTTTTAAAAAATAGAGACAAGGTCTCACTCTGTCACTCAGGCTGGAGTGCAGTGGCACGATCATAGCTCACTGCAGCCTCAAACTCCTGGGTTCAAACAATCCTACCGCTTCAGTCTCCTGGGTAGTTGGAACACCAGGCATGAGCCACGGGCACTGGCCTGTATATTTTCAAATAGCTAGAAGAGCAGACTTTGAATGTTCCCAGCACAAAGAAATGATCAATATTTGGGGTGATGGATATGCTAATTACCTTGATTTGATCATTATGCATTATATACATGTATCAAACTATCACACTGTGCTCCATAAATATGTACAATTATTATGTGTCAATTAAAAATAGTAATAAAAGCAAAAAAGAGTAGGGCCAAGGATTTAATTTATTACTCTCCAGTGTCTGGCATGGTGCCAGGTACATATTAAATACTCACAAACGTTCTTTGAAAATGTCAAATTCCTAACCATATCCCACAAAGCCCCTGCTTGATAGGGCCCAGCTTGTCTCTTCAACCTCCTCAGATGCCTTTCCCTTGTCACCACGGACCAGTCACACTTCCTCAAATGTGCCACCGTCATTCCCACCTCAGGGCCTTTGCCCATGCTCCCTCCCCTTAGAACACTCCTTCCCCAGTTGTCTGAATTGGAGGCAGCTTCTTAGCTGTTGGGTGTCAGCACAAACGCCAACCCCTCCATGTGGAAATAACTGTATCTTGAGCTGAGTGCTGGCTACATGGCCTATGCCAGTGGCTTTCAACAGGGGCGATTTTGCCTCCCAGAAGATATATGGCAATGTCTGGAAACATTTTTGATGGTCACAACTGAGTGGGGAGGAGTGTTACTGACATTTAGTGGGTAGAAGCCAGGGATGCTGCTAAACATCCTATAATATACAAGACAGGGCCAGGCGCGATAGCTCACGCCTGTAATCCCAGTACTTTGGGAGGCCAAGGTGGGCGGATCACAAGGTCAGGAGTTTGAGACCAGCCTGACCAACATAGTGAAACCCTGTCTCTACTAAAAATATAAAAATGAGCCAGGTGTGGTGGCAGGTTCCTGTAATCGCAGATACTCAGGAGGCTGAGGCAGGAGAACTGCTTGAACCTAGGAGGCAGAGGTTGCAGTGAGCCAAGATCATGTCACTGCACTCCAGCCTGGATGACAGAACGAGATTCCGACTCAAAAAAAAAAAAAAAACAAGACAGTACCCAGGACAAATGGCCCCAATATCTGCAGTACAGAGGTTGAGAAACTCTGACATACACAAATTTAAAAACTCACCAAGTTGTACATTAAAGATTTGTGCACGGCTGGGCACAGTGGCTCACGCCTGTAATCCCAACACTTTGGAAGGCTGAGGAGGGCAGATGACAAGGTCAGGAGTTTGAGACTAGCCTGACCAACATAGTGAAACCCCGTCTCTACTGAAAATACAAAAATTAGCCGGGTGTGGTGGCGCATGCCTGTTGTCTCAGCTACTCGGGAGGCTGAGGCAGAAGAGTCATTTGAACCCGGGAGGTGGAGGTTGCAGTGAACCAAGATCACACCATTGCACTCCAGCCTGGGTGACAGAGCGAGACTCTGTCTCAAAAAAAAAAAAAAAAAAAAATTTGTGCACTTTACCATATGTAAGTTATACATCAAGTTAATCAAATGAAAGAAAAAATGTTACCCCCTCTATGAGGCCTTTGCTAACCACCTCCTCACTCTCTACTCTATTACCAATATTACTGTGCTTACATCCTTCACTTTCATAGCACTTTTCACAATGTGATGTTATTTTGTGGATCTTTTCTGTTACTCCCACTGGAATGTTAGCCCCATGAAGCCCCATGGAGGGACCTGTGTTGGCATCACTGTATTCCCAGTGGTGTGAATAATACCTGGCCCAGAGCAGGTGTTCAGTTAAGTATCTGCTGAATGAATGAGTGAATGATAGAAACAAGGCATGGATGAATGACAATTCATGTTTTGCCACCAAGCACTGTGACTGTCAGGAGACTGGAGCCCTCTTGTTCTGACTAGTGTGCTCAGGGCCCACAGGAGAGCTGTACAGAAGCCAAACCCCACTCAGAAGGGTGGATCATGTAAAGGAGTCAGAACAAGCCCGGTGGTGGCAGGCTCTTCATAATATTAGAGGAAGCTGCAGGAGAGCCACGGCTGAAGAACCCATGCACTCCAGGGCTTTGGCTGTGACCCCTCCCCTGAGCAGCTTGGGGGGCACTGCCAAGGCTAAAGTTTGCCTCTGCCACTCTCTTAGGAGAGACACCTTCAAAACCCGAGTCAGGTGCCTGGCAGTCATGCAGGTCTGGCCTGTGATGTGGGTTCCTGGGTTAGGGTGGGGGTTCTTGTGTCTCCTCCTTGTTCCACCTGTCATCCCGGGCTGCCTGTCCCTGGTGTCTGAATCTTGCCTTCCCTACTGGCCTGGGAAGTTCCCTTAGAATGGAGAGCCTGCCTCCATCTTTGCACCGTGGCTCAAGCTTGATGACTGGTGCTTGGTTGGCATTCAGGAAATCACTGGTGGTGATGATGATGATGATGACAACGATGACGGTGATGATGACGAAACAATCATGAAGATGCTGAGATGGTTGGAGCTGCTTAAATGTTACAGAAAAGAGACATCTTGTTGGACCTGGGTGGAGAAATTAGTTCAGTTTAGAAAAGTGAACCCAAAGCAGAAGTGGTGACTGGGATAATCTGGCCTCTGCTTAGCCCAGTCCATTCCCTCATCTGTTATCCCCAACCAAAGCTCAGTTTCCCTTGTGGACCATTTTCTCATGGACTCCCCTCTGAGCCATTCTGCTGTACTCTGCGGAACTCTGGTTTGTTCGGAAACAAATCCTCCCCCAACGTCCTCTGCCTTCTCACAGAGCTCCTAGCCTGTCTGGACTGAATATGATCCCTGTCTTCTATTCCCTCCCTTCTCTCTAACTGCCCTGCCTTCTGCAGTGGAAACCTTTAGTCTCACATTGTCACCAGGTTGGAAAGGGATGCACTAGTAATAGTCCAGGCCAAGGCCGTTGCTCTCCCTGACTAGTACAAACTTCTTTCCACCCCTCCTCATCAGTCCCATACACTGATCCCGCCCAGGCTCTCTAAGGATTTCAACACCTGTTTTTAGTTTTCCTGCCTGATTCCTGCCATCAGGTAATTCCAACAAGCATGGCTCACTCAACATCACAGCGCGGCAGTTTTCAACTGTTAGGGAGCCTAAGAACCACTAAGGGAGCTCATCAAAATACAGAATGCTGGGTCCCTCCCCCAGAGATTCGGACTTAGTAGGTTTGGCTGGGGCCCAAGAGTGTGCATTTCGCATGGGTGATTCTGAACTCTGCCTTGACCTCAGTTCCTGACTTCAATTCCAATGCCTTCAACATAATTCAGCAGCTTGCTCACATGGCCACACCCTGGATTCACCTGGAACTTCTCTGCCTCTGAGAACCTAAATTCCAATGTCCTTTTTCCTGATCCCCTCTCATCCCCAGTACACATGGGCCTCCAGTTCCAGCCCCTCAGGCAGTTTGTTTTCTTCCAGCCCTTCAGCCCCTCTTGCACCCATATTTGAACTTAGGCTCAATCCCTTGAACTACTTACCACCTGTCAGTTTCCTGACCCTCTGACCCCCTTGCACCCGCAGCCTTAGCCTACCAACCTTCAGACCTACCTGAACCAACGTGACAGTCTCCTACCTCACGGACAGGGCTGAAGAAAGCTGCTGTACCACATGGCTCAGGGCTGCTATGGTTCAGGCCATCCCAAGCCCCTGACACCAATGCTTGGCAGTTCTATTTTGCTGAGGCCGCATCTCATCTGCAGTTGTTATTCCAAACCTCAAGCCCCAACGTCATTTCCTTTACTTTCAGCAAATATCCTTCTTAGAGAAAACAATTTCTGTGACTACCTACCCCTCTACAAATTTTGCAATTTTCCTCAGCCTAAGAGCAAATTCTAGTATCTCCTTGCCTTAAAAACTTCCCGGCCGGGCACAGTGGCTCACGCCTGTAATCCCAGCACTTTGGGAGGCCAAGGCAGGCGGATTGCCTGAGCTCAGGAGTTCGAAACCAGCCTGGGCAACAAGGTGAAACTCTGTCTCTACTAAAAATACAAAAAATTAGCTGAGTGTGGTGGAGGGCACCTGTAATCCCAGCTACTTGGGAAGCTGAGGCAGGAGAATCGCTTGAACCTGGGAGGCAGAGGTCGCAGTGAGCCGAGATTGTGCCACTGCACTCCAGCCTGGGTGACAGAGTGAGACTCTGTCTCAAAAAAAAAAAAAAAAAAAAAAAGAAAGAAAGAAAAAAAAAAAAAAAAGAAAAAAAAAAAAACAAGAAAAAAACTTCCCTTGACCTTGTACCATTTTCTAGACTCCGTTCTGCCTTTATCTCAACACAATCCAGTTTCCTGAAAGGCTGTCTCCAAAGGTGTGGTAGACGGCATTTCAGTTTTGAGTTCTTCATCTCTTGCTATAAATACACCATTCACCCCGTGACTGTGCACCACTTCAATGGAGGCGAGGTATATTTTCCCATGCCACTGATGTTGCTGGTCTAAGGGAGATGAAAGGCACGTGGAGCCACCTGGATCCCACCCACAGCTTGGAAGTCAACCCAGCCCAGCAGAGCCCAAGCTAGATCAGCTGAAGCTCAGCTTGCCCACAGACGCATGAGCAAGATACATGCTTATGGTTGTAGGCTTCTCAGTTTTGAATTGGCTTCTTATGCAGCATTAGTGTAATAATAGTTAACAGTGACAGAGGGAAACAGAATATTAATGATGCTGGAAAGACATGATGGATGAGTGATTAACTATTTACAAAAGAGCAATTTATACTTGTGCCTCACGGAATCTACCAAAATAAATTCTACCTGAATTAAAGGGTTAAGGATATAAAATTAAACCACAGAAAATTAGAAGAAAATGAAAGACATGTTCAATCTGGATTGCAGAGGATTTTCTAAAGCTAAAAATAACAAACGCATCATCTAATTTTCCTTAATAGGCATATATTATTCTTAAAGGCATTATTATTCCTATTATTCCTTAAGGGCATACATTATTCAGAAAAAAGCAACAGAAGACCTAACAAGGGAAATAATTACTGTTTTAGTTACCTAAAATCAAAAACCTTGGCTGGGCACCGTGGCTCATGCCTGGAATCCCAGCACTTTGAGAGGCCAAGGCGGGCAGATCACGAGGTCAGAGATCGAGACAATCCTGGCCAACATGGTGAAACCCCGTCTCTAATAAAAATACAAAAATTAGCTGGGCATTGTGGTGCGTGCCTGTAGTCCCAGCTACTTGGGAGGCTGGGGCAGGAGAATTGCTTGAACCCAGGAGGCAGAAGTCGCAGTGAGCTGAGATCATGCCACTGCACTCCAGCCTGATGACAGAGTCAGACATCATCTCAAAAAAAAAAAAAAAAAAAAAAAAGAAAGAAAACCTTGGCCGGGCATAGTGGCTCATGCCTGGAATCCCAGCACTCTGGGAGGCTGAGGCAGGTGGATCACTTGAGGCCAGGAGTTCAAGGCCAGCCTGTCCAAAGTGGTGAAACCCCGTCTCTACTAAAAATACAAAAATCAGCTGGGCATGGTGGCAGGCATCTGTAATCCTAGCTACTCAGGCACTGAGGCACGAAAATCGCTTGAACCCAGGAGGTAGAGGTTCCAGTGAGCCAAGATAGCCCTGTAGCACTCCAGCCTGGGCAACAGAGTGAGACTCTCTCAAAAAGAAAAAAAAAAAAGGAACTTAAATATACTTGATCTTAGCCAAAAGGCCAACGAGTGATTACAGACCTTAAATAAATGTGACAAACATAATGACCTCAATTAATAAATGGATAAATGGCTAATAAATATGAAAAAATGTGAAAACTCAAAAGAATCAAGATAATCCAAGTATAGCCAGGCATGGTGGCTAACTTGCACCCAAAGTACAAGTAACCCCAGCACTTTGGGAGGCTGAGGTGGGAGGATCGCTTGAGCCCAGGAGTTCCAGACCAGCCTGGGCAACATAGGGAGACCTCATCTCTACAAAAAATTAATTAAAGAACAGGTGCACGCCTGTTCTTCCAGCTGCTCAGGAGGCTGAGGTAGGAAGATCTCTTGGGCCTGGTAGGTACAGGCTGCAGCAAGCTGTGATCATGCCACTGCACTCCAGCCTGGGAGACAGAGACTCTGTCTCAAAAAAAAAAAAAAAAAGCTGGGTGCTGTGACTCATGCCTATAATCCCAGCACTTTGGGAGGCAGAGGTAGGAGGATCACCTGAGGTTGGGAGTTTGAGACCAGCCTGACGAACATGGAGAAACTCTGTCTCTACTAAAAATACAAAAAATTAGCTGGGCGTGGTGGCGCATGACTGTAATCCCAGCTACTCAGGAGGCTGAGGTAGGAGAATCGCTTGAACCCGGGAGGTGGAGGTTGCGGTGAGCTGAGATTGCGCCACTGCACCCCAGTCTCAAGAGCAAAACTCCAGCAACGAGAGTGAAACTCCATCTCAAAAAAAAAAAAAAAAAAAAAAAAAGAAAGAAACTGCAGTTAAACAATGAGATTTGATTTTCACTTAACCAAAACGCCAATATTAAAAACAAGAATAAAATCCTGAAGTTCTAAGAATATGGGAAGGTGAGTATTCATACATTGTTTGTGGGGGCATCAAATTTGTATAATTTTCTGGAAAGCAATTACCAATATGCATCAAGGCCTTAAAAATGTTCATATCTGTTTACTTAGTAATTCTGTTCTAGGAATCAGCCCAAAAGATAGAATCTGAAATGTACTCCAGGGTTACTGGTAATGATGCAACTCTACAAACAACCTAGAAGTCCTGCAACAAAAGTTAGGTTCTGTGGACCTCGGTGTTCCTTTTAAATGGTGTTTAAATTAGAAATCAATGCAGTGCGTGATCCTGAATTGGATCCTGGACTAGAAAAAAAGACACTGGGGAACAACTGTCAATATCAATAAAGACTATAGGTAGGTTATTAGAATTGCATCAACGCTGGGCTCGGTGGCTCACGCCTGTACTCCCAGTACTTTGGGAGGCTGAGGCAGGTGGATCATCTGAGGTCAGGAGTTCGAGACAAGCCTGACCGATATGGTGAAACCACGTCTCTACTAAAAATACAAAAATTAACCGGGCGTGGTGTTGTGCACCTGTAGTCCCAGCTACTTGGGAGGCTGAGACAGGAGAGTTGCTTGAACCTGGGAGATGGAGGTTGCAGTGAGCCAAGATCACGCCACTGCACTCCAGCCTGCAGCCTGGGCGACAGAGTGAAACTCTGTCTCAAAAAAAAAAAAAAAAAAAAATTGTGTGAAGGTTAATTTCCTGGTAGTTAAGTAATATGTGAACATTTGTATCAAGGTTAATTTCCTGGTAGCTGATATTTGGGGAAGCTGAGGGGCAGGTATGAGATCTCTTTATACATTTTCACAAATACTTTGTAAATCTGAAATTACCTAAAAAAAAAAGTTAAAAAAAAATAGAACACACACGAAGAGAATAATGCTTGTACATTGATAGGGGTTTTTTTTTGTTGTTGTTGTTTTTGTTTGTTTTTTTAAGGTGGAGTCTCACTCTGTCACCCAGGCTGGAGTGCAGTGGTAAGATCTAGGCTCACTACAACTTCTGCCTCCCGGGTTCAAGCAATTCTTGTGCCTCAGCTTCCCAAGTAGCTGGGACTACAGGTGCACACCCCCATACCTGGCTAATTTTTGTAATTTTAGTAGGGATGAGATTTCATCATGTTGGCAAGGCTGGTCTCGAACTTCTGAGCTCAGGTGATCCACCCACCTTGGCCTCCCAGAGTGCTGGGATTATAGGCGTGAACCATCTTTCCCGGCCCAGGTTTTTTTTTTTTTTCCCAAACAACATGGGTGTGGCAGATCCTGTTGGTCAATACCCATTCTCCACCTTTTTTCCTTGTTAACCCCTATTTTGCCCACTCTCCTCTGAACAGCCATAGCTTTCAAGTGAGTTCCTCTCCAGCCCTGATGGGTGGATCTTGCTTGGTCCATGCCACACATTGCCAGCCAAGCTATTAGTTAGACTCAGGAATATAATGTAATTCTTGCTGTCAGACAGTAATAGCAAATATTTATATAGTACAAATCACAGGCAAGGCACTGTTCTAAGTGCTTTACATAGATTAACCCTCCGCTCTCACAACAAATGCAATTGTATTTGCCATTACATGTGGGGAAAAGAAAGAGAGATCAGATTGTTACTGTGTCTATGTAGAAAAGGAAGACCTAAGAAACTCCATTTTGATCTGTACTAAGAAAAATTGTTTCTGCTTTGAGATTCTGTTAACCTGTAACTTTAGCTCCAACCCTGTGCTCACAGAAACATGTGCTGTAATGAATCAAAGTTTAATGGACTTAGGGCTGTGCAGGATGTGCCTGGTTAACAACATGTTTGCAGGCAGTATGCTTGGTAAAAGTCATCGCCATTCCCCATTCTCAATTAAGCAGGGACACAATGCACTGCGGAAAGCCGCAGGGACCTCTGCCCAAGAAAGCCTGGGTATTGTCCAAGCAAGGTTCCCCCTCCCCGCTCCCCCCCCCCGCCCCCTCCAGACAGCCTGAGATATGGCCTCATGGGAAAGGAAAGACCTTACCATCCCCCAATCTCCCAGCCCAACACGACACCCGTAAAGGGTCTGTGCTGAGGAGGAGGAGTGAAAGAGGGAGGCCTCTTTGCAGTTGAGATAAGAGGGTTTCTGTCTCCTCCTCGTCCTTGGGAATGGAATGTCTTGGTGTAAAACTGACCATTCCTATTCGTTCTATTCTGAGATAGGAGAAAACCGCCCTGTGGCTAGAGGCGAGAGATGCTGGCAGCAATACTGCTCTGTTGCTCTTTGCTACACTGAGAAGTTTGGGTAAAGAGAAACATAAATCTAGCCTACATGCACATCCTGGCACAGTACCTTTCCTTGAACTTACTCATGATACAGATTCCTTTGCTCACATGTTTCCCTGCTGACCTTCTCCCCACCTGTTGCCTGCTACACTCCCCTCGCTAAGATAGTAAAAATAATAATCAATAAATACTGAGGGAACTCAGAGGCCGGCACTGGTGCGGGTCCTCTGTATGCTGAGCACCGGTCCCCTGGACCCACTGTACTTTCTCCATACTTTGTCTCTGTGTCTTATTCCTTTTCTCAGTCTCTCGTCCCACCTGACGAGAAATACCCACAGGTGTGGAGGGGCTGGTCCCCTTCAATTACACAGATAGGAACCCTGAGGTCCTGAGATCAGATCAATGGCTCCAGGTCACACAGCTGATTAGATGGGGAGGCAAATAGGCTGGAGGCCTTCTAGGAAGGTTCTCCTTGTTCTTAAAAAGGGATGTACAATCATGTGTTACTTAAGGACAGGGATACATTCTGAGAAATGTGTCAGGTGATTTTGTAGTTGTGCAAACATCATAGTGTGTACTCCCCAAACCTAGGTTGATTGATCTAGCCTGTTGCTCCTAGACCACAAACCTGCACAGCATGTTACTGTACTGAATGCTGTAGGCAATTATAACACAATAGCAAATATTGTGCATCTAAATCTAGAAAAGGTGCTGTAACATGGGGCACATGGTGGCTCATGCCTGTAATCCCAGCACTTTGGGAGGCCGAGGCGGGCAGATCACCTGAGGTCAGGAACTGGAGACCAGCCTGACCAACATGGAGAAACCCCGTCTCTACCAAAAATACAAAAATTAGCCAGGTGTGGTGGCACGAACCTGTAACCCCAGGTACTCAGGAGGCTGAGGCAGGAAAATCGCTTGAACGCGGGAGGCGGAGGTTGCACTGAGCCGAGATCGCGCCACTGTACTCCAGCCCGGGCGACATGGGGAGACTCCCCCTCAAAAAAAAAAAAAAGCAATAATCTCATGGGACCATTGTTGTACATGTGGTCCGCCACTGATTAAAACATTGTTATGTAGGCCGGGTGCGGTGGCTCACGCCTGTAACCCCAGCACTGTGGGAGGTCGAGGCAGGTGGACCACAAGCTCAGGAGTTTGAGACCAGCCTGGCCAATATGGTGAAACCCCGTCTCTACTAAACATACAAAAAAATTAGCCAGGTGGCACATGCCTGTAATCCCAGCTACTTGGGAGGCTGAAGCAGGAGAATTGCTTGAATCCGGGAGGTGGAGGTTTCAGTGAGCTGAGATCCCGCCACTGCACTCCAGCCTGGCGACAGAGCGAGACTCCATCTCAAAAAAACAAAACAAAACAACAAAAAATGTTGTTATGTGGCACATGACTGTAACAGGGCTATTTTCTTGCTTCAAGATGCCGTCACCTGCGTATGATGCTGGAACCACAGCCACCATCTTGGACTGCTGGGGAGCGGTTTAGAAGGATATGCCAGCACCTGAGGATGGCACAGCAGAAGTGATGGAGACCTCACCGAGCCCCTGAATTAGCCAATCCTGGAATTACTCTGCTCTGGGCTTCTTGTTACTTATAATTTAAGCCACTTTCAGTTGGGTTTTTTTTACTTTTCTTTCTTTCTTTCTTTCTTTTTTTAAATACGTAGTCTCACTTTGTCACCAGGCTGGAGTGCAATGTCGCGATCTTGGCTCACCACAACCTCCGCCTCCCAGGTTCAAGCTATTCTCCTGCCCCAGCCTCCTGAGTAGCTGGGATTACAGGCATGCGCCACCACGCCCGGCTAATTTTTTTGTATTTTTAGTAGAGATGGGGGTCTCACCATGTTGGCCAGGCTGATCTCAAACTCCTGATGTCAAATGATCCACCCGCCTTGGCCTCCCAAAGTGCTGGGATTATAGGCTGAGCCACTGCGCCTGGCCTCAGTTAGGCTTTCTGACATCTACAGCCAAGAGCATCCAAACTAGTACTTTGGGTAAATTTTATATTTTCCCATAAAACTGGAGGCTGATGTGCTGGCCATGCCTGTAACTCTGGGAGGCCAAGGGGGCGGGTCACTTGAGGTCAGGAGTTCCAGACCAACCTGGCCAACATAGCAAAACTCCATTTCTTTTTTTCTTTTTTCTTTCTTTCTTTCTTTTTTTTTTTTTTTTTTGAGACACAGCCTCTCTCTGTTGCCCAGGCTGGAGTGCAGTGACACGATCTTGGCTCACTGCAACCTCTGGCTCCTGGGTTCAAGCAATTCTCCTGCCTCAGCCTCCCTAGTAGCTGGGACTACAGGCATGCACCACCACGCCTGGCTAATTTTTTTTGTATTTTTAGTAGAAACAGGTTTCCTCATGTTGGCTGGGCTGATCTTGGCCACCACACCCGGCTGTGAAACCCTATTTCTACAAAAAATACGACAATTAGCTGAACGTGGTGGTGGATGCCTGTAGTCCCAGCTACTTGGGAGGCTGTGGTGGGAGGATCTATTATTTTATTTTATTTTATTTTTATTTAAATAGAGACAGCGTCTCACTATGTTGCCCAGGCTGGGCTCGAATGATCTCTTGATCCCGGAGGTCAAGATTGCAGTGAGCCATGATTGCGCCACTGTACTCTGTCTCAGAAAAACGAAGGAAGGAAGGAGAAAGAAAGAAAGAAAAAAAGAAAAAAAAGAAAAAAGAAAAGAAAAGAAGTGGAGAAGGCCGGGCACGGTGGCTCATTCTGTAATCCCAGCACTTTGGGAGCCGAGGACCCCTGTCAGGAGTTCAGACCAGCCTGGCCAACATGGTGAAACCCTGTCTCTACTAAAAATACAAAATTAGCTGGGATGGTGTATGCTCCTGTAATCCAGCTACCATGAGGCTGAGGCAGGAGAATCAGCTGAACCCAGGGAGGTGGAGGCGTGAGCCAGATCGCTACTGCACTCCAGCCTGGCGACAGAGCAAGACCTGTCAAGAAAGAAAAGAAAGGAGGAAAGGAGGAAAAGGAGGAAAAAGAAAGAAAGAAAGAAAGAAAGAAAGAAAAGAAAGAAAGAAAAAGAAAGAAAGAAAGAAAGAAAGAAGGAAGGAAGGAAGGAAAGAAGGAAGGAAGGAAGGAAGGAAGGAAGGAAGGAAGGAAGGAAGGAAGGAAGGAAGGAAGGAAGGAAGGAAGGAAGGAAGGGGAGAAAAAAATAGGACACAAAACTGGGTAAATTTTGAATAACTGATATGATTGCACCTCTGTAAACAAAAATGGATTAAGAAAAATATAAGGCTGGGCGTGGTGGCTCATGCCTGTAATCCCAGCACTTTGGGAGGCCGAGGTGGGCAGATCACAAGGTTAGGAGTTTGAGAACAGCCTGGCCAATATGGTGAAACCCCATCTCTACTAAAAATACAGAAATTAGCTGGGTGTGGTGGCAAGTGCCTGAATCATCCCAGCTACTCAGGAGGCTGAGGCAGGAAAATCCCTTGAATCCGAGAGGCAGAGGTTTCAGTGAGCTGAGCTGAGATCGTGCCACTGCACTCCAGCCTGGGCGACAGAGCACGATTCTGTCTCAAAAAAAAAAAAAAAAAAAAAATCTAACATGCTTCCAGTCATAATCTTTGGTTGATTGACTCATGGGGTACCATTTGTTTATTTTTTTGTGTGTGCTTTGAAAATATTTTCTCATCTTCTATAATGAAAACATATTAGTATTTTAATTTTTAAAATTATTATTTTATTAAAACAAAGAAAGTAGTCCTCTCTGCTGTCTCTACCTTTCACTTCACATCCATTCTCAGGCCACTCAGCTGGGCCCCTGCCTGTACTGCTCCATCCTAAGTTGGTGCTATCTCCTTGAAAGTCAAACCCATTTGTCATTGTTCAGCCCTTATCACTGATCCTCTGGGTGGCAGCTATGACAATGGAGCATGCCTTTTTCCTCTACCTTTCCTGCCACAGTTTCTCTGGCTCTCCTTTCCCCTCTCTGACAAGCTCCCCTTCTGCTAGCTCTAAATTCACCACTTACAGGCTACCACCTGTATACTCATTACTTTAAAGGAGAAATGTCCACGAAAGCCTCTCTTGGATGCCCCACAGTAGGGGTCCCCAGCTGCTTCCCTCCAACCCTATACCGGTCCTTGGTCTGTTAGGAACTGGGCCACACCACAGGAAGATGGGCAAAGCTTTACCTGTATTTACAGCTGCTCCGCATTGCTTGCATTACCCTCTGAGCTCCGCCTCCTGTCAGATCAGCAGCAGCATTAGATCCTCATAGGAGCTCACACCCTATCATGAACTGTGCATGTGAAGGATCTAGGTTGCATGCTCCTTACGAGAATCTAATGCCTGATGATCTGTCACTGTCTCCCACCAACCCCAGATGGGACCAGCTAGCTGCTGGAAAACAAGCTCAGGGCTCCCCCTGATTGTACATTATGGTGAGTTGTATAATTATTTTATTATATATCACAATGTAGTAATAATAGAAATCAAGTGCACAATAAATGTAATGCTCTTGAATCATCCCAAACCCCCCTAATCCCCTCCCTCCCCAAGTCCCTGGAAAAACTGTCTTCCACGAAACTGGTTCCTTGTGCCAAAAAGGTTGGGGACTGCTGCCCCACTGGATCTTTTTTTTTTTTTTTGAGACGGAGTCTCGCTCTGTCACCCAGGCTGGAGTGCAGTGGCGCCATTTCAGCTCACTGCAAGCTCCGCCTCCTGGGTTCACGCCATTCTCCTGCCTCAGCCTCCCGAGTAGCTGGGACTACAGGCGCCCGCCACCTCGCCCGGCTAGTTTTTTGTATTTTTCAGTAGAGACGGGGTTTCACCGTGTTAGCCAGGATGGTCTTGATCTCCTGACCTCGTGATCCGCCCGTCTCGGCCTCCCAAAGTGCTGGGATTACAGGCTTGAGCCACCGCGCCCGGCCCCCACTGGATCTTTAACTTGATTTGTCCAAAGCTACTCCCTCATCCTCATGTGACCCCAACCCTCTCCTTCAGGTCCCCCAACTTGCCAAATGGCATCATCTGTGTTGCCAGATGATTTTGCCCAACTGTAAACGAATGTCATTGTTCTGTGCATGTTTAAGGCAGGTTAGGTTAGGCTATGATGTTTGGTAGGTTTAGGTGTATTTAATGCATTTTCCACTTAGGCTATTTTCAATGTAGGATAAGTTTATTGGGATGTAACCCCTCTATAAGTTAAGAAGCATCTGTGTTTGTCAAATGACCAAATGAACCAATCCTGAGACCTAGTTCCTGGGCGAGGGCATCTCTTAGGCCTAGGTAATGACTTGCCCACTTCATTGCACACATGTCTCTGTGATAGTCCTTAGGCTGTGCAGTGATTCCTGGGGCTGCCCCTGTAACACTTCAAGTGCCTTATGGGTAAGGAGGGTGAATTGTGGGGGAGGGAGTGGAATCAGGGTTGGGGGTTGTGTGCTAGACTTGGAATGACCAGCTTAGAACCCTGGCTCCCCTAGGAACTCTGCACCTTGGGGCATGTTCTTAATCTACTCAGACCTCATTCTGTTTCTCTCCACAAGGGACTGGTAATTTGCACGGAGCTACTCTGAGGATTAACCGTGATTACCCAGCGAAAGGACACCTTGCCTGGGCCGTCTCAGCTACTCCATACATGTTCCTTGATATTATTGATCTCATTCTTGCAACATCAGCATCTGTCCTGGTGGGTGCTCAAGTAAATATTTTATGAATGAATGATAAGAGGGTGTGATCTTTGCCTCCATTTCCCATTGCATCATCCCAAATCAGGCCCTTGGGTCCTCATGCCTGGCCCATTGCAGGTACCTGCAGCCCCTAGCCATCAATTTCGAGCAGGGGCTCCCCTGCTCAAAGCCAGTGTCTACACAATCAAATTTGCATCCCTTGTTTTAGCGACATGGTCTCAGCCCAGTTCTCTAGTGTGTGGCGTTCCTGCTGCTCCCCTCCACATGCGTCCTGTCTGCCAGCCTGCCCCAATCACTGTCCTGGATTTCTGCCCCATGCCACCCAGAGAAATCCTTTCAGGCAGCTTCCTCAAGATACCAGGTACCTTCCAGCCCTACCATGCCCCCGGCGATATGATACCCTCCCAGGAGTAACCATAACTAATGAAGGTCCAATTCTCAATTTGGGGAGTCTGGCAGCTCTTGAGGGAGGAGGGAGGACGGAGGAGAGTGAGTTCGGTTTTCAAGGAGGCTGATAATGCCTTTCCTTTGAGTACAGTTTCCTTAAGGCTAAAAATAAATTCAACCTCCTCTTCGAAGACTTTTCTGATTACCACAATTATTTGCATTGCCTGGTCACTACTCTATCTCCAGACCCTGGAAAAAATGTCATTTCACAGCCAAACAGAAACGAATGGTTTGGCTATGGTGGGGCACACCTGGGGGAGCCACAGCCTTTCCTTTACAAGACTGTGATCTCTAGGCTGGGGGTGGTGGCTCATGCTTGTAATTCCAGCACTTTGGAAGTCCAAGGCAGGACGATGGATTGGAAAACTGTCTAGAAATTCAAGACCAGCCTGGGCAACACAGTGAGACCCCACCTCTTCAAAAAATTAAAAAAAAAAAAAAAAAAAAAAGCAAGCCAGACATGGCATGCACCTGTGGTCCCAGTTACTTGAGTGGCTGAGGCAAGACGATTGCTTGAGGTCAGAGGTTGAGGCTGTGTGAAATGTGATTTTGCCACTGCACTCCAGCCTGAGTGACAGAGTAAAACCTTGTCTCAGAAACAAACAAACATACAAACTAACAAGCAAAAACAAGACTGAGCTCTCCCCATAGGCAAAAAATGGCGGCCTCCACTTGTTTTTCTCTCCCGCATCCCCAGCACCTTGCACGAATGGAGTGTGATGTTTGTTCTGTTGTGTGGGATGGAAGAACAGAACAACCGAGTGTAGACTGTCTACTGAGCGCAAGGCCTGCGCACAGCCCTTGTACGTGGGATTTCATTGTCACGACTCTATAAGGAAGGTGATGGTTGCCCCACTTTATTTATTTATTTATTTTTGAGATGGAGTCTCGCTCTGTCACCCAGGCTAGAGTGCCGTGGCGCGATCTCGGCTCATGCAACCTCTGCCTCCCGGGTTCAAGTTATTCTCTTGCCTCAGCCTCCTAAGTAGCTGGGACTACAGGTGCCCACCACCACACCTGGCTAATTTTTGTGTTTCATCAAGACAGGATTTCACCATGCTGGCCAGTCTGGTCTCGAACTCCTGACCTCAAGTGATCCGCCCACCTCAGCCTCCCAAAGTGCTGGGATTACAGGCGTGAGCCACTGCGCCCAGTCAGTCGCCCCACGTTAGAGATGAACAAATGAAGGCTTGGAGAGAATAATGACTCATGCCATCACAGAGCTAACAGGTGACAAAGCCCAAATTCAATTATGGTTTTATTTGACTCCCAATTCCATGCTGTTTCTACTTATCCTCTATCACCAGCCTGGGTAGAAAGTATGTGTCAGCGTCTGCTCTGAAACAGATGACAGAGGCAAACTGGGAGAGCTAAGGAGAGCTTGACAGAAGTTCAGTTTTAGTGCTCTGCAAGGCTACTGGCAGGTGCTGGAAACAGTTCTTCAGGCTGGAGACACTGTTGCCACCCTGGGCCTGAAGGGTCAGGAAGGGAGCCGTTATAAAACATAAAGACAGGTTGGGCACCGTGGCTCACGCCTGTAATCCCAGCACTTTGGGAGGCCGAGGCAGGCGGATCACCTGAGGTTAGGAGTTCCAGACCAGCCTGGTCAACATGGTGAAACCCCGTCTCCGCTAAAAATACAAAAAATTAGCCAGGCGTGGTGGCAGGCGTCTGTAATCCCAGCTACTTGGGAGGCTGAGGGAGGAGAATTGCTTGAACTGGGAGGGTGCAATGAGCTGAGACCACGCCACTGCACTCCAGCCTGGGCAACAAGAGCGAAACTCTGTCTCAAAAACAAAAAACAAAGACAGAGCTGTGTGGACAGACCCAGCTGATAGGGGCTGTGACCACTGGTTGAGGGATAAGCCGGTCTGGGGTGAGCCTTGAGGGAGGGAGGAGACAAACCCTCCACCTCCACTCCCATCTCCTCCCGGAGAGCTCCACTGCCAAACTCAGCTATAGCTGGAGGACCAAGAGCCCACTGAGGTGTCCACAGGACTAGCTCCAAGCAGGGTGGAGAAGAGGGAGGGGGATGTGGAGAGCAAACGGAAGCCAGCCAAACGAGACCAAAGAAGTGTAGGTCTGGCCGGGTGCAGTGGCTCACACCTGTAATCCCAGCACTTTGGGAGGCCGAGGCGGGTGGATCATGAGGTCAGGAGTTCAAGACTAGCCTGGCCAAGATGGTGAAACCTCACCTCTACTAAAAATACAAAAATTAGCTGGGCATGGTGGCGGGCACCTGTAATCCCAGCTACTCAGGAGGCTGAGGCAGAGAATCGCTTGAACGCAGGAGGTGGAGGTTGCAGTGAGCCAAGATCCTGCCACTGCATTCCAGCCTGGGCAAGACTGTGTCTCAAAAAAAAAAAAAAAAAAAAAAGAGGTGCGGGTCTGGTATGGGGGTGGTGGGGTATTGACGCATCAGGGTGGAGGCTGGTGCCACCACCTTTCATCTTGTGGCCAAGGTGACTCCTCAAGGACTTCCTGCTCTCAAGCTCCAGCCCCTCAACCCATTCACCGCTCAGAGCCAGGGTGATTCTCCTAAAATACCACCCAGATCATGTCCCATGTCCCAGCCCTGCTCAAAATCACTCAATGGCTTCCTTTGTAAACCAAAAATAAAATTCAATGCCCCCTCCCCCCAACCATCTGAATGGACTTCCTCCTCTGCCAGGACATTGCAAAGTTAACCTGAAAGACTGGTTCAGGGCCGGGCCGGTGGCTCACACTTGTAATCCCAAGGATTACACTTTTGGGAGGCCAAGGTGAGCAGATCACTTGAGGCCAGGAGTTCAAGACCAGCCTGGCCAAGATGGTGAAACCCTGTCTCTATTAAAAATACAAAAAAAATTAGCCGGGCATGGTAGTGGGCACCTGTAATCCCAGCTACTTGGGAGGCTGAGGCAGAAGAATCACTTGAACCCAGGAGGCAGAAGTTGCAGTGAGCCAGGATGACACAACTGTACTCCAGCCTGAGCAACAGAGTGAGACTCCATAAAAAAAATAAAAAATAAAAAATAAAAAAAATCCCCTCCAGGTCTTTAGATAATAACTCTTTCAATCAATTGCTAATCAGAAAATTTTTAAATCTACCTATAACCTGGAAGCTCCCTTCAACACACACACACATTCTGTGCCCCTGTCCCCCCCAATCTGACTACCTTGGGCCACGTGTTCTCAGGGTCTCCTGAGGGCTGTGTCGAGGACCATAGTCACTCATATTTGGTTCAGAAAAAATTTCTTCAACTATTTTACAGAGTTTGAATGTTTTCATTGACATCTTTAGGGTGAACTTTGAAGTCCTTAAGGAGGCCCTGAGGCTCTGTAGACCTGGCCCCTGCCACCTCCCCAGTCTCCTCTTGGGCCATGCCCCAGTGCCCACCACTCTCCAGCCACACCGCTCTCCTGGAGGTTTCTGGAACACTCCAAGCTCTTTCAGCTTCAGGGGTGTCTCCACACCTTCACATAGCTTGATCCTTCTGCTTAGAAGGGCCACAGCATCCTTGCCTGCCGCCCCCCATGGCCTGTCCCCTCTGTAGCTACTCTTTCATGCCACCTTCTGCCAACCTAAGCGAGGTGCCCAGGTGCTACTCTTTTGTTTTTGTTTTCTGAGACGCAGTCTCACTGTCGCTCAGGTTGGAGTGCAGTGGCGCGATCTCGGCTCGCTGCAAGCTTCGCCTCCTAGGTTCAAGCGATTCTCTTGCCTCAGCCTCCCCAGTAGCTGGGACTATAGGCATGCACCACCATGCCTGGCTAATTTTTTGTATTTTTAGCAGAGACGGGTTTCACCGTGTTAGCCAGGATGGTCTCGATCTCCTGACCTGGTGATCTGCCTGCCTCGGCCTCCCAAAGTGCTGGAATTACAGGCGTGAGCCACCACGCCCTGCCTTGGGTGCCACTCTTTTAGGCCACTGAGTCAACTTTCCTTCAGTGCATGTATCACAGTTTGTAAAGATACCTTTGCTTATGAGATGAGTTGCTAATATCTGTCCTGCCTTCCCCACTGGACTGTAAACTCCAAGAGAGCGGGGACTGCATTTTACTTACTTCTGTATCCCCACAGGTCTGGCGCACGGTAGGCCCCTCATAAATGCTTGTTAAATAATGCTTGGTCTTAATGGTACTGGGGTTGAGTCCTGGCTATTAAAAAGGGGTTCCCCTTTCTTTTCTCCCGTTTTTGTTTGTTTGAGATAGATGGTAGTTTAGGCTGTTGCCCGGGCTGGAGTGGCATAATCACAGCTCACTGCAGCCCTGACCTCCTGGGGTCAAGCCAACCTTCCACCTCATCCTACCAAGTAGCTGGGACTACAGGCACGCACCAGCATGACCAGCTAATGTTTTTATTTTTTTAAAGAGATGGGTCTCACTATGTTGCGCAGGCTGGTCTTGAACTCCTGGGCTCAAGCGATTCTTCCGCCTAGGCTTGGCGAAAATGCAGGATTACAGGTGTGAGCCATTGCGCCGGCCAGGACTCCCGTCTTCTAGCCAAAGAGTGCTGGTCAGATTCTGCCCTCTAGTGGTCATATCTGGGAACTGATTGTGGCTTGTTCCAACCCCTCCCTAGATGTTTTTGACTTGTTGGAAGTAAATGGAACTCAGTAGAAAGTACTGAGTGCAGGCCCTGGGCTAGGCATCTGGCCAAGATGAATTATGACCTAGACCCTGGCCCCCAGAATTCCCCCTCAGGTCAATGACCAGCGCTATATAGATCTGTGCTGTTTCTTTTCTTTCTTTTTTTTTTTTTTTGAGATGGAGTTTCGCTTTTGTTGCCCAGGCTGGAGTGCAATGGCACGATCTCGGCTCACCGCAACCTCCGCCTCCCAGGTTCAAGCGATTCTTCTGTCTCAGCTTCTCGAGTAGCTGGGATTACAGGCATGCGCCACCACGCCCGGCTAATTTTGTAATTTTAGTAGAGATGAGGCCCATGTTGGCTCGCTGGTCTCCAAACCTGACCTCAGGTGATCCGCTCACCTCGGCCTCCCAAAGTGCTGGGATTACAGGCGTGAGCCACCGCACCCGGCCAGATCTGTGCTGTTTCATATGGTAGCCACTAGCCTCTTGTGGCCACTGAGCACATAAAATGTGGTTAGTGAAACTGTAAAACTGAATTTTTAATTTTATGTAATTTTAATTCATTTAAACTTAAATCTAAACATTGGCTGCTCTGTCTATGAGTAGCCATTCTTTATTCCTCTACTTTCTTAATAAACTTGCTTTCGCTTTACTCTAAAAATAAAACAATAATAAAATAAACCTTGATGCTTATTTCAGTTATTGAAAACACTCAAGTATGTATTATTATTTTACAAATAGTTTTAGATTTGATCTAAATACAGATCCTATATTTCTGATGAAAAGTAACATCCTGGTTGGCTGCTCTTTCAGCCTGTAATCCCAGCACTTTGGGAGGCCGAGACGGGCGGATCACGAGGTCAGGAGATCGAGATATCCTGGCTAACACGGAAATCCCGCCTCTATTAAGAAATACAAAAACCAGCCGGGCGCAGGTATGGATGCCTGTAGTCCCAGCTACCGGGAGGCTGAGGTATTGGCAGCCATGGAACCCGGGAGGCGTGAGCCATGAGCTTATATCCGCCACTGTACCCAGCCTGAGCGACAGATGACCGCCTCAAAAAAAAAAAAAAAAAAAAGAAAAGTAACATCCTAATTGAGATATGCAGTAAGCAATACAATAACTCCAGATTTGAAGACTTAGCATTTAAAAAATCCCATTAAAATTCACCGTGGCCGGGTGCACGAGGCTAAAGATGCCTGTAATCCCAACACCTTGGGAGGCAGAGGTGGTGGATCACGGAGGTCAGGAGTTCAAGACCAGCCTGACCAACATGGTGAAAACCCATCTCTACTAAAAATACAAATTAGCCATGCGGTGGGCATGCCTGTAATCCCAGCTACCTAAGCAAGGCTGAAGCAGGAGAATCTCTGGAACCCAGGAGACACAGGGTTGCAGTGAGCTGAGATTGCTTTACATTGCACACCAGCCTGGGCAACAGAGCGAGACTCCATCTCAAAGAAAGAAAGAAAAGAAGGACTCTCAACCTACTCAAAGCAGAATTCAGATTTAACACCATCCCCAAGCTGACTATTTGCACATTAAAAGTTTGAGTATATGGCCTGTTAGACATCCAAGTGGTGATATAGGCAGCAATTGCTTGCTCAGACATAGGAGCTAAAAGCCCAGGCCGAGAGTGAGGCTGCAGAGAGGGGTGTGGGAGTTCTGAAGGGACTGTAGAGTGTGAGTAATTTCAAGCCAGGGATGGGTGTGTTAGTATGAATAGACAAGTTAGTGTGCATGAACTTAAAGAGAGATCAGTCAGGACCGCTAAGAGGTTTTACCCCACTTCTCGGCTGTGTGGTGCAGAGCTGAGATTTTGCTGTTGAGAACTATAAGGGTACATGGAGCCTCGCATGCAAAGGAGTAATTATATTGGAATCCAGGCCGGGCTGTGGCTCAAGCCTGTAATCCCAGCATCTAGAGGCCGAGACGGTGGATCACGAGGTCAGGAGATCGAGACCATCCTGGCTACATGGTGAAACCCCGCCTCTACTAAAAATATAAAACTGTGGCCGGGCGCTGCGTGGCTGGCTCGTAGTCCCAGCTACCGGGAGGCTGAGCTGGAGAATCGGCGTGAAACCCGGGAGGCGGAGTTTGCAGTGAGCTGAGATCCGCCACCGGGCACTCCAGCCTGACGACAGAGCCGACTCCGCCTCAAAAAAAAAAAAAAAAAAAAAATAATAATAATAATATTGGAATCCAAGCTAGTCAAGGAGGAAAGTGAGGATGTGGTGGTCAAGTGGGAGGGCTCACTCCTGCATCCCAGCACATTGGGAGTGGCTGAGGCAGGAGGGATCCACGGACGCCCAGGAGCTTGAGACCAGCCTGGGCAACATAGGAGACCCCTGCCTACAAAAACAGCAAAATTAGCCAGGTGCAGTGGTGGTGCTGTGGTCCCGGGCCACTGAGCTGAGGTGGGAGGATATCTTGGGTTGGGAATAAGAGGAAATCACTGTTGGCTTTTCTTGAGGAGTAGAGTTGTTTAGACAAAAGCAAGTGACTATGAGGAGGAGCTTCCTAACTGGGGGCAAGAGAGTGGGAGAATGAGGCCCAAGATGGACAAGGAGAGGAGCTCGAAAGTTGAGAATCCCCCGATATTCTGACTGGCAGAAGTGGTGGAGGTCCACAGCGAGAGGGCAGGGTGTAAGGGCACAGCTGGAGCCTGGCTCTGCTGAGCTCCCAGCTCAGGCAAGTTCATCCCTCCAGGCGCTGCTTAGTGTGAAAGGATGTTGTGTTCATCACTGGGAGAATCACTGGGCTTCTATCTCACAAACAACAATAACAATGAACATTTTAACTCTGCCCTAAGCATTTGACGACTGCTATTATTTTTCATTCTTACAACTACCCTATATTATTACCACCCTTTTTACAGATAGGGCACCAAGGCTCACAGCAGTTAAGTAATATGCCTAAGGTCACACAGACACCAAAGAC
This sequence comes from Papio anubis, assembly GCF_008728515.1. Lineage (NCBI taxonomy): Eukaryota > Metazoa > Chordata > Mammalia > Primates > Cercopithecidae > Papio > Papio anubis. The sequence continues at coordinate 102,092,810 of NC_044985.1, read as the reverse complement.
ATTTGAATTTGGATTCAAACCCAGGTCTGTCTAGCACCAAAGCTTGCTGGTACGGCTGGCGATTTACCTGGGAGCGTTTGTTTATGCTTCCACTGAAGATTCTGATTCACAGGTCTGGAAAGAAGTATCCCCAAGGGAATGTGCATGTTTTCACAAGCAGCTCAGGTGTCTCTGAGGGTGAGGGAAGATTGGAAAGCATTTCGATGGCCCTGCCTGCAGCATGGTGGATGCCAGGCTGGTTCGGTGGCCCAGCTTCCTCATGGTATCACCCACTTCCAGTTATAGCAGTTTCAGTCACCATCAACATTCGCCATGTGCCTTTCTCACTGCCTTTCACCTAGATGACCTCAGCTGAGGAAGGCGCCGGAAGTCACAGGAGGTACAGAACTGCAGTATGATTTCTTTTCTTTTCTTTCTTTTTTTTTTTTGAGACGGATTTTTTTTTTCTGTTGCCTAGGCTGGAGAGCAGTGGTGTGATCTCGGCTCACTGCAACCTCTGTCTCCCAGGTTCAAGCGATTCTCCTGCCTCAGCCTCTGGTGTAGCTGGGACTACAGGCACGCACCACCATACTCGGCTAATTTTTTGTATTTTTAGTAGAGACAGGGTTTCACTGTATGTTAGCCAGGCTGGTGTCGAACTCCTGACCTCAGGTGATCCACCTGCCTTGGCCTTCTACAGTGCTGGGATTATAGGCGTGAGCCACTGCGACCAGCTGTAGTGTGAGTTCTAAGTAGAGAGATGGGCCTCCCGCCTCACAGTCCTTTAGTGCCAAAGCTGGAACAAAACCTCACTTCTGAGACATCCAAATCCACCATTCTTTCCACTCCCTGTTTCCTTAGGAAAGTGCTAAATAATGTTTACAAGTAATACGGCCAATTTTAAGGGGGAGGAGCCCCCATACCCCACCCCCACCTCCCCAATAGTCTCTATCATTCAAGCCTGAGAGGCTCCCTCCACCCCACCTTAGAACATTAGCATTCAATTCAACAGATGCTGGGTCAGGGCCGCGCCCAGGCCTAGGGGTGAATGAGACATTGTCCCTGCCCTCCAGTGGGGAGAAACAGGCACTTTCACCTTGGGCTGGGTTCAATGCCTCAATTCAGTCAATACGTCCTCTGAAAAAAAGCAACTTTGGGCCTGGCACGGTGGCTCACGCCTGTAATCACCTGAGGCCAAGACTTCAAGACCAGCCTGGCCAACATGGCAAAACCCTGTTTCTACTAAAAATACAAAAACTAGCTGGGGGTTGTGGTGGGTGCCTGTAATCCCAGCTATTCAGGAGGCCGAGCAGAGCAGGAGAATCACTTGAACCCAAGACACGGAGCTTGCAGGGAGCCGAGATCATGCCACTGCACTCCAGCAGGATGACAGAGTGAGTGAGACTCCATCCCCCCCCAAAAAAAGAAAGAAAGAAAAAGAAAAACAGAAAAAAGGCAACTTCTTTCAGAAAGTTAGTGATCAATGCATGGGTAGAGTAACATTTTAAATGCTAGGTAACCAGACAGCTATGAGAAGGGTTTGGAGGACCAATTAGTAGAGCCCTGGAGCTGGGCTGGAGGGTGGCAACAGAGAAAGTTCTCTGGATCCACCACTCCAATTAAGTTTTCCCTACCCATGCCCTTCAGGTTCCACCTGGGCCCGCCCCTTCCAGGCTGCCACCAGCCCCTCCCACCAATCACTAAGCTTTAGCTACTCCAGTCCTAAAATAAACATCAGCCTAATCCCTTTCACTCCCCCACCCCTCTTCCGGCAGCCGTGGACTTGACTCTACTTTCCTCCCTGGTAGTGTTGCCAGAAAAACACAAACGACCAGTTAAATGTGAATTTCAGGTAAGCAATGAGTACTCTTTCTAGTATGAGTATTTCCAAATATTATATGGGGCAGTGGGATGTGCTTACATGAAAAAAAATTGTTTGGCTGGGTGCGGCGGCTCATGCTTGTAGTCCCAGCAATTTGGGAGGCCGAGGTGGGTGGATTGCTTGAGCTCATGAGTTTGAGACCAGCCTGGGTAACATGGCAAAACCCTGTCTCTACAGAAAATACAAAAATTAGCCGGGCGTGGTGGTGCTCACATCTGTAGTCCCAGCTACTTGAGAGGTTGAGGTGGGAGGATGGCTTGAGCCTGGGAGGTGGAGGTTGCCGCAAGCCAAGATCGCACTACTGTATTCCAGCCTGGGAGTGCAGAGCCAGACCTTGTCTTGAAAAAAAAAAAAAAAAAAAAAAGTTTGTCGTTTATCTGAAGTTCAACTTTAACTGGTTGCCTTGCATCTTTATTTACTAAAGCTGGAACCCTACCCCAGGGGCGCCACCAGAGCCTCCCCAATCCTCCCAAACTCCCTCTAGGTGGTTATTTTCTGGCTCCCCATTGCTTTCAGGGTAAAATCTCAATTCCCGGCCCCTGCCTCCTTGGCCAGCCCTTTTTCCTACCCCTTCTACCGCATTGCACCCTCCACCCCACATCCTAGCTTGCTGGGGCAACTGGCCCTAAGCCCCTTTCCCTCTGCCTGGAGAACCTTCTCTCCTCCTCCGACTAGGCTGGTTCCTAACACCTCCTAACACTCTACTCAGTTGTCACCTCCTCTGAAGTCCTTTCCAGAACCCTCACCCCATTCCCCACACTGGGTTAGCAGCTTTCTCTGGGATCTGGAGAAACCAAGTGAATATTTCTTTATCTGCCGGCGCTTGTCAAACTGTCGACATTGTAATAATCTGTCATTTTACTGGCTCCCTTAGATTGTGAGTTTCTTGAGAGCAGGGGCTGTGTCCTTTCAGCCTTCTCACTTCTAGAACCGGAAATTCCTGTCTGGTTGGCAGACAAAAAGAGCTTACTTAATAATTTTGCAGATAAGGCCCAAGAGAAAAAACATCATTTATTGAATGCCTATTGCCAGCGAAGCACTGCTGCTCTGGGCCAGCTGCTTCAGGTGTTACTTTTGACCCTATAGTCAGAAAAAGGGCTCTGGAGAAAAAGCACGCAGCAAGGCTTGTGTGGGCTTGCCTCGTGTGCCCTATGTTCCACTCCCCCAGTCAGGCAGATGTGAGTCGCTGGTGATTGCTGGCTGGAAATGGAATCTCCTTGGATATTCACCATCCTGGTGGTTCTAGAAAGTGGAGGGTGTTTTGTGGAGAAGGGGCCTGCTATGGTCTGAATGTTGTTGTCCCTGCTCCATTCATTTGTTGAAACTTAATCCTCAATGTGATAGTATTAGAAGGTGGGGCCTTTAGGAGGTGATTAGGTCATGAAGGCGGAACCCTCTGGAATGGAATTCATGCTCTTAGAAGTTGGTGGCCAGGTGCAGTGGCTCACGCCTGTGATCCCAGCACTTTGGGAGGTGGAGGAGGGCAAATTGCTTTAGCCCAGGAGTTCAAGACCAGCCTGGGCAACATAGTGAGACCCTGTCTCTACAAAAAATACAAACATTAGCTGGATGTGGTGGTACATGCCTGTAGTCCCCAGCTACTCGGGAGGCTGAGTTGGAAGGATTGCTTGTACCTGGGAGGTCAAGGCTGCAGTGAGCCGTAATTGTGCCATTGCACTCCAGCCTGGACCACAGAGTGAGATTCTGTCTCCAAAAAAAAAAAAAAAAAAAAAAAAAAAACCACACCCAAAAAACAAAAAACAACAAAAACAAACAAACAAAAAACACGCTGGTTGGAGGGTATCTGTTCCTTCCTTGGCCATATGAAGACTCAGTTAAACGACATCATCTGTGAAGCAGAGGGAGCCTTCATCAGACAGCTAACCTGGTGGTGCCTTGATGTTGGATTTCCCACCCTCCAGAACTGTGAGCAATACATTTCTGCTGTTTCTAAATTACCCACTCTAAGGTATTTTTGTTGTAGCAGCCCAGATGGACTAAGACAGCCCAAGTGTAGAGAGCATGAAAAAATGTCGCGGATCTGGCCAGATTCCACAGGCCATGCATTTCACCTGCGGCGTTACTCCTTGAACAAGGGGCAAACAGAAACTGAGCAGAACTGTACTTGCTCTGGTGAGATCACACCTTGGGTGGGGACTTTCTAAAATGAGGTTCTTGGCCCATAGGAACTGGAATTACAGTGAAGGGTTAGGGTGTCTAGGGGAGCTAGCCCACCATAATGGCCACTAGTCCCCCTAAGTAACTCCTACTTAAACTATATTTACATAAATAAACACACATAGTGTGTATATGGGGGGCAGTTTTTAAAAAAAATTTTTTTTTTTTTTTAAATCCCTGTTTTGGGGCTAGACGCGGTGGCTCTTGTCTATAATCCCAGTACTTTGGGTGGCCGAAGTGGGCGGATTGCTTTGAGCTCAGGGGTTTGAGACCAGCCTAGGCAACATGGTGAAAACCTGTCTCTACAAAACAAACCAAACAAAAACAAACAAAATTAGCTGGGTGTAGTGGCACACACTTGTAATCCCAGCTACTCAGGAGGCTGAGGCTGGAGAATCACTTGAAACCAGGAGGAGGAGGATGCAGTGAGCCGAGATGGCACTACTGCACTCCAGCCTGAGAAAAAAAAGACATTCAGTGGTGGTGTTGTGTGGTGCTGACCTGTAGCTATTAACACAAGATAAGCACTTTCAACAGAGTTGGTCAACTACTGGTAGCCTTGGTGTCACGGAAAGAACATGGACTTTGGAACCACGGAAACTCAGGCAAGCCTCGGTAATGTTTCTTTCTTTTTCAATTGAGACAAGGTCTCTCTATGTTGCCAAGGCTAGGTCTCCAACTTCTGGGCTCAAGCCATCCTCTGGCCTTGGCCTCCCAAAAGTGCTAGGATCACAGGCGTAAGTCACCATGTCCAGGCTCCAGTAATATTTCAGAACTTCCCCGAAACTCTTTCCTCCTTTGCTACTGCATTCTTCACTGGGTTGAGGGTTAAGACCTACCTAACAGTAGTAATCGACATCTCAATGCAGGACTTCTGAATTCTGACTCCAGGAAAACACCTGCTTTCCTGGTTGAGTAATTCTTAACAGAGATTCTAAGTTCCATCTCTAGGTTTGCATGTTTGCAGTTTTAAACTCGAAAAGTGCATTTATCTCAAAAGCACAGAATTATCAAGGATTTTAATTACTGATTTATTTCTAATGTAAAAATGGGAAACAAATGGCCTCCAGTAGGAAATTAATTTAATCTGCATAGTCATGCAATGGAATACTTTACGGCATTAAGATTGTGCTTTTGAAGACTATTTAGTGAGAAGAAAAATGTTCATGATAAAATATTAAGTAAAAAGAAGGGCAGTAAACGCAACATCATACAACATACCCCACAGTAGATAAACAAAATACATACAGAAATGTAATAGCCAAAGAAGGCCCCAAAGCGAACGCTTCCCCCTAGGAACTAGGAGGGGTGGAGAGAAGTTACTTTCTTCCCTGCATTTCTGTTTCTTTTCTAGCTTCCCATCAATATCATGTATTGCCTTTAAATCCGAAAATACCCCCGTGTTATTAGTGAGGCGTCGTCGGGGCTCTGAGAGATGCGCGCGCCCGGGACAGACCCCTGCGCCCCCTGGCGGCGCCCCGAGGCCCCGCCCCACGAGGCCCGAGCGACGGGGCGGGGCGCGGAGCCCCAGCAGAGCCCAGTCCTGCCCCGCCCGGGAGGACTTGCAACACTCGGAGCCCAGGAACGCACCGTCGGGAACGGCGCAGGCAAGCCAGGGGGCCTGGGCCGGCGCCGTTGGGGACTGTGGGCGGTGGGGACTGGGCCAGGGCTGGGGCGGCCACGCGCCGGGGCGCCTAAACTTTTCGGAGCCCGCTTCCGGCTTGCCCGCTCCTGGGCCCAAGGAGCCGGTTCCAGAATGGGGATCTCTCCGCCTGGTCCTTGGTGTTTCGCTCTTCCTGGGCGCGCGGGTGGGCGGCCCGGTCTGTGGAACCTGGTTAGCCTTGGGAGCCCAGCAGCGTGTTGTGGGCACTGGTGAGCGGAGCCAGGGTCTGGGGGTGTCCTCGTGTCCCCTCTTTCGGGCACGAGTGGCCTCTCTGTCGCAGGGCCTGTCCACCATGGCAGCCCGAGTGGCCAGCTGTGTGGGATGAGGGCTTTCATGGCCCTCAGCTGGTGAGAAGAGGGACGAGGGAGGGGAGACAGCCAGGGCCTGGCACGGACCCCAGGTTGCCCCCGCACGCGCTGGGGCCAGTCTTAATGTAGACAGGTGAATATTTAAGGGGTGGAGAAGGGGGGTCCTAGCTTGCAGCTGGGGCAGAAGCCAATGAGCAGCTCAAGTGTTTGACATGGAGAAGTGGCCACCTCTGTCACCATGACTTTGCCCTCTGCCAGTCCCACGTCCAGCTACTGTTTCCCGGCTGGGTTCACAGAGCTACAGGGAAGTAACATCCCCCTCGTGACTTCTTTGGGTCAGAGTGAAAACAAAACAGGGAAAGGAGAAAAGGGAAAGCAAGTGGAGAGGCTGGGGCAGGAGCCAGGAACCAGTGGGAGGAAGCAGAGGGAGGCTGCTGGGAGGCCAGGCCCTGACCTTGTGGGGTCAGCACCAATTCTTGTCCTGTGGGGTCTCCATCTCCTCTCACTCCTCTGTGGCCTCTGCGTGGTACCCAGGAGTTTGGGGTTCTACCTGAGCACCCTGGACATGGGATAAGTAGGCCTGGGAACGCAGGTCAGAGCCAGATGTCATGGAAGGACCCTCAGGTGTCCAGTTCTCTGGGCTCTGAAATATTCATCTCATCGGTGAGCTTTGGTTTCCAAGCTGGCGCCTTTGGGCTGGCCAGCGGTGGCAGGGGAGCCAGGTGCCTCCTGGGGCTGCTTTGTTGGCACAAAGGGGGAGCCATACTTCCTCCTCACCTGCCTCCTCTCTCTGTCTCTCCAGTCATGAGGATCCAGAGAACCAGTTTATAGCTTAAATGGAAGAGGCAGGACCACAGTGTCAGGGGCCCTGTCTTCCTGTGCTATGACCTCAAGGCCTCACTTGTAAAAATGAGCACATCAGAGAGGTAATGATGGGTTATCCTGTAAGTGTTGGGAGAGCCTCATGTCATCAGCTGGGGTAATAGCCACCTGGGCTCAGCCTCCTCCCCTGGGAATGGGTGCCTCAGCCAGACGCTGTCTACCTCAGAGCACCTCCGACCGCAGGCCTCACCCTGGGCCCTTCAGAAACAGCAGAAGCCACAGAGAAGGGAAACACACATACTTGCGTGTTTTCAGAGGGCTGAACTGGGAGGACCAGAGAGTGGAAGCTTATACACTTCTCTGGGAAGAAGTTCTGCTAACGACATGGCTGACCATGACATGGGCCTTCTGGACCTATTCTGTTGGGGACACTGGAAGGGATGACCTTGACAGAATCTTCCAACCCTAAGATTCTGGGATTCTAGGCCAAAACCTGTGTCTTGTTTTGAAGTAGAAATGATACCCAGAAGTCCACAGGCCACAGTGGCAGGTACCTCCATTGGTGGGAGGGAGATAATAACGGGCCCCCACTTTTGTCTGTAATGATTTGTGCTTTGCTCCGTTGCACAGAGGTGAGGTTAGGGGTGCCCGTTTCCTGGTTCTGTGCTAGCTGGATATGTCCCCCAGCCCTTGGCAGTAAATCCCATGGTGGGATAGCGGCTGTGTGGAATGGGGGAAGGGGAGGACCCTCACCAGGGATCCTGGCACTGGGCTGACCCCCTGAAAGTGAGAGGGCATGTATAGTACTTCATGTGACTGCTCTGAGGGGCAGCTAGGTGGACGCACAAAGGTTTTAAGAGAGAAGGAGTTAGGTTATGAATGATTCTCAGGGTTGGGTGTCTATAATACAAAGGTGGCCTGGATCAGCATCCCACAGAATGTTAATAGGTTTGCCTCGATAAAAGTGGTTCAGGCTTAAGGAAGTTTGAAGGAACACTGGGTTAAACAAAGCTGAACAGGGTTGCTTATGGCAGGCCTTCTCAGGGGCTGAATATGCCATTGTGAATTTCCAAGAAGGGGGCGTGGATTGTTTCTCAAGCGTCATCTGTTTCCAGTACTCATCCATTAACGTCTCCTGGGGCGTGTTCTTTTTTTTTTTTTTTTTTTTTTTGAGACAGAGTCTCGCTTAGTCGCCCAGGCTGGAGTGCAGTGGCGCGATCTCGGCTCACTGCAAGCTCCGCCTCCCGGGTTCACGCCATTCTCCTGCCTCAGCCTCCCGAGTAGCTGGGACTACAGGCGCCCGCCGCCTCGCCCGGCTAATTTTTTGCATTTTTAGTAGAGACGGGGTTTCACCATGTTAGCCAGGATGGTCTCGATCTCCTGACCTCGTGATCCGCCCGCCTCGGCCTCCCAAAGTGCTGGGATTACAGGCGTGAGCCACCGCGCCCGGCGGGCGTGTTCTTTAGAACAGTCGGGGAAGTGCCTGGCTAGGTGATTCTGTTTCTCCACTCTCTGGCTCCCATAAACAAGTCCCTACTCCTTTCCCCCACATGGGCTGATTTAGGGATAAAAGGAGGCCAGGGGATGTCATTTGCCTGGATTCCTGCGGCTAGTTCATGAACCCAGGTCAGTGGACTTCCTGCCTCCTACTCTTTCTTTTCTAGAGTGTTATAATGTTTAGCCTGGGGGTAACTGATCACCCAGGAAGAGCTGGCCATAGGGTCCAGACAGCATTATGGGTACAGTTTGGGAGGGTATGGACAGCCCCATCCTGAGAACATGCCATGTCCTTCTGCTTCTGAAGGTGTCCTCTCAAACGGTTGCACATCCGTAGTGACCCCCCAGTGTAGGTTCTTGGGGAGCCATGCCATTCTGCCCTGAAGCCTTCTGTTAGGCTATTCATTCGGAATCAGAAACTGGCAGAGTGGACTTTGATCTTTCAGGTTTTTTTTTTTTTTTCTGTCGTACAGGCTGGAGTGCAGTGGCATGGTGTTGGCTCACTGCAACCTACGTCTCCCATGTCCCAGGTTCAAGCGATTCTCCTGCCTCAGCCTCCCCAGAAGCTGGGATTACAGGCACGTGCCACCATGCCCGGCTAATTTTTGTATTTTTAGCAGAGACAACGTTTCACCATGTTGGCCAGGCTGGTCTCGAACACCTGACCTCAAGTGATCCACCTGGCTTGGCCTCCCAAAGTGCTGGGATTACAGGCATGAGCCACCATGCCCGGCCATTCTTTCAGTTGAGGGGAATTGTCTTACTGATGTTAAAAGTCGGTCTAGAGATGTGGCTCTCACAGTGGAGTCAGTCCCAAAGCCAGGACAAGAACTCGGGTCCCTGCCTCCTAGCCCAGGTCCCAGGCTTCAGATCAACTTTCTGCAGGGGAAAGAAATAATGGTAGCAGCAATAGCTTGCTCAGCTCCTATCGTTTTGATCTTTGCTGCCTGGCCCCCACCCTGGGTGCTGCCTATTCATGCAGGTGCCTGCTACAGGTGCCTCAGGGGCTTCTACTCCTGCCTGATATAAAAGCAAAGAGGCTGAATTTTAAATCAGGCATGAGATCTGGGCTTAAACTCATCTCTGCTGTTTGCCTGCTGTGGGACCCTAGATCTTTTCTTCTCTGAATTTCAGTTTTCTCATCTATAGAGTGGGATGGGGGTAAGAATACCTCACAGCACTGTTGCAAGGATCAGATGTGCCTTAGTTATTATAGGTTGAGTATCCCTTATCCAAAATGGGGACCATTTTGACAATTTCCTTCCCTCCCTTTTCCTTTACCCACCCCAACTCCCTTCCACCCCCAAGAAAACATTTTACTCTCCTACTCCAGCATATAGGCACGATACCCATGGGGGCAGACATCTACAGTGGCAGCAGCACATGGATTTTGGATTTTTTCAGATTTGGGGCTATGTATATTATACTTACTGGTTGAGCATCCCTAATCTGAAAATCTGAAATGAGAAATGCTCCAGTGAGCATTCCTTTGAGTGTCATCTTGGTGGTCAAAAAGTTTCAGATTGTGGAGTATTTTGGATTTTGGAAATGAGGGATATTCAACCTGGACTTCCTTAGTTGTGTAGTAAGTACTGGAAGTAGTTCAACTACTCTAAGTGGTTGCCTTCCTTCCCTAGCTATTTTATTTATTTATTTTTTGAGATGGAGTCTTGCTGTGTCGCCCAGGCTGGAGTGCAGTGGCGCCATCTTGACTCACTGCAAGCTCCGCCTCCCGAGTTCACTCCATTCTCCTGCCTCAGCCTCCCGAGTAGCTGGGACTACAGGTGCCTGCCACCACACCCAGCTAAGTTTTTGTATTTTTAGTAGAGACGGGGTTTCACCGTGTTAGCCAGGGTGGTCTTGATCTCCTGACCTCGTGATCCACCCACCTTGGCCTCCCAAAGTGCTGGGATTACAGGCGTGAGCCACCATGCCTTCCCTAGTTCTTTGTTGGGGTTAGTTATCAGTTTCGTTTTTCTATCTCTTTCCCCTCCTAATCTTGAAGTTCAATGAAAAGACAGGAGATGATGAAACAAAGAAGGAGATGAACAAGGACTGCGCTCACAAGTATTTCAGCATCAGTTTGCTAATGGCTTCCTCTTCCCTTATCTGTACTCCCAGGCCATCCTGACTTGGGTGGGGTAACCTGAGATTACCACTCTGATCACAGGATTCTACTCCAGACAAGGGTGGGGGAGCTGCGGTGCCTGGGTCCTCTAGTGATCCCCAGGACAGCCTCTCCCTCCTGGTAGCTTAGAGCCACCCCTCGGTCTCCATGGGTTCAGACAGAGGCCACCCTGGCTAGAGAGGGGGCTGGGAGGGGTGGCCTCGAGTTGGGGGCCAGAAGTCGAGGGCTGGCAGTCTTTTTTTTTTTTTTTTTGAGACGGAGTTTCACTCTTGTTGCCCAGGCTGGAGTGCAATGGCGTGTTCTTGGCTCACTGCAACCTCTGCCTCTCTGGTTCAAGCGATCCCCCTGCCTCAGCCTCCCTAGTAGCTGGGACTTCAGGTGTGCGCTACCACGCCAAGCTAATTTTTTGTATTTTTTGGTAGAGATGGGGTTTGACCATGTTAGCCACGATGGTCTTGATCTCCTGACCTCATGATCCACCTGCCTCAGCCTCCCAAAGTGCTGGGATTACAGATGTGAGCCACTGCGCCCGGCCTGGTCTTAACTGTTTCTGAGCTGAGAGGTCACTAGAGAACTGAGAGAATGGTCGCTTGTTCTAGCTTCTCCTTGGGAGAGGGTGTGTGGTGGTGTCTGTCACTGAGAGAGTGGGCAGGGCTGGGAAGGGACGTTCCAAACCTATGACCAAGAGGGCTGTTCTGGGGTGGAGAAGGAACTTTCTTGGCTCTGGGGTTTCCTTGTCTGTCAAATGACCAGCTGAGATCCAAAGTCTAAGCCAGCTCTGATATTTTAGTGTTTAGATCCCTGTGGCTTCATCCTCTTAATCCCAAAGTTCAGGCTGATGGAAGGATATTTAGTTGATTCTGGGCCCCCTTGGTGCAGAATCAGGCCTGGTGAGTTGCCCAAACGCGCTCCTGGGTATATCTTTTTACTCGTCTGCACTCGTGGCTATGAGGTCAGCTGTGCCCTGGGGTAGGAGGATCAAGTGTTTTCTTGTGGGGGCAGATAAAGGAAAAGGGAGGGGAACAAACCGTCAGATCCAGGCTGTGCTCCTGCGCCTGCTGGGTGGGGTTTCCTGAGATGCGCATTCTGAGCTATTCTTTCCACTCTGGGCATCCGTCCCTGGCAGGGAGGAGGGCAGGCTGCCTGGACCAGTCAGCTGCTCCTTTCCATCCCTCTGTCCAGTACACACACTTTCCTCTTGCTGTAACCCCAGTAGCTCAGGCCTCCTCTGCAGATTCCGGAGCCTTAACCCTTCAGATACCCCCAGGAGAGCCCCAGCCGGGGCCTCAGTAGGCCAACAGCAGGGTTACCACACTGAGAGGGCTCCAGGGGAGGATGTGCTTCCACCTCTGCATCTGAAAACCATGACACCCAGCAAGTCCTGCTGTCTGAGCTCACCCACTTGTGCCGCTGCTGTGGTAGAAAGCGGGGGCTCTGGTTCCTTCCTAATGGGGGACTGTGGCCCTGAGAGAGGAGCAAACTTAGATCTATAATGGGCAAGGATAGGGCACAGTCTGAATGCCTTGATACCAGGCATTGTGAGGCGAGGAAGAATGTTCTAATGATTCGAGCTGTCTGCAGCCAAGGGGCTTGCTCCACATTGCTGGAGTTCCTTCAAGCAGAAGGTGGGCCAGACGTGGTGGCTCACGCCTGTAATCCCAGCACTTTGGGAGGTTTCGGTGGGTGGCTAACTTGAGGCCGGGAGTTTGCCAGCCTGGCCAACATGGTGAAATCCTGTTTCTACCAAAAAAACAAAAAACAAAAACAAGCAGAAGGTGAATGCCTACTGTATTTTGGGAAAATTCAGGCTTCCAGTGTGAACCTTAAAATTCCTTTTTAGCCCCTGCAGACTGTGAGCCCCTCTAGCAGCTGCTGGCAGAACCCGGAAGATCTGATTTCTAGTCTTTGGGCATCATCCGTACTCTCGGTCAATCTCGTGATCTCTCTCCCCTTCTCCCTCCTTCCCTTCCCCTCCATTCTCCAGTCTCTACCCTTAGACATAGCTACGAAAGTAAACACTGACCCTTTCCCCCTTTGCTGCTACCTAGGCAGATGCCAGCCCCACACCTCATCCCTAGCGGAGGCCTCGATGATGTGGAAGTGCCCAGGGCCCTTATGGAGGCTGGGCAGGAGCCCAAGAGCAGGCTCTAAGGCTGCCAGACCTGGCAGCCATGGGCCCCGGAGGCTCTTGCCAGTCTGACAGTGTTCTTGGCACTGCTCAGAGGTGAGTGTGGCTGAGTTTAGCAACTCCCCTAGCTAGCGTTAATGCTGGGGTTTCCTCTCCTGTGCCCAGGTCTCTATGCAGACAGCTAGGATATCGTCCTGTCCCCAGGACCAGCTTGGTAACCAAGGACAGGTCCCTGTGCTGTGGCTGTCTAGTTAGTAAAGTGAGGGGTTGGCTGGCCTTGGGTGAGTTTCTTTTCAGCTCTGACCTTTATGTATCTCCATGCCTGGGCCACCCTCTTCACCCGGGGCCATTGGCCAGGGTGTTAGCCCCATGGTGATGTGGAGGGCCTGAGTAGTTTGGCTTCCACTTGCGTCAGCCTCCTGTTGTCATGAGAGGGTTTTAGATGGAAGCTATGGCAGAAGGGATGAGAAGGTTGGCTAGACAGGGTGTTTTTGGGGGAGGGATTAAGACCAGGCGCTTGGGAGTCAGTCTTGGGGCTCATTTTGACTTCATCACACTTTAGCTTGGTTATCCTGGCCAAGTGATTTAATTCTTCTGTGCCTCGATCTCTTCACTTGTAAATGGGAATAATAATAACAGTATTAACTTGCTGGACTGTTGTAAGGATTTAATGAAAATAACCAACCTTTATCCTCGTTGATCAGGGGTCGGGTTTCATTCTAAGCACTCTATGTGTATTTTCTTTTTTCTTTTCTTCGAGATGGAGTCTCGCTCTGTCACCCAGGCTGGAGTGCAGTGGCGCGATCTTGGCTCACTGCAACCTCCGCCTCCCCGGTTGAAGTGATTCTTCTGCCTCAGCCTCCCAAGTAACTGGGATTCTAGGCGCCTGCTGCCATGCCCAGCTAATTTTTATATTTTTAGTAGAGATGGGGTTTCACCATTTGGCCAGGCTGGTCTCGAACTCCTGATCTCAGGTGATCCACCTGCCTTGGCCTCTCAAAGTGTTGAGATTACAGGCGTGAGCCACTGTGCCAGGCCTGCTATGTGTATTTTCTCACTTAATTTTTATAGCAGCCCCGTGGAGGGTACTATTACTAGTGTGAGACCCATTTTCCAGGTGAAGAAACTGAGGCATAGTGAATTGAAGTGGTCATGGCAGTTTCTGGTGTGGATGGGCTGGTGGCTGAGGTGCCCGGAGGACTGGCCTGGAAACTGCTGTGTGCAGGCAGGCCTACTAGCACATGCTTTTGAAACCAAAAGCCTGAAAGGGAGGGGCAAGGGAGGCAAGAGTGAGGCTCTGAGTCAGCACCCTCTGAGCTGCACCAGAACCTTGGAGTCCTGGCGGCCCATGGGAGGCTGACCCTTCTCTCTGAGTCACCTTTCACCCGGTGGCTGCCACAGCCACTTGGTCTGGAAAGTTACCTGTTTGCCCTGCTTGGCTCAGAGGAGGGAGCAGGGGCAGCTCTCTGGCCAAGCAAAGGTCAGGCCCTGCAGAGCCGAGTTCCCAGGATCATAGTCTGTTGTTAGAGGGGGCAGTGGGCTTAGAGGTCGTGTGGCCCCCACCTCATTTCACAGCGGTGCACCCTGAGGAGGTGCTGGGACACGTCATGGTGACATCATGGTTGGGGTTTCTGCCCATGGAGCCTTTCCGGCCAGTGCCTTTTTTTTTTTTTTTTTTTTGAGATGGAGTCTTGCTCTGTTGCCCAGGCTGGAGTACAGTGGCGTGATCTCAGCTCACCACAATCTCTGCCTCCCGGGTTCAAGTGATTCTCCTGCCTCAGCCTCCTGAGTAACTGGGACTACAGGTACAAGCCACCATGCCTGGCTAATTTTTGCATTTTTAGTAGAGCAGGGTTTCACTATGTTGGCCAGGCTGGTCTCGAACTCCTGACCTCATGATCTGCCCACTTCAGCCTTCCAAAGTGCTGGGATTACAGGCGTGAGCCACTGCACCAGGCCAGCTTTGTATTTCTGACCTGACATTCTTGCCCTGGTTCTATCCCAGCCCCTCTGGGGAGATGGAGAACAGCTTTCCTCAAAATAACCCACTTAGAGACCTGGACTTTGTTCAATTCCCCCTCCTCAACCCTCCCTGCCACTTTCCTGTCTCTGAATTATCCCAGTGGTCTTAAGAGAGAAGAGTTAAGACAGTCCTTTATCTGATCCCTGAACTGTGCAGCGTGCCCTAAAAAGAGATGCTGGTCTCTGTTGCTTCCAGCAGAGCCTCTGAGAGCCTCTGGTGTCTGCTGACCTGCATCTGGGGGTGTCCTCCTTGGGGATCCTAAAGCCCCCTGTAGATGCTCTAGAAGAGGTGGTGGCCCTGTCAAGCCCAGACTGCCAGGGCTTGTCCTTACTGGGGATGCAGGGGCCCTCTAGGGGCCTCCTTAGCTCTTCCTAAGCCTGCATCTCCGCTACCTCAGAGGGGACCACCAGGCCCAGAGGACAGTAACTGGCAGAGGAGGCATAAGAGCACCCCATGACATAAAGGACCTGGACCCAGGATCTGGAAGGCCTCCGTCCTGGTTATGCCACTGACCTGCGAGTTCTGGGGTCCTGGGGAATCACTTCCCTGTTAAGGGCCTGCATTCTGTCATCTGAAGTGAGCATTTGGAGCTTATGGCCTCGAGGTCCCTTCCAACTCCATTTTGGGGTTCCCTCCCCTTGGTTCCTTGGCTCTCCCCTGGCTGTGGGACTCTTCCTGCTGCAGGGAAGGCATTCCCTTGACCTTGTGGCCTGACTCCTCAGCTCTTTCTCCTCCCTGCTAGCACTGCACCTGGAAAACAGGTGGAACTCACAGAGAGCCTGGGATTCAGAACATCTGTCTCCCCCTCCGGGGGGCCGAGGGGCCCTGCACTCACTCTCTCCTCCCTAGCAAGGCCAGAGAGCAGCCGTGGTCGCAGGCTGCCACATGCCTTTCTGACACGCCACTGCTGTTATTTGAAGGAACCAGAAAGTCCTGTCTCAGGCTGTCCCTTTGGCACAGCCTCCCCGCCCCCAGCCCCTGTACTACCCACCCCTGCTTCTCAGGCTTCCTGACTCAGCCTGCCACTGGCCCCTGGATCCCTGGATCCCTTCCCCCTTGGGGCCTGGCAGCTCTGGCACTGGGGCTAGCTTGTTTTCCTCCACTTCTCCCCCTGGCTCTCCACTTCGAGCCTTGGCTCCAACCCAGCTCTGGCTTCCAGGCCTGGCATGCCCGTGGCAGCTGTGGCAGGGGCAGAGCTGACCCTTTCAGAGGGTCCCAGCTGGACCTGTGAGTTGCCAGGAGGCTGTGCCTGGGCCATCTGGCTTCTTCGCTGGTTCTGCCATCAAGCCACCAACACTGGAAGGTTTTCTTAAATGAGAACAGGGAGTTCCCAGGCTCCCTGGTTCCCTGTCTCCTCAGTGAATCCTTCCTCCTGCTTTCCTATGGCTGGGGAGCCGCACAGTGAGAGGCGCGTAGACAAAAAGCAGGCGCAGAGGCAGGAGGGACAGGAGCCCAGCTGGTGGGGAGGCGGCCTGTGGACAGCAAATGACACACTGCCCTCTAAGGAGAAAATAGGAGGTGTTCCTCTCCACAGAGGCAACCTGGATAAGGCTGGAAGTGGAGCCACGAGGCTGAGTGAGCTGGGCCTGGGTATTCATGATTGCTTTTCTCCTCTTCCATTTCAGGTCCCAGCAGCTGGGGTTCCCCTTCAGCCTGTGAGTGGCCATGTCCAACCCCAGTGCCCCACCACCATATGAGGACCGCAACCCCCTATACCCAGGCCCTCCGCCCCCTGGGGGCTATGGGCAGCCATCCGTCCTGCCAGGAGGGTATCCTGCCTACCCTGGCTACCCGCAGCCTGGCTACGGTCACCCTGCTGGCTACCCACAGCCCATGCCCCCCATCCACCCGATGCCCATGAACTACGGTGAGTCCTGGAAGGGCAGATGGAGGGTGGGTGGGAGGGACAGCACTTGGAGCAGATGAGGCCACCACCTCCTGTCCCCTTTCTCTTTTGGTTCCCTTTAAATCCCTTTTCTCATCTTCTCTGTTGAGATCTCTCCCTCTGTTTCTTGTCTTTGTTACCCTCCACTTTTTCTCTCAGCAACTGGCCCCCAGCCACTTGCTGGCCCGTTTGTTCAAGGAGACCCACGAGGCATGTCCCAGAACAAGTATACACCACAGGAGAATGGGGCTGGGTCAAGTAATGACTCCTGAGGGGTTACCTCAGGGCACCGGCTCTGTTTCCCAACAAACTGCTGCCATCTCCCAAACCTGATGCCTTCCTTAGGAACTCCTTTGGGAACCTGAACCACTTTTCTCATCCTTTAAAGTGAAATCTGACTTTTGCAAAAGACATTTGGAGCCAAGTTTGGTAAATGTCATGGCAGGGACATGCTGTGTTCAGTCAGAAATGAGGTGGGGCTGGGCGTGGTGGCACACGCCTGTAATCCCAGCACTTTGGGAGGCTGAGGTGAGCGGATCACCTGAGGTCAGGAGTTTGAGACCAGCCAGGCCAGCATGACAAAACCCCATCTCTACTAAAAATACAAAAACTTAGCTGAGTGTGGTGGCGTGCACCTGTAATCCCAGCTACTTTAGCTGAGTGTGGTGGCGTGCACCTGTAATCCCAGCTACTTGGGAGGCTGAGGCAGCAGAATCGCTTGAACCCAGGATTGCACCTCTGCACTTCAGTCTGAGCAACAGAGCGAGACTCTGTCTCAAAAAAAAAAAAAAAAAAAGAGGCTGCGTGCAGTAGCTCACGCCTGTAATCTCAACACTTTGGGAGGCTGAGGTGGGCGGATCACGAGTTCAAGACCAGCCTGGCCAACATGGTGAAACCCTGTCTCTACCAAAAATACAAAAAATTAGCCGGGTGTGGTGGCACATGCCTGTAATCCCAGCTACTGGGGAGGCTGAGACATAAGAATCACTTGAACCCAGGAGGCAGAGGTTGCAGTGAGCCGAAATCATGCCATTGTACTCCAGTTTGGGCAACAAGACCGAAACTCCATCTCAAAAAAGAGGCATTCAGGCATCCAGGGAATGTTTGCAGCCCTGCAGTGTCTTTGAACCCCAGAATGCTGTCAGCCAGCTCTCACCTGGACATGTGCGCTCGTGCGGATCTGCGCATGGGTCTTGCACAGTCACGCACACCCTCTGCACACCTGCCTCTGTGAGGCTGATGCAGATCCCCGTCTTCAGCTCCATCCCTGCTGCTGCACAAACCGCACTCTGCCGCCTTCTTTTTCTCCGACCCTCTGTCCATGTCCCCTGTTCTGCCCTGGCTGGCTGCCCCAGTGGATGCCCGCACATGCTCCTGCCTGGCTTCCTCACTACATTATGACCCCGCAGTGAACCCCTAGTGGTGTGGGCTGGGCACACAGAAACCCTCCACAGATGCATGCGAGGAACATTTCCCACCTAAACCCCCTTGTGACAGGCCAGCTCTGGGTCACTCTGAGGGTGTCTAGAGGACCCCAGCTTGGGAGAAGAGTTCCTGTTATAACACTTGTCTTTTGGCTGGAGATACCTGAGACTTTGAGAGTGTCAGGGAGGCTTTGGGATTGAGGCCACATATCTCAGGTCCCTAGCTGGTCAAGTGTCATCTGTCCCTAGGCCCAGGCCATGGCTATGATGGGGAGGAGAGAGCGGTGAGTGATAGCTTCGGGCCTGGAGAGTGGGATGACCGGAAAGTGCGACACACTTTTATCCGAAAGGTAAGATACGCACTGGGAGGTGGGTGTACCTAGGGCCCTTCAGGCTGTGGGAATGGGGAGTGGGTAGGCCACAGTAGCTCCATGGCACCAATTCCATGAAATACGCTGGCTGCCTGTCTTCTCTAGCCTTGTCTGCTTCTCAGAGGGGCACCTGGCTTCTCTAACCCCAAGGTTCCCCCTGTTTTTGCACCTCTCTTCTTGACCATGTTTTGGGAGGACACATTCAGTCTGGGAGAATCTCCTAGGTGGGCTCTGCCACAGTGCCCACCTTCCCCAGACATCTTTCTCCCCTTAGACTATAGGCAGCTTGGAGCCAGAAATGATCCTACTCGCTCGTAACCCACCCTTTCTATCTCATAGCTGCACAGAACGTGCAGACTGAGCTGCTGGGTGTGCAGAGGCTGTACTGGTAGAGCATGGTGGCCAGGCAGGGCAAGTCAGTAGTCACCGAGGCTGGTGTTGGACAGGAGGGGACATGGCAGGGAGCATGGGAGGGTGGCTGAGGACACATAGCCTCTGAGCCAGGCATCTCACTGGGGTCGCCTCTGGGCCAGGCTGCAGCTAGGAAGGGTTCTTGAGTGGGAGGAAAGGATTGGGGGCTGGCAGCTTCCTGGGGGAGGCCAGGGGTGCCAGATGGTGACCCATGCCCGGCCGTCTGTATCCAGGTTTACTCCATCATCTCCGTGCAGCTGCTCATCACCGTGGCCATCATTGCTATCTTCACCTTTGTGTAAGTCTCTAGGCCTTGCCACCCACTCCTGCCGCCCTGGGGGTTCAGGGTCACCTGCTGGGAGTATGGGTGGCCGTGGGCCCTGCTCTCAGGGTGACCATGGGCAATTAGAGAAGGTGGAGCCAGGGCTGCCTGGCAGGCCTGGGTGGGGCAGACAAGCCTCAGGGTGACTCCTCCTGTCCTCCCCTGCCCCACAGGGAACCTGTCAGCGCCTTTGTGAGGAGAAATGTGGCTGTCTACTACGTGTCCTAGTGAGTGTGTGCTCCTCTGTGGTCGGGCAGGGAGGCAGGGGTTGCAGGCTTCTGTTTCTAGGTGACCAGCTTTGCTCAGGGCAGGATCAAAATACTTTTTGGGAGGGCCCCCAAGTTGGTGCCAGTTTCCCATGCCAGAGGGTGTGGGTGTGTGTGCCCAGATGAGTAACAGACCGCCAGAAGTCAAGAGAGCAAGAGTGGGACCTGCTGGTGGTGGCATGCACGCTGTGCTGCAGCCCCCATGTCCTCTCAGCCCGTCAACTGCAGCCTCCCCAGACCTCCTTCCTGGCCAGAGCCTGGTGCTTCCGAGCATCTCAGTGACCCTGGCTGGGGGTAATCTTGTTCTTGCTTCCTGTTGTGTTGCTTTCCCTCAGACTTCCAAACAGCTGTTTGGGCCCCGACTCACTGGCCTGGTGTGTGCTGCCAGATGGGGCAGGTTTGGGCCTGAACTGCTTCCCCATCTCTTTCTCCCCAGTGCTGTCTTCGTTGTCACCTACCTGATCCTTGCCTGCTGCCAGGGACCCAGGTGAGTCCCAGAGACTTAAGACAGTGAGAGGGGTGACAGGGGTTGGGATGGGGACCGAGTATTTTGGAAAGAAAAAGGATTCCTTTATAGCAGCTGAATGGAAACTTACAAGAAATGAGGAGGAGGATGATGGCAGCTACTGTTCAGGTGTATACAAAGGACCATGTGTGTGCAGGAGCTAACTAGCTGTCACTCTAATAGCAACCCTGCAAGACAGGTAGCATTTTAACCAGTTAACAAATAGGAAGAACCTGAGGCTCAAAGAGGCTGAGTAACTTTCTCCGCGTCACACAGGCAGTCAGTAAGAGCCTGAGCTGCAAACCAGTCCAGGCGTTTCTGGCACCACAGCACAGGTCTGTCCCACTGGCCTGTGTAGAACACCTGAACAGGTGCCAAAGGCCATGCCAGCCTCCCTCCTTGGAGTCACGGCTTAATCCTCCAGGCACGGGAGCCAAGCACTTCCTTCTGCTGCAGGAACCTCTGACACCTGAGGGGCCCCGAGTCATTTAATCAGGGCTTCTGTTTCCCTTCAGACGCCGTTTCCCATGGAACATCATCTTGCTGACCCTTTTTGTAAGTCTAGAAGGGTGGCGGGAGGGTGTGGAGATGCTGTGAGGGAGGCTGGTCCCAGGGAAGGGATGGGGACACACTGCAGAATGATGTCCTGGCTGTGTCCCCCACCTTATCTGGGCCGCCTGTTCTGATCTCCTCTGTGGCTGCCTCTTTCCAACTTGGTGGCGTTCCCCAGCTCTGGCAGAGGCCACCATGGCCACTCCCCCAGCACCCTGCCTGCCTTCCTTTTTAAGCGTTTCATTCTTGTTTCTCTCCTTCCCTCAGACTTTTGCCATGGGCTTCATGACAGGTACCATTTCCAGGTACATTCGGGGGTAAAGCACCACTCCTGGGAAGTGTGTATTGTGGGGAGTGGGGTGTTCCTGGGCCGGCAGCCAGATGCATGGGTGGATTCTGGGCAGGTGCCCTCTGGAGGTGGTGATTTTGAAGTCATTCATATGTGGCTTAATGCCTGTTGTCTCTAACTCCTACTTCTCCCCAGTATGTACCAAACCAAAGCCGTCATCATTGCAATGATCATCACTGCGGTGGTATCCATTTCAGTCACCATCTTCTGCTTTCAGACCAAGGTGAGGGCATGGAGGGCCCTTCCCTGGCCCCCCCGACTCCCCTTTCTTATCAGGCCTGGCCCTTGAGCAGGCCTGGGCAGGCCCGGACCCCTGTACACCAGGGATGTTCCCTAGAGACCTGATCCCCTTCTCCTCATCTGCACCTACAAAACTGTGTCCTGTTTCTGTCCTTAGAATGTTGTGGGCACTCCCATGTCCCCTAGGAGGCAGCACTGGGACTCCCTGGCAGGACCAGTCTGGCTGGACTGGTTGTCACAGCGGTCTGACAGGTGCCTCCTTCTCCCTTCCTGGCAGGTGGACTTCACCTCGTGCACAGGCCTCTTCTGTGTCCTGGGAATTGTGCTTATGGTGACTGGGATTGTCACTAGCATTGTGCTGTACTTCAAATACGTGAGTGTCCCAGGAGAGCCGGGGTCAGTGAACCCAGTGTTCAGAGCAGACTTTCTATATAGTATGGTCTCGCAGGCCCCAAAAGCCCCCAGGGCGGGCTCTGACCTCCAAAACCTCTAGACTGGCTAGCAAAGGCACCAACGTGGAGGCAGCATCCTTGTGGGTGAGGGTAGACTCTATGTGAGATGGGCGGCCTTGGAGCCAGAGCACCTGAAGCTCTGGGCTGCATCATTGCACTCCTAGGGGAAGGGGTGGATTCATTCTGCCTGGCAGCTGAGAATCAGGTTCTAGGAGGCAGACTGGGAGAGGAACCCAGAGGACTGAGATGGTGGGCCTGGGTGGAAGGGACCTTGGGGGTCTTTGGATCCAATTATTTCCTTTATTCCATTCAGCAGGGGGAGAACAGTGCCGAAGGGGAAGGATGGGGACACGAGGGCTGCCTGCCCATGGGCCAGCTTTGCCCTTCTGTGGCTGGCCACCTGTGGGCATGTCATGTGGGCTGTCCTGTGGGTGCTCCCAGATTCTGATACTCACCAGAGGGGTTGGGGAGCCTCCCTTCTTCTTTAGTCTACCCCTCCCAGGCTGGGCTGTAGGAACTGGTCTATTGAATTCTGTCCATGACTGGGGGGGCGGTGCTGGATCTGCCCCCTTTAGAACTGTAATTCAACTGCCTTTTTTCTAGAAGTAGAGTAGACACTTGTGTACCTTGACTGGCTTTGGAGATTGGTTTTATACAGCCATGGCAGGATGGCCTCTGCTTTCTCTGCTGGATATAGCACCAGTCTTAATTTCCTCCAGGATCTGGAAAGGCAGTAGCCTTTCATGGAGAGCTAGTTTCCCTAGTTCTACCCACTGTCACGCCACTATCCTGGGGGAAGCTGAGGCCTGTGGGCCTGTGCTTTGCTGAGGTTTTTAATGCCATTCCCTGTTCCCTTCTTCCCCAGGTTTACTGGCTCCACATGCTCTATGCTGCTCTGGGGGCCATTTGTTTCACCCTGGTGAGTAAGTCCCAGCCCCACTCTAGGAAGGGGAGCTGAAGGGATGAGGGGAGGAACCTAGGGAAGGGGGCATGAATTTAGACTGCCTGGGAGGCAGGGAATGGGGCCATAGCTGGCCATTCCTCCCACTACTGTCCAGAGGTTCCATTGATTTTTGTGGGCACTCTCGCCATCTTTTGTTGACGCTGCCCGCTATTAGAACACTAGTCAGCCATATCATTGAGAACGGTGTGTCCGCCTCCTTCGCTAGACTGTGAGCGGCTACAGCATAGAGCCCATATGTTATGCTGTGCATTAATGTGGCCCTAAGCACTGTGTGGCGCATAGGCCCCCAGGACAAATCTGCTGACCAAAAATGAGCTCTGGACACTGATGCCTGAGTTCTCACTTCTGGCTCCCCTATCCTTGCAGTTCCTGGCTTACGACACACAGCTGGTCCTAGGGAACCGGAAGCACACCATCAGCCCGGAGGACTACATCACTGGCGCCCTGCAGATTTACACAGACATCATCTACATCTTCACCTTTGTGCTGCAGCTGATGGGGGATCGCAATTAAGGAGCAAGCCCCTGTTTCACCTGACCCTGGGCTCTCCCTTCCAAGCTAGAGGGCTGGGCCTTGTGACTGTGGTCTGGGCTTCAGGCCCCTTTCCTTCCCCTTGAGTAACATGCCCAGTTTCCTTTCTGTCCTGGAGACAGGTGGCCTCTCTGGCTATGGATGTGTGGGTACCTGGTGGGGACGGAGGAGCTAGGGACTAACCGTTGCTCTTGGTGGGCTTGGCAGGGACTAGGCTGAAGATGTGTCTTCTCCCCACCACCGACTATATGACACCACATTCTTCCTAACAGCTGGGGTTGGGAGGAAGATGAAAAGAGCTTATTCGATAGCTAGAAGGGAATATGAAAGGTAGAAGTGACTTCAAGGTCACGAGGTTCCCCTCCCACCTCTGTCACAGGCTTCTTGGCTACGCAGTTGGAGCTGCTTCTTCCCCCAGCAAAGCCAGAGAGATTTATCCCCGGCGTCCTGGACACATAGGCCATTATCCTGTATTCCTTTGGTTTGGCATCTCTTAGCTCAGGAAGGTAGACGAGATCTGTGCCTATGGGTCTCCTTGCTTCAATCCCTTCTTGTTTCAGTGACATATATATATTGTTTATCTGGGTTAGGGATGGGGGACAGATAATAGAATGAGCAAAGTAACCTATACAGGCCAACACGGAACAGCATCTCCCCTGGGCTTGCTCCTGGCTTGTGACGGTATAAGACAGAGCAGGCCACATATGGCCATCTGCTCCCCATTCTTCAAAGCTGCTGGGGCCTCCTTGCGGGCTTCTGAGATCTCTGGTCAGAGTGAACTCTTGCTTCCTGTATTCAGGCAGCTCAGAGCAGAAAGTAAGGAGCAGAGTCATACGTGTGGCCAGGAAGTAGCCAGGGTGAAGAGAGACTCGGTGCGGGTAGGGAAAATGCCTGGGGGTCCCTCACCTGGTTAGGGAGATACTGAAGCCCACTGTGGCACTGAAGACTTCTGTATTCTTTCCTTCTGCTAACCCAGGGACGGTCCTAAGAGGAAGGTGACTTCTCTCTGTTTGTCTTAAGTTGCACTGGGGGATTTCTGACTTGAGGCCCATCTCTCCAGCCAGCCACTGCCTTCTTTGTAATATTAAGTGCCTTGAGCTGGAATGGGGAAGGGGGACAAGGGTCAGTCTATCGGGTGGGGGCAGAAATCAAATCAGCCTAAGGATATAGTTAGGATTTCTCTATTAAGTAATTAATCCTAAATATATCACACAAAGGGACACAACTATAAATGTAATAAAGTTTATGTCTAGAAGTTAAAACCCTGTATGGCTCCAGGAATATGTCTGGCTCTGCCCGAAGCATCCACTTCTTCCTTCTGCATTCTGGCTTGGTCTCTCCCACCTTTTCCAAGGTAATTAAATACACTCTATCACAGCAATTCCCAGGGATGGATGCAATAGACTAGTGAAGGCTCAGGAGTTGGGTGGGGAAAGGGAGAGCTCAACCCTATCACACTGGATCACTGGATCTGGAAGAGACCTCTTGGCTGTAGTGCTTGACCTTTGCTATACCATGGACCCTTTCCAAAAGCTCATGAGAGCTAACTGTCTTCCCCAAAGAGCTGTATGTATACCTACAGTTTTGCAGATGGAGGAGGGGATGGACTGCAGGTTCAGTCCATGTCAACTCCTGTCTTAGAAATCACCAGTCCCAACTCTTACAAATGAGGAAACTGGGCCTCAAGTTGGCTCACACCTGTAACCTCAGCACTTCGGCAGGCTGAGACGGGCGGATCACCTGAGGTCAGGAGTTTGAGACGAGCCAGACCAACATGCTGAAACCCCAAATCTACTAAAAATACAAAAAAAAAACCCCAAAAATTAGCTGGGAGTGGCGGTGGGTGCCTGTAATCCCAGCTACTCTGGAGGCTGAGGCAGGAGGATCGCTTGAACCCAGAAGGTGGAGGTTGCAGTGAGCTGAGATCATGCCATTGTACTCCAGCCTGGGCAACAAGAGTGAAACTCTGTCTCAATAAATAAATAAATAAATAAATAACACAAAAATAAAAACACAAAAAGTAACTGGGCATGGTGGCACTCACCTGTGGTCCCAGCTACTCAAGAGGCTGAGGTAGGAGGATCACTTGAGCCCAGGAGGTGGAGGTTGCAGTGAGCTGATGATCACACCACTGCACTCCAGACTGGGTAACAGAGCGAGACTCCGTCTCAAAAAACAAAAAAACCCAACAAAAAAACAAATGAGGAAACTGAGGCCTAGAGTCGAGTCCTTTGGACTCAGTAAAGAGCCGTGCTTTTTTTTTGCCTCCACACCCTGAATACCTTCTTTGATTCTCCTTATTGTTTCAAGGCTGAGTGGGACCCCACCCTCCCGGCCGGCAGCTCTGAGGGCTTGGTCCTGAGGGCCCAGGGCCTAGGCTGGTTGCACTTAAGTCTCTGGGTTTGCCCCACCATCCAGCTGGGAACACTGAGCTCTGGGAGAGGGAGCACACATGAGTAACCAGCCCCACCCTCTGCCCCTCCCATCCCAAGGGACTCACAAACCCAGACCTGGTTCCTTTCCACTAAACACTCAATAACTTTATTTGCTTTTGGCTGGCTCCTTGGTGTGGGGCGGGGTAGTGTGGGGCGGGGTAGGGTGGGGCGGGGTAGGGTTTGGCAGCAGCCTGGGCTTTATGCGCCCTCTGGTGGACCTCAGAGGCAAGAACTGGAATCCGGGCGGAACCTGAGGGCTTCACAGTCAATAGCCTAGGAGGGTCGCAGCACTCCTCAGGTCTGCACCCCAGACCCAACATCAGGGGATGGGGCACGCTGGGAGGAGGCCCTGAACCTCTGGCTCTCATACTCGCCCGTGTTGGACAACCGCATGTTCTGCCGAGCCTTCATCTGCTTCACACGGTCCTTGTCCACTTCCCGCTTGGTGAGGATGAAGAGGAGGATACCACAAGGGAAGCCGATGGCCCTACGGGTGGGGAGATGTGCACGGGGTTTGGGGAGGGGCCAAGCCTGAGCCAGAGGAGCTGGGGGGAGTCATTCTAGCTTCATCAATTGCATGAATGCTGCAATACCTCTTATAGTCTATTTGTCCTCTGTGCTGGCTGCTGGAGGGACCCACACAAATCAGATCCTGTCACTTCCCTGCTTAACACCCCTTAATAGTGCTCCATCACTTCCTGGCCAAGTCCAACTCCTAGGCATGGCACAAAAGGCCCAGTGTGGCTGGGTCTCTGCCTACCTCTTTCCTCCTCCCCACTAGAGCCTGATCCTCAGCACAAGCTGTGCATTCCTCCAATAGCACCTGTGCAGGATTTTCCAGGCAGCCCTGAAGCTTTCCCTCTCTGAGACTTGGTCAAGGTCCCCTCCCAGTTTTCCCCTCAGTTAAGCTAAGTAACCACTGCTTGGGAGGCACTTTGGTGTGGGGGAAAGAGCATGGAGTCACAGACCAGGTGAGAATCCTAGCTCAGCCTCAGTTCCTTCCTCTGTGAAATGGGGATGTAATATTTATCTCAAACCCTGAAACATTACATGGCAAAGTGCTAGCACACCTCACATGCAGAAAAAAGTTGATTTCTTCCTCCTTTCCCTTTAATATTGGTCAATAATATGTATTAAGGTCAGAGTCAGAGCCCAATCACAATGTTCATAACGCCTTCTAAGTACTACTATAAAACTAGTACAATCTCACATGGTCTCAGCGAACTACTTAACTTCAACTTGAGTCTCACTCCAAGCTCCCAAAAGGGAGGATGAGGCCAGGGACCCAAGTCTGAATCAGATCAACTCAGCTTACTCCAAAGTAAACCCACTGTCCTCTCAATTCCACATACTTTCCCATCTCCCCTGCCCCACCCATCTCAGATTCCAATCGAACCCAACAATTCTGTTCCCACAACTTTGGATTCAGCTCGCCACCTGAAACTTGGAGAAGTTTCTGAGTCCTGCCCTTCCCTAGAAGCCACGCCCCGTTGGTGGGCAAAGCGGTGGTTAAAACTCACCAGGCCAGTCCCACAGCTTTCATGGGGTTCTTGCCCCTCTTTCTGGGAATGTATTCCAGCTCCGGGGATAGGGGTTCAGGTTCCTCCTTGCCCTCTGGAGAGCTATGGCTTTGCAGTGCCCGGGTCCTGTTATGGGAAGCCTTGTTAGCTGTGGCTCCTGCGAGAATGCCTGTGGATGGAGGTAAGGGAGGTCAGTAAGAAGAGATGAGAAGAAAGCAAGCGGGGAGGTGGCGGGGGAGCAGTAAGGGCTGGGGAAGAACGGCTGAGATCTGGGGAAGGGGAGTGACTGCAGTCTGAAGTAACAAGTGCCAGGGAGAATCCAAAGGGAAATGGGAAAATCGCCATCGAGGTGGCACCTTTGGAAGCCACTTCCACGTCACTGCGAGCTCATCACCCTGGTGCCAGGACGAAAAGCTTCGCTGTTCTTCCTCAGAC
The DNA here is from genome assembly GCF_008728515.1 of Papio anubis. Taxonomy (NCBI): domain Eukaryota; kingdom Metazoa; phylum Chordata; class Mammalia; order Primates; family Cercopithecidae; genus Papio; species Papio anubis. The sequence continues at coordinate 102,065,540 of NC_044985.1, read as the reverse complement.
GACAGGATGGGAAGGACTGCAGTGGGACTCGCATGAGACGTATGAAGGAAATCCGGGAAAAGGTTTTGAAATTGCAAATGTTAGCACTCGAAGGGACCTTAAAGATAGTCTACTCCATCCCCTGCACTGTATGGAAGAGGAAACTGACGCCCTGAGAGACAAACTGCTTTGCCCAAGGTCAAACTGCTAATTATCCGGGGCTGGAACCCAAGCCTCCAGAAGCCTGGGGCTCTTTCCTCTGCACTGCGGTGAGTGTCAAACACCTGGAGCGCGGGAGTCTAACAGGCTTCCTAGGCGCTCCCTCTCGCAGCAAGACCCCGGAGGTGTCGAGCAACCCAAAGGCGGGGGGATGCACTGGGTGACCTCTAAAGAGCATCTCTTCATCCCCAGACTCTAAGATCTTGCAGAAAAGTGTGGGCAGGAACCGAGAGCCCTGACCTCCTGCTACCGTCAGGCTGGATGTGAAAGAAAAGGGATCTTCTGCAGTCCTGCCCTCCCCGGGGTCCCTCTCCTTACCCCGGAGGACGCGGGCATTTCTCGCCCCCCGGCCCTTCAGCGCCGTAGCAGCTACCACCGCCGCCATGTTCAGATCCCACCCCCCCTTCACCGCGCTCCCCGCCGGGAATTGTAGTTTGCGTAAGGGGCCTCCCCCGCTCCTTCCGTCCTGCCTACAGACCAGAAACTACATCTCCCAGAAGCCCGCAGAGCCGACCCAGGAGAACTACTTTTCCCAGGAGACCCCGGAGGCGCGCACGCTCGCTTGTTTCCCTCCAGTTGGGGGCGGAGTCAGGTGGGGCGGAGTTTGGGTTCTCTCTACCACGCCCCGGCCCCGTCTTCCAATGCCGCTCTGTGATTGGTGGGGCGTCCAGCCAACCTTCGTAGGTATTGGCCGAACGGCCGTCGCTCTTCCTGCCGGGGAGTCGCCTACGCCTACTTCCTCCCGGGAGGAGGGGCTCGAGTTCCGCGTCGTCGCGCAGAGCTGACTCTGGGAGGCGTTTGGGCCCAGAGAAGTGGATCGGCCGCTTGCGCCGCATGGAGTCCGAATCGGAAAGCGGGGCTGCTGCTGACACCCCCCCACTGGAGACCCTAAGCTTCCATGGTGATGAAGAGATTATCGAGGTGGTAGAACTTGATCCCGGTCCGCCGGACCCAGGTGAGAACTGCCGCTCCTCAGGCCATGGGACAGGAGACGCTCACCCCTGGCCTCTGACCCCTGCTTTTCCTCGCTCCCCTCCACACCCGACCGGTCATTCCTACCGATATCCCTCTTCCCCTCCTCCCCCACTCCCCTCCTCAGACTTAGTTCTCAGGCCTGGCTGGGGTGGGGGTTCCCTGACGCCTCCTCTGGCCCTTCCCCTCACACACCCCCTTCCCATCATCCCCTCGGCTCTCCCTTCCCGCACGGTCGCTGGCCAGCCCTGGCCTCCCGTGCTGTGTCCCGCGCGCCCCCGGGACCCCGGTGTGTCTGACTCCACCTTCCCCTCTCGCCACATTACCCGCCCCAGCCTCAGGCCTCCTCACGCTTCTCTCCGTACCTCTTACCGCCTCCCGAGCCCCATCTTCTAACCCTCTCCCCAAAGCAGATGACCTCGCCCAGGAGATGGAAGATGTGGACTTTGAGGAAGAGGAGGAGGAAGAGGGCAACGAAGAGGGCTGGGTTCTAGAACCCCAGGAAGGGGTGGTCGGCAGCATGGAGGGCCCCGACGATAGTGAGGTCACCTTTGCATTGCACTCAGGTAGGTCTTTGAGGCGATCCACCTCAAATCAGTTTAGGTGGGCATGTAAGCATTAAACAGCCGCCGTGGACAGAGCGTTATGGGGGACACAGAGATGAGCAAGATGCTGGCCTTGCGCTGGAGGAGCCCACAGGTGGGGACCTGTGGCAGAATGGATGATTGCTTGACTTCTGGCATCAGTTGAGACACCAGGCTTCAAGTCCTCCCTCTACTTTGCCAGTTAACCTTGATTAACCTCTTAGTTCTCTTTTAAAAAGTTATCTTTGGCCAGGTGCGGTGGCTCACTCCTGTAATCCCAGCACTTTAGGAGGCTGAGGCAGGTGGATCACTTGAGGTCAGGAGTTCGAGACCAGCCTGGCCAACATGGCAAACCCAGTCTCTACTAAAAATACAAAAATTTGGCCAGGTGTGGTGGCTCACGCCTGTAATCCCAGCACTTTGGGAGGCCGAGGCAGGCGGATTGCAAGGTCAGGAGTTCCAGACCAGCCTGGCCAATATGGTGAAACCCCATCTCTACTAAAAATACAAAAATTAGCTGGGCGTGGTGGTGGGCACCTGTAGTCCCAGCTACTCGGGAGGCTGAGGCAGGAGAAGGAGAATTGCTTGAACCCGGGAGGCAGAGGTTGCAGTAGACCGAGACTGCACCATTGCACTCCAGCCTGGGTGAGAGAGCGAGGCTGTCTCAAAAAAAAAAAAACCAAACAAACAAACCAAAAATTAGCCAGGCGTGGTGGCACATGCCTGTAATCCTAGCTACTCTGGACACTTAGGCAGGAGAATCGCTTGAACCTGGGGGGTGGAGGTTGCAGTGAGCTGAGATCACGCCACTGCACTCCAGCCTGGGCAACAGAATGAGAGTGTCTCAAAAAAAAAAAAAAAAAGGTATCTTTGATAAAAGTTAATAAAAGTAGTGAGTATAAAATTAGAGATAATTGGTCAGGTGCGGTGGTTTACACCTGTAATCCCAGCATTTTGGAAGGCCAAGGCAGGCGGATCCCCTGAGGTCAGGAGTTCAAGACCAGGCTGGCCGACATGGTGAAACCGCATCTCTACTAAAAAAAAAAAAAAAATTAGCTGGATGTGGTGGCATGTGCCTGTAATCCCAGCTACTCGGGAGGCTGAGGAAGGAGAATCACTTGAACCTGGGAAGCGGAGGTTGTATTGACCCGAGATTGTGCCACTGCACTCCAGCCTGGGCAACAGAGCAAGACTCCATCTCAAAAAAATAAAGTAAATTAAAATTAGAGATAATTGTATCTTTTTGAGCATATTTTATATAATTTTCTCAAGTGCTAGTTCTTAGTAAGAAACTCTTAACATGATGCTCTCCTCACTCTGTACCCAACCCGGTGGCATCCCATGCTGAGACCTGTAAGCCCTGCACCTGTACCCACCTCTTGTCCATGGCATTGGTGCCGGGTGGTGAGGGGAGTCACACAGGGCATCTGCTCTGGCAAATAGGGAGCTTGGCAAATCTTAACCCGATTCTTGAAACTTAGAAGAACTTGGATGTGCCTGTGTTTTCTAGGAGGAAAGACACATTGCTTTGGGTGAAAGGGGGTGGGTTTCCTGAAGGTTCTGAAGGACAGAGCCCTAGGTGGGAGCTCTGTCCCCTTACCCATGGAATATCTCTTGGGACAGCGTCTGTGTTTTGTGTGAGCCTGGACCCCAAGACCAACACCTTGGCAGTGACCGGGGGTGAAGATGACAAAGCCTTCGTATGGCGGCTCAGCGATGGGGAGCTGCTCTTTGAGTGTGCAGGTGAGGGGGCTGAGGTAGAGGCCTGGGAGAGGTCATATTCCTTTGGGAGATCTTAGGAGCCTGGCCTGCAGTGGTCGTGCATCCAATAGCCACTTAGTGACGTCTCTTTTGTGCCAGCTCTGTGCTGGGCCCCAGGGACACGGGGAGAATACTAGTGTGTTTTGGGCACAGAGGCAGGAGGCACTCATTGGCCAAGGGAGTCTAGGAAAGGCCAGAGGAGGTCACATTGGTATAGGAGCAGTTGGGCAGAGGGGAGGACTTGGGATTGTGGGCAGAGGTGTAGAGTGGACAGAAGGGGGAAGGCATAGGAGGCTGGGGCTTGGCCTGGTTGAGTGACGGCCAGCAGTGTCTCTCCTGGCGAGACATGGGAGGGTTGGTTCCTAGAGCGGCAGTGAGTTCCAGCACCTGTTCTGCTCAGGCCCGCCCCTCTTTTTTTCCTAGCTGGTCGTTTCAGGGGGCCAGATACCAGAATCACATGCCCCCAGCACCAGGTACCCTATTGTTTTCCCCTCTTTCTGCCCACTTTTCTTTGAAGGCCATAAAGACTCTGTGACTTGTGCTGGTTTCAGCCATGACTCCACTCTAGTGGCCACAGGGGACATGAGTGGCCTCTTGAAAGTGTGGCAGGTGGACACCAAGGAGGAGGTCTGGTCCTTTGAAGCGGGAGACCTGGAGGTAAGATCATCAGAGCGGGAGTCAGCTCTGTGGGGCCTTGGGTTGCTGGGAGTGCAAGCTTGGGAGGCCAGTTCTTCCTTATTGCGCCAAGCCAGCTCTGAGCCAGTGCGCCCCAAGGCACAGGAAGAAGGTCTGCCTGCTACCTGGAAAATCCCCGCGGAACCCCAGAGGCAGGAAACCTTGGGTGGAGCTCACAGGACAGGCTTCTAGGTGGGATGGGGTGACGGGCCTCCCTGCTGCCCCTTCCTCCCTGTCCAGTGGATGGAGTGGCATCCTCGGGCACCTGTCCTGTTGGCGGGCACAGCTGACGGCAACACCTGGATGTGGAAAGTCCCGAATGGTGACTGCAAGACCTTCCAGGGTCCCAACTGCCCAGCCACCTGTGGCCGAGTCCTCCCTGATGGTGAGAGCACCTCCCTTGAGTGTCCTTTCCTGGGTGCAGAGGCTGAATCCCGGGATATACACCTCCCGGAGCAGCCTTCTGGGCCACAGCCGGCAAACTCTGAGGCCTGCTCTTTGGAGTGCTGACCCCCTGGCCCCAAAGCTCATAGCGCCTCCTTCCTGCTCTGAACTCACCTGTGATTCCTGGGGCAGTGTCTGGGCGCTTCCACTCTTCTTTCCTCTCCCTCTCCCCATTCCCTTGCTTAGTGTATCTGAGCGTGCCCTCTCCCCTCTCTTCATCTGTGCCTCTCTTCAGGGAAGAGAGCTGTGGTAGGCTACGAAGATGGCACCATCAGGATTTGGGACCTGAAGCAGGGAAGCCCCATCCATGTACTGAAAGGTATCAGAGGTGGGGGAAGTGTTAGCCTGGGCCTTTGTCGGGAGGGGCTGAGATCCTGGGGGAGGACTCAGAGGAGAGGTAGGATGAAGCCTGACTGCCTCCCTGCTCTATGCTAGGGACTGAGGGTCACCAGGGCCCACTCACCTGTGTTGCCACCAACCAGGATGGCAGCTTAATCCTAACTGGCTCTGTGGACTGCCAGGCCAAGCTGGTCAGTGCCACCACTGGCAAGGTGAGTTGACCTGGAGCCCGGCTGGGGCCTCCGCTTTCTCGACTCCTCTCCTTCCTTCCTGGGTCTTCACTGTCTCCTCTCCCCACCGTCTTTCTCTCCATCAAGCACCCGGATTCCGGGCCCTCCTCTGATCCTCTCTGGCTTTCAGGTGGTGGGTGTTTTTAGACCTGAGACTGTGGCCTCCCAGCCCAGCCTTGGAGAAGGGGAGGAGAGTGAGTCCAACTCGGTGGAGTCCTTGGGCTTCTGCAGTGTGTGAGTGAGGATGGGGAGAGGGGTTTGTGGGAGGAGCCTGGGCTCGGGGCCCCGGAGGGAGGGCAGGGCGTGTGAGTCCAGGCCCTCATGAGTCTTCATGGTGCGCTCCTCTGCCCAGGATGCCCCTGGCAGCTGTTGGCTACCTGGATGGGACGTTGGCCATCTATGACCTGGCTACGCAGACTCTTAGGCATCAGTGTCAGCACCAGGTACGGGCAGCTGGAGCTGGGGTTGTGCGGGCTGTGGCCATGGTGGAGGGAAAACCCAGGCCTCCAGGAGCATCTACCCCAGATCTGGCTCCTGCCTGGCTGTTGTGTGTGGCTGTCCCTCTTTGTGAGAACTGGGAGCAGATGGCTCTCAGCTCTCCTGCCAACCTGTGCCCTGCCTCTGTCATTCCTCGAGGCAGTCGGGCATCGTGCAGCTGCTGTGGGAGGCAGGCACTGCTGTGGTTTATACCTGCAGCCTGGATGGCATTGTGCGCCTCTGGGACGCCCGGACCGGCCGCCTGCTTACTGACTACCGGGGCCACACGGCTGAGATCCTGGACTTTGCCCTCAGCAAGTAAGTGAATTGGCCAAGGGCTGGGATCTCTGTGTATTTGGAAGGTGGGAGTAGTGGGGGACACAGGATCCTTGGGGTGTGGGAGGGGATTCCTAAGGCAGGGATGCTGGGAAGCCTGAGGGTTCACAGCCCAGCCCCCACCCCAGTGACTGATAGTGACCCTCCGGGGCCCCACATCTCAGTCATGAGGGAGAGGCTGAGACTGATTTTCCCCATCGGAGTCAGCTCTGCTTCTCCCGTGCTGGGGACTTCCTCTAATTCCCTCCATGCTGGCTGCAGAGATGTCGGCCCAGTGCTGGGCACTAGGGCCCTAGAACTGAGGGTGTGCTGGAGGAGCCCACCCTAGGGCCCCTGGGTGGTGGGCTTGGGTCCCCCCGTCTCTGCAATCACATGCTTTCTGTTTATAGAGATGCCTCCCTGGTGGTGACCACGTCAGGAGACCACAAAGCGAAAGTATTTTGTGTCCAGAGGCCTGACCGTTAATGGCTGCAGCCCCTGCCTGTGTGTCTGGTGTTGAGGGCACGGAGGGACCCCTGCCCCCGCCCGCCAGCAGAGGCAGTAGGGCACAGAGGGAAGAGGAGGGTGGGGCCCTGGATGACTTTCCAGCCTCTTCAACTGACTTGCTCCCCTCTCCTTTTCTTCTCTTTAGAGACCCAGCCCAGGGCCCTCCCACCCTTGCCCAGACTTGGTGGGCCCTTCAGAGGGAGGGGCGGACCTGTTTCTCTTTCACTTTCATTTGCTGGTGTGAGCCATGGGGTGTGTATTTGTACGTGGGGAGTAGGTGTTTGAGGTTCCCGTTCTTTCCCTTCCCAAGTCTCTGGGGGTGGAAAGGAGGAAGAGATACTAGTTAAAGATTTTAAAAATGTAAATAAAATATACTTCCCAGAGACAGCGTCTGTGTGGATTTTGTGGTGGCCGGACCCTAGGAGGAGCTAGCTAGGGCCCCGTCAGGGCAAGGCTCTCCCGCAGAGTCGGCTGGATGTTGAGATGTGCCAGCTCCCCGTCTCCAGGGTCTGTGCACACGACACTTCTTGTCTGCCTGGAGTCGACTCTGCCTTAATCCATGCGTATGTCTGTAGGTTCTTTCTGTTGTTGGTGTGTTGAGCCATTTCCTCCTGCCTCGCCCTGAGATACGGAATGAGATAAGCATAAGCAGCCAGAGGAGCTTTATTCAGTCAGTGTGGGGTCAAATAGAAGCAGGGTCTCTGATCCAGAGAAGTGGGGCCCAGTGGAGACAGGCTGGGTGGCTGAGCTGGATGGATGCTCTGGTAGGAGTCAGCAGAGGCCCTTCCTTTAGTTCAAGTCCAGGTCGACGCTGCTTTGGCTGCTTGGGTGGTAGGCAGTGCTGGGGCCGGGACTGTCCCGGGAGGCTCTTCCCCGCAGCCCCTGCAGGCATCTTTGGGCGGCTGCCCTCCAGGGGGCTGTGTAGCGCTGATCGCCCAGTCCCATGGCCACGGGCACTGCCGCTGCACTGGCACTTCCCAGGGAGATGAGGGACAACAGAGTCCCAGGCCCCAGGGGTGGGCGCTGCTCATAGGCCAGGACTGAGAGGAGCAGTGTGGCCACGTAGGGCCCCCAGCACAGCCCGAAGAGCAGCATGGCTCCAGCCTGCGCCCTTGCCTGCCTCCAGGTAAGGGCCCGGGCCAGGGCCGAGGGCTCATCGCGGCACACTGCCCGCTCCAACCGGCGGATGTCCTGCAGCTGGCGGTGGGCAGTGACCAGCACGCGGACAGAGAGGAGGGCAGCAGCACCCACAGCGGGCAGCAGAAGCCCATATACTTCGAGGTAGAGGTAGGGGGCTGGGAAGATAGCCTGGGAGCTGCAGTTGGCACCAGGGGTCCAGTGGTTCCACCCCAGAGCGGGCAGACTGGCAAAGAGCAGGGGGCCAGCCCAGGTGAGGAGCAGGGCCAGCCGAGTGCTCCCAGGGGGCTGGAGTGGCCTCAGGACTGCTATGTAGCGCTCCCCATGCACCAGCAGGAGGTTGGCAAGCAGGGAGAGGAAGGAGAAGTTGGGAGCCAAGTAGAGGAGGAGGCAGGACCAGTAACCCCGGCGACTCTGGTTCCACAGCCCTGGCAACGTGGGCAATGCCAGACCCGTGAGCAGCCCAGCCAGCAGCAGGCTCAGGAAGAAGCAGCCAGCAGGCGGGCTGCGCAGGTGGCGGTCCCAGGCAATGCCCAGGGCTAGCAGCAGGTTCGCTGTGACGATGAGGCTTGCCAGGGCCAGGGAGAGCCCCAGAACCCCCTTGGGAATGGGGCTGGGCACCTCGCCAGTGCTGTTGGGCGTCATCTCGGTCCTGAGGACGGGGGAGTCCTGGAGTGGCAGCTGGCATGCCTGCAGGATGGGGTGGCCAGAGTTAGGATGGGGCTGCAGGTCGTGTCCTCCTGGCAGGGCGGCATGTTAGTCCAGGGGCACAGACCCGCAGGCTGTGGGCTGTATTATGTTTGCTGATACACAGAATTTTTCAATTAATTGCCAATTAAACATTTATATAAAAAACTATCTTTGGTTTCTATTGAAAAATCAGGTCTGGCAACACATATGTCCTATATGGTAGCAACCAGCTGGAGCTCACCGCTGGCTGCCCTTCCAACAGTCCCCACCCAGCCAGCTTTATCCATTTCTGGTATCTGCCTTTTCTGGGCGGCTGTGTTTAGGTCTCTTGTTTAGACTGAAAGGCGGGTCCATCCAGCCCCAAAGCATTTTGTGTATCCCTGCCTCCACCGGGGAGGCCCCTAAATGAGCCAAAAGAATGGACCAGGGCTGGCTGGTGTGTAGTGGTCTTCCGGCCGGCCATTAGGTGACAGGCTCCAGTGGGCCAGGTCTCGGGCACCCTGTGCCCTTCCCCCTATCTGTCCTTGTAGCCATCACAGCTCAGTGAGCAGCCTCCGGGTAGGACTTCCAGCCCATAAACTTGACTCGTCTTTGCTCCACACTAGCAACAGGGTCCTTCCTGGGAGCTGGAGGGAGGAGAGAAGCAGCAGGAGGGGACCTGTGGCAGTGAACATGGAGATGCCAGCAGCAAGGACAGGGACTCCCCAACACCCCCAGGCCTGAGGCTGAGCCCAGAGGAGAGGGAAGAGGAGTCAGTGGGCAAAGCCTGGCTTCTCTGTGGCTCTCATCTGTCCCTGTTCTTCCCGTCATTCCCTGGTCTCAGTCCTCCAGTGTCATGGCTCTGCTGCCACATCCTGGGGACGGGGGAGGGGTCCTGGGTCCTGTGGGAACTCCTGCTTCTGTCAACAGGGGAGCAGCTGCTGTTGCTAGGATCCAAGTCAATAAGGAAAGGATTCATACCTCTCCCCTCCTCCAGGACAGGGGATCAGGGCCCCATGGCCACCCTGAGCTGAGAGGAAGGAAGATGCTCCCCTTCCTTCCCAGGTTCCCCCAGCACCCCAAACCCGGGCCTCCAAGGCCTTGTGCCCCCTTTCCCCTCCCCTAAGCGTGTTTTCTCTTCCTCAGTCTCCTCCAGTGCCCTCCACCCAGGATGTCTTTTCCTCTCTAGAGGCCTTCCAGTTTCTGTTCCCTTCCCCCTAGCACCATCAACTCTCTCAAGCCCCACGAGACTCAGGGTTCATTACCCCAAACCTGGCCTAAGCTGGAGCTCCCAGCCCTAATTGGAATGATTCCCCCCACCCCACCTCCACCAGAACAGTGACAAAGGCAGGGAGCAGCCCCTAGGGGTGATTTCCCAGCAGGGTGCAGGCTGTACCACCTGCACACCCCCGAGGGTCTGGTGGCTTGGACTGGGTGCAGTGGCCTCTCCAGGATCTGGGGTTTGGGGGTTGGGGGAGTAGCTACTCACATGGCTGTTGGGAGCAGGTATTGCCTGCCCAGCCTGGGCCTTCCTGAGTGTCAGGGAGTTGCTGCAGCCAGCCCTGCAGGGGTTTGGACCATGTCTGGTGTCCTGGCTGAAGAGCACAAGTGGACCAAGTGCATGGTGTCTCCACCCGGTGGAGACAGCGGGGCCAGGCTCTCCTACCCAGGCTCTGCCCGTCTGGGTTCTCAGAGGGATGGAGAAACGAGGCTGGCGGGACTCAGCCCCGGCCCCGCCTCTGGGAGGTGGGACCTGGCATATTCTGAACCACAGCAACTGGGAGGCCTGCCTCCCCCTCCCACCCAGTGTCCCTCTGCCCTGCCACCTAGGTGGCAGTTTCCCTACTCCAGCTTGGAGTAATCTGAGAAATGCATTCCAGTTAATGAATAATAGTGATTGACTTACCCCTCCTGACTTCCCGCCTCAGCTGATGCATTTACATTTAAGCCCCTGGACTGGCCGGTCAGTTGACAGTACACCAGGCTCCCTCCACACTTCCGTGTGTGATGGCGGCAGTGGCGGGTGTTTGGGGCCTGAGGATCTTCACTTCCCCATCCCATCGCCTGATGGGCCTTTCAGTTTATAAGGCCAGACTTGCCTTCCTGAATCTGGGGTCATTCCATACTTTTCTCAACTGCTTTCTAAGTTCTGAACTATGAGGGACAAATGGCTCTGGGGATGTGACCTTGGGTAAGGTACTACTGGGCCTCGGTTTTTGTCTGTGTTAAAATGGGAGCAAGAAAAACCACCTCTAATTAAGGTCGTGGTGGGGCATATCACAGCATAACACATATGGCTGCGTATACGCCAGTGGCTTGGCCCTTGATGGGTGGGGGTTTGTTCCAACAAACGACTCCCTCTCTTTGCTCCCCTACAATGAAGAGGCATGAGCTGGCGCTGGAATCAGAGCTGTCTGGATCCTTTTAAAAGCTGGTGAACTTGGGCAAATGACTAAAGTTCTCTTGCCTTAGTTTCCTCATCTGTAAAATGGGGCCCATAGTTGTACTCACCTATCGTGAGACTAAATGAGGTCCCGTGTGATGAGGACTCAGATCAGCACTTGGTCCTTCAGCACTCCGTGACAGGCAGCGATCGCTAGGAACATTATTAGGATTTTTGCTTTTCTCTGCACCTGGCCCCTCTAAGACAGATCTGCTGAGAGAGGCACATGGGGAGCTTAGGAAAAGCAAGAGGGGAGTGACACTTTTGCTGCACAGGGAAACTGAGGAAACCAGGTACACTGAGAGGGAAGGGCAAGTTCAAGGCTGGGAAGCCAGGAGGAGTGATGCCTCGATTTCCACCTTGTATCAAGTGCGGCTTTGGAGTGAGGGGGAGGAGGGAAGCCCAGCCACACTCCCTTAAGGCCTGAAATGGGAGGGAACAGGCGGAAACTGCAGCAGGAAAGCTGGCGCTGGGGGTGAGACATTAGGAAACACTTCCTGGCTGAAAAAGTAAATGGAGCAAAGGGACTTCCGTGCTCTCCAGGAGAGCTGGGCCTGAAGGGCTGGAGGTCCGCGGAGTGTGGCTCTGCCAGCTCTGCACAGTCAGTCAGGGATCCTGAAGAGGAGGGACTTCTGTTGGGACAAAAAGTGGGAAGACGAAAGCATCCAGCCTCAAATCCATCCTCGAGGGAGCTGGTGGGTGCGGAGGATGCAGGGTTGCAGGGCCAGCCCTCAGAACCACGCAATATGGTAGGGCAGAAGTCACAGGCTCTGGGAGAGTTCAGCCTGGGGCCTGGACAGAAGTGGGTGTGGGACCCTTCTGATATGGGACTGCCAGGAATAAACAGACCTCCTGTTCCCAGCCCCGGCCTGCTCCCCGCGGGATCCAGGATGTCTGTTTCTTCTCTGCTGCTCTGTCTAAACACTGTGTGTGGGATGTGTGAAGGGGGACAGATTAGGCAGTGGCAGCCAGGGAGCCTGGGCTGTCTCTTGCTCAGCCTTGCTTCTCCCTTACTAGATCATCTAGTTCCTGTCTGTTCCATCAAGCCCTGGGGCTGACTCACCCCCTGGCTTCTTCCTTCAGCCACGAGGGCTCTGGTGCAAGCCGTCTTCAGATGCTCCATCCAGCCGACTGTGCCCGGACCCCATTCTCCTTTCCTCAGGCAGAACCTGAACGGGGGTGACCAATCCAGACTCTAGCACGGAATCCTCCTGTGCCTCCTTTGTCCGTTTCCATTCTCTTAGCTATCTGAATTTCTGTTGACCCACAATGTCTGGGACATGAGTGTCATGCTGGCTGGGGGTACTAGCTCTGGACCAGTGGAGGCAGCAGGGACGGGGTTTCTTGGACCCTGGTTGGCCTCCCTGAGCCGCTGTTTAACACTTCACACTCATGCCTGTAATCCCAGCACTTTAAGAGGTCGAGGCCTGGGCAACGTGGTGAGACTCCGTCTCTACAAAAAATAAAGATTAGCTGAGCACAGTGGTATATGTTGTGTGGTTCCAGCTACTCAGGAGGCTGAGGTGGGAAGATCGCTGGAGTCCAGGAGGTCGAGGCTGCCGTGAGCCTTCATGGTGCCACTTCATTCCAGCCTGGGTGACAGCGTGAGACCCTGCCTCAAAATAATACTTTAAAAAAAAATCAGAGCCAGGCGCAGTGGATCATGCCTGTAATCCCAGCACTTTGGGAGGCCGAGGCGGGTGGATCACAAGGTCAGGAGATGCAGACCATCCTGGCTAACACAGTGAAACCCTGTCTCTACTAAAAATACAAAAAATTAGCCGGGCGTGGTGGCATGTGCCTGTAGGCCCAGCTACTCAGGAGGCTGAGGCAGGAGAACTGCTTGAACCCGGGAGGCGGAGGTTGCAGTGAGCCAAGATCGTGCCACTGCACTCCAGCCTGGGCGACAGAGTGAGACTCTGTCCCAAAAAAAAAAAAAAAACAAAAGAAACAAAAACCAAAACTAACAAACCTCCCCCCGCCGCCCAGAAATGGCAGTGCTTTTAGCAACCCCCAGTAGGGGGCAGCATTGCTTGAACTCAAAATCGCCATCAGAGTAGACCCAGGTTCCGGTTGAGCACCCATCAGTACTACTCCAAATGAGGGTAACTTAATGGCAAACAACTCCAAGTAACGGCTCCCCCCAAGAAGGCTGAGGCAGCAGCTAGAGCTATTTCCTTTTCTTGGTTTCAATTCCTCCTCCAAGTCCACCCTTCCACTTCCTGTTAGTCTTAAGTGTCTTTCCTGCCAAGCTCCTAATTTTTGGCTTGCAGCTTGCCCCAGGTCCCACTTTTTCCAGACATGGAGATTCCTACCTGCCTTGCCCGGGCAGTAAGGGCCATTCAAGCAGGGGAAAATACCAAAATACCAATGACCTTGGGGAAAGCCTAGGAAACCCCAAGCACCGAATGAGGGTTGGCTTCTGCGGGACTTTGCTGGGGCAGCAGCCTGTTGCTTCTGATCCCCTTGGGTGTATAAAGGGAACCAAGATTCATTAAGTGACATTATAATTACAGGCATCATAATGCTTACCATTTAAGAGACATTTATTCTTTTCCTTTTACAAATCCTCGGGTAAATGTCCAATTTAAATGAGGTTACCAGGGCTCAGATTAAGAGATTTGCTGTCACACAGCTATTGGATGGCGGAACCTGGATTCAAACTGTTCTTCTACAGCCCATATCCAAGGACACCTGCACCTCCCAGGTGTGAACCCTTGAGGCACTGGCTTCCTGAGACTAGGAAGAAACAACTAGATCCCCTTTTCCCAGCCCACACTCTCAGTGTGCTTGACCCTCATCCTCAGACGTTCTTCCTGCGGTCCTAAGGCCTCAACTGGTCACAGTGGGCTGCTTCATCTGTGAGGAGGGTCTTTGAGGCTAGATCCGTACTAACACCAAGTGTGTCCTTGTTAAGAGAAGAGTCAATCTGGACAGGGGTTTACACCAGTATGGATTTTTTTTTTCTGAGACCGGGTCTCACTCTGTTGCCCAGGGTGGAGTGGAGAGGCACACACAGCTCATTGCAGGCTTGACCTTCAGGGCTCGAGCAATCCTCCTGCCTCAGCCTCGAGTAGCTGGGACCACAGGCATGCACCACCACATCCAGCCAATTTTTAGTTTTTGTAGAGGCAGGGTCTCGCCATGTTGTCCAGGCTGCACTACAGATTTATTTATTGGTGAGATTATTTATTGGAGTTTCGCTCTTGTCGCCCAAGCTGGAGTGCAATGGCATGATCTTGGCTCACTGCAACCTCCGCCTCCTGGGTTCAAGTGATTCTCCTGTCTCCGCCTCCAAAGTAGCTGGGATTACAAGCACCCGCCACCATGCCCAGCTAATTTTTGTATTTTTAGTAGAGATGGGGTTGCACCGTGTTGGCCAGGCTGGTCTCAACCTGACCTCAGGTGATTCAGCCGCCTTGGCCTCCCAAAGTGCTGGGATTACAGGTGTGAGCCACCACGCCTGGCCAGATTAAGTTTTTTATAGAGATGGAGGAGTCGTCTCACTGTTACCCAGGCTGATCTTGAACTCCTGGGCTCAAGCAGTCTTCCTTCCTCATCCTCACAAAGTGCTACAATTACAGGTGTAAGCCACTGTGCTCAGCCTGCACTATGGATTTTTAATGTTGACAAAGCGTCTTGGAACTAGTTACTTCCTTAGGATTTACTGCTGTAGAAAATATTTATGCCTTTTCATTTTTCTCCTAACTCCATATCTTCTAAGCAACCTTGGTTCTGCCATCTACAGTACCTACCAGAAATCGGATTCCTGCTACTGGCAAGAGAGTACAGTGAGCTCCAACATTAGTTATGTTCTACTAAGGAAGAAAGCAAAAACTCAGCTGGACATGGTGGCAGGTGCCTATAGTCCCAGCTACTCCGGAGGTCAGGAGCTTGAGTACAGCCTCAGCAACACAGTGAGACCCTGTCTCTAAAAACTAAAATTAAAATTAAAAAAAGAGCAAAAACTGTTTCTAGTCAAAATTACACCTGACAACCCCTTAAATAACTCATGAGGTAGAGAATGCATACATTGCTGTCAATATATCCAATTAATCTAGGTTTTCCAAGTACCAGAAGTGGTCAGGGGCACCCTGAGCAGCCAATTAGAACTATCAGAGTACCCTGAGCTCTCTAGCAGCCCATTTTAGTGAAATAAAAACGAAGTCTGATGACTGAACGACCTGTGGTTTTCAAAATTCTCCACTGTGACTCACAGTCAAAAGACATTTCTATAATCCAGTCATGATGTGCATATGTAACTAATATACATTTCTAAACCAACACTTACCCTTAATAGATGCGATGCACTCTGATACTATTCAATTGCTTAAAAATGCTGGTGTCACATAAAGCTACACATATGACAACAATGCACAGATGTACACCACATACAGTGCAGCAAATCTGAAGAAGGTGGGTGGACTATACCAATGACCTTTTCTTGGCTGTGATGCTACACAACAATTATACAAGATGTTAGCATGGCGGGGAAACCAAGTGGAAGGTATACAGGATCTCTCTGTATTGTTTCTTACAACCGTATTTAAATCTAGTTATCTCAAAATCAAAAGTTTAGAAAACAAAAATGCTGGTTGTGATATCGTCAGGTTATGTCACAATTAATGGGTCCCAAGCCAGTATGAAACACACTGCCATAGATGGAAGGCAGAAACCATTAGAATGACCATCAGACCATTGCAGATGCCCTTAAAATTCTCTTAATTCCTTACACCAAGCAAACTTTCTGAAGCAATTTCATTTCAAGGACCAGAGTCCTGCTGAGAGACAGCTGCTTGACTAGGCTCTGTACTGTTTTTGACAACTTCTCTCCCTGAAAGCAGTCTTTTGGGCTGCCATGTGAGAAAGACAAACTGTGGCCAGTTAGTTTGCATCAGACATACACCTGAATAACCATCAATGCCCTGCAGGACCACACACTAAGGAACACATTTTGGGAAATCCCACACATTATTCACAATAAAAAAACCAGAAAACCCTTTGTCTGTCACTGTCCAGGGAGCTTCAGGAACAGCCACAGAGTCTCAGGGACCAAGCTTTACAAGGAAGCATGTAAGTTTGTATTAATAGCTCGGGTTCCATGGCTCATGCCTATAATCCCAGCACTTTGAGAGGCTGAAGC
This sequence comes from Papio anubis, assembly GCF_008728515.1. Lineage (NCBI taxonomy): Eukaryota > Metazoa > Chordata > Mammalia > Primates > Cercopithecidae > Papio > Papio anubis. The sequence goes on along the minus strand of NC_044985.1, from coordinate 102,049,646 downwards.
AAGCAGATTGCCTGAGTCCAGGAGTTTGAGACCAGCCTGGGAAAGATGGCGAAACCTCATCTCTACTAAAAATATAAAAAATTAGCCAGGCATAGTGGTATGCGCCTGTAATCCCAGCTACTTGGGAGGCTGAGGTGGGAGGATCACCTGAGCTCAGGAGGCAACGAGACCCTGTCTCCTGGTCGGGAGGGGAGGAGTTTAAATATAGTTCACTGGCCAGCCATTCTCTCCTCTAGAGGAAGTGAGGACCTAAACCTGATGGGCTCCTGAAACTAGGGCTTCCCAGCTTAGGTTTGCAGGTTCAAGGGCAGTATAGGTCTATCCTTCTTCCTTCCTTCTCTTCTCACTTTGGACCCGCAGTCCAGAAACCCAGTAAATTCTCATGTAAGATAGAAAGATTTTCTTTATTAATGACCCCAACCGTATTTCTTTAGATACAGGAGTTTTGAACTCAAATACTTAGGAGAAAACAAGTTAGGATTGCATTATCCTGCAACTCATTACCAGTAACATATTGCAAAGCGAAACAGCTTGGAAAAGAGGGTAGGAGAAAAGGGAAGTGAGGGAGGGAAGATAAAGAAAAGGAATTAAGTTGATCAAGTGGAATTCTTTTTTTTTTTTTTTTTTTAAATTCTTGGGAACTATGAAGTCTTTGCAAGCACAGCTCGTTTCTGCAGACTATTTTCCAAACGTGTACAAAATGGAACCAAAACGGAGAATCCCTTAAGAACCTGAAGAGGTGCAACATTAAAAGCTACGATTATCCAGTAGCAAGTGTTCCAGACTTCAGTTGCCAGCCGCTTCCTCCTCTTATTCCCAAGATTAGCGGGATGAAAACGTCTTCCCCCTTCAAAAGGAGAGATAAGTGCGAAGGTCAGTTTCTGGCTGCCCTTTCCTCCCACCCCACACTCCTAGACTAGATGGGATCCCAAAGAAACACCAAATGAAAGGTGGAAAGGGCTAGATTCCTTAAGCAGAGGCACTGGAACCACAGGACATGGGCTAAAATCTGGCTTTCACAGAACGGTTTCACCAGCTCTTCCTTCCTATTGGATACTTCGGATGCCCAGGAATATCAGTGGTAAGCCCATAAGGACATTCAATGTACCAAGTTAGATAGAAGAATCACTTGTCCATAATTTCTGGATGGCCTAGATGTACCTGAATTTCTGACTAGGCTCAACCATTGTCTTAGTACTACCTCATCTGTCAGCTCCTCCTACACAGCGTATACCTCTCAGGGTTCCCAGATAGCAGTTCCTTCATCTCTCACCATGAAGGCAGGTGGCTGGTTCAAAGCAATCCTCAGAACTTCCAAGGCTAAAGGTATTTCTGCTATCACGTGGTGACTCCTCCTCTGGCTTATACAACACCCGCCTGGTTCGAGGCTCCTGAATTGTGGTGTCCTGTTCCACCCAATACTTCTCCAGACGGGCTAGGTGGTCCTCAAGGACAGAGCCTCTAACTGGTACCTAACAGCATCTGGGAAAGCAGCCTGGAAGCTAGAGCTGAGAACTATGGGAAATCAGGGCAAAAACACGGGCTCTACATTTTCCCTGCCTTGGATGTATCACTCATTCCAAAATGAAGCTACACCTTATTATCCTTCTCTCCAAATGAAAAGCTCATGAGTGTTCAATTCTGGGCAGCCCATCGAGAGTTCCTGGCTTCTGCCCACAGCTGAGTCACTTAACTCCTACCCACCATTAGTAACATAATCTGGTTTTCAGGGTGGATGTAGCTGTTTGTCTCCTGCTTCTCCTTTCTGGGGCCCAACTCTGCCAAAGAGAAGCTGCAGCACAGAAGAAGGCAAAGTTGCTCTTTCTAAGTCCCAGAGAGGAGACTTATATACAGTCTGTTCATTTCAAGGATTCATCCTTTCCTGGGTCTCTCACCAGGACAGGAAGCTATCCCTGCCCGCTACACAACTGCACTCACTGGGCAGGGACTCCCAAGACTGCCTGCTGGCTGTGGAATCGGGCAGCAGCTGCCTGAAAGGCCTTCCTCCTGGATGCACAAGCAGCTACCAGTGCCAAAGGTGATGCCGGCAGCCCCGAGACTATTATGATGCCCAGCCTTCCAGTCCAGTTATCACAGGCTGCCAGGTCAGGCTTCCCTCTCACTGTACCTTGCTGCCAGTTTACCTCTTGGCCTCTACTCAACTGCCTGTCTACTGGGCCCTGAAAGCAGCATGAAATTAGCTGCCTCACACTCCAGGTCACCAAACAAGTACCTGATGAGAAAAGCACTCCTGCGTAGAGCAAGCAGGGAAAGGGGAAAATGCAGACACCAGGATGGAGACCAGGTTCTGGAGGAGCAGCAAGAGCACATCCTCTCACCTGCCCACCCACCTTGTTGGTTACTTTGCCCATTTAAGGATCTGCCCAAGAAGCTGCAGAAAAGAAACGATGCTGCTATTTCATTGCATGGCATTTGGACACTCTTCTCTGAACTGCTACAGAGACAGGCCTTTACCTAAAGAAGTTGAGGTGACTTAAACTGCTTTTTTTCTTTTTTTTTTGAGACCGAGTTTCGCTCTTGTTGCCCAGGCTGGAGTGCAATGGTGCGATCTCAGTCGCCGCAACCTCTGCCTCCTGGGTTCAAGCGATTCTCCTGCCTCAGCCTCCAGAGTAGCTGGGATTACAGGCATGCACCACCATGCCCAGCTAATTTTGTATTTTTAGTAGAGATGGGGTTTCTCCGTGTTGGTCAGGCTGGTCTCCAACTCCTGACCTCAGGTAATCCGCCCGCCTCGGCCTCCCAAAGTGCTGGGATTACAAGGGTGAGCCACCACACCCTGCCTTAAACTGCATTTTGAGAATGTCTGAAAACCCTCACCTACTGCTCAGGTCCTTGGATCTCTTTCTCATCCTTTCAAATGGCAGCAGAAACTAACTTGGTAGAAGAGCCCTCAAATGCAAGAGAGAGAGTGTAAAGCCCTAGGCATACCACACCCACTAAAACTTTGCCTCAAGAGTACTGAGTGCTGGGCCAGGTGCGGTGGCTGATGTCTGTTATTCCAACACTTTGGGAGGCTGAAGTGGGAGGATCACTTGAGTCCAGGAGTTCGAGACCAGCCTGGACAACATGGTGAAATCCTGTCTCCACAAAAATTAAAAAATTAGCCAGCTGTGATGGTGCACGCCTGTGGTCCCAGCTACTTGGGGGGCTGAGGTGGGAGGATTGCTTGAGCCCAGGAGGTTGAGCCTGCAGTGAGGCAAGATTGCACCACTGCACTCCAGGCTGGGGATCACAGAGTACTGGGCTAGGCGCGGTGGCTCACGCTTGTAATCCCAACACTTTGGGAAGCTGAAGTGGGCGGATCACGAGGTCAGGAGTTCAAGACCAGCCTGGCCAAAATGGTGAAACCCTGACTCTACTAAAAATACAAATAAATTAGCCAGGCTTAGTGGCGCGAGCCTGTAGTCCCAGCTGCTGTGGAGGCTGAGGCAAGAGAATTTGCTTGAATCCAGGAGGCAGAGGTTGTAGTAAGCTAAGATTGTGCCTCTGCACTCCAGCCTGTGCTCCAAGAGCGAAACTCCATCTCAAAAAACAAACAACAAAACAACAAAACAAACACCAACAGTACTGGGGTGCTGGCAAATACACTGGCTGTTAGGGAGGCTTATGATTTCAAGACTTTTAGTTCAACTGGTACAAAATACAGCAGATGGGAGGCCGAGGTGGGTGGATTGACTGAGATCACGAGTTTGAGACCAGCCCAGGCAACATGGTGAAACCCCATCTCCACTAAAATACAAAAAATTAGCTGGGCGTGGCGGCGTGCACCTGTAGTCCCAGCTACCTGGGAGGTGGAGGTTACAGTGAGCTGAGATTGCGCCACTACACTCCAGCCTGGGCGACAGAATGAGACTCTGTATCCCCCAACTCCCCCCACCAAAAAAACAACAAACAAAACAAAAAAACAGCAGATGAACACTATTACCTTATCTTAAGGACAGGATTGCCTGAATTTCATCAGAAGAAGAACCAAGGTCTGGACTACACTACAGCCTGGGCGACAGAATGAGACTTTGTCTCCCCCAGCTCCCTCCACCAAACAAACAAACAAACAAAACCAAAAAACAGCAGATGAACACTATTACTGTATCTTAAGGACAGGATTGCCTGGGTGTCATCAGAATGAAGAACTCTAGGTCTCCCCCAACTACCCCCACCAAACAAACGAACAAACAAACGAACAAAACAAAAAAACAGCAGATGAACACCATTACTGTATCTTAAGGACAGGATTGCCTGAATTTCATCAGAAGAACCAAGGTCTGGCACCTTTCACAGAGACGGAACTCTCTAGGCTCTAGGCCATGCTCGCCTTTCCTGCATGCAGAGCCACACCCCTATTTAGGGCTCTCCTCAAAAAAAAAAAAAAAATTTTTTTTTTTTTTTTGAGACGAAGTCTCACTGTTGCTCAGGCTGGCGTGCAGTGGCACAATCTCAGCTCATTGCAACCTCTGTCTCCTGGGCTCAAGCAATTCTCTGCCTCAGCCTCCCGAGTAGCTGGGATTACAGGCGCCTGCCACCACGACCGGCTAATTTTTTTTGTATTTTTAGTAAAGACGTGGTTTCACCATCTTGGCCAGGCTAGGCCTGAACTCCTGACCTCGTGATCCACCTGCCTCAGCCTCCCAAAGTGCTGGAATTACAGGCGTGAGCCACTGTGCCCATCAGGGCTCTCCTCAATTCTATCCTCGATAAAGAGAACTTTCCTCTGCATGCAAACTTCCCGCTGAGAGTGCACCAGGGAAAGAACGCTTAGTGGGCAGCGTCAGGACTATTTACCCAATTAAAGGTCCCTAAGCAACTTTTTCCATCTCTCCAGAAAGAACACCAGAAGCACAAGACTGACCTCGTAACTCAGGCCCAAAAACAACAGTCTCTTGGTAAACTTTGTTTATTTCCTAGCTGCCATTCTCAGAGTTCACAAAGATATGGAAACAAGGAAACCCATCTGGGCCTATACAGCACTGAAAACCTGGAATCCCACCTTTGTTTTATCTACTTAGCCCTGCTGGCCTCACATGTAGCCAGTACCCAGACACATGGAGGACCAGGCCACCAGCACCCACTGCTTCCTTCTCGGTGACTCAGGAGAGGAAGGTGGTCCTGCTGGAGTGCTGCCTAACTTACGTGATTGTTTTCATTTCTTTTTTCTCAGCATCTGGGCGTGCGCGGTTCAGCACCTTGAGGAAGTCAGACGTTTTTGCCCGCATACGTGTGTGAATATAGGCCTGGGAACAAACATAACAGGTACTGAAGCACAGTCACGGTCTAGAAAGACAGCTTTGCTTTCATCAGAGGCGTTTGGGAACATACACCCTGGGACTGACCCAGGCCCTGCAGCAAAGCAGGAAGGTGAGCAATTCTGGAAACAAATATTCATCTCTGCTACGGGGAGGGGTGGGGGACAGTGGCTTGATGAAGAAAGACCATGGTTTCTTGAAGCCTCTAGAATTATCTACGTAAGAGTCAATATCCACAGCCTAGACTAACAGAATGACTTTTTGTCATGAGTTCTGGTGGAGGAAAAGACCCACAGCATAGCGGCTGAGATGCTGGCACCTCCCTCACCTTAGAGCACTTGATGTGGTAGTGCAGGTAGTCCCGGAATGTGTGGATCAGGTTGATGGTGTTGTCTCGAGCGCTGGCATTGGTGTGACGAGGGAACAGCACTGAAGGTGGAAGACACAAGGCGTTAGGACCCAACACGAATGCCAAAGGGTGGGGAAGAACAACAGCCTAGTGAACTTCACTCCCTCTCTGCTGAAGTACCCTCCACTTGTGTCAATATTATCAGGCTTTGTCAGGGTTTTTTCTTGACATGGAAGGATAAACAGCATGGCCAGGAAAGGTGTCAATGAGCATGAATGGAGGAGCCCATGATGAAAAACAGGGCTTGACTCTAGGCCTTCATTCTAGTCCTGGATTCTGCAGCTGTGCATTTTGAAATCTATTCCCTGTCTGCCACACATGTACTAGCTCCTGCCTGTGCAGCTGGGCACACTCCAGGATCACACTCCAGGATTACACTAACTGGCTATAACAGTTTACCTTAAGGAATCAGGATTAGGAAATGCAGCTGCCTGTCTTAGGTCCTTGGTGCTGAAATAGAGTAAACCTTCCCAGAAAATAGATGCCAGAGAATTTCCCATATTCTCACTGTGAAAACAGACGATAAGGTATAAGGACCTGAACCCTCATGATAGGCCAGGCAAGAGGAGCTGCTCTGACTGGGCCTGACTGAAGTCCAATCCTGTGGCACCAGCCACCTAAAGACCTGTGTGAGGCCGGGCGCGGTGGCTCACGCCTGTAATCCCAGCACTTTGGGAGGCTGAGGTGGGCGGATCATCTGAGATCAGGAGTTCGAGACCAGCCTGGGCAACATGGTGAAACTCCATCTCTACTAAAAATATAAAAATTAGCCACATGTGATGGCATGTGCCGGTATAATCTCAGCTACTTGGGAGGCTATGACTCTTATTCTGCCATAATTTTATATACCACAAGAGAAAAATGCTGCCAATTAAACTATGACATGCCATGAATTGTAAGACGCACCCCAGCCTCAAAGATAAAAACTTGAAAAAAATGGTATAGCTGGCTGGGCGCGGTGGCACATGCCTGTAATCCCAGCACTTTGGGAGACTGAAGTGGGCGGATCGCTTGAGGCCAGGAGTTGAGATCAGCCTGGCCAATAGGGAAACCCTGTTTTGTTTTGTTTTGTTTTTGAGACGGAGTATTGCTCTGTCGCACAGGCTGGAGTGCAGTGGTGTGATCTCGGCTCATTGCAAGCTCCGCCTCCCAAGTTCATGCCATTCTCCTGTCTCAGCCTCCCAAGTAGCTGGGACTACAGGTGCCTGCCACCACGCCTGGCTAAGTTTTTGTATTTTTAGTAGAGACGGGGTTTCACTGTGTTAGCCAGGATGGTCTCGATCTCCTGATCTCGTGATCTGCCCACCTCGGCCTCCCAAAGTGCTGGGATTACTGGCGTGAGCCACCACACCCGGCTGGAAACCCCGTTTCTACTAAAAATACAAACGTTAGCTGGGTGTGGTGGCATGCGCCTGTAGTCCCAGCTACTCGGGAAGCTGAGGCACGAGAATTGTTTGAGCCTGGGAAGCGGAGGTTGCAGTGAGCCGAGATCACACCACTGCACTCCAGTCTGGGTGACAGAGAGAAAGAAAAAAGAAAAAAGTGTATTGTTTAGATTTAATGAAATTTGGTAAATCAACAGATTCATCACCAATAAACAGGCTCACCTTTACCACTGAGGTGAATTAAATTACATTTCACAAAGGAGACATTCCAGTGGCATCGGGTGCAGTGTGAATGAGCTGTTAATTCCAAACTGTAAGCTATCCTAATCAGCCAGTGCATGAGGCTGGAGCAACTGAAGGAAGACCTGAATTTACTCCATGGAAAAGTGGAGTAAGTGGACCATGGCTGGAGCTTGGGCTTAATAAGCAAAAAACCAAGAATTGCCAAATGACAGAGAACCACCATCTAGCTGCTTAGGTGGTTTCTCTTCTTAACTCCTTTTTCTGATAAGACAGGGTCTCACTGTGTCACCCAGGCTGGAGTGTAGTGGTGCCATCACAGCTCACTGCAGCCTCGACCTCCTGGGTTCAAGTGATCCTCCCACCTCAGCCTCTCAAGTAGCTATGACTATAGTCATGCAACACCATGTCTAGCTATCTTTTTTTTTTTTTTGAGACAGTCTCCCAGGCTGTAGCACAGCAGGACGATCTCAGCTTGCTGCAACCTCCACCTCCCAGGTTTACGCAATTCTCATGCCTCACCTGGTCAAGTAGCTGGGACTATAGGCACATGCCACCATGTCCAACTAATTTTTTTATTTTTAGTAGAGATGTGGTTCACCATGTTGGCCAGGTTGGTCTTGAACTCCTGACCTCAAGTGATCTGCTCGCCTTGGCCTCCCAAAGTGCTGCGATTACAGGCGTGAGCCGCTGTGCCTGGCCCCTGGCTTTCTGTAGAGATGAGGTTGCGCCATGCTATCCAGGCTGGTCCCAAACTCTTGGACTCAAGCGACGCAACAACCTTGGGCTCCCAGAGTGCTGGGATTACAGGCATGAGCCACTGTGCCTGACCTATCCTTAACTTTTTTTCTTTTTGAGACAAGGTCTCACTCTGTCATCCAGGCTGGAGTGCAATGGTGTGATCTTGGCTCACTGAAACCTCTGCCTCCTGGGTTCAAGGGATTCTTGTGCCTCAGCCTCCCGACTAGCTGGGATTACAGGCACATGCCACCATGCCCAGCTAATTTTTTTTTGTGTTTTTTTTTTTTTTTTTGGTAGAGACGGAGTTTCACCATGTTGGCCGGGCTGGTCTCGAATTCCTGACCTCAGGTGATCTGCCCACAGTGTTAGGATTATAGGCGTGAGACACTGTACCCAGCCTCCTTAACTCTTTTTTATTTTTTTTGGAGACTGAGTCTTGCTCTGTTGCCAGGATGGAGTGCAGTGGTGCGATCTCAGCTCACTGCAACCTCCGCCTCCCCGGTTCAAGCAATTCTCCTGCCTTAGCCTCCCAAGTAGCTGGGACTACAGGCGTGTGCCACCATGCCCAGCTAATTTTTTTTTTTGTATTTTAGTAGAGACAGAGTTTCACCATGTTGGCCAGGATGGTCTCGATCTCCTGACCTTGTGATTCGCCTGCCTTGGCTTCCCAAAGTGCTGGGATTACAGCCATGAGCCACCATGCCTGGCCAAAACTGTACTCCTTCAAGCTGGAATCAAACCAGTGACCTAAGGACATCTCCTACTGAGGAAGTAGCTACAGTCCTCCGCTCTACCAGCTGAGCTATTGAAGGGACCTTAACTCTTGATATCAGAATTCAGTCTTATTTTTAAGATTTAAGAAAAACGGGGAAAAAAATAAAGGAAATGATTACTGTACAAAAATAGCATATGGCATGCTCTGTGATTAATACCCTGTGACATCCCTCCTTTAGTCACAGCAATGGCAACAGGAACAACTTGGTACGCCTGCTTTTGCCTACCTTAAAATGTTAACCAAGGTTCTGTGCAGATTTAGGTATTCTGTGTGAACTCATTAAAGCAGCATGCAAGCAGCAAGTGCACCCTGCTCACCAAAGGTGATGTAGCCAATGTTGTCACCCACAGCGGCGTCCGTGTCTTTCAGCTCCAGAGGAGGTTCCCTGTGGCTAAAGAGGACCTGTGGGGCTGTGTGGCTGGCTCTGCGTCCTTCTTTGAACTCCTGCCAAGACAAAGCAAAAGCAACCAGAAGAGAAGTGGGTGTAAGATGAGTGGCAACTCAAGCTATGGGGTTTGTTCTATGCGGTGTGACCTTTGTAGCCCTCCAGAGCAGCAGGAGGTTACAAATAAACTACACCAAACCTGAAATATTACAAGTGCTAGCTGCTGCCACTGCACTTCAGATTCAAAAGGAAGAGACTTCAAAGTAATAAGCCAGATCTTCAAAATGTGATGAAAAGTAGTGATAATCCTTTTCCCTTGGACCAACATAGGTGATAAACTACCATACTTTCTCTAGGCTCTGGGACTTTGCATGAGTCTTTTTTCACTGAGGATCCTGTTGCTATTTAGAATTCATCAATAAAATCTTTAGAGCAAACTTAAGCTCTTCTTGGGGACAGAAGACAATGGAATGAAAGAAGCTGAGCTGTCTTGGTGCTCATAAAGGAAGCCCTTCCTTCTATGTTTCAATCTCCAAACCTGAAGCTTCTATAGTCCATGCATTCCTATGTAAATAGACAAGTAATACAAGACTTCCTTCTCTCAGCCAGATCTGCAAGAACAGAAGTAGATTTTCTAGCAATGCCAGTAAAACTGGATGATCCAAATTCATCAAGCGGGCCTTCGACGATGATAAATAGCAGGAGGATGCAGCCAAGGACTCTCCAAGGTCTCTTGTTTTAGGAGTTCTGAAGGCATGGTTACAGTCATGTGGCCTGCAGTACCCTTCTACTGCTGCTCCAATACCACCTCCTAACACCATCTCCAACAAACCCAGGCAGGTACTGCTCTCTTGCTGGAGCTGCCATGTCTTTTCTACAAACCTCTACTATGACATTTTACTATTCATTAATGCATCTGGCCCCCCTAACACTTTATGAGTTCAAATCAAAGATCCTGCTTAATTTATCTTTGTAATTTATTCCTCTGTCCTTCAAAGAGGCTATGCAGCATATGCCTTGCTGAGAGAATGCAAGTGCTTCTATCCGAGCTGGTTTAGTATCATCACACTGTACAGGAATAGGCAAGGGCTGTTTTCAGTTGCAGGCAGGAAGAATACACACTGATGAGCAAACCCTCTCAGCAATTAGTGGCAAAGGAAAGATGATGGCTGAGGAGCCGCAATGCCTAGCCTGGGACCTCACCTATTTCACAAACTGCCTCTCATGCTAACACTACCAAGCTTTAAGTAGGAAAAGAAATGACCATAAGCTGGGTTAGATTAGTCCCCTTTTGAACAGATTTTCTGCCCGAAAGGAAAAATATCTGCAAAGGAAGGGAAGGAGTCAAGATTATCCCAAATGGAAATTTCTAGAGCAAAGCTTCTACAATCACCCTTCTCTAGAAAACATTTTTTATTCTACAAAGGGGTTAAGAAGCTTTTTAACTTCTACTGGTTTTACTTTTCAGTCTTAAGGAATTAAACAGAACAGATATGTAACTGCTGGCATTTTCTTGTGTTTATTAAGTATCTCTAAGGCTCCAATTCACAGGTACATGTGGTATTCACAATGAGATGGGGTATTTATAAACCAGTGGTGACTTATTAGCACTCATTAGTTTTGTATATGGAAAATAATATATTTAAGACTCAGTCAACAATCTGTTTCTGGTTTGGGCCTACTCTTTCTTTCTTTTTTGAGACAGGGTTTCACTCTATCACCCAGGCTGGAGTGCAGTGGCGCGATCCTGGCTCACTGCAACCTCCACCTCCCGGGTTCAAGCAATTTTCATGTCTCGGCCTCACGAGTAGCTGAGATTACAGGCGTGTGCCACCATCCCCGGCTAATTTTTGGCTGGACTATTCTTTAGATTATCTGACGTCTTTGCTTCTCCTCGGTTCTCTCTCCCAAATAAAACTTTAAAACAAACACACCCAAACAGTCCTCCATCTTCACTGGCATCTTTGTTACATGTAATTCAGCAATATTGTCTTTTTACTCTCCTGGCTAGGACGTCTTTTGAGCATCAGACTATTTCTCTCTTCCAAACTACTATTTATCATAGGAAGTTCAGAATAAATTCAAATATATACAAGGAATTTAGCATACGATAAAGGTAGCATCTTAAATCAGGGGTGTAAACATGGAAATAATTGCTACTGGAACCACTGGATAGCCATTTAGAAAAAAAAAGATTATTCTTTCATACCATATACCAAGAGGAGGTCTCAACAAATAAAAAATCATGTATAAAATATGTAACTGTAAAAATATCCAGAAAATAACAGGTAAATTTCCTTATAACCTTGGAGTAGGGAAGGGTTTTCTACTCCTTTACTCAAAATCTGGAAGCCATAAAAGGCAAGAATGATTAATGTGATTATGCAAAAACAAACTTCCACATGGGGGAAAAAAACCCCACAAACCAAGGTCCAATGACAAACGGGAGAAAATATTTCAACTCTTAACCACAGATGAAAGGCTACTCTCCCTAGTATATAAAGAAACTGAGAAGCTCAATAACCCCACAGAACAATGGGTAAAGGCATAAAGAGACACTTCATAAGAAAATCAAATGGTCTACAATGTAAGAAAAGATGTTCTGACCTCATTCATAAGTGAACAGAGACATCACTTTTAACCTATCAGATCAGGAGAAACCCAAAAGCTGACAACATACTCTGGGAAAACAGACACTTCTATCCATCACTGGTCGATGATAAAATGCTACTACTCTGATGGAGAAGAGTTTGGCAATATCTACCAAAATTACTGAACTTGGACTCAGTGTTCCCAGTTCAGGAAAATATCCTACAGACACAACCACACATGCAAACAGGCAGAAACGGCCCTTAAAATAACGTCTTTACAACTGCCTAAGAGGCAGATGCTTGTGTCTTTGTCCCTGAACATACAGAAACCGGTGGTTTCCACTTAACTCTTCCTGGTTATTTAGTACTAACTTGGCTTTAAAATCTTATAATATGAAAAGAATTCTAGTTCACCATAAGCTAATCTCCAAAAGCATGATTACTGGTCCTACTGCTTTTCATGGAATAAGCGTTGAAATGATGGCTTCTATCAGACATTCTCCAGTACTCAGCTGATCAATGCCCATACCACTAACAGTAAGACATCCATGAGAGTGGAGGAATAAACTTCCTGTCTTTTTCTGAGAGGGGAAAAGCATCCCTCAGAGTCTGCTTGCCAAATGACAAAAGCAAGACTTGAATTCTGATCAGGCTGGATGTGCATGCTGGAAGGGAAAGGCCACAAAGGCTGGCAACTAGTAGACTAGTGACCATGAGGAACTTCAAACAGTGTTCCCAGGGTACAACTTTCTGTGCCAGGTGACCCTCATTCTTTTTCCTAGAAATTTACAATTCTAGGCCTAGGAAAAAGTTCTATTTATTTTTTGGGAAAATCCAGCAAAAGTCCAGTTTTTGATGGTCATTTCCAACAAATTACCTCAGCCTCTGCATTTGGAAAGGGTGGCAGGGCAGATGACTTCCTGAGTCTAGCACTGCACAAGGCCAGTTACTATCTAGAGATCCTGTTAGTGCCAAAATGCAGAAGAGGCTTTGTCTTCCCTTTTAGGTAAGTGACCTACCACAGGTACCCTGAAGGAGGCATTTAAATTCATATGCCAAAAAATAATACACAAAATTCTCCTAAGGAACAAATCTCCAGTACACTCTCCAAGATAAGATCTGTTTAAAGTATAGAAATAAGTTGTTTCCTGGGATAAAATGGAGTAAGATTGGTAAAAAACCAGCCAAATCTAAATACATACTTCAGAGTTTAACAGTTAGTTTGTGACTCTGGATTTAGCCCAATTTCTGAGGTACTGCATTTAATTCCCCTGTCAATTTTGCATAAAAACACATGAAATGCCTATCTAGAGGCTTATTTTAGGACCCAAGAGATATGTGTATGTTTTTATATTCTTTCATCAAGTTCAGCACTAGCAAATGCTGAAGTGTCAATATTCCAATTTTTCTGTATAAGGACTCCCAAACTAGAGTTTCTGATTAATTAGCCAAAACACAAAAGCCACTAGGGATGGAGCAATTGAGAATATCACTTTTGAAGATTTCCCTAGCCACTTAGAAGGCTACGCAAGGTATCTTTACTGTTTAAGCACAGTTGTCTTTCTATCTGGCAAAAGAGATTCTGCTTCAGAATTTAAAAATCTTTACCACCCTGCCAAGGAACAGAACGAAGGTAGTAACGTTTTAAAAAAATTTTACCATTGTACTCGATTTTGAATGCTGAGCCATCTCAGAAGAAACCAGCCTGAATGTCACTTGACTAATGAACTCTCATGTCCATCCTAGAGCCAGCAACTAACTGGCCAGCAGATTGGTACACAATGACCTGAATATAACTACACCAAAAATCCAATTACAAAATGCCCTGCTAACTCTCATGACTCTTTTTTTTTGGAGATGGAATTTCGCTCTTTTTCCCCAGGCTGGAGTGCAATGGCACGATCTTGGCTCACTGCAACCTCTGCTTCCTGGGTTCAAGTGATTCTCCTGCCTCAGCCTTCCAAGTAGCTGGGATTACAGGTGCCTGCCACCATGCCTGGCTAATTTTTTGTACTTTTTTAGTAGAGATGGGGTTTCACTATGTTGGCCAGGATGATCTCGATCTCTTGACCTCGTGATCTGCCCAGCTTGGCCTCCCACAGTGCTGGGATTACAGGCGTGAGCCACCGCGCCTGGCCTCTCATGACTCTTCTTAAGATGAACTTCCTGTGAGGGAAGTACTATATGTTGACCCATCATCCAAACTCAGGCTCAGTCTGTCAGTTCAACAACTCTACCTGTTCGTACATTATCTACTACCAAAGAATTGGCTACAGAGCCCATTCTGAAAAGACCTTAGGACCAAACCAAAAGCAGAACTTACTAGAAATCTGAGGAAACACAAGAGGTTAGGGTTAGGAAACCTGACAAAGTTTTAGGTCAAAGACCCCACAGTAGGAAGGATACATAATATTCATTCATAGTTAGTAGGTTTAATTCTCAACTCACCCTTTAGTTTTGTCCTGCAAAACTAGAACCACTGAGAAAAAAAAGATTTGGCTGGGCGCAGGGGCTCATGCCTGTAATCCCAGCACTTTGGGAGGCTGAGGCGGGCGGATCACGAGGTCAGAAGATCGACACCATCCTGGCCAACATGGTGAAACCCCATCTCTACTAAAAGTACAAAAATTAGCTGGGTGTGGTGGTGGGCGCCTGTAATCCCAGCTACTTGGGAGGCTGAAGCAGGAGAATCGCTTGAACCCGGGAAGCGGAGGTTGCAGTGAGCTGAAATCATGCCACTGCACTCCAGCCTGGTAACAGAGCAAGACTCCATCTCAAAACAACAACAACAGCAACAAAAAATATTCACTGAGTTTTGTGGGAGTTGTCCATTAAATCTTCAACAAATTCTAATGTCAAGGCTGGGTGCAGTGGCTCACACCTGTAATCCCAGCACTTTGGGAGACTGAGATGGGCATCACCTGAGGTTGGCAGTTGGAGACCAGCCTGACCAACATGGAGAAACCCCGTCTCCACTAAAAATACAAAATTAGGCGGGCGTGGTGGCACATGCTTATAATCCCAGCTACTCGGCAGGTTGAGGCAGGAGAATTGCTTGAACCCGGGAGGCGGAGGTTGCAGTGAGCCGAGATCGCGCCATTGCACTCCAGCCTGGGCAACAAGAGCGAAACTCCGTCTCAGGAAAAAAAAAAAAATCCTAACATCAATAGAGCTGCTAGATCTCTTTCCTATGCTCATGGTATGTTTGGGTGCAAAGGTGTAAGTCGCCATGCATGGTTTTCCCCCAAGATGTCTGCTCCATACCTGCATGAACACCTTTCCAATGACCACATCGTCGTCATCCTTAAACACTGTGCTGAAGACTACTGTGACTCTGTCCTTTTTAGACTCAACATACCTGAGGGGAACAAAACCCATGAGGATAAGTACAGAATCAGAATGGGGTTTTGTGAATAACTTGATCTACAAGTGCATCAGAAGGCTAAAGTCACAAATCTCTTAAATCATAATATAAAGGTGTGCCAAATGAAACGATATTTATGGTCAACAAAGTCAGTGCACAAAATGAATGCCCTAAGAGAGGCAGCAGATGGAAATTGTCAGAAGTAGATTTTATTGACTTGTAAATATAACATGGAACCGATGGTCACCTTGCCTGCTGATTATCCAGGTTATACTCTTAAACATGACTCAGAACAGTGGTGCCTCAAAAGAAAGCACTGGATTCTCTTTCCACCTTCTGTCAGCTCTCAGTATCTGGAGAGTAGGAGGAGTGGCTGATTTTTGCCCTATCATCTACTTCCTGGCTTAAGAAATTTTATGAGAAAAACATTTTCACACAATACAGCTTAAGGTCTGACCAAGCCATATTTCTTTCAGTAAGTGCCATGGTGGTGTGACAGTCATATCCAGGCTTCAGGACTAAATTCTGTACTCACATGGTCTCATCATCTCTATAATGGATAACTGCCCTGTTCTCTCCTTCCTTGCCCTCTTCTTGGAATTGGAAGTATTTTTCAAAGACAGAGGCAAAACAATTTCGCTTCAACATGCCAGCTTGATGCACAATGGAATCCTTGGATGCCGGAAGATTTTCAAGGTCGTATAGCAAAGAGACATTGTATCCTGGAGGGAGGAAAAAAACCAAAAAACAACCCAGCAGCTACATTTAAAAAACAAAACAAAAAAAAAAGCAGCATACTATCTCTTAACAAGTGAACAGAGACTAGAGGCAATTAAAAAAATTTTTTTTCAGGTTCTATTGACATTTTACTTTGTCTCATTATCTGTACTTTTAACCTCGGTAGAATATAGTCTATTTTCATCTACCTCACAGGGAAAAATGAGGTGAAATAAAATCTTTTTATAAGATTCTTGTAAATATATATAATTAATGTTAATCAAAAATTTGAATCAGTATCAAAGATGACTAATTACAAACATGTAATGAGAGAAAGTCAGAACCTGGGAACTCTGATTGGAAATGTACTCTTCCAGACACAGTTGTAAAGGAGCCACATATCTTTCTCTGATAGTTTAATGTGCCAAGTATCAATATGGCCAGCAGATGGGTAGCTTTGTGATAATAAGACAGACCCTTCTACATGCCACTGCAAACTATGAGGAGGCAGGGTAGAAAAACCAACTATCTGTTCATGTATATGCCTCTTCAATAGCTTTTATTGGTATACATTGTAAAATTTTCAGTATTTTTTATAACATTTTACTTCGTTTGATTTCCATAACCATGCTTTGAAGTCTGCAGGCTAGATAAGGTTACTGTTTTACAGAGGAAAAAGGAGATTCAAAGAAATGACATGAATTGCCAAATACAGCATGACACGTAAGTGTAGGGCCTCTATTTTGAGTTGAACAGAACTGGGTCCAAATCCTGGCCTTGTCATCTTGTAACCTTAAAAAAACTTCTGGGTGTGGTGGCTCATGCCTGTAATCCCAGCACTTTGGGAGGCTGAGGTGGGCAGATCACCTGAGGTCAGGAATTTGAGACCATCCTGGCCAACATGGCGAAACCCTGTCTCTACTAAAAACAAAAAACTAGCCAGGTGTGGTGGTGGGCACCTGTAATCCTAGCTACTCGGGAGGCTGAGGCAGGAGACTCGCTCGAACCCACAAGGTGGAGATTGCAGTGAGCTGAGATCGCGCCACTGCACAACAGAGTGAGACTCCGTCTCCAGAAAAAAAAAAAAAATTGCCTGTCAATTCCCTCGTCGGTTAAAAAAAAAAGCGGGGGAGGTAGGGTGGCCTGGGCACAGTGGCTCACACCTGTATTCCCAGCACTCTAGGAGGCCAAGGTGGGCGGATCACCTGAGGTCAGGAGTTTGAGACCAGCCTGACCAATATGGCAAAACCCCGTCTCTACTAAAAATACAAAATTAGCTGGGTGCAGTGGTGCATGCCTGTGGTCCCAGGTACTCTGGAGGCTGAGGCAGGAGAATTGCTTGAACCTGGGAGGTGGAGGTTGTTGTAATGAGCTGAGATCATGACACTGCACTCCAGTCTGGGAGACTAGTGAAATTCTGTATCAAAAAACAAAACAAACAAACAAACAAAAAGGGGGGGGAGGGAGGGGTGTGGAGATAGGGGAGACTGTCGTGAGCATTAAAAGAATGTACAGTACTTAAAGTGTGTGGAACATGACAGGTCATCAATTTGGGTGCAGAATACGGACTGAAACCGTTGGGTGACCTGCCTCTTTACAGCATGTCCACTATGAATTCCCAGAAGCCGGGCTGGAACACTTGATTATAGAATCAAATGATTAATAAGTGTCAAAAAGGTTTAGAGATGTTTTTGCAAGAATATTTGTATATATCACTGAGGATCATTTTATATTCTAGGCAACTGACGGGAATAACTTCACCAGAACTGTACGGATTTCACACTTCTAAGTATCTGAAACCTCATTACTATTTCATTTTTTCCCAAAAGCATTCTTGAGATCTTTTTTTTTTTTTTTTTTTTTTAGACGGAGTTTTGCTCTTGTTGCCCAGGCTGGAGTGCAATGGCCTGATCTCTGCTCACCACAACATCCACCTCCCAGGTTCAAGCGATTCTCCTGCCTCAGCCTCCTGAGTAGCTGGGATTACAGGCATGCGCCACCACGCCTGGCTAATTTTGTATTTTTAGTAGAGATGGGGTTTCTCCATGTTGGTCAGGCTGGTCTCAAACTCCTGAATGCAGGTGATCCGCCTGCCCCGGCCTCCGGCAGTGCTGGGATTACAGGCGTGAGCCACGGTGACCGGCTGAGCTCTGTATTTTTTGTTGAACATAGGCTATTTGGGAGGATGGGCTAAATCTTTGCAACAGATAATACTTAGCACATTTTTGGCACTCCAGTATTAAATAATATCAATCATCATTCCATTTTGGGAACTTGAAAAGCAGATAAGCACACAGATTACAAGGTTAGATTAAAAAAGAAAATACTTAGAACTGAGGTTTGCTAGTTTTAGGAAGCCAAACAAAAGCAAATAAAACTATAGCTAAGGTAAAGTCTGTCTTTAAGTAAGGCTTCTAACATGATGAACAGAATATACTGAGGATGAAGGGAAGTAAAAATCTAGTATGACTTGCTGAGTTTTCCAAACGTGCCTAGAAAAACCTATTAAAAAAGAGGAGGGGAGACTCTACTTTTTTTTTTTTTTTTTTTTTTTGAGACTGAATCTTGCTCTGTCGCCTAGGCTGGAGGGCAGTGGCGCAATCTCGGCTCACAGCAACCTCTGCCTCCTTGGTTCAAGCGATTCTCGTGCCTCAGCCACCCGACTACCTGGGATTACAGGTGGCTGCCACCATGCCTGACTAATTTCTGTATTTTTTGTCGAGACAGGGGTCTCATTTTGTTGCCCAGGCTGGTCCTGAATGCCTGGGCTCAAGCAATTCACCCACCTTGGCCTCCGGAAGTGCTGGGATTAAAGGTGTGAGCCACTGTACTTGGTTGAGACACTACTTTCACACACTTTTACATTTTACACTTGTATGAAGATAGGGTCTGCAATCTGGCAATGTCTATGATTTAGTGGGAGGTAGGAGGAGCCCCAGGCACGGAAACATAAACTTTCCATGTCAGGATATTGGCTGTGACAAGCATGCCCAAGACTTTGGACACGATTTTTCTGTTCTAGATCTGTTTGTTTCTTTCTCTAATACCTTGATTCCGCCAAAAGCCTACAGTGTTATCTTGGCTTTTATTTCTGTGACACATTCATCCCGCCAATTTGGAGATTCAAAAAAAAAAAAAAAAAGGTGCTGGGTATGGTGGCTCATGCCTGTAATCCCAACTCTCTGGGAGGTGGAGGCTGAGGTGGGTGGATTGCTTGAGGCTAGGAGTTTCAGACCTCCTTACTCTGTTTTGGCAGCCTGCGCAGCAGACAGTGAGACCCTGTTTCTACAAAATAATAAAAAAATTAGTTAGGTATGGTGGCATGTGCCTGTAGTTTCCAGCTACTGGAGAGGCTAAAGCAGGAGGATTGCTTGAGCACAAGATTTGGAGGAGGCTGCAGTGAGCTGTAACTGTACCACTGCATTCCAGCCTGGGCAACAGAATGAGACTGTCTGAAAAAATAGGTGAGGTGATGAAATAAGCTAGCACAAGTAACTGCTGTTAAGAGTGACAGAGAACTTCCTTCTTAGAAGACTTTTCTAATCAAGGTACCAGAGTTGTAATAGTTGAATAAAAATTATGTTCCAATGGTCTTACTACCTGGTTCTCACTTTGGGGTCCCGCTAAATGCCTCAGAATTTGAGACATGCCACTGAATCACAGGGTAAAAAGGCTGTTCAGTTTTTCCACTTTAAACCACCTTTAAAGCAGTATAACATAGCTGTTCTATTCAAGGATGACACGGTACCTTTCAATTCCTCTGGCCATGAATGCTGAGACCACCTATTAGAAGACTGGATTAAGAAAGGGTCTGATTTTTATTACTTGAAATCACAATAGTGTGGTGAATATTCCTCTTCCTTCTCCAAATATGTAGTGTGCAGAAAAAGGTTACTAAGGGCTGAGGGTGGGAATCAATCTTTGCTCATCCTTTTCAAAGGCATTTTAATCACCATGAACAAACAAATGTGGCCCTCTGGCTGAAAGATTACGAGTCATGTGGCCCCATCAAGTAAATGTTAAAAATGCCATACATCAATTTTGTACCCCTACTGTGTTCCATACTGGACAAAGCAAAGCCTCTTAAAAGCTATTTTTATGGAGGGAGTTGAATTAGGAATGGGCTCATGAAGAAATATTTGTAATAATATTTAAATGAAATCCTTTGGGTAAGAAAAGCATAATATAAAAAGGACACCTCTCTTCCCATGCCATTCCATAATTGCTCACACGACTACATACCTGATTCTGGATTTACCAAGAAACTCCCGTACACCCTCTTTAATAACTAGAAAATAAAAACAAAACAAAACCAAATATGTTAATCCAAAGGCCACGATAATTTCATTATTTTTAAAGTATTGTACTTGTCAAGCTCTTCCTAAGTTGGCATCCTTCCTAACTTTCATTTGGTGGATGGGAAAGTAGAGACAGAGGGGAAGTGGATTTAGTCACCAACAAGTCACAGAACTGAGAGGAGAAACTCTTTTTGCCCAGGCTGGAGTGCAAAGGCGCGATCTCAGCTCACCACAGTCTCCGCCTCCCACGTTCAAGTGATTCTCCTGCCTCAACCTCCCAAGTAGCTGGAATTATAGGCATGCACCACCACGCCCGGCTAATTTTTTTTTGTATTTTTAGTTGAGATGGGGTTTCTTCATGTTGGTCAGGCTGGTCTTGAACTCCTGACCTCAGATGATCCACCCACCTCATTCTCCCAAAGTGCTGGGATTACAGGAATGAGCCACTGCGCCCGGCTGAGAATCTTTAATCAAAGTTCATCCTTCACTTTTTTAGGACTTGACTACACCCTTAATATGTTCTCTGTTCCCCAGATCCTACATTGTACTTAATCACGTTTGGTTTTCAAGAGAGCAAAAGGAGGCCAAATGTCAAGTGAGAGAACAGATTGTTAGTTATCAACCTAAGCACAGGCTGAGCCACTAACTCAGGCGAATAAAGAGAAAAAACCAGGACTCTTGGGAACTGATCTGTTTGTCTGCTGATCTGCTGATCTTGTATGCTTTAAAATTACTCAGTGCATAGACAGCTTTTAAGGCAAAAGACAGTGAATGAAATCTTAGCTAGTTATTAATACTGGTGTCCAGAAGGCTGTACACTCTACATGTCTTCTCCCCCAAACCAGAACCTACTGCTGGCTACTTTCCAGGTTTTTGAATCAAATGACAAGAACAATAAAAAACCCCAAAAAACCAAGAACCCCTTTTATACCTTCTGCTATGGTTTGAACGTCCTTTCGAAAACTCATGTTAAAATTTATGTTTTTTTTTTTTTTTTTGAGACACAGTCTTACTCTGTTGTCCAGGCTGGAGTGCAGTGGTACAATCTCAGCTCGCTGCAATCTCTACCTCCTGGGTTCAAGTGATTCTCCTGCCTTAGTCTCCCAAGTAGCTGGGACTACAGGCGTGCACCACCGTGCCTGGCTAATTTTTCCATGCCCGGCCAAAATTTATGATGATGATTCTTTTTTGGAAGCAGGGTCTCACTCTGTAGTCCAGGCTACAGTGCATTGATACAATAGCTCACTGCAGCCTTGAACTTCTGGGCTCAAGTGACCTTTCTACCTTGGACTCCCCAGGTATTGGGATTACAGGAGTGAACCACCATGCCTGGCCACATGTTGAAATTTAATTGCCACTGTGACGGTAATTAGGTGATTAGGCCATGAGGGCTCTGCCCTCATGAATGGATTAATGTTGTTACAGGGGAAGTTGGTTTGTTATCACAAGAAGGGTTGTTAAAAAAGTGAGTCTGGGCCGGGTGTGGTGGCTCACGCCTGTAATCCCAGCACTTTGGGAGGCTGAGGTGGGAGGATCACAAGGTCAGGAGATCGAGACCATCCTGGCTAACACAGTGAAACCCCGTGTCTACCAAAAATACAAAAACAAAAAAAATTAGCCGGGCATGGTGGCGGGTGCCTGTAGTCCCTGCTATTCAGGAGGCTGAGGTGGGAGAATGTGTGAACCCGGGAGGCGGAGCTTGCAGTGAGCCGAGATAGCACCACTGTACTCCAGCTTGGGTATGCTCCAGCCTGGGAGACAGAGCGAGACTCTGTCTCCAAAGGGAAAAAAAAAAAAAGTGAGTCTGGCCCTCTCTTGCCCTTCTGCCTTTGCTATAGGATGATGGGAAAGGGCACGAAGGCCCTTGCCAGATGCTGGTGCCATGCTCTTGGACCTCCCAGTCCCCAGAACGTGAGTCAAATAAACATATTTTCTTCATAAATTATTCAGTCTGTGGTATTGTTATAGCAACAAAAAAGAGACTGAGACTCCCTATTTTTTTCTCTGTCACTGTGACTGCTTCACCTGGTGGAAACTGCTTCCAGAATGACGTGGCTTAAGAAACAAACATTTTATTTTACTTCAATTTAGTTTTTTTGAGACCGAGTCTCACTCTGTCGCCCAGGTGGAAGTGCAGTGGCGCAATCTCAGCTCACTGCAACCTCCACCTCCTGGGTTAAAGCAATTCTTCTGCCCCAGCGTCCCTAGTAGCTGGGATTACAGGCATCCGCCACCACACTCAGCTAATTTTTATATTTTTTAGTAGAGATGGGGTTTCACCATGTTGCCCAGGGTGGTCTCAAACTCCTGACCTCAAGCAACCCACCTGTCTTGGCCTTCCAAAGTGCTGGGATTACAGGCGTGAGCCACTGTGCCCCGCCTACTGATTTATTTATATACAAAGACAGGGTCGCACTACATTGCCCAGGCTGGGCTTGAACTCTTGGCCTCAAGCGATGCTCCTGCCTCGGCCTCCAAAAGTGCTGAGATTACAGGCATGAGGCTCCGTGCCTGGTTGAACAATAATTTCTTAATATTCCACATATTTATTTAACCATTTTCCTACAGCTGGAAGAAACTTTCAATGGGCAAGATTACTTTTTTTTATACAAGGGCAAAAGATAAATAATGCCACATGTAGTTCCTATTTGGTGAACACACAGCCACCGTGAGGTATCTCTTTTACTGAAGAGGAACTGAGAGGAGGGGCTCAAGGTCACAAGAGTTTGTTGGTAGCAGAGAGACTTGACCTTCAGGCGTCTGATATACCACTTCTTTTAAAAAAGTAACATGTGGCCGGGCGCGGTGGCTCAAGCCTGTAATCCCAGCACTTTGGGAGGCCGAGACGGGCGGATCACGAGGTCAGGAGTTTGAGACCATCCTGGCTAACACGGTGAAACCCCGTCTCTACTAAAAAATACAAAAAACTAGCCGGGCGAGGTGGTGGGCGCCTGTAGTCCCAGCTACTCGGGAGGCTGAGGCAGGAGAATGGCGTAAAAACCCGGGAGGCGGAGCTTGCAATGAGCTGAGATCCGGCCACTGCACTCCAGCCTGGGCCACACAGCGAGACTCCGTCTCAAAAAAAAAAAAAAAAAAAAAAAAAAGTAACATGCATATCCCAAGAATTTGAAACAGCATGCTACCTCTGAGCTACAATTCTGTGTTGCACATACTATTGGTATTTTGAGGAAGGGGAAATCAGATGTGGCAGGGATTTAGTTTAAATCCCTAAGCCCCTAAGATTTAGTTTAATTTCAAGCTTACTAAGTTAATATTCTGAGATCTAAGAGGTACTGAGAGCCAAATTTATATCACATTCAACTGCTTTGCTCCCTC
The DNA here is from genome assembly GCF_008728515.1 of Papio anubis. Taxonomy (NCBI): domain Eukaryota; kingdom Metazoa; phylum Chordata; class Mammalia; order Primates; family Cercopithecidae; genus Papio; species Papio anubis. The sequence continues at coordinate 102,026,144 of NC_044985.1, read as the reverse complement.
CCCTTGGTAAAACGAGCCAACACTTCCTTGTTACTTCACTTGCACTTTTAACCATGATTCACTTTTCAGTTTGTACCCCCTCTCCCAATATGACACCAGGAGATGGGTGGAGGCAACCTATCACTCATCACCATTACCTTCCCACTTCAGCAGCAGAGGCATTCTGCCTTTAAAAATGGCCTGTGACAAAGTAATAAGCTTCCTGTGGTTATCATGGGTTGGTCACTGTTTAACCAACCCAGGGAGCCATTTACTGTGCACTCTGCTCCAACACTATGAATGTTACTTACTCCACCCACTTGAGTGGGTGGGGTTGGTTCTTTGACCCTTGTGGTGGCTAGAAGAATAGCAATGTGTTCTGGAGCTCCATTGTAAGAAAAGCACAGAATGGAAAGGAGATATAAGAAATCTAGCTTAACTCTTTCTTTTCAGGATTATTATTATTGCATTTAGATCTTTTCCCTTTTTTGAGATGGAATCTCACTATGTTGTCCAGGCTGGACTTGAGCTCCTGGGATCCAGTGATCCTCCCCACTTGAACCCCCAAGTAGTTGGCACTACAGGTGCATGCCACTGCGCAGGCTCGCACCTAGTGAAGACTGTCTAGGGGAGAATGATTACACAATTTAAAAAACGTCTGTTCAAATACTGTGACACTTCTTTTCAGGTAGTTATAGCTAATTCAAAGCAGGGCTGCAGCTGGACATGGTGGCTCACATCTATAATACCAGCACTTTGGGAGGCCCAGGAAGGAGGACTGCTTGAGCCCAGGAGTTCGAGACTAGCCTGGGCAACATAGTGAAACCTCCTGTCTATAAAACAAAACAAAACAAAAAATAAGCCAGGTGTGGTGGCACGTGCCTGTAGTCCCAGCCACTCAGGAGGCTGAGGTGAGAGGACTGCTTGAGCCTGCGAAGTTGAGGGTGCATGCAGTAGCTGTGATTGTGCCACTGCACTCCAGCCTAGGTGACAGAGCAAGACCTTGTCAAAAAAAAAAAAAAAGGGCTGGGCACAGTGGCTCACACCTGCAATCTTAGCACTTTGGGAGGTCGAGGCAGGCAGATCACCTGATGTCAGTAGTTCGAGAATAGTCTGGCCAACGTGGTGAAACCCCATCTCTATGAAAAACACAAAAAATTAGCCAGGTGTAGTGGTGCTTGCCTGTAATCCCAGCTGCTCAAGAGGCTGAGGCAGATGAATGCTTGAATCCAGGAGGCAGAGGCTGCAGTGAGCCGAGACAGCACTACTGCAGTCCAGCCTGGGCAACAGAGGGAGACTCAATCTCAAAAAAAAAAAAAAAGGCAGGGCTGCTTTAATAGCCATTTGTTTTCTTTCGCTCTTTATCTGGTAAAGAAGTGTCAGCCACTATCTTTTACAAAACAATTCTTCAAAAGCTTTACAAAAGCACTAGATCTTTCTGAAGCTTTTCTTTTTCCAGTAAAGTAACCAGGATTCCAAATTCTCTAAATGTTTCTTCTTTCTTTGAACTTATGAGAAAATCAATTGCATTTGAATAACTAAGGGAAGTAACTGATCGCTCTTGGTATTAAGTAAGACCAACTTCAGTTTTTATGCTAAAAAATTAAACAAGCTTTTGACCATATTCCTTTACAAATCATCTTTTATTATATAAATTTTAAATAATTTAAAAGCTACTACTTTTCAAAAAGAAAACAGCTACGATTATATCTTCATTTAACAGATTAAGGAGAACCTAGTTTGTTAAAACTAAGAAATTTGAAAACTGATTCAGGAACTGAGTCATATTTCCTGCTTTGAGACCCAACCACAACGTGCACAAACTGGTGTAATAGCATTTTCTTTCTTCCATAAATGGCTCTCCCCAGAGCAAATACAGTTCAACAGGAACCAAACCTGCTACTTAACTATTTAAAGAAGCCAGTGAACAAGGCATGGCCACCAAAGTTTCATAATGTCTGGACGTCCTTTCTTATTTCCCCTATGGCAGTTATAAAGAAGAGATATTTAAAGAGGGTAGCTTTAAAGAGCTTTAATTAAAAATTTCAAAAGACAGCTATTTGTGCCTAAGCTTCCAGAATGAGAACCTGAGACAATAAAATTTAAACAAGCTAGAAGTTATCTATTTGCCTTGATAATATTACAAAAATAGAACAGAACCTAATTCTTGCAACAGCTATTTTTGTCCTGATCAAGGAAAAGTATTCTTTGCTATGTTTTTGGAGAACTAAAGTTGTTTTTGTTTCCATTGTTTTAAAGCAAGCAAGAAAGAGTCAGAACCTTTTCTAGACACACACTTTTTTTTTTTTTTTTTTTGAGACGGAGTCTCGCTCTGTCGCCCAGGCTGGAGAGCAGTGGCCGGATCTCAGCTCACTGCAAGCTCTGCCTCCCGGGTTCACGCCATTCTCCTGCCTCAGCCTCCCGAGTAGCTGGGACTACAGGCGCCCGCCACCTCGCCCGGCTAGTTTTTTGTATTTTTTTTTTTTAGTAGAGATGGAGTTTCACCGTGTTAGCCAGGATGGTCTCGATCTCCTGACCTCATGATCCGCCCGTCTCGGCCTCCCAAAGTGCTGGGATTACAGGCTTGAGCCACCGCTCCCGGCCTCTAGACACACACTTAATTCATTATAGTAATCAAGTCAAGAGCCCCTAGTTAGGTGAGCAAGTAGTCATGCGGGGGTGATTTAGTGCCATGAATCTTCCATGAATGGCAAACTGCCAATAAAAGGTGAGGAAACAAGAGTCCTATGGAAAATGATGTGGACCTTACCTCATCAGCACCATGTGCCTGAAGTTCCTTGTAGAATTTCAAAGAAATACTGACCATCACTTTTGTTTTGTCTCCATTAGGATTTGAAATATGATAGAGGACCCCATCAAAATCTGTGAGGAAAGCAAATAAGATCGTATAACAATTTGGAAATGGGAAATAATCTCTCCAAGCGCCTACCTTGCTGTAGGCCACAAGGAAGACCTGTTACAAGGAGGCATATAAGTAAAACGGAATTTATTTTAAATCCATGTGACAAATCAGCAGAAACACTGGGATAGAATTGCTGAGTACTCATCTCTTTGCCCTTTCTTAAAATTACAAAGCTATTCTTTCCTTAATCACAGCTTGGTGCTGAAATAATTGGATTTTACATGTATACAATCAGAACGAACAGTATAATGAACTCCCATCTCCACCATGAGGCTTCAACTTTTTTTTTTTTTTTTTTTTGAGACAGAGTCTTACTCTGTTACCCAGGCTAGAGCGCAACGGCATGATCTCGGCTCACTGCAACCTCCGCCTCCTGGGTTCAAGAGATTCTCCTGCCTCAGCCTCCCGAGTAGCTGGGACTACAGCATGTGCTACCACACCCGGCTAATTTTTGTATTTTTAGTACAGACAGGGTTTCACTATGTTGGCCAGGCTGGTCTCGAACTCCCGACCTCATGATCTGCCCACCTCGGACGCCCAAAGTGCTGGGATTACAGGCGTGAACCACCTCGCCCGGCCTCAACAATTATTAACACATGGGTAATTATTGTTTCATTTAGACATCCTCCTTCCCATTGATTTATTTTGAAGCAAATCCCAGACACGACACATAATTTCATCCATAAATACTTCAGAATGTATCTTTGGAAGATACAGAAGACTGTTAAAAAACATAACCATGATACAAGTGTCATGCCTAAATTTTTAAAAACAATTTCTTAATATCAAATATTCAGTCAAGGCCGGGCACGGTGGCTCAAGCCTGTTAACCTAGCACTTTGGGAGGCTGAGGTGGGTGGATCACTTGAGGTCAGGTCAGGAGTTCAAAACCATCCTGGCCAACATGGTGGAACTGTCTCTACTAAAAATACAAAAAATTAGCTTGGCGTGGTGGCACACGCCTGTAATCCCAGCTACTTGGGAGGCTGAGACAGGAGAATCACTTGAACCCAGGTGTAGAGGCTGCAGTGAGCTGAGATTGCGCCATTGCACTCAAGTCTGGGGGACACAGCAAGATGCAGTGTGGGGAAAAAAAAAAAATTAGCTGGCTGTGGTGGTAGGAATCTGTAGTCCCAGCCACTTGAGAGGCAGAGGCAGGAGAATCGCTTGAACTCGGGAGGTGGAGGCTGCAGTGAGCAGATTATGAGCGCCACTGCACTCCAGCCTGGGTGACAGAGTGAGACTCATTCTCAAAAAAACAAAAACAAAACAAATATTCAGTCAAGTATTTAAATATTCTCTATTGTCTCAAGAAAGTTTAAACATTGTCTTATTTGAATTCAGATGCAAACAATATCCACATATTGTATTTGGTTATCTTTTGAGCTGCTTCTAATCTCTAGGACTCCCCTCTTTTTCGGTTCTATCTTTCTGCAGTACACAGGAGTGACTCAGCCTGTGTAATTCCTGAAACCAGGAATAGGTTCCTGAAACTAGAATTAGGTGCTGAGTGCCATCACTTTAGAGAGCTATCACGAGAATCACGAAAGGATATCTGGCAATGCTAGTTGGTAGAAGGGTAAAGGGATGGTGCCTGGCCTTCAAGTAACAGCACTTGAGAGCTGCAAAAGTCTTCCAAGATCACCTTGTCAAGGACTCTCGTTTTAGAAAGGGTGGTTGTATTCCTCTGAGTTCATTCACGTAACAAGTAAATAGTACCAACACCTAATCCTTTATAGGGAACAGAAAGCAGCAACCTCTCTCTCTGACTTGATGAACACGTCTCTAGCTGTTCACGTTTCCCTACTACTCTAGTGCTAGGCAAACTAAGACTGACGGCTACTTGGATAATGTAATATTTCCAAGTTAAAAAAAAAAATTAAAAAACCCCTTAGTTTGTACCACAAAATTAAATCCAAACTTCTAATTTATCAGCAGGTAGCTTTATATTGTCAGTCATCAATGGATTAAATACATGAAATAGTTATCTATTATAAAGAGCTCAAAAAGACCTGAAGAGGGACAGTATCCAAAATGTCAAAGCTTTTTTTTTTGAGATGGAGTCTTGCTCTGTCGCCCAGGGTAAAGTGCAGTGGCGCGATGTCTGCTCACAGCAAGCTCCGCCTCCTGGGTTCATACCATTCTCCTGCCTCAGCCTCCGAGTAGCTGGGACTACAGGCACCCGCCACCATGCCCAGCTAATTTTTTTTTCTATTTTTAGTAGAGACAGGGTTTCATTGTTTTAGCCAGGATGGTCTCGATCTCCTGACCTCATGATCCGCCTGCCTCGGCCTCCCAAAGTGCTGGGATTACACGCATGAGCCACTGCGCCCAATCCATGTCACGGCTTATTTTAGGTACAATTTTCTTTTCTTGTCTTTTTTTTGAGACAGAGTCTCACTCTATCGCCCAGGCTGGAGTGCAGTGGTACGATCTCAGCTCACTGCAACCCCTGCCTCCCAGGTTCAAGTGATTCTCCTGCCTCAGCCTTCCGAGCAGCTGGGATTACAGGTGCCCACCACTATGCCCAGCGTATTTTTTCATTTTTAGTAAAGGGGGTTTCACCATGTTTGCCAGGCTGTTCTTGAACTCTTGACCTCAGGTGATCCACCTGCCTCGGCCTCCCAAAGTGCTGGGATTACAGGCATGAGCCACTGCAACCAGCCTATTTCCTATTTTTCATATTGTACTTTCTCTTCAAAGGGCTGAGATAAAGATGCTTACCTGCAAATGTTACTTCTACTGCTTCCGGTTTGTTTCTGTAAACAACAAAAAAGGCCCTCAGTTAAGATGACTGTATTGCTGCTTACCTTCAAGGGGAACTGGAAAGGCGCCTGAGCTTCACTTAAGATCAGACCATTCTGTGTAAGTTTTAGGTTACTGCCAATCAGAGTATACAATTCATTCTCTCATGGACCTGAACCTTTGGACTTGCTTTAAGTAGAAGACAAAAAACGAAGGTCAGCTATAGCTTTTGTTTTTCACCTGCTGTTAAATCTCCTGCCTTGGTTGGTGCTCACTTTCAATTCTGAATTTCCTAAGAGCATGCTATATACCTGTTTGTATATGTGTACCACAAAATGCCATCTCTTGGTCAATGCCTTCCCCACAGGACAGTGGTATTAGGAGTAATACGTTCAGCAGGAAAATGGCTAAGTATAATGTAGAATGGTTTTAATATGCTTAAAGTGAAAGGATGATTTCGGGCCATAAACAAAACGGCAAGTTCTATTCCACTTCAAAACTCCTCTGTAGGCCTTCCTACTCATCTTTCTTTCTTCCTTTACATCACCAAAGTGCTTACCACTCACCTTCACGAAACCCTCTTTAGTTCTACCCTGGTTTTGTCTTGCCTTTTAAATTCCAGCTCTGAACTTAAAATAGACAGTGTAACACAAAATAGCACTATGAAATCACTCAGGAGAATAGTCAGGACATCTGCTTTACAACTTCAGCTTTCTCACCACACTCATGTTTTAGGACAAATATCCTTACACCTTTGCATCCTGCCCTATCATCTATAAAATGGGGGAATACAAATGATCCTATCTACCTCATGAAACTACTACATATAACACAAGAACAGACCTGAAGTCCAAAGTAGGAAGCAAATGAAGACTATTGCCTTATCAGCTAGCTACCTGTAACTCAATGATTCCACTTTGTTTTAGGGGCTAGCAAACAAGATGCACACATTTTCACATTTATTTTTGTCTAAGTTGCTCAAGACCTCTTAATCAAGTACGTATCTTTTCTGTGATCTCTGCTCCATCACCTGTGAAAGAAACCAAGACTAAGTTGATCTGCAGGGCTGCTGGAAATAATGGAATATATAACATGGTTTATGAGTGTTAAAAAGTTGATACAGAAGACAGACAATACCTTTCAAGGAAACTGGCTTCTATGAAGCATGCTAGCCCTGCTGAAAATCAACCTATATGAATCATACAAAGCTTCACCCTGCTTCTTCAAAGCCCTCTGTATGTGACTTAGGAAAAGCATGTTGGGTATCTCTAAGAATTGAAGAATCAAGTACGTTTATGGATAAGCAGTGAGTTCAGAACAGAAGGAAAGACTACATGAAAATTTAAATTGCTTCTGAGCCTTCATTTTGAAACTGTAGCCAGGAAACAAAGGCAATGAGTCCAATACCATTCCTCATCTTTAGAAAACAAGAGCAAAGAACAAAAATATGGAAATGTTAATCATGGCCCAACTGAATCAGGTACTAAAAGGATGACCAATGGGAGGAAGCATATTTTCCTGGGGAAGGCTGGCTGTGCTGAAGAGTCAGGGAGTTTACAAAAGCCCATTATTCCATCACTTGGTAGGGTTTTTTTTAACCTTTAGGTTTTAATTCAGCCAAAGATGGGCTGAGTTCCTCACTCTCCTACTTTTATCAAAAGACCTAAGAAAAATAAACTATAAATAAATAACCTTTGGGTTCCAAGTCATAAATACTTTGAGTCTGTAATTTCAAATTTCTCTAGGCATAAAGTACCCTGAGCATAGATCCCTGTGGGAAAAGTTGCTACGATCGATCTTAAGTGGTTTGCTGTCTGACTTAGCAATACTTGTCAAATCACTGCCATTAATATTTTAGTTTACTATTTATGGCTAGAAGAGAGAGAAAGGCTGCTGAGGAGAGCATTAGGCCAAAGGAGACTTCATGAGAAGTCTTCCGGGAATTAGAGGTCCGAGAACTCAGTGCCTTAACGAGGAGTTCGCTGAATGTGAAGTATACCATCACAAGATTGCTTCTCAATTCCAAGACCTTGCGTTTGTTATTTTACTTCCACGGTTTAAAATTACAAAGGAGCAGGAGTGAGACCGGCCCTGGGAAAGTGTTCCACTAAACAGGGCCCCAAAATTAATAGTTACATTATTTACTGTTCTACCAGCTGCTAAAATTTCAGATACTGGGGGTGAGAAAAAGCAAGTTACTTAGAATTCAGAATTTATTGGCTATGTGACCATACGCAATGCTCCTCAAATGTTACTGGGCCTCAGGTTCCTCTTCTACAAAATGGGGACAAAACACCTACCTCCCAGGTTGGTGTGAGGGCTGAGATGATATATGTACAGTAGTACAGCAGTCTCCCCTTATCTGTGGGGAATATGTTCCAAGACACCCAGTGGATAAATAAAACTGTGGATAGCACTGAACTCTAGCAAAGAACACCAAGGTCACTTTTTTTACTTAAAGAAATCACTTTATGGGTTCTCTTTCGCATATTCAAATTGCCAGCATCATTACTCCTGCACTTTGGAGCCATTATTAAGTAAAATAAGGGTAACTTGAACACAAGCACTACAATGCTGTGACAGTCATTCTGATAACCTAGACAGCTATTAAGTGACTAACAGAGGGTAGTGTACACACTGTAGATATGCTAGAAAAAAGATGATTCATGTCCCGGGCGGGCCAGTGCAAGATTTCATTATGCTACTCAGAATGGTGCACAATTTAAAATTTATGGATTGTTTATTTCTGGGATTTTTCCATTTAATATTTTCAGACCATGGTTCACTGAAGGTAACTGAAACTGCAGAAAGCAAAACCACAGATAAGGGTGGACTACTGTACAGCAAAGTTTCTCAAACAGTGTCTCGTAAGTTACCGATATGCTGAGATAATGATGCCCATATCCCTTAGGGCAGGCAGCAGGTGGCAGGATCTCTGAGAGGCTAGACCATTTACCCAAACGTGCCATACAAATATGATCATGTTCTGTGTGTGCCATATGATAAACAAGGTCAAGAATCACAGTGAAGGATGCCTGCATAGTGCTTAATATGTAGTAGTTACTTACTCAATGTCTACCCCCACCCTCTATCCTTAAGAGCCCTAGTTTTCTCAATTGTAAATGAGATCCACTATGTGTCACACAGGGACACTTTGAAATGAAATGAAGCCATGTTAAGGCAGATAGCACAGTGCCTCGTTCACAGAAGGTAATCAATAAATTAGTTACCTTCTAATTTAGGTAACTAGGTGGAGTTACCTTCTAATTTAGAAGTCCTAGGTGGAGTCACAGATCAGACTCTGAAGCTGTGGTTGGGAGAGGTTTTAGGATTGCAGTAATTCCCTGAATCAGGAATTGGTTAGCAATACAAGAACAAATAGAACTGCTTTTTGGCCGGGCGCGGTGGCTCAAGCCTGTAATCCCAGCACTTTGGGAGGCCGAGACGGGCGGATCACGAGGTCAGGCGATCGAGACCATCCTGGCTAACACGGTGAAACCCCGTCTCTACTAAAAGATACAAAAAACTAGCCGGGCGTGGTGGCAGGCGCCTGTAGTCCCAGCTACTCGGGAGGCTGAGGCAGGAGAATGGCGTGAACCCGGGAGGCGGAGCTTGCAGTGAGCCCAGATCGGGCCACTGCAATCCAGCCTGGGCGACAGAGCGAGACTCCGTCTCAAAAAAAAAGAACTGCTTTAAGTGTCAGACTGCTGTAATGTCTGGAATCCTAGAACAAGCTGGCTGAGTAAGTCCTCAGTTACTGACTGGACAACCCAAGACACTAAAACATAATCAATTCATTCAGATAGGTTTTAAGAGCTATTCTCAAAATCCTTTGGAAAAAATTTTCTTCTATCTTTTCTGTAAGGAAGCTTCTAGAATATCAATAATCAATCCAGAAAGGGCTCCTGGCAACTGCATTATCTCATCTTCTTTTCTCACTAACAACTTTGGGCTTTTTACTACTGAATGCACCCTAGGATCCAGTTCCCCATTTTTTTTTTCTTTTTGAGATGGGGTCTTGCTCTGTCACCCAGGCTGGAGTGCAGTGGTGCCATCTTGGCTCACTGCAACCTCCGCCTCCTGGGTTCAAGTGATTCTCCAGCCTCAGCTTCCCAAGTAGCTGGGATTACAGGCGCGTGCCACCACACCTGGCTAATTTTTGTATTTTTAGTAGAGGTGGGGTTTCGCCATGTTGGCCGGAACTCCTGACCTCAAGTGATCCACCCTCCTTGGCCTCCCAAAGTGCTGGGATTACAGGTGTGAGCCAGGGTGCCTGGCTCCAATTTCCCATTTGGGCATTTACGTCTCTCTCCTACTTATCCCTTCTTATGTCCTGAATTAGAGGAATTATTGAATTCTGCTCGCTATAAAGGTTTCTGAGCATTCTACTTTAAATCTTCTATAAGGCTCCCATCATTCTTTTTGAGCAAAGCCTACAAAAATAGATCATATTAGGTAAGAGGAGGTCCTATTCTCTGCTAAGCCATATCTCAAAATATGGAGAACAAAGAGACCTAAAAGCTGATTTACTCAATGTCAGAAAAATGCCAGCTCCTAAAGAAACAGGAATCATTCTATCTGGCTTCATTCATTTCTTCAACAAACCAATTTACTGAGCTGACTATATATATAATGAGGATGCTGGGGAAACAAAGATGATTAAAGTGATACACCCGGCCCTTAAGGAGTTATCAGTTTGGTCCAGCACAGCTCTGGGACTTCATGACCAAAGTGGTCCCAAGTAGGCCACAGGACAGGTGGCAGTGTGTAATTAACTACAGTGACCTGTAAAAAGACCAACCAGGTCTTCTTATCCAGTTGGACACAACATTCCATTTCTTCTAAATGCTTAAACAATGTCCTAATTCCAAATCACTCCAAACCAGCCTGTCTCTCTGAGGACATATGTAATATATTTGGGAATGAGAACAGAGTATCAGCAAGATTTAATTTATTCCTTTTTCAAATTTCTCTTCCCACCATCCTCACCCACCCCAACTGGCACTGCTTGCTTACTGAGTTTCACTCCCCCTCACGGAACCACAGCTCCCCACAATATGTACTGGCTGTGGCAAGGAGCCAGCACACACTTAAATCCAATAGCAATTTGCATCTGACAGAATTTCCTCAATTTTGGACTCCAGACTCCAGATAAGTTGACAGGCCTAGCTTCTCAGTATGAAACGGTTCTTGGTACGTACACTAACGAAAGAATTAAATTAATTTGCCTGATTACTTTTGCTTTGAGGGTCTGGGTAAGAATTCCCAAATGAAAAAGCAATGCTGTTAAGACCTGTGCATGAGGTTATTTGCAGTGTTGGGCATAGCTTTTAAGTCAGTCACGTTCTCTTAGTTTGCAGGCTGCTGGGAAGACAATTTACCAATAATTATTATTTTGTGACAACATATGGGTTGTTTCAATAAGCCACTTCCCAGAAGTGCGGTAGGAAAAAATTAAAAAGCAATCTGTTTGGAATGATCCTTAGGCTTTGCTGAACTGCCTCCATATTAAAAGGTTATCATGACCAAATGTACTCTTAAACAGTTTAGATGACAGCACTGCTTTACCCAGAAGAAAGGTGATACTTTTAGTAGGAGGCCACTGGTGAGAAGATCCAGCAGGATGATCTGAGAGGAATCATTAAAACAAAACAAAACAAAACAAAACACTTCAAAAGAAAAATTAATGTAACTATATTCTGAAGTATATGCCACAGAACTATTTTTAAGACCATCTCATGCTTTCATTTTCAGAAGCTGGAACAGTGCTAATAGAACTTTCTGCAATAATGGATATGTTCCATGTCTGTGCTAAATACAACAGCTACTAGCCACATGTGGCAAATGAACACTAAAAATGTGGCTAGTGTGACTGAGGAACTCAATTTTACTTCACCTTTTTATTTAAAAAGGTCACTTGTATGGCTATCCTATTGGACAACACAGAGATGGAAGATGCACTCTGGAAAAGGCTGCTCTGAACTGTAATTTCCCCAACTGGTTTATTCTGAGAAGTGCAAAAAGTAGGGTGGAGCTGACCTCTCCTAGCAGGTTCCCACACCAGCAAAGCCTTTCAAATCTCCGGGGTTTCTCCTCCAAATTATTCCCATTCTTTAATCTCTTTCTCTGATCTCCACCCCAACACCTTTCACCCTTTAGCACCTCCCTAACTTGGCTAATAGGCTCTCAGAAAGGCCCCTTTTTTCTGTTGCTGCCTGGGCTGAGCACTGGTAGAATCCCATACATGTTTATGATAACCACACTGGGCAAACTTTGCTGAAGTTCTGGAATAGGCATGCACCTTGCTTTACCTTACTGGGATGCCTGGTAATTTCCGCTTGCTTCATTCGGGCTTCTGCTGGGTGATATATCTGTAATCCCAGGAGAGCCCTGCCTACTAGGCATGATATTGTGGTCTTTTAAAAGACTTTCAAAGTTTCAAATTCTCAGCAGAATGTTCTGAGCCGCCTTATTGAAAACCAAATCTCAAAGAGGGAGATGGGCCAGAACGAAAGCCTAAATTTATACACACACACACCCGTACATGTGCACAAGCACACACAGCAGTGCACCCCCATACAAGTTCCCTACAATGCAAATCTTTGTAAAAAATGAGGACAGGCGCCGGGCGCGGTGGCTCAAGCCTGTAATCCCAGCACTTTGGGAGGCCGAGACGGGTGGATCACGAGGTCGGGAGATCGAGACCATCCTGGTTAACACGGTGAAACCCCGTCTCTACTAAAAAATACAAAAAACTAGCCGGGCGAAGTGGCGGGTGCCTGTAGTCCCAGCTACTCGGGAGGCTGAGGCAGGAGAATGGCGTGAACCCGAGAGGAGGAGCTTGCAGTGAGCTGAGATCCGGCCACTGCACTCCAGCCTGGGTGACAGAGCAAGACTCCGTCTCAAAAAAAAAAAAAAAAAAAAAAATGAGGACAGGCGCGGTGCTGTAATCCCAGCACTTCGGGAGGCCGAGGTGGGCGGGTCACCTGAGGCCAGGAGTTTGAAACCAGCCTGGCCAACATGGTGAAACTCCATCTCTACTAAAAATACAAAAATTAGCCGGGTGTGGTGGCGCGTGCTTATAATCCCAGCTACTTGGGAGGCTGAGACATAAGAATCACTTGAGCCTGGGAGGGCGAGGTTGCAGTGAGCAGAGATCGCGCCACTGCATTCCAGACAGTGAGTCTGTCTCAGGGAAAAAAAAAAAAAAAATGTCCTGCAAGTCCTAACGTTTTTCTTCTAGACCTGAGGGCCTATTTAATCCCTCCGAAATGGCTAGCTGCTTCTTTTAAGAATAATTTTTTAAAAGAAAAAGAACTGAAGTTCCGAATAATGGGCCATATTTTGGAATCACAAGTCATTAATACACAAATAGACGAGAATGTACTCCTACGTTAAAAGACATGCCTCTTCTTGCAAATACACAGCCATTTATCTTGTAGATCAGCTTATATCCGCCCAGGTCTCATTCTTTGCTAGTCTGGACCTGAGAATGCATTAAGATCAGTTATGAAAATGCAGAAGTTAATTCAACTTCCTCCTATGTGCTACACTGCTCAGAAAAAAGTATACAACAATTACCCAAAATAAGACTCTGGGCTGATTCATTTGAATATCTAAAATGCAAAGAAACTGGTAAGAGAGGCTAACACAAGAAAGCAGCAAGTCAGCCTAAAATATAAGCAACTGCAGCCCCTGGCAGGAAACAGTACTGCTCACTACATATATTACTTCAAGGAAAGTAGTGCTTTGTTTTACAGATAAAATCTGTTGCCTTATAAAGGAGACAGGACATACTATATATTCAATTTAAATGGTAGTTAATACTTTTTAATGCCTCCAAGCCACAAGTACATTATGACCACTTAAAAATTCCCCTCTACCAATCTTTTCCCATCTGTGGATCTCCAAGTACTTTCCTATTAGTAGCTCCCAGTTCACCAGAAACAGTCTGCTCTTATTTCCTCAACTGTGAAACCCAGATGTGAAGCCCCATGCTTATAGATAGGGAAATGAGGCAAGGGGATTGGCCATAGGCCACCAAAAATTAGAACCCAAAACCCTTAGCTCATGTTTTAAATATATTAGAAAAGCAAAGCAGCTTTGGAGGAGGAGGTTGTCTTCTACTGATTCTTGTGTTTGGCAGAGAAGGCTGCCTTGGAAATACGACCTAAGCCCATCTTTTAAAAAGTCCAACTGTAAAGAGAGGTTATCTAAGAACTTTATAGATTCTGGAGGCTTTGAAGTGTGTAACTGGGCCAAGGCTACAACGGAAGAAATCACAGACCAAGGGTCTTGATGTAAGAATTTACAAGATAACCAGATAAAGGCTAGTGGGCGAGGAGAGAGCATTAGAACCTCAAAGGAGAGATAAGGAACGGGTGTGGAGCAAGGGACAATTAGCTTTGCTTGAAAACTATGTAACAAAACGGCCCAGTGTCTCTCACAGAAGGGTTCGGGAAAGGGAAACCAGAGATCGCGTTTTTCCGGTCTAAGACTGGGTCGGCTTTCAGTCTTCTCTTCTGCTCCTTTTAGAGCAGACGGCAGTGGGGAACGAGAATGCTGGTGGCGACGTGGGCCTGCATCTCCTTTCCTCCTCCAGTCCTGGGAATTCCTGAAAACTCCTTCCAACCCAATTCCAAACAGGCTCTCTCTCGGTTCAGAACAATGCCAGGGAATTTCACGCAGGGAAGGGGTCCCCTTCTCGCCCTAGCGGGCAGGGGGCTCCTCCGGCGCGAGTTCCGGCCCCAGCGTCCCCCACGTCCCACAGGTCTCCTGCCCTTTGGCACGCACAGCCCTCACCACTCGCTGCTTCCGCATCCCTCCTCTGAGCCTCTCCCCACGCATCTCTGCCCCTCGCCCGGCCGCGCCCAGTCGCCTCCCACGTCTACCCCGCTGGGGCAGCCCCTACACCCTGCCAGGCACCCCATTTCTCTCCTCCAGGTCTGGGGGACTGGACGACACTGGGGATTAGCTGGGGTCAACTCTGCCTCCCCCGCCACCCCTGGCCCCGGGCGCGCGCTCACCCGGCGGCCGCGTTCTCGAACTTGAGCGCGAGCGTCTCCTCGATGATGCGGTTGTTCACCTCCAGCAGGATCATGGCGGCGGCTGCCCCGAGGAGGGGAAGGAGAAACAAGGGCCGGTGAGGGTGGGTAAGGGAGGGAAAGACGGAGGAAGCGGCCCTGCTGCCCCCTGAAGGGACCTGGGTGGGGTAGGAGGTTAGGGGAGAAGGGGAGAGGGGCCGGGATGGAGGGAAGGGTAAGACGCACGCGCTGGCCCACGCACGCAGACTGTGGAGACACCCACCCACCCACCCAACCAACCAACCAACCAACCGACCTGGCCCCCAAAGCCTGAACCCGCCTGCCGAGCCGCCGCCGCCGCCGCCACTGCCGCTTCACCGACAAGCCCAGTCCCCGCCCAGCCCCCGGCTGTAGCCGGCCACTTCCGCTCTCACACCCACTTCCGCTCGCCGCCTGGACGCGCGGCCCCGCGGCGCCATTTCCGCTTCAACCCCTCGTGAACGCGAGCGCAGGCGCGCCGGAGGAAACGGAGACTGCGCTTGCGTATGTGTGATGCCGCCACCCCACCCTCTACTTTCTCACAGACCCCCTTACGTCTACAGCCTACCAGTGCGTCCCCCGCGGAGCTGTCATTCCCCGAGGCTTGCCTGACTGTCCAGCTTCTCACTCCCGCTTGTCTCAGAGATCCAACTCCGTTCTTCCGGTCTTGTCATCTCAGAGACCTCGCAAGAAGCTCGCCCTTGTAGTCTCCCAGCGGGCTTCTTTGCTCCCAGCTTGTTTGCTGGGGGTGCCTCTTTTTCTTTCCAGGTATAGCTGTCCAGCGACACCATCACACATTCATTTCTCCAACAAACATTTTCATGGGCTCTTGCTCTATACTGGGGATGTAGTGGTAAATGAAATAGATGAGGCCCTGCCCTCGTGGAACTTATAGTCTGGTAGAGGAAACAGACAATAAAATTCTCAATTGTGTAAGGAGGTAGAGATGCATGGGGAGAGGATCAGAGTAGGGATGCGGAAGCAGCGAGTGGTGAGGAGTGTACGTGCCAAAAGGCAGGAGACCTGTGGGACGTGGGAGTAGCTGGGGCCGCAACTTGCGCCGGAGGAACCCCCTTGCCCGCTGGGGAGAGAAGAGGACACTTTCCTTGCGTGAAATTCCCCGTATTATTAAAAGGACAACTAAGGAAAGGAATGAGAGGTCACCTGGGTGAATAGGCAACTTAGATGGGCCTCCCTGTGTTTCTGTGATGCCTCCAATTCTACGTCCAGGTGTCCAGAACACATTTTTTTCTGCTTTTGAAACCTTCCAGTACCTCTGGCAGAGATACACCCTCCTTGTTACCTGAGTGCGGAATCTTAACTCCTCTTTGTGCTACATCCGCACCATCTGCCTTAGTGCCTTGTTTTGTGTTTTCCCTCCTCCGGGGAGAATGTAATAAACTTAGCTGAGTCCCTTCCACATACAAGGAAATAATTTATTTTCTGTTATGTGTTTGGGGTGGGGATAAAAAAATGAACAAGAAACTAGCTCCTATCATTAAGGCACAGATAGTCCTTTGAAACATTACTTAACGGGCTATGGATGAACTTCAGGATACTGCTGATCCCCCAAAATTATACGCTAATTTAATTAATTATTATTATTATTTTTTTGAGACAGAGTCTTGCACTGTTGCCCGGGCTGGAGTGCAATGGCATGATCTCGGCTCACCGCAACCTCTGCCTCCCCGGTTCAAGTGATTCTCCTGCCTCAGCCTCCCAGGTGGCTGGAATTACAGGTGCCTGCCACCACGCCCGTTTAATTTTTTTGTATTTTTAGTAGAGATGGGGTTTCACTGTGTTGGCCAGGCTGGTCTCAAACTCCTGACATTGTGATCCTCCAGCCTCAGCCTCCCAAAGTGTTGGGATTACAGGCGTGAGCCACCACGCCTGGCCTTTTTTTTTTTTTATTTGAGACGGTGTCTCACTCTGTCACCCAGGCTGGAGTGACTTTGCTATCTCTGCTCACTGCCTGCCTCCCGGGCTCAGGTGATCCTCCCGCCTCAGCCTCCCGAATAGCTGGAACTGTAGACACACGCCACCACGCTGGGCTAATTTTTGTACATTTTGTAGCGACGGGGTTTGGCCATATTGGTCAGGCTGGTCTCAAACTCCTGGGTTCAAGTGATCCACCTGCCTTGGCCTTCCACAGTGCTGGGATTACAGGCGTGAGCCACCGTGCCCGACCGATATGCTAACTTTTTAACATTAATGACTATTGAACTAAAATAATGTTTATAAATTGTTTAAAATATATATACTTATAATACTAAAATGCTTGTAATGAAAAAAGCAGTTCCCTGTCCTACTCTTTGGAGGCAATATGCTCAACTCTTTCACAAATTCATCCTGATATTTACCTTCATAATTTTTTCTTTCTTTCTTTCTTTCTTTCTTTCTTTTTTTTTGAGACAGGGTTTCACTTTGTTACTTAGGCTGGAGTGCAGTGGCGTGCTCTTCGCTCACTGCAGCCCCGATTTCTCCGGGCCCAAGCAATCCTCTGGCCTCAGACCCCAACTAGCTGGGACTACAGGTGGCCACCAATATGCCCAGCTAATTTTTGAATTTTTAGTAGAGACAGGGTTTCACTATGTTGTTTAGGCTGGCCTCGAACTGCTGAACTCAAGCGATCTGCCTGCCTCAGCCTCCCAAAGTGCTGGGATTACAAGCATGAGTCACCGCGCCTGGCCTACCTTTGTATTTCTAAGTAAATGTTTGTACCATTATTTCTTGGTTTGTTAATTTTTAGCATTATGTGTTGACTTCCTGACACGGTAGAGAAGGACTTGACTGTATCACTTCTGCTTCCCACCATATAGCTGTGTAACAACTTTTGGTTAAACCAATAATCTGTGCCCAGCTGTATTAAAATTATTATGTATGCAAATATTGTTTAGTGATGAGCTAAGAAACACACTACAATCATGACTTCTAGTTTACATGGCCCTTCATTTTTCTTAGGGTTAATTATTGCCTTTTTTCTCTCATTTGTCTGATTTTCTATAAACAGTATTTACAGTTGGATTTTCACCTCAAATCCTCTAAGACTGTATCGAAAAGTCTAGCAATAATGTTTTCGATATACTCAGTATATAAGTTCCACTTTTTCTTTGGAGTTTTTGTCCCAGAGCCTGCCTTCCTCTTGTTTCAGTCTGGACTGGCTGCTCACTAGACTTGCTGTATAGTTGTCATTCTGGAATCTTCCTTCATTGCTGTTCTGGGGTGGTTTTGCCCATTTCCTGGATCCCATGTCTTCCTCTTGTTTTACTTCCTTGTTTTGCTAAAGCATCTCCTCTAGTAACTTCCTAAGAAAGGGAGATGGGGGAGATATGTTGTTAGAATCTTTGCATATTTGAAAATATCTTACTTCTATTTAACATTTGATGCGTTGTTGGGCTAGATATTCAAGTTTGAAAATAATTTTCTCTTTTTATTTTGAAGGTATACTATATTTTCTTACACCTTCTAGGGTTGCTATTAAAAAAGTATAATTCCTATTCATATTTCTGATCCTTTGTCTGTTACATCTCCCCCATCTGTGGAAGCCTTAGGATTCTGTCTTTAACTTGTTGGTTAGAAATTTTATAATGATTTGCTTTATTGTACCACTTTCTTAATTTGTTGTACTGAGCACTGATTCAAAATATAAATTCATAGAGCTGAGCATAGTGGCTCATGCCTGTAATCCCAGTACTTTGGGAGGATGAGCAGGGAGGATTGCTTGAGCCCAGGAGTTTTAGGCTGCAGTGAGCTAGGATCATGACACTGCACTCTAGCCTTTACAACAGAGCGAGAACTTGTCTTAAAGAAAAAACACAAAAAACGAAACCTTCTTTTCATCTTGCAAAACTGAACTCTAAAGCAACCCATTGTTTGTTTTTCGTTTTTCTATTTTTGTGGAATATCTTCTTGCATTATCTTCAGCCATTTTAACTTTTTTTTGTTTTTTGTTTTTGAGACAGGGTCTCGCTCTGTTGCCCAGGCTAGAGTGCAGTGGGCAATCTCAGCCCACTGCAGCCTCGACCTCTTGGGCTCAAGCGAGCCTCCCGCCTCAGCCTCCCAAGTAGCTGGGACCACAGGCTTGTGCTACCACATCTGGCTAATTTTTTGATTTTTTGTAGAGATGAGGTCTTCTTATGTTGCCCAAGACTGAACTTTCAGTTTTCTTATTTTTAATTCCCAAGACCTTTTTTTCCTGCTGACTGTCTCTTTTCCATATTATTCTATCCTGGTTTTATGGACAGGCGTGTTTTCCTGTCTGTGAGGATATTATAATAGTGAATTTGTTTTTAGTTTTTCTTCTCTCTACTTTGTCTCTGTTTCCTTGGTTCGTTTTAAATGTTAATTTATTTTGGCTACTCTCATGTTAATGGCCATGTCAAACTTCTGTCTACTCTAGCGATCTATTCATATTTAAGGATGAGACAATAAAAAGCTGAGTGGAGACTCTTAAGTGTTTGGGCAAGATGAGTTGACTAGCTCCTTGCTACTCAAAAAGGGCCAGCAGCATTGACATCATCTGGGAGCTCATTGGAAATGGAGAACCCTAGGTTCTCCTGTATTCTTCACTGTACCTACAGATTTAGAATCTGCATTTTAACAACATCACCAGGCAATTCAAGTGCACATTACGTTTTGAGAAGCACTAGGTTGACCGTAAGTTGCATAGATGATGTGCCAGATGTCGAATGTTGATATTGGGAGGTCTTCTCTCCAGGGAAGAATCCTCCAGTTGCGTTTGGAAAGTGGCTGTTCTTAAATAGCCAGAAATTTGCTGCATTCAGTCTTGAAGATAGAGGCTAGAGGTAATTTTGGGGTTGGAGTGGCTGTCTGGCCATTCTCCAGTTAGTCCTCCACATCCACTCTTCATCCTTTTTCACCCTTCTATCAACTGGACTCCCTTACGCCTTGGTGTTTGGTTGGCCATAAGGAGCCCCAGCAGGAGGAGGGGGAACAGAAGTAGTAGTAGTAGGAGGAGGAGGAGGCAAAAGAGTAGTATCAGGCTCTTTAATCTTGGGCTTCCTTCATCTTTTGAGGTCGCCTCAGGCTGGCCTTGTTCTTCAACCAAATGTCACTGCTCCTTTCAAGGTGGCCACCTCAGCACAACTCTTTCCTTCCTTTCCGGTCCTGATCCCTCTCCTCAACCTTTTGGGCTTAGGGATAGTATCAGCTTGGCTGCTATTAGTCCTAGGTTACTGTATTCTCTCTTGTGGCTCCCCTACATCCACACTTTTGTAAAGAATCCTTCTTAAATACATTCTCCTCAAATTATCCTATCTTGAGGGTGCCATCTGTTTCCAATGGGATAAAGACTAATGTGGTGGGGTGGGGGAAGAGTGATGTCATGGAAGATGGCAGAGTAGAATTGATCCCTTCACCGAAACAACTATTGAGCTGGCAAGAACTGTCAGAACCAACTATTTGGAGCTCTAGATTCTAGTGGAGCACTTGCAGCATTGAAGGGAGTACTTGATGAAGAAAGAGGCTGGTGAATTTTGGTGAATACTTCCCAGCAGCATCCAGTTGTAGAGATGGCAGTCTGTATCCCTGATGTGCTTGGCGATGTGAGGGTGGGCTACAAGAACCTTGTCCTCCAAAAATCAGGCTTGTGTGTTTTGATATACCTTACAGTTTGCTAAGGGGGCCACCACAGAGGTTGGCCATTGTTTCAGCCTCCATGGGCTGAGCTGAAATGGTTTTCTCATTGGTGGAGGGGATTTAAAAAGCTCCGTTTTTTTCTTTTCTTTTCTTTTCTTTTCTTTTTTCTTTTTTTTTTTAAGATAAGGTCCTGGCCAGGCGCGGTGGCTCACACCGCTGAGCTACATGGCTGAGGTGGGCAGATCACTTGATGTCAGAAGTTCGAGACCAGCCTGGTCAACATGGTGAAACCCCATCTCTACTAAAAATGAAAAAAATTATCTGGGCTTGGTTATGCGCCTGTAATCCCAGCTACTCGGGAGGCTGAGGCTAGGGGAATTGCTTGAACCTGGGAGGTGGAGGCTGCAGTGAGCCAAGATCATGCCACTGCACTCTAGCCTGAGTGACAAAGTGAGACTCTTATCTCAAAAAAAAAAAAAAAAAAAAAAAGGGAAAAAGAAAAAATGAGGTCTTGCTATGTTACTCAGACTAGGCTCAAACTCCTGGGCTCAAGCAATCCTCCTGCCTCAGCCTCCTAAGTGATGGAGGGGATTAAAAGAGAAAAAACAGCCCTTTTCTTTTTTGGATCCAGGAATTTAAGGAAATCTCTGTTAGGTCACTGGTTGACTGCAGAAATAGTAAGAGTCTTTAGTGACTACACATGCCAAGGAATATAGTCTTTGCGACATAGTTTGGAAAAGGAATGAAATAAATAGATGACTGTAGCTTTCTTCAAGCTATGATAATCCCTGAAACTGAGACAGAAGAGAAAATCTAATTTCAAGGGTTACAATTTCAATATTCAAAATTTCCAGTTCTCATCAGAAAATTATAAAGTATGCAACATAAAATGAAAGTATGATAGTTGATAGAAACTATCTGTGAAGAGCCCAGACATTGGACTTACATAAAAAGACTTAACTGTCTTAAATATGCTGAAGGAAAAAAGAAAAGAGCTCATGGAAACCATGAAGAATAGCTAAGGAAAATCAGGAGACTGATGTATATACAAGTATAGAGGCCGGGCGCGGTGGCTCACGCCTGTAATCCCTGCACTTTGGGAGGCCGAGGCGGGCGGATCACGAGGTCAGGAGATCGAGACCATCCTGGCTAACAAGGTGAAACCCCGTCTCTACTAAAATACAAAAAAAAAATTAGCCGGGCGCGGTGGTGGGCGCCTGTAGTCCCAGCTACTCGGGAGGCTGAGGCAGGAGAATGGCGTGAACCCGGGAGGCGGAGCTTGCAGTGAGCCGAGATGGTGCCACTGCACTCCAGCCTGGGGGACAGAGTGAAGACTCCGCCTCAAAAAAAACAAACAAACAAACAAACAAACAAAAAAAACAAGTATAGAATATCATAAAGAGATAGAAATAATAAAAAGGAACCAAATAAAAATTTTGGAACTGAGAAGTACAATAGCTGAAGTACAAAAATTACTAGAGGGGGTCAACAGCACATTTGAGCAGGCAGAAGAATCAGTGAAATTGAAGATAGGGCAGTTAAAATCACCCAGTTTGAGGAACAAAAAGAAAACAATTGAACAGAGCCTATTGGACATGTGGGACACAAATTAAGCATATCAAAACACATGTTATGGGAGTTACAGAAAGAGAAGAGAGAGAGAAAGGGGAAGGAAAAATATTTAAACACGTAATGGCCACAGAGTTCCCAGATGTGGTAAAACATGTGAATCAACACATCTAATGAGCTTGACAAACTTAAAGCAGGATAAACTCAGAGATTCACACTGAGACACATTATAGTCAACTGTTGAAAACCAAAAATAAGAGAAATTCTTTAAAGTGAAAAAGAGAAGTGACTCATCATTTACATGGATCCTGCATAAGAACAACAGCTAATTTTTCATCAGAAACCATGAAGGCAGTGTAATGATGATATCTTGAAAGTGCTGAAAGAAAAAAACCTGTCAACCAGGAATATTATAGCCTGTTCAATGTTCTTTCAAAACGTGAAGGAGCCAGGCATAGTGGCTCACGCCTGTAATTCCAGCACTTTGGGAGGCTGAGGTGGGTGGATCAACTGAGGTCAGGAGTTTGAGACCAGCCTGGCCAACATGATGAAATCCGATCTCTACTAAAAATACAAAAATTAGCCAGCTGTGGTGGCATGTGCCTGTAATCCCAGCTACTCGGGAGACTGAGGCAGGAGAATCGCTTGAACCTGGGAGGTAGAGGTTGCAGTGAGCTGAGATTGGGCCACTGAACTCCAGCCTGGGTGAGAGAGGGAAACTCCATCTCAAAAAAAAAAAAAAAAAAAAGACAACCAAATACCACATGTTCTTACTTGTAAGTGGGAGCTAAACATTGAGTATATATGGACGCAAAGTAGGGAACAAGAGACACTGGGGCCTACTTGAGGGTGAAGGGTGGGAGGAGGGTGAGAATCAAAAAAACTACCTATTGAGTATTATGCTTATTACATGGATAATGAAACAATTTCTACACCAAACCCCCATGACATGCAATTTTTTTTTTTTTTTTTGAGACGCATGACATGCAATTTACAACAATTTATGTAACAAGCTTGCACATGTACCCCTGAACCTAAATTAAAAGTAAAAAAAAAAAAAAAAAAAGGAAAACAAATAGCATAATGGTAGAGGTAAGTTCTTTATTATCAATAATCATTAAAAATGTAACTAGATTAAACTCTTAATTAAAAGACAGAGATTGGCAAAATGAATTTTTTTTTTTTTTTGAGACAGAGTCTTGCTCTGTCACCCAGGCTGAGGTGCAGTGGTGCGATCTTGGCTCACTGCAACTTCCACCTCCTGGGATCAAGCAATTCTCCTGTCTCAGCCTCCTGTGTAGCTGGGACTACAGGCGCGTGCCACCACACCTGGCTAATATATATATATTTTTTGTATTTTTAGTAGAGGTGGGATTTTACCATGTTGGCCAGACTGGTCTCAAACTCCTGACCTCAAGTGATCCGCTGCCTCAGCCTCCTAAAGTGCTGGGATTATAGGCGTGAGCCACTGTGCCTGGCCAGCAAAATGAATTTTTAAAAAATGATCCAACTATATGCTTTTACTAGAGACTAACTTAAGATCCAAAGATGCAAATAGATTGAAAATAAAAGAATGGAAAAATATATTCTGGGGCTGGGCACAGTGGCTTATACCTGTAATCTCAGTACTTTGTCTTTTGTTTTTTTTTTTTTTTGAGACGGAGTCTTGCTCTGTTGCCCAGGCTGGAGTGAAGTGGTATGATCTCAGCTCACTGCAACCTCTGCCTCTGGGGTTCAAGCGATTCTCTTGCCTCAGCCTCCCAAGTAGCTGGGACTGCAGGTGGGTGCCACCACACCCCAGCTAATTTTTTTTGTATTTTAAGTAGAGATGGGGTTTCACCATGTTGGCCAGGCTGGTCTCGAACTCCTGACCTTGAGTGATACACCCACTTCAGCCTCCCAAAATGCTGTTATTACAGGCGTGAGCCACCATGCCTGGCCAATCCCAGCACTTTGGAAGGCCAAGCCAGGAAGATCACCTGAGCCAGGAGTTTGAGACCAGCCTAGGTAACATGGCAATACCCTGTCTCTACTAAAAATTTAAAAAAAAAAATGGCCAGGAATGGTGGTGCACACCTGTGGTTCCAGCTACTGGAGAGGTTGAGGTGGAAGGATTGCTTTAGCCCAGGAATACTACACAGCCATGGCTGCAGTGAGCTACAGTAAACTGTGTTTGTGCCACTACATTCCAGTCTGGGTGCCAGGGTAAGACTGTGTCTTTGAAAAAAAAAAAAAAGATATTCTATGCAAATTGTAACCAAAATAGAGCTGGAATGGCTATGTTAGTATCAGAAAGAATATATTTTAAGTCAAGAATTGTTATAAGAGACAAAAAATATTTATATTGATAATAGGATCAATTCATCAGGAAAATATAATAATTATAAACATAAACACATCAAACAAGAGTCCAAAATATATAAAGCAAATATGGACAGAATTAAAGGGAAAAATAGTTCTACAATAATAGTTGGAGACTTCAATATCCTACTTTCAATAATAGATTGAACACCTAGACAGAAGATTGGCAAGGAAATAGAGGACTTGAAGAACACTGTAAACTAACTAGACTGCAGACATACAGATCACCTAACAACAGCAGAATATACTTCTCAAGTGTACATGGAGCAATCTCCAGGAAAGAACATATGCTAGGCCAGAAAATGATTCTCAATACATTAAAAAAATTAAAATCATACAAAGTACCCTTTTCAACCACAATGGAATGAAGATAGAAATAAATAGCAGAAGAAAAACTGGAAAATTCACAAAGATAGGGAAATTGAACAACACATTTTTAGCCAATTTAAAGAAGAATTAACACCAACTCTACTCAAACTTTTCCAAAAAATGGAAGAGGAACGAACATCTTCTAACACATTCTATGAGGCCAGTATTGCTCTCATATCCAGACAAAGATGCCATGAGAGAAGCAAAATTCAGGCCAATATCTCTTATGAATATAGACAGAAGGAATCTTCAACCAAATACTAGCAAACCAAATCCAATAGCACTTTAAAGAATTGGCTGGGTGTGGTGGCTTGCGCCTGTAATCCCAGCACTTTGGGAGGTCGAGGCAGGAGGATCACTAGAGGTCAGGAATTTGAGACCAGCCTTGCCAACATAGTGAAACCCCATCTCTACAAAAATACAAAAATTAGCTGGTGTGATGGCGTGTGCCTGTAATTCCAGCTACAGAGACTGACACATGAGAATCACTTGAACCCGGGAGGCAGAGATTGCATGAGCTGAGATTGCACCATTGTGCTACAGCCTGGGCAACCAGAATGACACCCTGTCTCAAAAAAAAAAAAAAAAAAAAAATTTTATATATATATATATATATATATATATATATATATGAATCATGTACCATGTCTAAGTGGAATTTATCCCAGAAACCAAGAGTGGTTCAACACAAGGAAATCAATCAATGTGATATACCACAATAGCAAAATGACAGGAAAAACATGATCATCTCAATAGATGCAGAAAAAACATTTGATAAAATTTAGCACCTTTTCATGATAAAAACTCAGAACACTAGAAATAGTGGGTGCTGTGATTTGAATGTGTGTATTCCTCCTAAATTCATGTGTTAAAACTCAACCCCAGTGCAGTAGAATTAAGATGTGGGGCCTGAAGGAGGTTATTAGTGCCCTCATAAAAGGGCTTGAGAGAACTAACTGGCTCCCCTTTCCCCTTCAATCTCTTCTGCTGTGTGAGGACACCATGTTGATCTCCTTTTGCCCGTCTACCTTTTCCTGCTTACTGTGAGGATGCCTCAAGAAAATGCTATCTATGGAATAGGCCCTCACCAAACACCAAATCTTCTGGCATTTTGGTCTTGGACTTCCCAGCCTCCAGAACTGTGAGAAGTAAATTTCTTTCTTCTTTTTGGTGGCAAGGAGACAGGGTCTCGCTCTGTTGCCCAGGGTGGAGTGCAGTGGCAAGATTCTGGTTCACTGCAGCCTCAAACTCCTTGGTTCGATCAGTCCTCCCACTTCAGCTTCCCAAGTAGCTGGGACTATAGGTGCCTGCCATCATGCCTAGCTAATTTTTAAATGTTTAACAGAGATAAGGCCTCACTATGTTACCTGAGCTGGTCTTGAACTCCTGGCCTCAAACAGTCTTCCCACTTTGGCCTCCCAAACTGTTGGTATTATAGGGATGAGCCATTGCGCCTGGCAGAAATACATTTCTATTATTTGTAAATTAATCACTCTAACGTATTCTGTGATAGCAGCAGAATGAGTTAAGATAAAAGGGAACTTCCTTTACATGATAAAGGACATTTACGGAAAAAACTCCACAACACATTATTCTCAATGGTAAAAGACTAAAAGCTTAAAGTTTCTAGAATCAGGAACAAGACAAAGATGTCTGTTGTCATCTGTGCTATTCAACATTATACTGGAAATCCTAGACACAGCAATTAGGCAAGAAACATAAATAAAAGGCCTCCAAATAGCAAAATAAGAAGTAAAACCACCATGATTTTTAGAAGACATGGCTCTCTTTATAGAAAATCCCATAGAACCTCAGAAACCTACTACAGCTGGTAAAGGAATTCAGCAAAGTTGCTGCAAGGCCAACACACAAACATCAGTTCTGTTTCTTTATGCTAGCAGCGAACAATCTGAAAAGGAAATTAAGAAAACAATTCAATTTACAGTAGCATCTGAGAGAACAAATTACCTTGGAATAAATATAACTGAGGAGGTGAAAGACTTGTACACCAAAAACTAAAAACATTGATGGAAGAAACTAAGGAAGACCTAAATGAATGGAAAGACATCCCATGTTCATGTGTTGGGAGTGTTAATATTGTTAAGATGGCAATATTCCCCAAAGCAATCTACAGATTCAGTGTAATCCCTATCAAAATTCCAATGGTCCTTTTTTTGGAGAAATTGAAACTTATCCTCAAGTTCCTATAAAACTGCAGGGACTGGCTAGGTGCGGTGGCTCTTGCCTGTAATCTCAGCACTTTGGTAGACTGAGGTGGATGGATCACGAGGTCAGGAGATCAAGACCATCCTGGCCAACATGGTGAAACCCCGTCTCTACTAAAAATACAAATATTAGTCAGGCATGGCGGTGTGCACCTGTAGTCCCAGCTACTTGGGAGGCTGAGGCAGGAGAATTGCTTGAACCCAGGAAGCAGAGGCTGCAGTGAGCTGAGATCACGCCACTGCACTCCAGCTTGGGCAACAGAGCAAGACTCCATCTCAAAAAGAAAAAAAAAAAAACACCAAAAAACAAAACCCAAAAAACTGCAGGGACCTCTGAATAGCCAAAACAATATTAAAAAAGAAAAAGAAAATGGAAAGACTCACACTTCCTGATTTCCAAATTTCCCAGGAAGGTGTTTTTTTTTTTTTTTTTTTTTTTTGAGACGGAGTCTGGCTCTACCATCCAGGCTGCCCAGGAAGGTGTTTTTGAGACTGGGCCTAACTCTGTCATCTAGGCTGGAGTGCAGTGGCACAATTTTGGCTCACTGTAGCCCCTGGGCCCTGAACTCAAGTGATTTTCCCATCTGAGCCTCCCAAGTAGATGGGACTATAGGTGCCCACTGCCACATTTGGCTAATTTTAAAAAAAATTTTTTTTTTTTTTTTTTTTTTTGAGACTTGAAGTCTCACTATATTGCCCAGGCTGAAGTGTGGTACTTGTATAAAGACAGACACATATAGACCAATAAAATAGAATTGAGAGTTTAGCAATAAAACCAAACGTCTATGGTCAATTGATTTTTGACCAGGGTACCATTTAATGGGAGGAAAGAAGAGTCTCTTTAACAGATTCTGGTGGGACAACGGGATAACCACATGCAAAAGAAAACATGAATTCATACCCTTGCCTCATTCCACATGCAAAAACTAATTCAAACTGGATCAACAACATAAATGTAAATGATAAAACTATTAGAAGAAAACATGAGGTAAATCTTCATGACTTCAGATTTGGCATTCAAATCTTGAGCAACAGAGAAAGAAAAAGATAACTTGCTCTTTCTTTCTTTCTTTTTTTTTTTTTTCCTTGAGACAGAGTCTCACTCTGTTGCCCAGGCTAGAGTGCAGTGGTGCTATCTCGGCTCACCGACACCTCTGCCTCCCGAGTTCAAGTGATTCTCCTGCCTCAGTCTCCCGAGTAGCTGGGACTACAGGTGTGTGCCACCATGCCATGCTAATTTTTGTATTTTTAGTAGAGACAGGGTTTTGCCATGTTGGCCAGGCTGGTCACGAACTCCTGACCTCAGGTGATCCACCTGCCTCAGCCTCCCAAAGTGTTGGGATTACAGGCATAAGCCACCGTGCCCAGTCAAACTGTTCTTTCTTAAAATTAAAAACTTGTGATACACTTGTACCAACTGTTCCTCCAAATGTGATATGAGTCAGCCAAGAACTGCCGTTAAGTACATTAAGCTGAAAGTCTGAACCTACGTAATACAATAGGTTGAGCTATTTACAGAAAATGAGTGATTAAAAAAAATTTTTTTTAATTAATAGAGATGGGTTCTCACTATGTTGCCCAGGCTGGTCTTGAACTCCTGGGCTTAAGTGATCCTCCCACCTCAGCCTCCCAAAGTGCTGGGATTACAGGTGTGATCCACTGTGCCCAGCCTGTTGTTTAAATTTTAAGTGGTTTAATGGGCCTCCCAAGGAGTTACCTGCTTTGGAAAATCACATATATTGAACCTCTCGTTTTGGCATAAAAGAGATGCAGCTGGGTGCGGTGGCTCATGCCTGTAATCCCAGCACTTTGGGAGGCTGAGGTGGGTGGATCACAAGGTCAGGAGATAGAGACCATCCTGGCTAACACGGTGAAACCCCATCTCTACTAAAAATACAAAAAATTAGCTGGGTGTGGTGGCACACGCCTGTAGTCCCAGTTACTCGTGAGGTTGAGGCAGGAGAATCGCTTGAACCTGGGAGGTGGAGGTGCAGTGAGCCTAGATCAGGCCATTGCACTCCAGCCTGGGTGACAGAGCGAGATTCTGTCCCAAAAAAAAAAAAAAAAAAAAAAAAGATACATCACTTTTATCAGTAGACAATTTCTCCTCATCTCTACTGAAAAAATGTTGAGTTGAAGAAATGTGAAATTATTAACTTGCCTGGGGTGCTCTCGTGGCTTGGTCTGGTTAAGATAGGAGGAACAAATGTGACAGTGGAGATTAAGGCGATATTTTTAAAAATTTATTTATTTATTTACTTTTGAGACAGGGTCTTGCCCTGTTACTCAGGCTGGAGTGCACTGGCGCAATCATAGCTCACTGCAGGCTTGATCTCTCAGGCTCAAGCAATCCTCCAGCCTCAGCCTGCCTAGTAGCTGGGACCACAGGTCCACACTACCATGCATGACTAATTTTTTTGATTTTTAATACAGACAGGGTCTCGCCATGTTGCCCAGGCTGATCTCAAACTCCTGGGCTCAAGCAGTCCTCCCGCCTCAGCCTCCCAAACTGCTGGGATTATAGGTGTGAGCCACTGTGCCAGGCCAAAAGATACTCTATTTGGATAGGAAGTGATGGCAGTTTACTCTGGGTGGAGTAGTGGAGATGGAGAAAAGCAGAGTTTTTGAGAATTATTTCAGTGAAAAAATCAAAAAGTTCTGGTGATGGACAGGTGCTCCACTAGTTTTCTATGCTGAGTAACAAATTACCACAAACTTAGCAGCCCCAAACAACACCCATTTATTATCTTACGGTTTCCATGGGTCAAGAGTCTAGGCACAACTTAACTGGGTCCTCTGCTCAGGGACTCACCAGACTTCAGACCAAGTATTGACATGGGCTGTAATTTCATCAGAGGCTCAACCAGGGAAAGGCCAATTTGCAAGCTTCCTCAGGTTGTTGGCAAATTCATCTCCTTGCAGTTGTAGCACTGAGGTCCCCATTTTCTTTCTGGCTCTCAGAGGCCAACCACAGTTCCTTGATAAACATGATAGCTTCTTTTTTTTTTTTTTTTCCTAATAAAATAATCGTACTTACTTAGAAGCATTCAGAATGTCAACAAAACAGCTGCAACTTTTATTTTTTGCAATTGCAAGGTGGTATTCAGTTAACAGAACAATTATTTTGTATAAACTGCATCAGAGACAACTGAAGATGAAAAAAGTACCATCCCTGTATATAACTAATTTGTGCTGTGGACCAACAAGAACCTGCTTTAAATTTCCATGCCAATTTACAACCCCCGTACTGTACCAGGCAAGGTTAGTGGCTACTGAAAATACCACCAGGAGAGGGCTATCTAAAGACACATTTGGCAGTGTGTTAGCTATACAAAAAAAAAAGACACTGTGCAGTTTAAAAACAAATCTTACACAGCCTTACATTTCAATTTTTTTCTTTAAAAGGAGTGAGTTTTTTTGCAGGGGGGTTAAATGCTTTATAGACAAGAAAAAAAACTGTGCCAGAAGCAACTTATTCATCATCTTCTTCATCTTCATCTTCATCTTTCTCCTCCTCATTATCCTCTTCATCTTCCTCATCTTCCTCCTCTTCCTTCTATTTTCTTGCCTTTTCAGCCTTGACACTTCCCTTTTTTTGCTGCATCAGGCTTTCCTTTAGCTTGATATGTGCAATATCCTTTTCATATTTTTCCTTCAGCTTCGCAGCGTTCTTTTCATAAGGGTGTTTGTCATCTGCAGCAGTGTCATTCCACATCTCTCCCGGTTTCTTTCCAACATCACCAATGGACAGGCCAGGATGTTCTCCTTTGATTTTTGGGCGATACTCAGAACAGAACAGGAAAAAGGCTGAAGGAGTCCTCTTGGGTCTTGGGTGCATTGGGATCCTTGAACTTCTTTTTTTTTTTTTTTTTTTTGAGACGGAGTCTCATGCTGTCGCCCAGGCTGGAGTGCAGTGGCACTATCTCTGCTCACTGCAACCTCTGCCACTTGGGTTCTAGTGGTTCTCCTGCCTCAGCCTACTGGGTGGCTGGGATTACAGGTGCCTGCCACTGCGCCTGGCTAATTTTTGTAGTTTTAGTAGAAAGGTGGTTTCACCATCTTGGCCAGGTAGTCTTGGATTCCTGACCTTGTGATCCACCGGCCTTGGTGTACCAAAGTGCCGGAATTACAGGCGTGAGCCACCGAGCCCGGCCTGAACTTTTTTGTCTCCCGTTTAGGAGGGATATAGGTTTTCATTTCTTTTTCGTAATGGGCCTTGTCCACCTTTGGCATATCTTCAAATTTTCCTTTGTCTTTAGCAGTCATGGTCTTCCACCTCTCTCGGCACTTCTGAGAAAACTCTGAGAAGTTGACTGAAGCAGCTGGGTGCTGCTTCTTATGCTCCTTCCAACAAGTTTGCACAAAAAAATGCATGTGCTGACATTTTGCCTCTCAGCTTCTTAGGATCTCCTTTGCCCATGTTTAGTTATTTTTCCTCAGTGAGGCACAGAGTCGCCCAGTGCCCCTCTGGCTCTCACTTGCCCTGGCGCGGTCTCTATGGAGCTCAATGTACTGCAATGTCTGTGAGAGCGGGAGCCAGACGCAGCCTCCTCACTCTCTCTGCTCTGTAACATTACTCTTCGATAGCTTACTTCGTTAAAGCCAGCAAGGGAGTCTCTCTCGAGCCAGCTAAGATGGAGTATTATATAACATAACGTAATCACAGGAATGCCATCCAGTCACTATTGCCATATAACATATCCTAAACAAGATTCTAACATCTATCACCTTGGCTATATATCCCAAGTAGCTGGGATTACAGGTGTATGCCATGACAGCTGGCTAATTTTTGTATTTTTAGTAGAGATGGGGGTTCACTATGTTGGTCAGGCTGGTCTAGAACTCCTCACCTCAAGTGATCCACCCACCTCGGCCTCCCAAAGTGCTGGGATTATAGGCATGAGCCACCACTCCCAGCCCACCTAGGCTATCTTCTATTGATTAGAAGCAGGTCACAGGTTCTGCCTCAAGGGGAGAGGATTCTACAAAGGCATGCCTCATTGTGGGTAAGGGGATGCTATTTAGAGTGTGTCTTTCCCAAGTAGAATAAGGGAAAGTGAAGTATCACCTGTAACATTCAAGTTGCTGGCATGAGCAGGTGGGTGGAAGTTGTGCCATTTGTTGAGACACAGAGCATGTTGGTTGAGGAAAGCTCTTGCGTTCAGTTGCTGTCATTTGAGTTAAGCTGCTCAGGGGGCATGAACCATGCCTGTTTTGTTTATCATTCTATATCCAGTGCCTGGTGTAGTTCCTGACACATAGTAGGTACATTATAGAATGAATGAATGAAATCTGTAAGATACCCAAGCAGAGATATAGATGAAGCCGACATCTCCTGGATGCCAGTTGTGAGGTGTTGACTGATCGTGCATTTTCAGAATGCATGTGTTTGTGCACCATTGGTGCGTAATGGTGATGAACATGCTGGCTTGGATGAGATGGCCTAGGAAAGAGGGTTCAGGGAAGAGAGCAAAGGTCTTGGGACTGAGCACTGGGAACCCCAGGACTGAGAAGTGAGGCTGGAGAAGAAACATTGGCAAAGAATGCAAAGAGAAGACAGACACAAAACTGGTGCCAAATGCTGCTGGGAAGTGGAGACAAGATTGAGAGGTGTGCCTGGGGGGAACTGGTTTTGGTAGAGTTCCCCACTAAGTGGGGCTCAGCTGCCAACTTAGTGGGTGGAGAAGTGGAGGAGGTAAGGACATGGAAGGCAAGTAGACAACTCTTTCTAGGAGTCTGGCTGAAGGGGAGGAGGGACTGAGTAATAGTTGGAAAGAAATGAGCCATCCACAATTGAGATCATCCAGGTCCTGACTCCAATAGACTGCATCCTGAGGCAGGGGCTGCAGTGCTCTGGACTGGGTCCACCCTCTGGGTCAGAGAGAGAGAGAGAGAGAGAGCACCTTCTCTGCCTAGCTCAAATTCTTGCTTTTATATTATCTTGCTTTTATATTACTGTCTCTGTTATGTTCTTTTTTTTTTTTTCTTGGGGATGGAGTCTCACTCTGTTGCCCAGGGTGGAGTGCAGTAGCACAATCTTGGCTCACTGCAACCTCCACCTCCCAGGTTCAAGTGATCCTCCTTCTTCAACCTCCCGAGTAGCTGGGACTACAGGTGTGAGCCACAATGCCCAGCTAATTTTTGTATTTTTAGTAGAGATGGGGTTTCACTCTGTTGGCCAGGCTGGTCTTGAACTCCCGACCTTAGGTGATCCACCCACCTGGGCCTCCCAAAGTGCTGAGATCACAAGCGTGAGCCACCACACTAGGTGTTATATTCTTATAATAGTTAGGCTAACATATTTCTTTAAGAAGGTTTAGTTGGGCACAGTGGCTCACGCCTGTAATCCCAGCACTTTGGGAGGCCGAGACGGGCAGATCACGAGGTCAGGAGATGGAGACCATCCTGGCTAACACAGTGAAACCCTGTCTCTACTAAAAATATAAAAGATTAGCTGGGCATGGTGGTGGGCGCCTGTAGTCCCAGCTACTCAGGAGGCTGAGGCAGGAGAATGGCGTGAGCCCAGGAGGTGGAGCTTGCAGTGAGCCAAGATTGTGCCACTGCACTCCAGTCTGGGCGACAGAATGAGACTCCGTCTCAAAAAAAAAAAGGTTTAAAAGCCACAAATTTGGAGAATATGCTTGGATACCTCTTTCCTCTCCCCTTCCTCCTCCCTTCTCTCCCCAATAATTCTGTCCAGAATGTCCTTCCTTCCCTCCTTTCCTTTTATTTAGAATGAAAGAGACTTGAAAAGTTTTCATTGCTGACTAGGTGAATGCAATAGAGAGGGAAAAGTTGGAAAGAAAGAAAGGAAGAAAGAATGATAATGAATAGTGTGAGGCTTCTGAGAAAATGATGAGGAGATGGACTCTAGGATGCAGGTGGTGAGATTGGGTGTGGAGTGGCCCAGGGACACCAACTTATTTGTGGCAGGAGGAAGGCATGTGTGTGTGTGTGTGTGTGTGTGTGTGTGTCTGTGTCTGTATGTCTGTGTGTCTGCATGTCAGGTGGGGGCAGTGATAATATCGGTTTGGTTTCAGGAAGCAGAGAGAGGCTTAGGTCCGATTGTCTTTTGTTTCTACCGCAGTCCTGGAGGCACTACCTTCTATGTAATAAACTGTTCATACTTGTTGAACAAAATAAAGGATAAATAAGTCCTTAAAGGGCAGCATAAATAGCATATCTCTTCCTTAGATTTTCAGAATGAAATCTTTATTCACTTTTGTTATCATACAAATAACACATGGTGTTGGTAAGAAGTTTCAATAATATAGAAAATTTCCGGCCGGGTGTGGTGGCTCACACCTATTATCCCAGCACTTTGGGAGGCCAAGGCAGGTGGATCATCTGAGGTCAGGAGTTTGAGACCAGCCTGACCAACATTTTTAGTAGAAACTCTGTCTCTACTAAAAATACAAAATTAACTGGGCATGGTGGAACGTGCCTGTAATCCCAGCTACTTGGGAAGCTGAGGCAGGAGAACCTTTTGAACCTGGGAGGCGGAGGTTGTGGTGAGCTGGGATCCCACCATTGCACTCCAGCCTGGGCAACAAGAGTGAAACTTTGTCTCAAAAAAAAAAAAGAAGAAAAAAAAAAGAAAAAAATTTCCCTCAAATTCTAACCTACAGCGATAACAACTGTTAAGTGTCAGCCTTACCAGTAGTTATATATTAAACAAAAGAGGATCACTTGATATGTGGAATTGTGTCAGCTGTTTTTCGCATGTGAACATTTATGTGCTTTGTGTAAATATGTAAAGACGTTCTTTATCTTTTATAACACCTGCCTGGTCTCCATAATACCTCCAAGTCTCATAAATTTATTTAACCAAAACCCTATTGATGGACATTCAGGCTGTTTCTAACTTTTCAGTACAATGGCCCTTCTTGTTCACACAACTTTGCACCGTGCACCATTCTTTTCTTAAATTCCTAGAAGATGACAACTTGCCTGCGCATTTCAGCTTTTGATACTATCTTCCAGGTTTGCCTGCTGAAGCCAGTTTAGGCTTCCATCAATAGAATGGAAGTGCACCTGTTTCTGCCCTGCCCTTGCCAACAACTGGCTACTAGAAATCTTTTTAATCCTTTCCATCTAAGTGAAAAATGATATCTCATTTTATTTATTATTAATTTTTATTTTTTTTAATTTTTTTGAGATGGAGTTTTGCTCTTGTTGCCCGGGCTGGAGTGCAATGGTGCGATCTAGGTTCACTGCAACCTCTACCTCCTTGGTTCAAGCGATTCTCCTGCCCCAGCCTCCTGAGTAGCTGGGATTACAGGCACCCACCACCATGCCCGGATAGTTATTTTGTATTTTTAGTAGAGATGGGGTTTCACCATGTTCACCAGGCTGGTCTCGAACTCCTGACCTCAGGTGATCCACTCATCTTCGCCTCCCAAAGTGTTGGGATTACAGGCGTGAGCTACTGTGCCTGGCTAATATCTCATTTTAATTTGCTTTTCTGTAATTATTAGTGAAGTTGAACATCTCGAGTGTGAATTTTGGACATTTTTGTGTCTTCTTTTAAAATACAGTGCTTCTTTATGCCTTTTACCCATTTTCCTACTGGGTTTGTAATTTTCATATTATTTCCAAACAATTCACAGTTTAATAATATTACTCTTTCTTCATCATGTTGTGAATGCTTTTTTTCCATTTTATTGTCTTTTGCTTTGCCATATAGAGATTTTAGTTTCATATTTGTCAGTCTTTTTCTTTTCTTATGGCTTTGTCTTTGACATGTTGCTGAGAGAGCTGATTGCCATATTAAAATTATAAAACATTCTTTCATGTTTTCTCTATTACTTTGTAGTTCAGCTTTTTTCATTAAGTTTTGTTCTTTTCCGCTTTTTAAAATTAGATGGGCAATATGTGGCAATATATGATTATATTCTAATGACATCCTTGAATGTAATCACTTTATCTCCTCATAATGCCCTCATACACACTTTTTAAAAAAAGCAGGCATGGCAAAAATGCTGAAGGTGGTTTGAGGATGATGGAAGTTGGGAAGACCCCAAATTAGATGGTCGTATTATTAATCAAGAGTGCCCTCAGCTGCTAGTGACAAAAACCTAACTCCAGTGGCTTAAAAACATAGGGGTGAGGTGTTTTTTTGGTGTTGTAATTTTACACATAAAATTTGCTAATATTGGTTGGGTGCTCAGCGATGTCCAGGACTGATTGCTCTCTTCCCAGTTCTTTTGTCCTTTTCCTGATGGTCCCATGATGGTTGCTGCAGCTCTAGCAGTCACAAGCAAAAGGAAGGAAAAGGGAGAGAGGGTGCCAAGCAGTGTCTTTCTTTCTCTTTGGTAGGAAAAGCGAGGTTTTTTAGAGTTCCCAGCAGTCTTCTCCTTGAGCCTCATTGACCAGAATCATATCTGTGGCCGCCACTAGGTGTAAAGAAGGCTGGTAGAGTGGGCAATAGGTTGCACAACTGGCTTAGACCATCCTCATCCAATGGAGGTTCTGCTAGTGAGAGAGGAAGGGCGATGGATAGTGGATAGACAACTGCCACGTCTGCCATGTGGGAGTGCGCGGACCCACAGAGGGAAGCAGAGATGTGGACCATACGGCCCCAGAGAGAATGCTGCAGTGGGAGCAGCGTCAGGCTTCCAGCTCCAGTTCCTGAGTGACAAGCTGTCCTGCATTGCCTGTTCTTGCAAGTTGGTGAGATTGCCTGTTCTAACATTTCCATCTCTTTTGACTTAAGCTCCTGGGAGTGGGTTTCTGTTCTTTACAGCCTGGAGCAGAGTTCTGGAGTTTTATTTAAGAGTTTTAAAATAAAACACATTTTATTTTATTTTATTTTGAAACAGAGTTTCCCTTTTGTTACCCAGGCTGGAGTGCAGTGGTGCGACCTCGGCTCACCGCAACCTCCGCCTCCTGGGTTCAAGCAATTCTCCTGCCTCAGCCTCCAGAGTAGCTGGGATTACAGGTGTGCACCATCACGCCGGCTAATTTTGTATTTTTAGTAGAGACAGGGTTTCTCCACGTTGGTCAGGCTGGTCTCAAACTCCCAACCTCAGGTGATCCGCCTGCCTGGGCCTCCAAAAGTGCTGGGGTTACAGGCATGAGCCACCGTGCCTAGCTCTTAGACACATTTTAAAGTTTATTTTCTCTTTTGTTCTTTATAGTAGTTATTATTAGCCTTATTTTACAAAGAGAAGAAGGAGGTTCCAAGAGGTTGGGTTAAGTTGGCAAACTCCGTGTGACTCTAACCCAGGTCTTCTGACAACTAACACATTTTTCATGCTGTCTTTCTATTTTTAAGATTACCACCTTTAAAGGGGAAGTGTTTGTTCCTTAAATAGCACCAAGAGGACAAAGGAAATAAATATATGGGAGACTGAGTTTCTTCTGGGGCCTGTCAGTGCTACCCATCAACTCTGTTCCTGGATTAAGTCGAAAGGCAGGAGGCAGCTTGGCTGTGTCATGCACTGGGCTTTAGAGACCTAGGGAATGTTTAGTTTTCTGTTTGTCTATTTCCAAACATTATGTGTGTAATTTATTGTCCCGATTATAACTCAACATGGTTGGAAGATGTGAGTCATTCAAGTCACAGATTTGTGTGAGAAGCACCAGAGAAAACAAGTGCATTTGGGAGCTGCGACCCTTATCCTTTCTCACGCCTTAGTTTCTCCTTGGGTGACCTCAGCCACCCACAGTTTTTATCACTCCCAAGACAACACTTTGAGAGCAAACGTTTTAATCAATTCCTGGTCAAAAATAAATCATGATTTCTTTTCCCTAAACTTACTGTTTCTCCTGTGTTCCCTGTCTCGGTAAATGGTATAACCATCTACACAGTCATGCCAGGCTGCCCTCACCCTGGCACACAACCCCTTGACCACATTATGCAGATTCCTTCCCCTAAATTACACAGTAACATGCCCCTCCCCCTTTCCCTTTATTCTCCTACAGAGGATGGTGGCCGCAATCTCCTACACTCTGTTTTCTTGGTTGTTAGAAAACCTGTGATGCCTGTTAATCATATCGATTCCCAGGCCCTTCCCCTAGACTCAGCAGGTCTGGAGGGGGGCTTTGCAATCTGTATACTTAACAAGTACCCCAGGCAATTCTTCTGAGCAGTGGGCAGCACTAGTGGCTGGCCTTGCTTCGGGTCTCTCTCTTGTCAGTATAGCCCCATTCTGCTGTAGAAGTATCTTCCTAAAATATGCTGGTGGTTCTTTATCTGTAGCACAAGATCCAAACTCTTGTAGCATGGCAAACAGGGCATGATTTGGTTCCGACCTCCCTTGCTGGCCTCATCTGCTTCCCTGGTTGCTCATAATACAAACTATCTGTTAACTCTGAGGATTCCTTCCATTGCTCTTTTATTGCTCAATGCCTTTGCATATGCTATTCTTGGTGCCTAGGCAGGCCTCCTTCCCCAGGTCTATCTGGAAAACCCCTAGTCATCCTGCAAGACCCAACTCAAGTGTTGCCTCTTTCTGGAGACTTTTCTTGCCGCCACTGCAGCTTGAACGTACATGTATTATTGCAGTTACCCCTGTGGCTCCGCTATAGCAGAGACTGTGCTTAGCCCACAGGTACACCTAGTATTTGTAGTAGTAGGTGCTTGTTAAACAGGGTTGAATAAAGGTAGCTTCTCCTATGTGAGAGGAAATGTAGTGAAAGCAAATAGGGCAATTTTTAGGAAAACAGTATTCCCATCCTTCGTTTGTGAGTCTAAACTCTCGGGAGTTTCTTACTGTGAAAATCAGTCATCACTTTATCTGTGTGCATTTACAAAGTCAATATATTAAACTGTGTAATAATAGTTAACATATATCTGGTGCTAACCAGTGTGCCAGGAACTTTGCATTCATCTTCTCAGTTCATCTTACAGATGAGGAAACCGAGGCTCAGAGGAGAATTAATTTTCCCAAGGTCATGGCTGGGTGTGGTGACTCATGCCTGTAATCCCAGAACTTTGGGAGGCCGAGGCAGGTGGATCAACTGAGGTCAGGAGTTTGAGACCAGCCTGGCCAACATGGTGAAACCCCGTATCTACTAAAAATACAAAAATTAGCCAGGCATGGTAGTATGCACCTGTAATCCCAGCTACTTGGGAG
Organism: Papio anubis; assembly: GCF_008728515.1. NCBI lineage: Eukaryota > Metazoa > Chordata > Mammalia > Primates > Cercopithecidae > Papio > Papio anubis. The sequence goes on along the minus strand of NC_044985.1, from coordinate 101,987,233 downwards.
GCTGAGGTAGAAGAATTGCTTGAACCCGGGAGGCAGAGGTTGTAGTGAGCCGAGATCAGGCCACTGCACTCTAGCCTAGGCGACAGAATGAGACTCCATCTTTAAAAAAAAAAAAAAAATTTCCAAGGTTACAGAACTGATAAGTAGTAGAATTGTTACAATGCTATTCTGCTTCTTCCAGAAATTTGGTTAACAATCATTAGGATATACAGTATGTGTCTAGGATGAAACATGCTAGGTAATGTAAATGAGTAAAGCACTCTGGCCATGAGGCAACAAGGGGTACAAAGTGTGGCAACCAGTTATGGGTTAAAGGATTTGGCCAAGACAATGCCAGCTGATAGCCCCAACATTTTATTGTGAACAATTTTAAACATAAAGAAAAGTTGGGCCTGGCCCGGTGGCTCATGCCTGTAATCCCAGCACTTTGGGAGGCCGAGGTGGGTGGATCACTTGAGGTCGGCAGTTCAAGACCAGCCTGACCAACATGGAGAAACCCTGTCTCTATTAAAAATACAAAAAATTAGCCAGGTGTGGTGGCTCATGCCTGTAATTCCAACTACTTGGGAGGCTGAGGCAGGAGAATTGCTTGAACCTGGGAGGCAGAGGTTGCGGTGAGCCGAGATCACGCCATTGCACTCCAGCCTGGGCAATGAGAGTGAGACTCCGTCTCAAAAAAAAAAAAAAAAAAAGAAAAGAAAAGAAAAGAAAAGTTGACAGAATTTCACTGACTGTCTACTTGTACATCTACTACCTAGATTCTGCCATTAACATTTTACCTGCTTTATCTCATATTTATCCATTATCCATCCCTATAGCCATTAATCCATTCTTTTGGATATGTTTCAAAGTAACTGTGGACACCAGTATACTTCTCCCTAAATACGTCAGTGTGTACATCATTGATTAGAGATCAATATTTGTTTATAGTTTTTTTTTTTTTTTTTTTTTTGAGACGGAGTCTCTGTTGCCCACCCTGGAGTGCAGTGGTGCGATCTTGGCTCACTCCAACCTCTGCCTCCCAGATTCAAGTGATTCTCCTGCCTCAGCCTCCCAAGTAGCTGGGATTACAGGTGTGTGCCACCACGCCCTGCTAATTTTTGCATTTTTAGCAGAGATGGGGCTTCACCATGTTGGCCAGGCTGGTGTCAAACTCCTGACCTCAAGTGATCCTCCCACCTTGACCTCCCAAAGTGCCAGGATTACAGGCATGAGCCACTGCACCTGGCCTTTAGTGTTTTCTTTTGATGTAAAGTTTGTATACAATGAAGTGCACAAATCTTAAGTGTATATTCTCTAAGTTTCAACCAATAGGTGCTCCTGTGTAATTCCAATGCCCATCAATATAGAAAACATTATCATCATTCCTAAAAATCCTCTCATGTTCCCCTGTGGCTGGTTTGTCTCTGCCTCCATCCTCCCAGAGGTAACTTCTGCTCTGATTATTTTCAGATTAGTTTTGCCTGTTCTAGAACTTCACAGAAGCGGAAGGCTTCTTTTACTCAGTGTAATGTTTTTAAGATACATCATGTTGTGGAGTATATCAGTAATTCAATCCTTTTTATTGATGAGAATGATTCCATGGTATGACTATCCCACTGTATGTTTGTTTAGCCATCCTCCTATTGATGGACACCTGGACTGTTTCTAGTTTTTGGCAATTATCAATAAAGCTATTAATATTTTTGTGAACATATTATTTTCATTTCTCTTGGGCATATTCCTAGGAGTGGGATTGCTGGGTCAGAGAGTAGAAGTATGTTGAATTTTATAAGAAACTGCCAGACCTTTTACCAAAGTGGTTGCACCATTTTACATTCCCAGCAATTATATGTGAGGATTCCAGTTGCACCACAACCTCACTAACAGTCGATATTATCATGCTTTTGTATTTTTAGTCATTCTGGTGATTGGGTAATGATGTTTCTTTTCTTTTTCTTTCTTTTTTTTCTTTCGAGATGGAATCTCACTTTCACTCAGGCTGGGTCTTAGCTCACTGCAACCTCTGCCTACCAGGCTCGAACAATCCTCCCACCTTAGCCTCTCCAGTAGTTGGGACTATAGGCGCATACCAGCACGCCCAGCTAATTTTTGCATTTTTTGTAGAGACAGGGTTTCACCAAGCTGCCCAGGCTGGTCTGAAACTCCTGGCCTCAAGCAATCCACCCGCCTTGGCCTCCTGAAGTGCTGGGATTACAGGCGTGAGCCGACATGCCTGGCCCGCATTGTTGATAAACCTTCCTTTCCCTCACTGGATTGCTTTGGAACTTTTGATGAAAATCAAGTGATGGTATAAGTTTGGCTCTATTTCTAGGATTTCTTTTACATTCCAGGTTTAGCTGAGTTTTGCCATGAGCTCAGTATTGTCAAATCTTCAATTTTTTTTTTTTTTTTTTTTTTGAGACAGAGTTTTGCTCTTGCCACCCAGGCTGGAGTGCAATGGTGTGATCTCGGCTCACTGCAACCTCCGCCCCCTGGGTTCAGGTTTTATATATATGTAAAACTGTCTCAGCCTCTGGAGTAGCTGGGATTACAGGTGCATGCCACCACATCCAGCAAATTTTCATATTTTTAGTGGAGATGGGGTTTCAGCATGTTGGCCAGGCTGGTCTCAAACTCCTGACCTCAGGTGATCCACCCACCTCTGCCTCCCAAAGTGTTGGGATTACAGGCGTGAGCCATGGCGCCAGGCCCAGATCTTCACAGTTTTAAAGGAGAGTGTATAAATCCAGATGTTTTTAAATGTGAAAAAGCCTCAAGTTTTAAAAGTTGGAAACCAATTCTGATTTAAACAAACAAAGAAACCAATCCCATGCAGTCAAAGAAACTCATCTGCAGGCTGAACTAGACGTGTGGCATTGGAACAGGGAGAGGTAATTTCAGCAGGAATCTGGATATACGTGTATATATTATATATACGTTATATATATATTTTATAAACATATATTTTATATATATATAAAAAAGTATAAATCAAGGGTCTTATTTTAATTGAAAGGTAATGGGAGTGTTCTCAGGGCAAGTAGGTGAGTTCCAGTGGTCAGTGAAAGTCAATAAGAATTCACTGCAAGGGTGAAATTAAAGCCCATGGGTCAAGGTTTCTTTGGTGCCTAGGAAAGTGGAGGAGCACATTTGTGAAGCTATTAGAATCACATTTAGAAACCATAAGGACAGGAAGGGCTAAGGGGAGGCAGAGTGGAGGCAGTTGACAAACCAGTGACAGGAAAGACACAGGGCCAAGAGAGCCCAAGGTGAGCTCATTTGAAGAATCTGGAGCAGAGGGAATAAAGAGAATCACAGGTCTCTAAACCCAGGGCCCAGAAAGATGCTCCCTGGAATTGGCTGAAAGCTTCCTTGGCTCTGTGGATGGAAATTGAGACAGAACAGCCAGAAGACATACAACTGCACATGCCAGAGCTTAGAGCAGGTTCTCAGGTGCACCACAGGCCTTCTGCCACCATGGTTGAATTACGACTGTTTAACATTTTAAAATTATTTTTTCAACATTGAAAATGTGTAATGGGAACTATGTCACATGTTTCAAAAATAAAAAAAAAAATGAAAAGCTATTCACAAAGAGTCTTCTTCCCATCTGTCTCCCATCTGCCCAGTTTCATCTCCAACCCTTCCACCCTCCAGCCCCCTGGTCACCATTTGTGAGGTTTATTTTTACTGCAACCATGGATACCACTTTGGCAGCCGAGTCCATCAGACAGAATGTTGACTATGCAGGTTGGGCCATATCAGGTAGAGCTTGGTACGGCTGGCCATGTGTAAAAGAAAATAAGCAAACCTGTATCAAAGACAGATAAAAGTTTGTTAGAACTTGCTAGAGCCTTGACTCATGAATATGTAAGGGAGTGTTATCAGGGAAGGAAATCGTTCCAGTCAAACTGTGACATGGTGCTTGCTATGGATTCAAAATGTTTGTGTCCTCACCAAGTTCATATGTTGAAGTCCTAACCCCCATTGTGATGGTATTTGGAGGTGAGGCCTTTGGAGAGGTGATAGATTATGAGGGTAGGGCCCCTGTGTGGAATTAGTGTCCTCATAAAAACAGGAAGAGACCAGACCTCTCTCTCTTTCTCTCCACCATATGAGGACACATTGAGCAGACAGCCATCTGCAAGCCAGGAGGGCGCCCTCACCATAACCCAATCACGCTGGCACCCTGATCTGGGGATTCTAGTCTCCAGGACTGTGAGAAACACACTTCTGTTGTTGAAATCACTGGTCTATGGTATTTTGTTATGGCAGCCCAAGCTGGAGGACCTAAAAACTGTGAAACAATCTTCAGTTCTCTGAAACTTGCTTTCTGTATACCTTTTAATCCCTTGGCCAGTAAGTCCAAATGTGCTGTATTTGAAAGTGTGGGTTCACTCAGAGAGGCTGAGAACCTTCTGGAGAAAGGGTCTGTGGGCTGGAAATGGGGGTTGACCATGGGGACAGGACTGTTAAGTGCTTAGAGCCTGTGACAAATTGAGGAACATGGGACCACATGGGTGATATTGTTTGATTGCTCAGTGCAAACTCAGCTCACACTCCAGCAATGCTACACTCTCATCTAGGAGGACTTTAAGGGGAGAATGAATGTATGTGAAAGGGTTTGCAAACCTTAAAGGGTGGTGTTAAGTTCTAGACGTGGGCTGCCTAATGCAATTTACAATTGCATTTCCATGGGGTAGAGGAATTTTCACGTAGGTTACTTCCTTGGGCACCTCCAGTTATTTGGTTTGATTTGGAGATAATGCTGCCCTCTCCTGGACTTGCAATTCCAGACCCTGACCTCCAAGAGTAGATTCTGCACCTGCCCCTGCCTCTCCCCACAAAGCAACCTTGCTTGATCTCAGGGGTTTTCAGAACAGTTAGTGGTCTCCTGCTTTGCTAAGTCATTTATTACAGCCATGGTGGACTTAACTTTCCCTCCAGTGTTATTTCCCAGAGACTGGAGACAAGAGAAACATAGGGCAAGTCACTGGTGGGTCTTCAGTTTCTAGAAATAGAATCCTTCTTTTCTTCTTTTGCGTTACTTTCAACAACTGTTTATTGCATCCTCTACTTGCCAAGGAGATGTGTAATGTCTTCTAGGCACATGGGATACAGTGGTCAAAATAGATACGGATCCCTGCCCTCATGAAGCTTATATGCACCGGAGGAGAGAGACAATAAGCAATAGCCTGTATAACAAGCAGATGGTATAGTATGTTAGGAAGGGATGACAACAGTGAGGAAAGAAGAGTGTGTTAGATTGATCAGGGCAAGGGACGTCAGGAAGGCTGGGGGAAGTGCAGCTGCAGAAAGGGGGACAGCATGGGCCTCAGCAAGAAGGTGGGTTGGAGAAAACACTTAGAAGAGGCGAGGGAGTTACCTGCAGGAGCAGCTAAGGAAGACCTTTCTGAGGGACTGAACAGCCAGAGTCAATGCCCTAAGGCAAGAGCAGTGCAAGGCCAGTGTCTGGAGCTGAGCCACAAGGGGCAAAGTGGAAGGGGTTAGAGGGTGTTATGGGTTGAAGAGTGTCTTCTCCCTGCAAATTCATATTTTAAAATTCTAACCTCCAGTACCTCAGAAGATGGCCTTATCTGGAATTGAGGTCGTTGCAGATGTTATTAGTTAAGACAAAGTCATTAGAGGGGGGACCCTAATCCAGTGACTGCTGTCCATATAAAAAGGGACGCAGAAAAATGCACAGAGGAAGAATGCACCATGAAGTGGAAGGCAGAGATTGGGGTGATGCTTCTACTGGTCAAGGAACACCAAAGATTGCTAGCAACCACCGAAGCTGGGAAGAGGCACAGAACTCTCCCTTATAGCCCTTGGAAGGAACTAACCCTGCTGCATTTTGGTTTCGAACTTCTGATCTCCAAAACTATGAGGTAAGAAATTTCTGTTTGTTCAAGCTGCACAGTTTGTGGTTGTTATAGCAGCCCTAGCAAACAAATCCAGAGGGGTAATGAGGTGGGATGGGGGGAGAGGGTGAGGGCAGGGAGATAGAGTAAAGCCTTGAAGACCATTTAAGGACTTTAGCTTTTATCAGATTCACTTTTTCTCATGATGAAGTGTGATTTATTCCAAAAATTCAAGCATTATTCAACATTGGAAAACCATCAATATCCTTCCCATACTAGATACTTTAGTAACTCCTAAGCGTGATGCTTGGGTGTTCACATGCATGTGTGAGATGTGCCTCCCTTAAACCTTGGCACAACATCAGCACGTTACCCATCTGACATGAACAAAATATATATAATTCTCATACGAATGTACCTCAGAATAAAAAGTCATATAACTATCTTCATAAGCCTTTGACAAAATTCAAAACCTTTTTTTTTTTTTAAATAAATGAGAGGCTCCCCATGTAGTCCGGGCTGGTGTTGAACTTCTGGGCTCTAGGGATCCTCGCACCTCGGCCTCCCAAAGCACTAGGATTACAGGCATGAACCACCAAGCCTGGCTCAAAACCTATTCTTGATTTGAAGAATAAACTCAATAAAATAAAATACAGATGGTTTCTAACTTATGATGGTATGACTTAAAAATTTCCACTCTATGTTGGATTTATCAGGACGTAATACCATGGCAAGTCAAGGAGTGTTTGTAAGTGCTTTCAAAGCAAGTATTAACTAAACTCCAGATTTTATTTGGATTTGGCCTGTTTTTCCATTTACCCCGTCTTTCTATTCCAGGATCCAATCCAAGACACTACATTTCATTTAGTTGTTAGCTCTCCCCAATCTCCTGTGGTCTGTGACAGTTTTGCTCAGTTTTTTCTTGTTTTTTTTTTTTTATTATTATTTATTATTTATTTTTTTATTTTTTATTATGACTTTGACAGTCTTCAGAAATACTGGCCGGATGTCCTGTAGAATGTCCCTCAATCTGTGTGATGTTTTTCTCATGATGACACGGAGGTTGCGGGTTTTGGAGGGCATACCCCAGAGGTGAGGTGCCTTCTCATCACATTGTATCAGGTGTACCTCAGGTCCATACATCATCCCTGGTGATGTGAGCCTTCCTCACTTGGGTAAGGTAGTGTTTGCCAGGTTTTTCTGCTATAAACGTAGTTAAAATGCACTTAAAATGTTTAAAGCAATAGAGTTTGTACTTTGGAGACATTGTGATAGGGAGAGGAGACAGGGAAATTCTGGGCAGAAGAGGGCAGGTCCTTGGCTGAAAAGCCTGATACCACAGCCTAAAGTGAGAACACACATCCCTGTTTTCCTGCGCAAATGTTGCCTTTTTCAAAATCACCCATGGCCTGCCTTGCCCCCTATCCTGTGCCCGTAAAAACTCCAGGCTCAGCTGGCAGAGAGAGGAGAAGCAGCTGGATGTTGGAGACTATAGCTGGATGTCAGAGAGAAGTGTCTTGATTTCAGAGGGACAGTTTGATGGTATAGCTTTGGGGGAGGATGACCTTCCCACCCCGTCCCCTTTTCAACTCCCCATCCCGCTGAGAGCCACCTCATAAAATCCCCCTCATTTACCATCCTTCAAATTGGTTCGTGTGACCTCTTTTCTTTTGGATGCCAGACAAGAACTGGGGTGCCGCAAGTGTGGGTGCTGAAGTCTGTCACACTAACCCCCCACTAAGCTGTTAACACTTAAGCCATCCATGGACAGCAGTGCTAAAAGAGTACTGTAACACTTCCTCTGGGGCTTCAGGGGTTGTGGGCACCCCTGCCAGATGCTGCTGCAGGGCCAGTATAGAATTTGTTTCTGCTGGTGCCCGAAAAGTACTCACCCCGGCTCCTGTACCTGCTCACCTGCATGCTCCCCCTCCCATGAGTGAGGAGTGCAGTAAGTCCTAATGAGTAGAGTTCGCCCCTGTCCATTGAACTAACACCAAAGCAGCCAGCTAATTCCAGCACCCACTCCAGTTCCCGCCTGCAAAGAGGTCAGGGAAATATCCTGCTTCAGTTGCAGGATACTAAGAAGGAGTGACAATGATCTGACATGCATTGTAAAAGGATTGCTCCTGCTGGTGTGATGAGAATATACCATAGAACACAATGAGTGGGAGCAGGGATGAGTGGGGTTGTTTCAATGATGTAGGTGAGAAGGGACACTGGGTGGCAGAAGACAGGGCAATAGCAGTGGAGTTGGTGAGAAAACAGGAGCTGCAATTTATTTTGGCAGAGCCAGCAGCAGTTTCTGGTGGATTGAATGTTGAGTGTAAGAGATAAAGAGGCATCAGTGATGCTTCCATGAATTTTGGCAATTGGAAGAATAGTTGCTATCCATTGAGCTAAGGTGAGAATTCTGTTCTGCTATTTCTCCTCTCCACTCCTTCAGTATTTCATCTATCTAACACATATTTAACTGGCATCAAGACTGACTACATAATTTGCAGTACCCATTACAAAATGAAATTGTAGGCCTCTTTCTATTTTTTTAAAAATTTTTATTTATTATTATTTTTTTGAGACAGAATTTCACTCTGTCACATAGGCTGGAGTATACAGTGGCGCAATCTCGGCTCACTGCAACCTCTGCCTCCCGGGTTCAAGTGATTCTCCTGCCTCAGCTTCCTGAGTAGCTGGGATTACAGGTGCATGCCACCACGCCCGGTTAATTTTTGTATTTTTTAGTAGAGATGAGGTTTCACCATATTGGCCAGGCTGGTCTTGAACTCCTGACCTTGTGATCTGCCGGCCTCGGCCTCCCAAAGTGCTGGGATTACAGGCGTGAGTCACCGCGCCTGTCCTAATTTTTTAACATTAAAATTAAAATTATTATTTTTCTTGAGACAGGTTCTTGCTCTGTTACCCAGGCTGTAGTGCAATGGCATGATCATGGCTCACTACAACCTCAACTCCCTGGGCTCAAGCAGTCATCATGCCTCAGCCCCGCAAGTAGCTGGGACTACAGGCACACACCACCGTGCCTGGCTAATTTTTGTATTTTTTGTAGAGACAGGATTGTGCCATGTTGCCCAGGATGGTCTCTAACTTCTGGACTCAAGTGATCCACCTGCTTCGGCCTCCCAAAGCGCTGGGATTACAGACGTGAGCCACTGTGCCCAGCGAGGCCCCTTGTTTAAATGCTGGAGAAAGCTTTTTCCTTTCTTCCTTTGTCTTTCCCTTGACTGGAAAGAGGGGTGTGTGTGTGTGTGTGTGTGTGTCTGTGTGTGTAAGTCAGTTTATTGATGAAGACACAGTCAAGCTTCCCCCAATCTCCACTCTCCCCAAGAACGGATCCCAACAAGAACAGAGGAATGAGACTCATTCTTAGGGCAACATTTACCTATCCCCGTTTCCCCATTTCCTTCCAGAGTCCCAGGCTTTACGACACAGACACAGGGAGCAGACTGGGGTAAGGACAGACACTCGGGGAATCTCTGACCAGCTCTGGTCAGAGCGCTAGGTGTGGGCTTCCCTTGCCCTTTGTATGACAAAGGCATTTGGAAGCAGAGGAGAGGGGAATGTGGGGCAACTCCCATCCCACATCCCCAGTTTGGCCAAAATTGCTGTGGCAGAGGCAACAGTTCTGTCTGCTAGGAGAGAGGTCCTTTGATGGAAGCAGGATCCTTCCCTGACTCCGCTCAGGGGTGTGAGGTGAGGCAGCCACCTCAGGGAGGTAAGCGTTCATCGCTTAGCTCAGCCAGGGCAGCTGAGAACAGGAGCTGTTACCCGTCACTGGTGGGGAAGCTAAGAGAAGCCTCACTTCATGGCGTGAGGGACACATCCTGATACAGAATGGTGTTGTCTGCTTGCCCTGACATACACGGTTTCCTTGGGAAGTATAGTTTGCTTTGAGATGAGAACACCGTGTTTGCAGTGTGAATCTTCTTCACCACTTACAGCCATTGATTTCACAAACGAGTCCCAACAAGGGAACTTTATCAATCTGCTTTTTCACCCCACACATCACTGAAACTGCCTTTGGAAAATTATGACTGAGACAGTGAAAGAGATCTAACTTAATCCACTCCATCTTGCCGCTAACCTCCAAGCTATCCTTGTTTATTCCTGGGCGTAGGCTGAACTAACTTTGAGAGAAACTCAGTTTATAGTTTATAGTTTAAAACAAAGATGATAACAGCCCTTTCCCAAAGTAGATCTCCTTCTTGCCTGGGGACTAGATGGCCTCTGTAGGGCTAACATTAGCCATAAGATTAGAAATTATAATTTAGGAGTCATGTAGCTGGAGGCTGCAAGATTCTGACACTCCCTAAACTGCTCCTGAGATCAGTGCTTGAGATATTTCGCAGACTCTGCGCTTGATGGATCAGCTGGCACCACCCAGATCGATAAACTGGCTCATCTGATCTTGTGGCCCCCACCTAGGAACTGACTCAGCACAAGATGACAGCTTCGACTCCCTGTGATTTCATCCCTGACCAATCAGCACTCCTTGCTCACTGGCTTTCCCCGCCCAGCAAGTTGTCCTTAAAAACTCTGCTCCCTGATTGCTCCAGGAGACTGATTGGAGTAATAATAAAACTCCAGTCTCCCACATGGCTGGCTCTGTGTAAATTACTCTTTCTCCATCACAATGCCCCTGTCTTGAGGAATCGGCTCTGTCTAGGCAGCGGGCAAGGTGAACCCCTTGGGTAGTTAGATCACTGACTGTCCACCTTCCACACACAATCCTGTGCTATCTCCTGTTGCCCACGTGCCTGAGGGGTGGTGAGCGAAGGACATCTTTCCCTTCCCCAACCCCAGGCATTCTTCTCTGGGAGAGTCTTAGGGCTTAGGAAATGCTGTTAGGGGACCCACCCTCCCAGGCTTTGTAACTGATATGAAACGGGGTCATTTATGACATGATGAGGCTGGAGGGTAGTTTTTGCTCTTGTTTTCCTCGAGTCCTCCTCTGAGGCCAACACATTAGGTGTGAGTCCAATATGAGGCCTCTGGAAGCCGGCATGCCTCTGATTTGAGCAGGGGCGTCTGAGAAGAGCATTCTCGGTCATGGACCCTGAAGACTGAGTGCCAGGCAATGCCACAAGTGCCCAAGATCAAACAGTGCCACACTGCTAACAGGTTGGTGTCTGGGGCATGAAACATTCTTTGACAAATCATATCCACTGTGTTAAGGTGGGGATATTTCACATCCCCCCTGTCTTTTCAGAGATGACAAGAACTGCTTGAACCTCTGGAATAATCTTCATATGCCCTGCAGCCCAAGTAACAAGAAGAAAGAGCAGATCGAGGACTGAAGGGATAAAGAGAATTTGTGGCATGTCTAAGCTCATTTCATCGTTGTATTCGCTGGACAGAGTGTTTTTTATTTGCTTTTAATGTTGCAACCCCTGGGGCACAGGGATACTTGTGGGACAAGTTCAGATTGTCGTGGGAGCCTGGGTCCCGATGCTAACCTTCCCTGTGGCTGCACCAAGGTCACCTCCAGGGGGTGAGGACTGTGGTGGTCTAGCGGCTGGGGAGTGGGTAGCTGAGACCTCATCCCTCAAGGCAACAAAGGTAGGACAGCATGTGAGCTGAGGCTCCCAGTACCTGTGCATGATCCAGTGGACTTCACATGTTTTTTTTCTAATTTGTAGTTACAAAACAATTTTTTTTTTTTTTTGAGAGGAAGTCTAACTCTGTCGCCCAAGCTGGAGTGCAGTGGCATGATCTCGGCTCACTGCAAACTCTGCCTCCCAGGTTCAAACGATTCTCCTGCCTCAGCCTCCCGCATAGCTGGGATTACAGATGTGTGCCACTATGCCCGGCTAGTTTTTGTATTTTTAGTAGAGACAGGGTTTCACTATGTTGGCCAGGCTGGTCTCAAACTTCTGACCTCGTGATCCACCTGCCTTGGCTTCCCAAAGTGCAGTGATTGCAGGCGTGAGCCACCATGCCCGGCCTAAAAAAAAAATTTTTTTTTTTTGTAGAGATGGGGATCTCGCTATGTTGCCCAGGCAGATTTCAAACTCCTGAACTCAAGCGATCCTCTAGTCTTGCCTCCCAAAGTGCTGGGATTACAGCCATGAGTCACTGTGCCTGGCTGACTTCACTTGTAAAACACACATTCCAAGATAAAATTATTAAGATTTATAAGACAGTGACTGTAGAATATCAGACCCTAAGTTGGGGCTTTTCTAAGCCCAGGTCCCAGGCAGCTGCAGAGGTCACACACCCCTCCTTGTGTCACACACTTTGCTGGGCACCAGGGATGCAAACTAGAATCCTTTACAGTTCTTGCCTTCAGGAGGGGCCAAGGGAGAAGGCAGGGGAGCTTTATGAATCATGACCACGTGCCAGGCGTGGTGCCCGAGTCCTGCCTACTGATACTCCAGTGGGAGACAAAGACTCCTAAAAATAAGCATGAAACAGTCTGAGAAAACAGCAGCGGTGGAGAACTAAGTGGTGTGGGAGCCCAGAGGCAAAAAAGCCTGTAGGTTTCAGGGCTGAGGAGGGAGGAACCCAGTGGGGCGGAAGCTCAGAGTCCTGGGCATCTGCTCACAAATGGAGCTGTGCAGGCAAATTGGAGTGAGGGGACGGGAATGACTGCCGCAGTGGTATTTATTTACTGATTTTTATGAAAACGGCTAAATATGTATTTTTTTTCTTTTATTTTTTGAGACCGAGTCCTGCTCTGCCACCCAGGCTGGAGTGCAATGGTGCAATCTCAGCTCACCTCCGCCTCCTGGGCTCAAGTGATTCTCCTGCCTCAGCCTCCCGAGTAGCTGGGATTATAGGCACATGCCACCATGCCCGGCTAATTTTTTTTATTTTTGGTGGAGACGGGGTTTCACCATGTTGGCCAGGCTGGTCTCAAACTACTGATCTCAAGCAACCCACCTGCCTCGGCCTCCTGAAGTGTTGGGATTACAGGCGTGAACCACTGCGCCTGGTGTGTATTGTCTTGTTTTGTTTTTTTCTGATTGCAAAAGTAATGCTCATTTTAAAGATTGGGCAACATCGAAAGACGTAAGCAAGGAAGCAAATAGCTACAATCCCAAATATCTACAGTCCCCAAAGATAACCCCTGCTAACATTTGACTACATTTCCCATGTTTTCCCTGTGCATATACATATATGTATTTGACACAAAATGTTATACTGTACATTCTGCTTGTTAATCTTTATTGCCACTTGGCATCCTATTACAAACATTTTTCCATAGCATTAATTATAGCTGTACATTATTTTAAATAGAAGCATAGTGTTTCATTTTATAAATCCAGTGTAATTTGTATAAACTTTTTTGAAGAACATTGAAATTATTGCCGTTTTATTATTATAAACAACCCTGTGATAAACTAACTTCCTTCCTTCCTTCCTTCCTTCTTTCCTTCCTTCCTTCCTTCCTTCCTTCCTTCCTCCCTCCCTCCCTCCTTCCTCCCTCCCTCCCTCTCTCCTCTCCCTCCCTTCCTCCCTTCCTCCCTTCCCTCCTTTAGTGGAATTTCAGGGTCAAAGGTTCTGCATTTTTGGGTGTGTTTGATACACAGTCCCCCAACAGGACCACAGGGGGTTGTGTACTAAATAAATAAATAAAGTGATCATAAGAGCCTGGGCAACATAGCAAGATCCTCATCTCTAAAAAAGTGTTTTAATTATCTAGGTGTGGTGGCACACACCTGTAGTCCCAGCTACACGGGAGGCTGCGGCAAGGGGATCGCTTGAGCCCGGGAGTTCAAGGCTGCAGTGAGCTATGATCACTCCACTGCGCTCCGGCCTGGGAGACAGAGTGAGGTCCTGTCCTGAAAGAAACAAAAATAAAGGAAAGTGGGCATCTGAGCCCTCGTTTGAAGGAAAGCCTCCGGAATGGATTCAGAAATCCTCATGAGGGACCCAGAATTCCCTGCTTTGGAGCCAGCCAGACCAGGATGAACTAAAAGTGACTTAACACTTATTGTCTGCCAGACACTGTGCCAACTACTTTACACATATTAACTAATTGATCCTGATGCCAATCCTACAAACTAGGTCCTACTTTTATTATCCTTTTACAGGTGAGAAAACTGAGGCACAGAGTGAGCATCTAAGCTGCCCAAGAGCATACATCTAGCCAGGGACAGAGTTAGGATTTGTACCAGCTGGTTTGGTGCTCAAGCCTTCCATCATCACAACAGCTTGGAGAGGTGAGTATTATTATCCCCATTTTTTATAGATAAGGAGATTTTGATAAATGTTAAGAGATGCCACATTTTGCCAGTTGACTGGCATTCAGGCTGCACCTGTCACAGCTTTCTTCGTGGCACTGGGTGTTCGGCATAGAATATAAAAATGCTTTCCTATCACCATCAAGATCACGAACTGGTAAAGAAGAGCCAGTATTTCTATCCTGCTCTGTCTGGCTCCAAAGCAGGGAATTCTGGGTCATTCATGAGAATTTTCTGAATCCATTCCAGAGGGTTTCATTCAGATGAGTGTTCAGATGCTCACTTTCTTTTTTTAAATTTTCTTTCTTTCGGGACAGTATATCACTCTGTCTCCCAGGCTGGAGTGCAGTGGAGTGATCACAGCTCACTGCAGCCTTGAGCTCCTGGGCTCAAGCAATCCTCTTGCCTCAGCTTTCCATGTAGCTGGGACTATAGGTGTGTGCCACTATATCCAGATAATTAAAACATTTTTGTAGAGATGGGGTGTCACTATGATGCCCAGGCTGACTTTATTTATTTATTTAGAGACAGGATCTCACTTCATCACCCAGGCTGGAGTGCAGTGCTGTAATCATAGCTCACTTAGCCTTGATCTCTCCGGCTCAAGCGATCCTCCTGCCTCACCCTCCCTAATAGCTGGGACTACAGGCACTCACCACCATGCCCAGCTAATTTTTACTTTTACTTTTTATTTTTAGAGAGATGAGGTCTTGCTGTGTTGCTCAGGTTGGTCTTGAACTCCTGAACTCAAGCAATCCTCCCACCTTGGCCTCCCAAAGTGTTGGGATTACAGGCATGAGCCACCATGCCTGGCCTATTTATTTGTTATTATTTTTTTTTTAATTGAGATTGCAGGAAACAATTTTTTAATTTAATTTTTAAAACGGAGATTGCAGGAAACAAATATGCTCATTTTTCAAGGTCCTTCTCTGGCTTCCTCTGGAGGTTGGAGATCAGGGCTAGGAGGTCTGCGCCTGGCCAGGTCACATGTCTGTCAATGACCCTGTATCTTTACCACTGCAGCCGGGACCCAGTGTCTCACTGACACTACTTCCTGCTCCTCTCATCCTAGACCATGTTTGGTTTCCAGAATTCTCACAGTTGGGCATGTTTTGGTTGCTCGTAACAGAAAAGTCAACCTGAACTGGTCTTAACAATAAAGAGAATGTATTGGCTTTTGGAACTGAACAAAGTACAGAGAGAAGATGGCCTCTGGGCATGATTTGTTCAGGACTCCGGGTCTGTTTCTCTGATTCTCTCAGCTGTGCCTTCGTCTGCGTGTTGGTTTCTTCCTTGGACTGTTTTTGCCATTTATGGTAGCAAAATGGCTGCTGTCTGCAACAAGACTATATACTTGCTTTTCTGCATTCGTTGAGCAAACATCTGACCTTTGCTCTGACTGGATCATCTCAGGTCACAGACTTACTCCCTGAGCCTGTTACTGTAGTTATGAGGATGTCACTGGAGAGAGAGGAGAAACCTCCTTCTACCCCGTTCCTCCACTTTGATCCCAGATCCAAGTGGATTCTTCTGGAGGAATGAGAAGAGATGCTTAAGCTGGCATAAGGCTGATTCAGGGACAAAATAGATGTTCTTACAGCCCTATTGTGCTGTTCATATGGTCTGTGTAGAAGCCACCATGTTTGAAACAGAGTGGTAAGAAGATGTCACCCAAAGAGATGTCACATTTTGCCAGTTAACTGGCATTTGGGCTGCACCTGTCACAGCTTTCTTTGTGGCATTGGGAGTTCTATATGGAATGGAAAAATGTTTTCTCAGCAGGAGCATTCTAGGCCATTTTAAGAGGGCACAGTTATAAGTGGGAAGTGAGGTATGGAAGATAGTTTGGGTGGGCTGACTCGCTGGAGCATTTTAAAGTGGGTAAAATTTTATTCTAAACTCATCTATATGTGCTTTCTCCCTCCTTCAGTAAAATGCTCGTCCTACTGCGAAGTGAAAGGTTTCCACCCTTGTCCTCCAGATGCAACTTCTCCTGGAGACACCCGCATCGCTGTTGCCCCCACCACACTCATGCAGCAGGGCTGCTTCCCCTTCACTCCTCCAGCTCCAGGAGACCAGACCTTTCCCTAACCCCTCAGTGATTCCTTGAAATACACTGGAATGGTGAACCGACTTACTGAGGGTTTAGGAAAAGCAGAAGGGAATTATACACCAAGAAGAACTTCACACCGGGTATTAAATATACCTGCTCTTGGCTGGCCCTGTTCTTTCTCAAGGGGGTGTCTCGCAGGGGATTGCCTGTCCAGCGACTGCTGCCCCCTTGTGGCAAAAACTATCCTTCTCCTGGCCTCAGGGTCATAATAGGCAGGTGTTTTGCAATCCAGGCCCCCGTCTTTTTTCTCCTGTGTCCCTAGTGACTATTTTCTGCCCTCGGGGCTGCTTTTACCCTAGATGATTAATAGAGGGAGTCTCCCACCTCCTGGGACTACCCCATCTTTGACTCCTTTCTAGTCTAGGCATCAGAGCACAATAGTCCAACATCAGTAAAAGCAAAGCGTGAGTGGCTATTGTCTCCTTGCACTTCCTGTTACCATTTATGAATGATAAAAGAGCCCAGGAGGAGAGCACGACTTAGCTTAAAAAATAGGCTTGCTGCCTGGGCATGGTGGCTTATGCCTGTAATCCTAGTGCTTTGGGAGGCAAAGGCAGGAGGATCACTAGAGGCTAGGAGTTCAAGATAAGCCTGGGCAGTATATCAGGACCCTTTCTCTACAAATAAATAAATAAATAAATAATAAAAATAAAAATAAAATATATAAAAAAAGAAAGCCAGATGTAGTGGCTCTTGCTGGTAGCCCCAGCTATTCAGGAGTTTGAGGTAGGAGGATTACTTGAGTCCAGGCATTTGAGGTTATACCGAGCTATGATTACACCACTGCACTCAGCCTCGGCAACACAGTGAGAGCCTGTCTCTTAAAAAAGGAAAAAATGGGCCGGGTGCAGTGGCTCACGCCTGTAATCCCAGCACTTTGGGAGGCCAAGGCGGGCAGATCATGAGGTCAGGAGATCGAGACCATCCTGGCTAACACGGTGAAACCCCGTTTCTACTAAAAATACAAAAAAATTAGCCAGGCGTGGTGGCGGGCGCCTGTAGTCCCAGTTACTTGGGAGGCTGAGGCAGGAGAATGGCGTGAACCTGGAAGACGGAGCTTGCAGTGAGCCGAGATCCCGTCATTGAACTCCAACCTGGGAGACAGAGCGAGACTCCGTCTCAAAAAAAAAAAAAAAAAAAAAGAAAAATTGTCTTTCCAGTGCAGAGCTGTAGGAATCCATGGCATGATAAATTTGGCATTTGTGGTAGGGCAGGATTTATACTTGCACAGACTGGCACTAGCTCCAAACATTAGAGGAGGGTTGGGAAGAAGCAATGCCAGGCAGACCAGCTGGGCTGTATGGAAGTGAAACTATCAGGCATACCAGTGACTTTAGTGTGTAGCCAAAAGCAATAGATGCTGAGTCGTGGTGGTGACGTATGGTCCATGAATCACAGGCGCAATGTCTCTCTTCATTTATTCTGCAACCATTGATTGAGCACCTACTATATTCCCTGAAAGAGAACATAAAAATGAACCGAAGAGGGTTCTTGCTGTCTCATGGCTCCCAAGCTAGAAGAGGGGTGACTTGTAAATGCCTCACAGTTGGGTTCATGTTATATGGAGAAGTGACGAAGGTGCCGGAAGACTCAAGCTAGAGGACAGCTATTAGCTGCTGGAGGCAGCTAAGGTGGGTTCCAGAGACGCTGTTCTCCATTACTGAGATAGGGGCAGCAGTGACCTTGACCCCAGCTCTTCCATTCGTGGACTGCCCCAGCTCTGTGGTCTCTCTGCTAACCAGCCAGCCTCTGGGAGTGGCCTATGCCCTCAGCCTCAGAGCTATTTCAATCAACTGGTCATTGTCAGTGGTTGTGCAAAAGAGTGGCTGGCGGCAAAGGAGGGTTCATGTTCCCGTCAAATCCCCACCAGGCCACATCAAAGAAGGCTGCAAAATAAGTAGAGATTGAGGGCCTGCTGTTCAAACACAACTCAAGTGCAGTCCTCCTCCTCTTTCCCATCGAATTGCCCCCAAGTCCCTCCTACAGGGGACTCCTTCTGAAGTCTCTGCTGTAAGTCAAATCCTTCCCCCTTTCTTCTTGTCAGGCAAGTTGCAAGCTTCTACAGGTGATCTACCAGGGAATTTAGGAATAAACAAATGGAAATAAATCCAAGAAAAGGAAAAGAATAAAAACGATCATCCATAAAGTGGAGAACTCAGATAATGGATCCTCAACCCCAGCTTCACACCTGGGACCCCTGCTTGGTCATATGGACCCTGGCAGTCTAATCACGAGTCTGCGATCCCTTGACTTAAACTGTTCTTCCCCAAACGTAGACATGGGTGGGGCTCAGAAGGGAGGTGTCGTCTGACGTGGTTTCCTTATTTTCCTTTATTCATCAAGGGCCCTCTAGCTGTTAAGTCACTCTGATCTCTGACTGCAGCTCCTACCTTTGGACACACCTGGCTGGTGCCTCAGGTAGGAAGCCGCCTCCGCTTGCTAGGACTTTCTGTGGGGTAGGGCTGCTCAGCTTGACTTTATTTTGGAAAATGTGTTCATTTCTGTGGGAGCTGGGGATTTCTGCTGCCCGCTTCCTCTCTTGTGACCACCACTCATACATAGAGGTAGCAGGTGAGGAGGACAGCCTCCTTGTCCTCTCTTTTTATACCTCACCCTTTTGTGGAAAGAGGCTGAGAATTCCCCAATTTGGTGTTTATTGCTTCACCTTAAGACTTTGTCTTTGGTGAAGATGCAAATACTGGTAGGGAGGGAACATACTAAAATGTGTGGATCTCAGTGGACTCATCATACACCCTCAGGCCTGGCAGCAAATGAGAAGTGGACGACTCTGTCTTCCTCGATTTGCAGATGAGAAGACTGAAATCTATAGGGATACGAGACTCCATTGAAGGTCATGAGACTTATTTATTTACTTATTTTTTTGAGATGGAGTCTCACTCTGTTGCCCAGGCTATAGTGCAATGGCACGATCTTGGCTCACTGCAACCTCCATCTCCCAGGTTCAAGTGATTCTCCTGCCTCAGCCTCCTGAGTAGTTGGGATTACAGGTGCACAATACCACACCCAGCTAATTTTTTTGTATTTTTAGTGGAGACAGGGTTTCATCATGTTGGTCAGGCTGGTCTCGAACTCCTGACTTTATGATCCACCTGCCTCGGCCTCCCAAAGTGCTGGGATTACACACGAGACTTATTAATAGTAGACTCAGGATAGAATGAAGACTGGATGCTAGGTGACTTTACAACCAACCTAGGTGACTTTCCAAAGGTTTTCAGACGGTTCTCTGGAGAGCCCTGGAGCTTCAAGGGGCTCTTTAGGGGCCATCTGGGTTGGGAGGTTAGCACACTCTGCCCCACAGTGGCTTAGCTTTTATCTGTTTCACATACTGGGCTTCTGGCAAGATCTTATTTCAGCAAAATATTTCACAATAGGAAATACATTTGAAAACTCTTGAACAATTTTGTGAATTTTGTCAGGGGTGGAGGGTTTCAGGGACCAAGAAGGAGACTTTGTCTTCTCAAATACTTAAAACTCCTTTAGACAGAGGAACAAAATGTATGCTGCTCATTTAAAGACAAGGCTTAAAATATACAGTTTAATGCAACGTGTTGTTATCACTTGCTTCCCCCAGTAGATTTTAAGGAGGGAAAACAAGAATCAGGGAGAATATAGGAAAGGAAATAGTAGAAGGGGCCACCTGGGAACAGGTTTGCCTTCTTGCATTTTGCTTAATGCTGGCCCTTCCCTGAATGTCTAAGACCAACCTGGTTCCCACATCTGAATGCACAGACACAACTGAGGATGGAGAAGGCTAAAGAGGGACAGAGGTAGAGACATAGGCTGAGAGGAGGAAGTTGTAGGTTGAGCTAGGGCTAAGGCATTTTCCCCATATTCCCCATATTACCCCATACTCAGGCCAGGCCTTGGAATTGTGGAAGGTGGAGAACACTGGGAAGCCAACCTCCAAAGAACCCCAGGTCGGAGGCAAAGGAGGAAGGGGGGCTCTCGTTGCCAAAAAAACAGGGAAGCAAAGGATATCCCAGTAACTGCTCTCTCATCCTTTACGACAATGCCTTGAATCCAAGCTACTAAATCACATTTCCTTCCTTCTAACCTTCCAGCTAGATCAAACCATTGCTGAAACTGAAGAGAACATGTCGAATGCTACAGATCCACAGATGTGGGGTGATGACTTTGATCTAAATTTCACTGGCATGCCACCTACAGATGAAGATTATAGCCCCTGTAGGCTAGAGACTGAGTCACTCAACAAGTATGTTGTGATTGTCACCTATGCCCTAGTGTTCCTGCTGAGCCTGCTGGGAAATTCTCTCGTGATGCTGGTCATCTTATACAGCAGGGTCGGCCGTTCCGTCACTGATGTCTACCTGCTGAACCTGGCCATGGCCGACCTACTCTTTGCCCTGACCTTGCCCATCTGGGCTGCCTCCAAGGTGAATGGCTGGATTTTTGGCACACTCCTGTGCAAGGTGGTCTCACTCCTGAAGGAAGTCAACTTCTACAGTGGCATCCTGCTACTGGCCTGCATCAGTGTGGACCGTTACCTGGCCATTGTCCATGCCACACGCACACTGATCCAGAAGCGTCACTCAGTCAGATTTGTTTGTCTCATTTGCTGGGGACTGTCTGTGATTCTGTCCCTGCCCTTCTTCCTTTTCCGCCAGGCTTATCATCGAAACAACTCCAGTCCAGTTTGCTATGAGGTCCTGGGAAATGACACAGCAAAATGGCGGATGGTGTTGCGGATCGTGCCTCACACCTTTGGCTTCATCTTGCCGCTGCTGATCATGCTGTTCTGCTATGGATTCACCCTGCATACGCTGTTTAAGGCCCACATAGGGCAGAAGCACCGGGCCATGAAGGTCATCTTTGCTGTCGTCCTCATCTTCCTGCTCTGCTGGCTGCCCTACCACCTGGTCCTGCTTGCAGACACCCTCATGAGGACCCACCTGATCAAGGAGAGCTGTGAGCGCCGCGATGACATTGGCCGGGCCCTGGATGCCACCGAGATTCTGGGAGTTCTCCATAGTTGCCTCAACCCCATCATCTACGCCTTCATCGGTCAAAATTTTCGCCATGGATTCCTCAAGATCCTGGCCACACATGGCCTGGTCAGCAAGGAATTTTTGGCACGTCATCATGTTACCTCCTACACTTCTTCCTCTGTCAATGTCTCTTCCAACCTCTGAAAACCATCGATGAAGGAATATCTCTTCTCATAAGGAAAGAATAACCAACACTCTGAGGTTGTGTGTGGAAGGTGGTCTGGCTCTGGACAGGCACTATCTGGGTTTTGGGGGGATGCTATAGGGTGTGGGGAAGTTAGGAACTGTTGTCTTCAGGGGCCATACCCACCTTCTGAGGAGCTGCTGAGGTACCTCCAAGGACCAGCCTTTGCGGCTCCATGGAAAGGAAGCACCATCATTCCTGTTGAACGTCACATCTTTAACCCCTAACTGGCTAATTAGCATAGTCACATCTGAGCCCCGAATCTGACATTAGATGAAAGACTAGGGCTGAAGCTATGTCCTCATAAGGGTTGGATGCTCTCGTTGACCCTCTCAGGAGCATCTCTTCAACTCTGAGTGTTAAGTGTTGAGCCCCCAGGCTGGTGGCTCTGTGTGCTGTGATCTGAGCTCCGGGAGTGGTTTTCCCACCTTAGGTTTGTTACAGTGTCGGCTGGAGTCATTGAGGCAGGCACTGCCAAAACATCAACCCACCAGGTGGCTTTGTGAGGAGCTGGAAACACATGTTCCCCTTGGGGGTGTTGGGTGAACAAAGAGGAAGAGGGTTTGGATGCCAGATCCATGCCACAAGAACCCCCTTTACCCCCATGCCCAACATTGCACACACATGTGCTGGCCACCTGCTGAGCCCCAGGTGGACCGAGACAAGCAGCCCTTAGCCCTTCCCTCCTGCAGCTTCCAGGCTGGCACGGAGCATCAGCATCCCCAGAAAGCCATGCACAGCCACCAGTCCACTGGGCAGGCAGATGTTCCTAATAAAGTGTCTGTTCCATGCTTGTCCCTGTGGAAGTATCTTGGGTGTGACAGAGTCAAGGGTGTGTGTGGCATTGTTGACTGTTCCTGCAGTAGAATGGGGGCAGCACCTCCTAAGAAGGCACTTCTCTGGGTTGAAAGGCAGCATTCCCTGGGGCTTTAACTCCTGCTAGAATAGTCTCTTGAGGCACAGAAACTCCTGTTCATGCCCATACTCCAGGCGGAGGAGGATCCTTTTGTCCACAAGTAAAAGGAAATGCTCCTCCAGGGAGTCTCAGCTTCACCCTGAGGTGAGCATCATCTTCTGGGTTAGGCCTTGCCTGGCTTCCTCGAACTACGTGAGCTTGCCTCTCCCTCCCAAAATGCTTTCTGTGAGTTGCAGTTTTTTCCTAGTCTGTTTTCCCTCCTTGGAGACAGGGCCCTGTCAGTTTATTCACTCTGTGTCCTTGGTGCCTGGAGCCTGTTAAATGCTCAATAAATAATGATCACAGGAATGAACGCATGTTGAAAAGACCACAGCTCATTTTTTTTTTTTTTTTGAGACGGAGTCTCGTTCTGTCGCCCAAGCTGGAGCGCAGTGGCACGATCTTGGCTCACTGCAAGCTCCGCCTCCCGGGTTCACACCATTCTCCTGCCTCAGCCTCCCGAGTAGCTGGGACTACAGGTGCCCACCAACATGCCCGGCTAATTTTTTTGTATTTTTAGTAGAGATGGGGTTTCACCGTGTTAGCCAGAATGGTCTCGATCTCCTGACCTCATGATCCACCCGCCTCGGCCTCCCAAAGTGCTGGGATTACAGGTGCGAGCCACTGCTCCCGGCCAACCACAGCTCATTCGCACACCATCTGCTCAAAGCTCCTCTTGTCTGTCCTCTCCCCTTTCAGCCTCCCGCTGTCCACTTATTAAGTTTGCCTTTGTGGTTTAGCTTCATTAGATGTTTATCTGTGTAAAGATGTCTCAAGTGAGGGCTGACGATGTCAGGGCTCTTCTGTTAGCAAATGATAGAAACAGAAGTCAAACTAGCTTAAGCAAAACTGAGAGTGTGTGGGTTTAGCATGTGTGGGGAAGGATCAGGGATGGCTTGAGGTTGGGAATAGGGTGAGGCTCAGAGACAGGACCTAGATCAAGCTTGAGATGGGGATCAGCGATTGATGTTGAAATCAAAGATGGGGTGGGGGCAGGGATGGGGTGGCAGCTTGGGAGGAGGTCAGAGAAGGATGAATGCCAGGAATCGGGAGAGATCTACAAGGAGGGAGAGTAAGAGTCAGGGTTGCAGTGAGGTGTTGGGAACAGGGAGATTCAATATGGAGCTGGGACCAGATACAGTGTGAGGCTTTGGAATGGGATAAGTGTAGGGGAGTGGTGAGGCTCAGGGAGGGGGTGTCAGGCCTAGAATGAATGTCAGGGAAGGCTTAGTAGCTACGAGGCTGGAGCAGAAGACATGCCTGGTAGGGTCATCACCCCATATGGGGTATTATCTAAGATGCTCTTCCAGGGGCCAGGACTGAGGCTCCTCAGTCTGTCTTGCTTGAGGCTCTCCAGGCAGGTGAGTGAGGAGTGAGTTAGGCACTCGAGCCCTAAGAAATAGACCTGATTCAGCAGAGAAGACAAGAGGGATACAGATGATGCAGAGAGAATCTAGGGCAGAAGGCTGAGAACTGGAACCTCCTTTTCCTCTCTTCCCTCCTCTAATCCCCCTCCACCTCTCCTACTGTTTCCTCAAAGTCCAACTTCCTCCTTCTTCACCTATGCCCCTGCCAGGATGATTCCATCAGGGGCTTCCATGTTGGGTCCAGGGGAAATGCAAATTACTCATAAGAGCATGAAAAATGCTCAGCCTCACTAGGAACTTGGGAAATGAGGCTCAAACAGCAACAAAACAACTCAGAAGTGCTTTATACAGGGGAAGGATATAGTGGACTCTTCAAACAAGTGCAACATTTTTTGATTAGATTTTTTTTTTTTTTAAATGAGACAGAGTCTTGCTCTGTCACCCAGGCTGGAGTGCAGTGGTGCAGACACAGCTCACTGCAGCCTCAACCTTCTGAGTTCAGGTAATCCTCCCAACTCAGCTTCCAGAGTAGCTTGGACCAGAGCTGTGTGCCATCATGCCCAGCTAATTTTTAAAATTTTTTGTAGATATGGGGTCTTGCCACATTGCCCAGGCTGGCCTTCGACCTCTGAGCTCAAGTGATCTGCCTGCTTCGGCCTCTTAAAGTGCTGGGATTACAGGTGTGAGCCACTGCACCCAGGTTGATTGGAAATTTTAATGCAGCCTGTAATTTTCTGGGTATAGCTCAAGACACAAATGATTTGGATTTCAGATTTTTAAAAAATGTCAGGATTTTGGTACTTAGTTAACAACATATTGAAGTATCAAAAACTGATATTTCAATTACTAGATAGGGTGAGGATTAGATCTGGTCAGAGGCAGGGAGAGTGTTTGCCTTAAGGAGGGACTCACTTGTCTAGGATAGGGCTGGGACTAGGGATGGGGTGAATCTTAGGACAGGAGTGGGGGTCAGAAATGGGAGGGGTCAGTGATGAGATTGGGATTATGGAGCAGATGCATATCAGGGTAAGGTGAGGGATGGGGATTAGGAGGTAACAGCATGTTCTGCACAATGCTTCCCGATGTTAAAATTCTAAAATTTGTTTTGTAGCCTTGGTGACAACATTTGAGACTCTAAATCAAATGTCAAAATCTACTGTTTTCCCCTAAACCAGTTCTCCTTCTGACCTACCACAGCCTCTCACCACCCCTTGCCCTCCATCCCCTGGCCCATTCTTGTTAATTCTAGCAAAAATACTAATTGATAATCCACATTTTATGCCATAGAGGTAAAATTTGCCCCTTTCTCAGCAAAGTAGTATTTCAACAAGAGTCTTTCAGAGACTGAAAAATCTCAAAGATGCAAATGAAGTAAAATGACAGTCTCCTCTTTGGTCTGAGGATTGTCCCAAAGATGCACCTTCCTAGAGAAGACCACTCACCAAGAGACAGTGGTGGAGCCCAGTCTTTTGTTGTTTCCGTGCAGAGGTCAGAGAGGCCACTCTGGGTTCCACCCAGAAAGCCCTAAGGAGCTAACAGTGGAGCTCTCAGCACCAATGTTTTCTTCCAGCTTGGTATTCAGTTTTTAAATCCAAAGTCTTCCTTCCAATCTTCAGGGTAGAAATGAATCAAAGACATAATAAAATAAAAAATAATGGAAATATGTTAACTCGACTTTTTAAGATTAAATTTTCTTTTTATTGTGTAAGTATTTCATACACATTGTTGAAAAAATGAAATGGCTTTATGAAGCTTATAACAAAAAACCAGCAGTCTTCCAGCTCCAGTCCCTGCAGACAAGGGCAGCAGCTGTCAGCTCTCCTAGCTGTTTCATCTGATAGTGATCTATATATTTCTAAATATCGTACTTGTTCTGCTAGTTTTTTCTTTTTTTTCTTTTTTTTTTTTTTTTTTTAATCTCACTCAGTCTCCCAGGCTGGAGCGCAGTGGCATGATCTCAACTCACTGCAACCTCCACCTCTCTGGTTCAAGTCATTCTCCCACCCCAGCCTCCTGAGTAGCTGGGACTATAGGCGTCTGCCACTATGCCTGGCTAATTATTGCATTGTTTTGGTAGAGACAGGGTTTCACCACGTTGGCCAGGGTAATCTTGAACTCCTGACCTCAAGTGATCCCCCCACCTCAGCCTCCCAAAGTGCTGGGATTACAGGTGTGAGCCACTGTGACCAGCGCTCTGCTAGTTCTTGTTTTTTTCCCCCTCCAGGTTTAGGTATCATCACCGACTCTCTCTTTTGACTTTGAGAATGTAATATTCTCCCAATCTCTCTCCTGCTTTCACCTCCATCCAAGCAAACACAAATACTGCCTTCTCTATTCTCCAGAAACAGATACCACCTTTTTTGGTTAAGTCAACCTTCAATTTTTTGTTATTATCACTGGGTAAAAGATTATTCACAGTTGGGTTCAATGTTTACACTTCCTTTCTTTGTACAAGTTTTGTTTTCCCTGCAGTTGAGGAGAGGACGTTCCATGTATTTATCATGACATCAGTTCCAATGTCTCCCTCAACACATCCACATTCAGCAGATAATCTATTAATTTTTCTTTCTCGAAGACCTCTCTCCTGGAGTCCTTCATTGTCTTCTTCCAACCTGGACAGGTGACTCTTAGGGAAGGGGCCAGTTCCTCTTTCCTAAGTTGCTTTGACTATGTTTCCAGAGAAATTTTAGAATCTGCTTATCAATTTCTATAAAACACCCAGCTGGGATTTTGATTTGGATTATGTAGAATCCATGGATCAATTTAGAGAAAATTGACACTATAGTATTGAGTCTTCTAGTCCATGGGCAAGATATCTTTCTCCATTTAAGTCTTCTTTAATTTTTTGCAAAGGATGTTTTATAGTTCTTGGTACATAAATCTTGTACTTATTTTGCTAAATTTGTCCCTAAGTATTTTATGGGTTTTTTGGATGCTATTACAAACGATATCTTAAAAAGTTTTCATTTCCCAAGTTTTTTTTGGTCACTGTAGCATATAGAAATGTAGTTGCAGTATGTATATTGACCTTGTAACTTGGGACCTAAGTAAATTCATTTATTAGTTCTAGCAGCTTTTTTTTTTTTTTAAAGATTGCTTTGGATTTTAACTGTATGCAATCATTTCAGCATTTAAATCTTCTTTTTAGTTTTAGAATTCATGATGTATACCTTGGTGGTGCTTTTCTTCATTCATTGTGCTGGGCACTTGGTAAATTTTCTTAATCTGGAAGTTTAGGTTATATAAATTTATCTGGTATTAGTTCTTTGACAGTTTTCCACCCTTTGTTTTCCTTATTCTTTAATTTTCTTTTAAAGAATTTTTTTGTTTTTATTTTTGAGATAGGATCTTACTGTATCACCCATGCTGGAATGCAGTGGCCTAATCTCAGTTCACTGCAGCCTTGACCTCCCACTCAAGGAATCCTCCCACCTCAGCCTGTTAAGTAGCTGGGACTACAGGTGTGTGCCACCATGCCTGCCTGGCTAATTTTAAATTCTTTAATAGAGTCGGGGTCTCCCTATGTCACCCAGGCTGGTCTCCAACTCCTGGGCCCAAGTGGTCCCCTCACCTTGTCTTCCAAAGTGCTAGGATTACAGGTTGAGCCACTGCCCCCTGCCTATTTAAAAAAAAAAATTAAAAAATCCTCCTACCTCAGCCTCCCTAGTAGCTGGGGCTACAGGCATGCAACACCACCTTTGGTTAATTTAAAAAAAAATTGTAGAGATAGAATCTTACTATGTTGCCCAGGCTTGTCTTGAACTCCTGGGCTCAAGCAATCCTCCTTCCTTGGCCTCCCAAAGTTCTGGAATTTCAGGCATGAACCACCAAACTTGACCTATTATAAAAAAAATTTTAGGGGCTTGGTGCAGTGGCTCATGCCTGTAATTACTGCCCTTTGGGAATCCAGGGTGGGAGGATCATTTGAGTCGAGGAGTTCAAGGCCAGCCTAGGCAACATGGTGAAACCCCATCTCCACAAAAAAATACACACATGCACAAAATTAGCTGGGCATGGTGGCGTGCACCTACTCTGGAGGCTAAGGTGGGAGGATCGTTTGATCCTGGGAGGCAGAGGTTGCAGTGAGCCAAGATTGCACCACTGCCTTCCAGCCTGGGCAACAGAATGAGACCTTGTTGTCTCAAAAAAAAAAAAAAAATACTCCTGCCTTAGCCCCCAAGTAGTTGGGAGTACAGGGACACACCACCACCTCTGGCTAATGTTTAAACTTTTTTTTGTAGAGATGGAGTCTCACTACATTGCCCAGCCTGGTCTCGAATCACTGGCCTCAATTGATTCTCCCAACTCTACCTCTCAAAGTGTTGGGATTATAGCTGTGAGTCACTGTGCATGGCAAAAAATATAGTTATTTTAAAGTCAAATCCAAATTGCTGTATTATCTTTAGCTCCTCAGGTGTGAATTCTCCCATTTGCTGTTGACTGACTGTTGATCGCGATGACTGTCAGCTCTTTGTAACATTTTGTTGTGAATTCATCTTTTGAAGGTATCTTTTTTTTTTCATGGGAGTCTTGCATGTGCCCTGGATTATGAAGAAGTCTATACAGGGTGGCTTTATGGCTGCACCTGCTGGGGCCTTACTGGGTTACACGGCTCAGAGCATTTTTTGTTATTGATATTTCTTGGCCCTAAGTTTCCACACCATTGCAAATGGCAGATTTAGGTCCTCATCACTTGATACTAGGGCTTGAGATTCTGAAATGCTCCTCAGTTGGCCCCTTTCCTCTCACGACCTAGGAAGGCAGCTCACTTGGGGGTTGTGTCTCAGGCTGCAAAGTGCTTTTCTATCCCCATTCAAGGGCATGGCAGCTCTTTCTTGGTCCTGACATTTTATAGGCAATCAAGTTACAGTTCCTGCTATATATGGGGCCTCTAGGGTCACTGGTATTATCATTCCCATCCTTAAGGCACATGATCAATTTTAGTATCTTTCTGGGTTCCTCTGGTTTTAATCCTACCCCCTGATAAGCCCATACATTTTTAAACTCCCTCTTCATTTCTGGCCCTTGGAGATTTTTTCTGTCTCCCTTGCCTGCTTTTGATCTCAGATATTTATTTTTTAAAATTAATTAATTCATTCATTCATTTTTGAGACAGAGTCTTGTTCTATTGCCCAGGCTGGAGTGCAGTGGCATGATCTCAGCTCACTGCAACCTCTGTCTCCCGGGTCCAAGCAATTCTCCTGCCTCAGCCTACTGAGTAGCTGGGATTACAGGCACCCACCACCACGCCCAGCTAATTTTTGTATTTTTAGTAGAGACAGGGTTTTGCCATGTTGGCCAGGCTGGTCTCAAACTCCTGACCTCAGGTGATCCTCCTGCCTCAGCCTCCCAAAGTGTTGGAATCACAGGCGTGAGCCACCACGCCCAGCCTAGTTTTAAAAATTAGAAAGAATTTTATTTAGGATGCCTATGGAGGGCATCCTTGTATTGCTGTGTTGCTCCTATGCCTCCTCAGTCCATTATCATGACCAGAAATCAGTACGAATTCAGACAGCACATCAAACAAAAAACAAAGTTCCTTTTCTTGTATTTTATTTCCCTTTCTTATGTTAAAACTTTCTTCCAGAAAACGTTACGTACCCCAGGAGGATACATTGACGGGATTTCTAGGTAACCCACAGTGTGTACGTGCATGTTGCTTATGCATGGGTGCATACGTATATCCGTTTTGGGGATGAATGATCCAATGTTATTCCAGAACTATCACCCCCTTCTTTTAGCCAGGCTTGCATCAGGGGGATGGAAGAAGTAAGATCTAGAACGTAAATGGGGAGGGGCCTCTGAAGAAATCTAGTCACTTCCGACATAGGAAGGAATTGTGTTGCCCAACTGAAACCTAAGAGGCCACATCCGTACCTCTCCCTTGGTTCCCATACTGTAAACAACATGGCTGTCTTTAAAGGTATTGCTCCAGCTTTAAAGGTATTGTGGGTGTGGGGAGATGAGGCAGGTACAGGTCTCAGGGCTGTGCAGTGCAGGGTTCCCCACTTGGCCAGCATCCTTGAGCACTCCTCTGAGTGGGACCCTGGCAAGACTCAGCATGTACTGTCTTTGTGCACATTCCCACATGTTCCGAAGTGAGAATCCGCTAGTTGTCTGATTATGTAACAAATGCTTATTTGCATCCAACTCTGTGTTAGGTATTAAAGTAATGGGTGGCGCGGTGGCTCACACCTGGAATCTCAGCACTTTGGGAGCTGAGGTGGGTGGATCATCTGAGGTCAGGAATTCAAGACCAGCCTGGCCAACATGGTGAAACCTGGTCTCTACTGAAAATACAAAAATTACCTTGGCGTGGTGGTGGGCGCCTGTAATCCCAGCTACTCGGGAGGCTGAGAAAGGAGAATCGCATGAACCCAGGAGGAAGAGGTTGCAGTGAGCCAAGATTGTGCCATTGCACTTCAGCCTGGGTGACAGAGCAAGACTCTATTTCAAACAAACAAACAAACAAACAAACAAACAAACAAACAAACAAACAAAGTAATGTACTAAAAAGAAGTAAAATCTAAGGGGACAAAGGAAGTGAGTGAATGGAGGATATGTGAGGAGTTTATGAAACTTCCTGTAGGGTCATTGGAAAAAAGAGATCTATTTGGGGGTCCTAGTGTACCACAAGCCGAACTTGAAGATTTGGAAAAATGTTTCTAATTAAATAAAACAGAGCAAAAAGACAGACTTAGTTGCTGTGTTGCTGTGTTACTTGAATTTTCACTTAAATTTTCAGAATCTTGGTTTCCGCTCCCATAAAATGAAGTTTGATTAGGCAAGCTTCCTTTCAGTTCTAAGAATGGGGGATGCTCTAAATCTAAGAGTGTACTGCGATGGACAAACAGCACTATAGCTCTAGTGAACATGACATGAAACGTCTATCTTTGCCCAGATTATGATTATCTGCAATTAGGTGTCCTGTGAAGGTCGATTCTTACTATGTGTTTTCCAGGTAGCTGCTGGCCAAGTCTGACCTGAGGAGTTCCTAGGAGGCCTTTCTCTGTCCCCTTCTCTTTCTCCTCTCTTCCACCTCCCCATCCAATATTTCCCTCTCTGGTCTGTCAGCCATTCTTTTATTTGGCCTAGGCAGGCCTCTTAGAAAAAGAGCAAATGCTGCTGGGTTGGGGGAATTCTTTCAGTCATTAAGCCAGGGATGAGAATGGAGTTTTGAAAGTGTTCTCCAGCATAGGATCCTCTATTCTAAGCCTTCAAGGTCATGAGCAAACTGGCACACTCCAGTCCAACGTGTTAAGCTCAGCCTCTCACTAACAGGTAGGTCCGTGCTCACTGATATGACCCCACTTTGGATTTAGGAATAGCCTCTTAGATGCTAACATTAATCTGTTGGAAGATTTTGCAAGGAGAGAGAGAGGAGTAATCTGGGATTCCTGAGGGCTTTGTTGCAAAGGAAGAGCAATGAGTTGTTGAAAGGGACCCAGGCCGGGGGCAGCGGCTCACATCTGTAATACAACACTTTGGGAGGCTGAGGCGGGTGGATCACTTGAGGTCAGGAGTTTGAGACCAGCCTGGCCAACATGGCAAAACCCTGTCTCTACTAAAAATATAAAAATTAGCCAGGCGTGGTGGCGCACGCCTGTATTCCCAGCTACTGGGGAAGCTGAGGCAGGAGAATCGCTTGAGCCCAAGAGGTGGCGGTTGCAGTGAGCTGAGATTGCGCCACTGCACTCCAGCCTGGGTGACAGAGCGAGACTCCGTCTTAAAAAAAAAAAAAAAAAGCACCCAAAGGTCAGCTGCTTCTGCCCTACTTCCATGGAATTGTCACTTTGATCCCTGAGTTCTATTTTAGATTCTACAACACAAGGAGAACCCTTATCTAAATCCTTATATGTACAGTGTGTTTCCCATGATATTGTAATTGAAGATTTACTCTGTGCCAGGCACTGAAAAAAACACTTTTACTTTATTTAATGGTCATCAAGACCTGATGGTGGGAATTATTATTATCCTTATTTTATAGAAGAGGAAAATAAGGGCCAAAGAGATTAAGTCCCTTACTCAAGGTAACAGCAGTGGGTAAGTGGCAAAACTGGAGTTTAAGTCAAGGACTAGCTGCCTTCGGAGTCTGAGCTCTCAACTGCAGTGTGACACACGGAGAGGTGCTGTGGTGGAGAGTGAGCCACGGAGTGAATTTGCGGTAGCCTAGGGCTTAGTCTATCCCGACTTGAGATCTTGTGATCTTGAGCAAGTAATTTAACCTCTCTGGACCCCTCCCTCCTTGAAGGGATGGCAGCATTGGAAGCTTGTCAAGGTTCAGGGTAATATATGCCAGGCTCTCAGGGTAGACTAGGGTCTCCATAAATGGCAAACATTATATATCATAGCAGAGAAATCTTGGAAAGGCAAGTCCACTGGGAAATCGGGATGTAACTTCAAATCCTCTAACTGTGATGGCAGTGTTTCCTACATGATGTCATAACTCCAGGGAACTTGGAGGAGAGTTGGGATATACCTCTTTCCAAGAGATGCTTTGAGATGAAAAGATAAAACTTGGAAAGGTGATCAAGGTATATCCTTATTCCTGTGACATCCATTTTTTTCTCTCCTAGATCGCCCATCAGCGCACAACCCGCTGTAGGAGTTCCCATCTTATAACAACCCTCCCTTGATCCCACATCACATCAGCTACGGTCCTATTTTTCTGCTCCACTTCGCAGCTAATGTCTGAGGCCCGCTGCCCAAGGGGTACTTCAAGTCCGTGAGGGGAGATTAGCAACACTGAGCAGAGTCTCAGTTTGAACCTAAACTGGTTTCACTCTGGAATTCACGTAAGTCAATGCAAGCAACGTCCCTGAAAGAAATGAAGAGTTGAGAGCTCTTAGGGAGGAGCTCATTTCTGGGGGTCAGGAGGAAAGCACACAGGCCTGCTGAAGGCAATGCTTCAGGTTTGGGGCTTAGAGAGACCTTGAGGGTTACAGGAGTTGAGTGCTGAGGCCAAGACCAGCCCAGGTCCAGGGCTTCTCACCTGAGTAGTAGGGAGATGGGGCTGGGAGGGAAAGTGAAAAAAACTGGGGAGATTTTGGCAGTGCCAGCAACACACTCAGGGAAACCTGGCCCTATTCCCCTGCAGGTGGCTGGGCTGGAATTGGTAGAGGGTGGAGGCCAACATGGTAAATGGGTGCAGGCAACCTCAGGGATGCATGTGGGAGGAAGGACCTGGGGAGGCTACCTGGGGTGCTGAGTCACAGGTTGGCTCACGGGGTACACAGGTACAGAGTGTGAACACAGAAAGAGCCAAAAAAAAAAAAAAAGGTAAAAAAAGAAAAAAAGCACTCATATTTCCACCACTCAAAGTCAACCCAGTGCACATTTTGGTTTATTGCCTTCTAGCATTAAAAAACAATAAAGAGTTTATTTTTCAGAGCAGTTTTAGGTTCACAGCAAAATTGAACAGAAAATCTTCTAGTATTTTTTCTTCACTTTACTTTTTTTTTTTTTTTGAGTCAGAATTTTCGCTCTTCTCGCCCAGGCTGGAGTGCAATGGTGCGATCTCGGCACACTGCAACCTCTGCCTTCTGGGTTCAAGCGATTCTCCTGCCTCAGCCTCCTGAGTAGCTGGGATTACAGGCACCTGCCACCATGCCCGGCTGATTTTTGTATTTTTAGTAGAGATGGGATTCACCATGCTGGCCAGGCTGGTCTCGAATCCTGACCTCAGGTGATATACCCGCCTTGGCCTCCCAAAGTACTGAGATTAAAGGCGTGAGCCACTGTGCTCAGCCACATTTTTTCATTGTGGTATTTCTTTTTGAATGTTTCAATGTCATATGTGATCGTATCACCACAATGTCTTGTCAGTACAGCTTAGGTTCATACTATGTTCGTTGAATAATTTAATGCAGTTTTCATGTTATTACGTTTTAATCTTTTTTTCATTTTAAAAAATCAGCCTACATAGTGCTTTGATTTCATGTTATTATCATATTTAACATTTCCTTGCCTGTTATATTCCTCCCACTTAGTGATTTTCTCCGGCTTTCTCCTGGCCTCTTGTTATTTCGGTCACTTTCCTCTCTAGCTTGCCATCCCAAGGTTGTGCATAGTCTTGCTTTCTCTCTCCCAGCTAGATGCCTCCCATCGACCTAAGAAACTAAGGCTGCTGGCCGGTCGCGGTGGCCCAAGCCTGTAATCCCAGCACTTTGGGAGGCCGAGACGGGCGGATCACGAGGTCAGGAGATCGAGACCATCCTGGCTAACACGGTGAAACCCCGTCTCTACTAAAAAATACAAAAAACTAGCCGGGCGAGGTGGCGGGCGCCTGTAGTCCCAGCTACTTGGGAGGCTGAGGCAGGAGAATGGCGTAAACCCGGGAGGCGGAACTTGCAGTGAGCTGAGATCCGGCCACTGCACTCCAGCCCGGGCGACAGAGCGAGACTCCATCTCAAAAAAAAAAAAAAAAAAAAAAAAAGAAACTAAGGCTGCTGGGCTGGAGGTTCCTCAGCAATTTGACGCCTCATCAGCATCCACACTTACTCTCCTCTCCTCCCTGTCCCTTATGTGATGTCCCGGGAGGAGGTGGCCTCCACTCCTTCTATTCGGTTGAATCCCCCTGCAGTGCCTGATCCACCCACCTCCTCAGCAATGTTGAACCAGCTCTGGCTTCCTGCCCCCTCTTAACCCACTGTTGTGTCAACCTCTCCCAGTCTTCAGTTCCTCCCCTAGGTCTCTGCATATGGGATTTCCGGACAACACTTCCTCTCTGTAGAATTTGACCCTATTCATATCCTTTCTTCATTTATGAAAAAGAAATGGAGCAATGTCTGTGTGTCAGGCCTCCTGCAGTACCTGAGGAACAGCAGGAGCAAAACCTGCCCTACAAAAGCCTAAATCCACACCTCTTGCCTGATTTTTTTTTTTTTTTTTTTTTTGGAGACAGAGTCTTGCTCTGTTGCCCAGGCTGGAGTACAGGGCGTGATCTTGGCTCACTGCAAGCTCTGCCTCCCAGGTTCACACCATTCTCCTGCCTCAGCCTCCTGAGTAGCTGGGACTACAGGTGCCCGCCACCATGCCCAGCTAATTTTTTGTATTTTTAGTAGAGATGGGGTATCACCATGTTAGTCAGGATGGTCTTGATCTCCTGACCTCGTGATCCACCCGCCTCAGCCTCCCAAAGTGCTGGGATTACAGGTGTGAGCCACCACGCCTGGCCTCCTCTTGCCTGATTTTTTAAAAAAACACAAATCCCCAGATTCACAGTATGAAAAGGAGAAAATTTACGTATAAAAGATTATTTTGGGGGTTAGTGGTTGTGGCTCACACTTGTAATCCCAGTGTTTTGAGACACCCAGGTGGGAGGATCATTTATAGCCAGAAGTTTGAGACCAGCCTGGGCAACATAGTGAGACCCCTGTCTCTATAAGAAATTAACACAATTAAAAAACATTAAAAAATGAGAAGATTCAGAAAAACTAAAGAAGACCGTAAGAGTCTATTTCCTCACTTATAGATAACCACTGTCAACTTGTGGTATATCCTGCCGTACCTTGGTCTATGCATATAACACTTTAAAAAACAAAACAAAAATGTGGTATTTTGTAGCCTTGTTTGTTTTCCTCTCAGTACCATCTGTTTTGCCATAACACCATACAGTATTCCTAGGAAATTTCGTTGTACCAAAAGTGTCTTAAGGGGAGAAGAAGTGTTGTAATCCAGAGAGCTCAAATTCACAATAACAGTTATTGCTTTCTAGAAACGTACATAATGATAATTTTTGAAGATAGTTAAGTCTATGGCTATAAGCCCTAAATATCACCAAGCAAATTCAGAGTTGATGAAGTCCACCTTTTACTCAAAAGACGAGTTTTCTCTTATTATCCCTGATGTGTAGAGTCTCCTGTCATTTTATAAACTGTCACCTTCAAGTTCTCCCTAAGATGCAACCCTAAGTCATTACTTTCTCAAGTCTTCTGAGATTCCAAGAGGGACCAGCACCAGGAGCAGGAAGGTGGTGCCTTTCTCAGGCTTGCTGTTTCTGGGGCCACTGATTCCTCACCTTTATGTCATTTGGCAGGTCTGTGTCACTCTTCTTTCTAGGCCCACCACCTCTCCCTGCCTTTTTCTGCCTGTAGATGCTCCCTGAATTTACATCACCCCAGATCAACTGACAAGTCCAAGTAGCATCGCGGTTACCCACTTCCAGGAAAGCAATTGTGGTTGGCTCAGCTATGGTCAGGGAGGCGCCTCCAGGAGAAGGCAGGAAAGGGTGGAAGAAGGAAGACCAGTTAGGAGGTTATTTCAGTCATTCCAAGAGAGAGGTGATGGTGGCTTGGATGAAGGTGATAGGGGAGGAGATGGTGAAAGGTGGTCGGATTTCCACTCCCATCAGGAGCGCAGCAGAGCATTATTTTCTCACATGTCATGCTTCCCCTTGCTTCAAGTTCTATTTCTCAGGCCTCCTCTTTTTATCCAGAGTCTTTGGCTTCTTTTCAGTCCCCTTTGAAAGCCCCTCTTCCTCTTTTAGTCCCTCAAATGCTGGCATTCTCCAAGATTCTGTTCTCTCCCATTTTCTGCCCTTTCTCTGTTTCCCAGTTTCCCTGTGTGATGTCATCTCCTCCTGTGGCTTTAATGTGCCATCTCTGGGAGAATGATCTCTGAAAAAGTGTGTGGAGGCTCTGAAAAATGTTTTTCCTGGGCTCCCAAAGCTAAGTGTCCCAATGCACAGTGACACATCTACTTGTACTCTCACCACCAGAATTGAAGCCAACATCTTCCCCCAAAACCTGTCCCTTTAAGCCATTTGTCCAAGCTATAGGCTGAAGAATCCTGTTTGAATCCTTCTGTTTTTCTCACTGCCCCATCCTCCTTCCAGTTGCTAGCCAAGTCCTGTTGGACTTGCCTTAAAGATCTCTTGAACTTACCCCTATCTCCACCCCCATTGTTGTTCCAGGTCTTCACTACCTCTGCTCTAGCCTCCTAACTGGACTCCTGCCTTGAGCCTTTACCTCTTTCTATGTATTCACACACAAGCTCAGGGGAGTGATGGGATTGTATTATCCATTTGCTGAAAGCTCTTCCAGGGCTCCTGTTGCCTGTGAGATAAAGTGCAAACGTTTTAGCTCAGCACTCAAAGCCCTTTGTGGTTTGGTCTTGCCTTCTGGGCCAGGTGCATGTCTTATCTATTTCATCCCACATCTGGAATGGCCTTTGCTCTGGTCATTCTAGATTCCTTAGTTTTCCCCTGATGCCTCATGTCTTCTGCCATTGACTGGATTTCTTTTGTTGTAAGGGACAGAAACCTGCTTTGAAAAGGCTGAAGCCAAGAGGAATTTAGCAGAAGGATCAAAGGGTATCTGATGGGCCCCAGGGTCCTGAGATTCCATGATTTTCTCAGGCTCACTATCTTTGGGGCCACTGATTCCTCACCTCTACTTCATTTAGGGGATCTGTGTCACTCCTCTTTTTAAGCACACTATCTTTCCCTGCCCTTTTCTGCCCATGGACACTCCCTGAGTTTACATCACCCCAGATCCACTGAAAAGTCCAGGTGGCATTACAGGCTCACATTTCCAGGAAAGCAATTGTGATTGGCCCTGCTATTAGCTATAGCCAGGGAGGCAGCCTCATGGAGAACAAACACAGCTTGGAGAAAGAAGGCTTGGAGGGACAGCCCCAGAAAAATCCCCAAATTCTCCATGTGAATCTTTATGTATACTATTTCCTGTCATTGGATACCCTTCCCTGTGTCTTCATCTGGCTACATTTTTTTTTTTTTTTAAATTGAGACAGAGTTTGACTCTGTTGCCCGGGATAGAGTGCAGTGGTGTCATCTCAGCTGACTACAATCTCTGCTTCCTGGGTTCAAACGATTCTCCTGCATTAGTCACCCAAGTAGCTGGGACTACAGGTGTGCACCACCACGTCTGGCTAATTTTTGTATTTTTAGTAGAGACTGGGTTTCACCATGTTGGCCAGGCTGATCTCAAATTCCTGATCTCAAGTGATTCACCTGCCTTAGCTTCCCAAAGTACTGGTGAGCCACCTCACTCGGCCCATCTGGCTAAATCCTATTCATCCCTTAAGAGTTAGACCTTCCCAGAAGCCTCCTTTGGCTGAGTTAGGAGACCCCTCCATGTGTTCCTGTAAATCCATAGCAAACCTTGATTCGAACACATCATATTTGGGTCATATCCATTGATTTCTTGTCTGTCTCTCAGTAGACCATGAGATCCTTGGGGGTAGGCTCAGAACCTGTTCATCTCCTTTTCTCTAGAGTCAGGGGAAGAACCAGGTCTAAAATAAGGACAGATTCAATTTTTTTTTTTTTTTTTTTTTTTTTTTTTGAGACAGTCTTGCTCTGTCAGCCAGGCTGCAGTGCAGTGGTGCCATATCAGCTCACTGCAACCTCTGCCTCCTGGGTTCAAGTAATTCTCCTGCCTCAGCCTCCTGAGTAGCTGGGATTACAGGCATGTGCCACCACATCTGGCTAATTTTTGTATTTTTAGTAGAAGCAGGGTTTCACACCATGTTGATCAGGCTGGTCTCGAACTCCTGACCTTGTGATCCACCCGCCTCAGCCTCCCAAAGTGCTGGGACTACAGGCGTGAGCCACCGTGCCTGGCTGATAGGTTCAATTTTTAAATGAAGGAGCCAAACAGCCTTTTAGTTTTCATCCACCCTGGGCAGGACGCAGGGCATGTGATAGAAAAAAAGAGAATGCCACAGCTAGCTTGCTTACGGCATTGGCTGCCTGTTCCTCATAGCTCATAAGAGTCCCACGAGTATCAACCCTCAGGAAGCTACGTAACTTAGGATTCATTTTCTGCAACACTACAGGGTTATCTGTGGCTTTGTAGATTAAAATTGCCCAATCTCACTTATTAGGTGGTGTAAATAAATGAATGGCTAAAAGTAGAATAAGCCTGGTTTAGAACAGATTTTATTAACTTAATTAGTTTTTTATTGAGACAGTCGTGTTCTGAGACCCAGGCTGGAGTGCAGGGGTATGGTTATGGCTCTCTGCAGCTTCCACCTCCTGGGCTCAAGGGATCCTCCCATCTCAGACTCCCGAGTAGCTGGGATCACAGGTGTGCACCATCATGCCTGGCTAATTTTTACAAATTTTTTGTAGAGATGGGGTCTCCCTATGTTTCCCAGGCTGGTCTTGAACTTCTGGGCTCAAGTGATCCTCCTGCTTCAGCCTTCCAAAGTGCTGGGATTATAGGTGTGAGCCACTATGCCTAGCTAGAACAGGTTTAAAAATGTCACAACGTTTGACTGGGTGCCGTGGCTCATGCCTGTAATCCCAGCACTTTGGGAGGCTGAGGCAGGCAGATCACCTGAGGTCAGGAGTTTAAGACCAGCCTGGCCAACATGACGAAACCCCGTCTGTACTAAAAATACAACAATTAACCTGGTGTGGTGGCAGGCATCTGCAATCCCAGCTACTCGAGAGGTTGAGGCAGGAGAATCGATTGAGCCTGGGAGGTGGAGGTTGCAGTGAACTGAGATTGCGCCACTACACTCCAGCCTGGGTGACATAGTGAGACTCTGTCTCAAAAAAAAAAAAAAAAAGTCACTACTTTTATATGACAGGCTAGTTGATGATGGCTGTGTGTATTTTGTATTAATACTATAGCTAGGATCTTTTTTGAACTTTATATCAAAATTTCTGTTTACAAAATTTAGCCCAAATTATTTTATTTGTGAACTTGAAACAAAATTAAAGATTTAAATAAAGATCAACAGCTAACATTTATTGAGAGCTTACCACGTTCTAGGCCCTGGGCTAAGTGCTTTATATATGTTTTTCTTAACTAACCTAATCCTTAAAATTACCTTATAAGGCTGGTTCTGTAATGAGCCCATTTTATGCAGGAGGAAACTGAAGCACAAAAGTTTAAGTAACTAGAGTTGGGATGTGCATTTAACATTCTGGCCCCAGGGCCTACACCCTTAACCACTCTGCTAGACCGCCTCAAGGCACAGTTTGGCACCTTTCTCCCAATACTTATTCATTAATGGTTGTTATTTCAGTTATGTCTTGTTCACCATACTTTAAAATAGTTTTTCTTTTAACACTTCTTAAATGTTTATGTTTTTGGGTAAAAAATGAAACATCTCTCTGTTTGAATACAAGGCATCTTGGCATTAAAAGCTCTTGCAAGAAGCTGTCATCATGCCAATGTTTACCACTAAACCAGCTCCAAATGTTTACTTGACTTGCATGATGAAGAGGAAAAAAACGAATAAGTGAAGGAGTAGCTTTAGGACTGTCCTCTGTGTCTCTATTCCTGGGTCTTCTTTTTCTCTGAATCTTTATCTACAGGTACTGGAAGAAAAAGGCCATGGGCATAATCTTATGAGTCTTGCCACCAGTCCCATAAGAATCATTTTCTCAGTGACTTGAGAGTGGCTTCCTGGTAGTGAGGAGGGTAATGAATGGGGAATCTGG
The DNA here is from genome assembly GCF_008728515.1 of Papio anubis. Taxonomy (NCBI): domain Eukaryota; kingdom Metazoa; phylum Chordata; class Mammalia; order Primates; family Cercopithecidae; genus Papio; species Papio anubis. The sequence goes on along the minus strand of NC_044985.1, from coordinate 101,947,126 downwards.
AGACCAATGTCCAGTGCTGCTTCTGTCACTTGTAGTTTGAGATCTCTTGCAAGTGTCCACCTGCTCTGGGCCTCCAGTCATTCACCTGTCAAAAGGGGAGGTCAGTTCAGAAGTGGATCTTCAAGATTCCTTCCACCCAGACAGGGTGGATTTAGGTAAAGCAGTTCAAGGCCACCACTCACACAAGTGATGAGTGGAGAGTGGAGAGTATGATATAAATAACACACTTCTGTGTGTATGTCCTAAACTGAATGAGCAGAATCTTCCCATAAACAGAGGGTTTCTGGGCACCCCTGACTGTGGTCCCTGGGAACTACTATGACATCGAGACCCCTGAGCCTTGCAGAAGATCCCTGGTAGCCTTGCTTATGCATTTTTGGCAGTTGGGTTGGACTGTTGGGCAAGCATGGAATTAGGCATGGGGAAGCGAGGTATTCCAAGTGCCATAGCTAGCTGTGCAGTCCAGCAGAGCAAATCCCTTAGCATGTTGCTTGACTTCTAAGAAAGTCCTCTGGAAATGCCAGCTGGGATCATGACTGTAGCAGAATAGACAAAAAACACTGGACAGACCACCTCGTGGGAACCAGGACTTTAGCCCTGTCTCTGGGTCTGCCTGGCACAGAGCCAGTGTTGATGGGAAGCTGGTTCTTCTGTTTATGAGCAGGGAACATGTCTGACATCAGACCTAGCAAGTCCCTGTTGAGAAATCAGTGGTGTGTTTGTCTTCTCCCGGAAGGTGCTCCTTTGTTCACGTTTCTGAAGCTGTCCTTAGTGGAGGGCCCTTGAGTTGGGGCCATGATTTCTGCTCCTTCCTGTTTTCCCTCTGGACTCCCATAGTTGCTCCACCTTGGGCAGATGGAATGACCACAAGAGGCTCCAATGCAAGGCCATCTTCTTTTTCGCTAGGCCAAAATCATGGCCGAGTGCCAAGACCAGCTCAGTCAGGAAGACCCTAACCCAGTGGCGCTAGAGGAATTAAAGACACACACACAGAAATATAGAGGTATGAAGTGGGAAGTCAGAGGTCTCATAGCCTTCAGAACCGAGAGCCCCGAACAGAGATGCACCCAGGTATTTATTAACAGCAAGTCAGTCGTTAGCACTGTTTCTATAGATATTAGATTAATTAAAAGTATCCCTTATGGGAAACGAAGGGATGGGCCAAAATAAAGGGGTGGGTCTGGCTAGTTATCTGCAGCAGGAACATGCCCTTAAGCCACAGATCGCTCATGCAATTGTTTGTGGTTTAAGACTGCCTTTAAGTGGTTTTTCCGTCCTGTGTGGGCCAGGTGTTCCTTGCCTTCATTCCGGTAAACCCACAACCTTCCAGCGTGGGCATTATGGTCATCATGAACATGTCACAGTGCTGCAGAGATTTTGTTTATGGCCAGTTTTGGGGCCAGTTTATGGCCAGATTTTGGCGGGCCTGTTCCCAACAGCTGGGTGTGGTGGGTCACATCTGTAATCCCAGCACTTTGGGAGGCCAAAGAGGGCAGATCATCTGAGATCAGGAGTTCGAGACCAACCTGGCCAACATGGTGAAACCCCGTCTCTACTGAAAATACAAAAATTAGCTAGGCCTGGTTGCGGGCACCTGTAATCCCAGTTACTTGTGAGGCTGAGGCAGGAGAATCACTTGAACCTGGGAGGTGGAGGAGCAGTGAGCTGAGGTCACACCGCTGCACTCCAACCTGGGCAAGAGCGAGACTGCCTCAAAAAAAAAAAAAAAAAAAAATCACCCTCAGAAACAATTCGAATTCCAAGAGGGCATTTCTCGTCTCCAGTTTGAGAGCTCTGCTGCTATTACTTCTGGGTTGGTGGGTTTTAAACTTGAGTCATGACCAGAGTCATCGGGGCTCCAGATCCTCAGGATCCACCCTCAGCCATACAGATTTGGTAGAACTGGAACCATCACTCTTAACTTGAAGCTTGGGTGGTGAATTGGATATCATCTGTGTTTTCCTCCAGACACACTCTCTACCTTTCTTTACTGTGTTCTATGCCCTGGGATGCTGACTACATGGACTATCTCAGGGCACTCCCTTGTCCTCTGGTTTCTGAGCTGAACCAATGGGAATCCTGGTGATACGGGAGTGGGGCAGGGAAGTGCTGGGTAGAGAAGGGTGGGGTCCCTGGTGAGGGATCCACTCTGGGCCTGTGTCCACGGACCTAAATGAGGAGAGTCATTTCTGTTGCATTTTCTAAGGTCACACTGGCCCCCTACACCCCCCTTCCTGTGCCCATATAAACCCGAGAGACCTTAGCAGGTACACACACACAAGTAGCTAGATGTCAAGAGGAGCAGAACAACACACCAACAGACACCAGGAGACACCAGCAGACACCAGCAGACACCAGCAGGCCATTGAGGGTGGAACAACACGGAAATCGGTTGGGGGTGGTAGGAGGAAAGGCTGGCTGCTGGGCAGCCTGACTCCAGGGGAAGACCACCTTCCCACTGCATCCTCCTTCTGGCTTCCCATCCACCTCGCTGAGAGCTACCTCCACCACTCAATAAAACCTTGCACCCATCCTCCAAGCCCATGTGTGATCTGATTTTTCTGGTACACTAGGGCAAGAACTTGGGATACAGAAAGCCCTCTGTCCTTGTGATAAGGCAGAGGATCTAATTGAGCTGATTAACACAAGCCACCTGCAGATGGCAGAACTGAAAGAGCACAGTGTAACACATGCCCACTGAGGTTTCGGGAGCTGTAAACTCTCAACCATAGGCGCTGTTGTGGGGTTGGAGCCCAAAAATGCTCCCCACGACCTGCCCACCTGCATGCTCCCCCTCGAGGTTTGAGCGGCGGGGCACTGAAGAAGCGAGACACACCCCTGTCATACGCCTTGCGAGAGGGATAAGGGAACTCCTCCTGTTTCACTGGTAAGAGATTGGGTTGAGCTCAACCCAAGGGGACCCAAGTGGGAGATGGGACTGAGTTCAGCCAATGGGAACTCTGGTGAGAGAGGCTTCAGGAACCCTAAACAGGAGCAGTGTCAAGTCGGGGCTTTTCTTTGCTCAGCCCTGTCCCTGCTGGTTGCTGGGGTTGGCACCTGTCAGGCAGCCCACATCATACTGCTGTCTCTTGGACTCCTGTCATGGTTCCTCACCTTGTTGCTTCAAGCCTAGGGATAGTGACTGCTCCCTACTGTCACGGTCCTTAGGGTACTGAATTTCACATTACTTTCCCCAAATCCTCCACACACTGTTGTTCAAGGTCCCTTTATTCAACTCTTACTGAAGTTGATAAAACTCTCTCTCCTTGCCTAGCTCAAGTGCACTGTCTAGTTTCTGCCAGGAAACTGGGGATTATCCATAAATCCATATTTTAAGCAAGAAGCCTATTATATTATATTTTATTTTATTTTGAGAAAGGGTCTTGCTCTGTTGTCCCAGTTGGAGTGCAGTGGCATGATCACAGCTCATTGCAGCCTCCACCTCCTGGGCTTAAATGATCCTCCCATCTCAGCCTCCTGAGTAGCTAGGACTACACATGTACGCCACCATGTCTGGCTAATTTTAAACATGTTTTGTAGAGATGGGGTCTCACTGATGCTCAGGATGGTCTCGAACTCCTGAGCTCAAGCAGTCCTCCTCCTGCCTTGGCCTCCCAAAGTGCAGGAATTACAGGCAGGAACCACCTGGCCAAGAAGCCCATTTTTAGCATGGAGTATTTTAGAAATGCTGTCCCAGGGCCATCAGTGGTACATAGTTCTTTTTTGGTCAAATATCAACAAGCCTCTTTATTACTTAACTCATTTGGGACTAAGGTGATGTTTTTCAAAAAGCAACTTTACCAGGAAATGAAGTAAAAAAAAGAATATGAATATTGTTCAAGAAAGAATATAAAACATAGAAATGGTCATGTCCACAAAGCCCAGCTTCTTTGCCTATAAGGAGGCCTGTGCAGACCCCTCCAAAATCAGCCTCAGCTCTTTCGTTTTTGGAAAAATACAGCCCCAACCAAATAAATGGAAACAATGCAAAACTGTACAAACCAGTGATGAACCCCATCCTCTAGTTCTCTCCAGCCTAACTCCTACTGACAGCTTGCTATATGTTCTCTCAGACGTTTTTCTGAACATTTACAAACCCATATATAGATTAGAGTGTTTTTTACACAGGCAGGTAAGCCATTTACTACACATGCTGTTCTACCTTCCTTTTTCTTTTCTGTTGTTGAATTTTTTTTTTTTTTTGAGACGGAGTCTCAATCTGTGGCCCAGATTGGAGTGCAGTGGCCGGATCTCAGCTCACTGCAAGCTCTACCTCCCGGATTTACGCCATTCTCCTGCCTCAGCCTCCCGAGTTGCTGGGACTATAGGCGCCTGCCACCTCGCCCGGCTAATTTTTTGTATTTTTTAGTAGAGACGGGGTTTCACCATGTTAGCCAGGATGGTCTCGATCTCCTGACCTCATGATCCGCCCGTCTCGGCCTCCCAAAGTGCTGGGATTACAGGCTTGAGCCACCGCGCCCGGCTGTTGTTGCAATTTTAAACACTGTATTTGAGCAAACAGCAATTCATGAATCATCTGCCTTCCTTTTCCATCCAACATTATTTCTTGAAGATCTTTCCATGTCCATTCACAGAATTACTTCATTATTTTTATATTACATTATATTTAATTTATTTTTTTTTAGACAGAGTCTCCCTCTGTCACCCGGGCTGGAGTGCAGTGACATGATCTCAGCTCACTGCAACCTCTGCCTCCTGGGCTCAAGCGATTATCGTGTCTCAGCCTCCTAAGTAGCTGGGATTAGAGGCACTTGCCACCATGCCCGGCGAATTTTGTATTTTTAGTAGAGGTGGGGTTTCACCTTGTTGGCCAGGCTGGTCTCAAACTCCTGAGCTCAAATGATCCACCTGCCTCGATCTCTCAAAGTGCTGGGATTATAGACATGAGCCGCTACGCCTGTCCCTACTTCATTATTTTTAAAGATTGTTTTAAAGAACGGTTTACTGAGATATCACTAACCTACTATCAGATTCAGTCTGTCCTAAGAATACCATCCAGTAAATTTTAGTAAATTTACAGAGTTGTGCAACCATCACCATAATCCAGGTTTAGGATATTTCCATCACTCCAAAGGGAACCCTGGTGCCTGTTTGTAGTCAATCCCTTTTCGCACCCTCAACTCCAGGCAACTGCTCATATGCTTTCTGTCTGTATAGATTTGTCTTTTCTGGACATTTTATGTAAATGGAATCATACAATATGTGGTCTTCTGATCAGTGGCTTCCACCTTGCATGTTTTACTTTTATTTTATTTATTTATTTTTTGAGACAGAGTCTCGCTCTGTTGCCCAGGCGGGAGTGCAATGGCACGATCTCCTCTCACTGCAACTTCCACCTCTCTGATTCAGGTGATTTTCCTGCCTCAGTCTCTCAAGAAGCTGGGATTGCAGGAGTGCACCACCACGCCTGGCTAATTTTTATATTTTTAGTAGAGATGGGGTTTCACCATGTAGGCCAGGCTACTCTCAAACTCCTGACCTCACGTGATCCACCCACCTCGGCTTCCCAAAGTGCTGGGATTACAGGTGTGAGCCACTGCGCCTGGCCGTACTTTCCATGTTTTAAACATCGTTTTCAAAGCACTGCATTCACAGTATTCCACAGTGTGGCTGCACCTTCAAAGTGTTTCTAACCAATTCCCCATTGATGAATATTTAGGTTGTTTCTGAGCTTTGACTTTTATTAAAAAATGCTGTGATGAATATCCTGTACACATTTATCCACCTAGATGTGTATTTCTATAGGATAGATTTGTAGTAGTATAATTCTTGGATCAGAGATAGTGTGCATTAAAGTATGTATCACAAAATTGCCTTCTTGAAAGATCGTTCCTAATTCCTCTGCTACTGGCAGTGGATGATAATATCTTCTAATCTGGTGAATTCTGATCCCCAAACTACACCACACAAAAGCTTGCAGTCCACTCCCTGCAGTGGTTCCTTGAAATGACCCAGGTTGTCCTTTTGTTCTTCTGATGACTGTTTCTTTATTTTTCCCTTCATTTGAATGATTAAAATCACTTTTATTGTGAATAGCATACATACCACAGGTTACAGAAAACTAACATTTATAGCTTAAAAAATAATAATATAATGGCTCTTAAGCATCTATCATGTAGGATAAGAGAGAGGACATTATCAGTGGTCTCTAAAGCCCCCATGTGTTCCTCCCTTTCCCGACCCTTTAATAAATATCACCTGAACCTTTGTGGGAACAATTCCTTTTCTTTAGAGTTTGCACATAAGTTTGTGCAGAGAATTTGTACTGCGTCAGCATAGATAAGATAGAACTGTATTTCCCTAAATTCTCTTCCTTTCACATTTCCAGGTCAGCGAGGGGCCCGAAGGAACCTTGTATGTGAGATCTGGAAGGTGGAAGTGGAGCAGCAGCTACATTCTGTTTCAGCTCAGGAAGGTCAGTGCAAGGTACCAGATACCACCATATAAGTCACATACCTGCCGGCTTCTGTAGGCGTGGGGCCTGAGTTGGCCTGTAGCCCCTCAGGTGTGGGTTTACCTGCCTGGTGCAGGTGCCAGCTTCTCCATAGGCCATTCACATACTGAACTTGGATCAACACAGGTGTCAGCCTATCCTGGTAGGTTCCAACTCCTCCTCGCGATTCCCCACTTTACATCCATCTTTCCTTCCAGGCTGTCCATCCTACCAGCTTCAGATCCCAGGCAAGAAACAAAGCCAACAGCCTGACACTAATGGTTTAGCCAGCTCCCACAGTTGCCTAGGGTCAAATGCTTGTCACAAATTCCTCCTCCCAGTGGTTTTGCTTCTCTGATTGGCCCCTGCCTGATAAGATATGTGTCCTCTGTAGAGGGGTTAGTTGTGCCTGTCTCTGAATTTTGTGTTGGGCTCTGATTGTGTCTTTATTTATTTATTTATTTATGAGATGGAGTTTCACTCTTGTTGCCCATGCTGGAGTGCAATGGCGTGATCTCGGCTTACTGCAACCTTCGCCTCCCAGGTTCAAGTGATTCTCCTGCCTCAGCCTCCCATGCAGCTGGGATTACAGGTCCCCATCACCACACCTAGCTAATTTTTGTGTTTTTAGTTAGAGACTGAGTTTCACCAAGTTGGCCAGGTTGGTCTTGAACTCCTGACCTCAGGTGATTTGCTCTCCTCGGCTTCCCAAAGTGCTGGGATTACAGGCGTGACCAACTGTGCCTGGCCACGACTGTGTCTTTAACTATCCTGCCTGCCAGCCGAGAATAGGAAAACCCAGCCTGAGGCTACTCCCACACCTGTGCCCCTGAGCCTCCGCTGGGGCACCCCTATCAGGATGACAGAGACTCCAGCAACCCCAGCTCAAGGCACAGATGAGTGCAGGTGCAGAAAATGTAGACTGATCTTACCCATGTGAGTGAAATGGTCTGAAAAGGTCATATCTACATGTAATTTTCCATCTGTCAGGTGCTTGTGCCGAAAAGCAAAATATTGGTTAAAAAACGAACTGTCTAGGAATCTTATTTCAGCTCTACTACTGTCTAGCCATGAGATTTTGGCCAGGTTGCTTTGGTAAAGCTTCAGTTTCCTCGTTTATGTATGGAAATGCGGATCTTCAGGCCTCTTTGACTCTGCTATGCATGGTAGTGTGGTTCTCCCTGTGGGTCTGCATGTTATGAGTTTGAACAGGACATGCAGACTGAGGTGCTCTTTAGACTGGGTGCTGCCTTGATTTAATGAACAAAGGGAGCCCATCCTGCAGAGACTGGGGATTGTGGTGGAGAGAGACACCATGAACTCAGAGAGATAGATAAAAATAGACAATGGTGTTAGAGTGAGTACAGGAAGCAAGAATGGCCAGTTCAGACAGAGCAGGCAGATCAGGCAGAAAGGTGCTGGACCCTGAGACCTTGGGACTCAGGCTCAGAAACATCGGAGGGAAGAAAGAAGTCAACAACTCAAAGGCAAGCCCCAGATTTGCCTGTCCTAGGGATGGTGTGGTTGGTAAATTATTTGTGCCAAGACTGTTCTTATGAAAGAGAGTCTGAAAGAGAGAGAGAGACAGACAGACAGACAGAGAGAGACAGACAGAGAGAGATTGGAGATAGAGATGAATTACAGAGTTCATGTAAGCATAATTTAATCTCTGCCTCATTTTCCTAGGCTGAGGGTATCCTTTTATTATCCTTGGAGAACCATGTTTCTTCCAGTCCTTGTTAGAGGAAAGAGCAGAGTCCTGAAACTAGAGGCATAATTTGGCCTCCTCCCTCTGGGAGTCGTCTCGGGGAGCCACCTGGTCCATCAGCCTTGTCCAGGCAGAGCACCATTGGTTCCTCTGGCAAGTCAGGTCCTTGGTAAATACACGTTCCCCTGCATTTCCTGCTACTGAATCAGAAGCTGTTCCGAAGACTCAGCCAGAGCAGTTGAGTCATGCTTGGTCCTGAGTTTAGCAAGTGCCCAGCATAGAATGAGCAGGAAAGAAGGGATTGTTGTGCTGAATGCAATAGGAAAGGCAGTTTTGTGGCTTTTGAGTGGAAGTTCTCTGCCCCCAAGCCCTCCCACTCAGAGGTGTGCTCCTGCCTCCCTGTTTTCTCCTAGATTTAGTTGTTAACCTGAAGGGGGTTGTTTGGGAACTGAGGTCATTTAGTTCCTCTTGCCTCCTTCCTTCCTTCTCAGGCTGCTCAGACCCAGACGCCCTCTAGACAAAGACCCTGCAGAGACAAGCCCTAGGAATGCGAGCTCCCCCAGGGCAAGGCACTGTCTGTCTTGATCTCCGCTGTATCCCCACTCTCTGAACAGTCAGAACTCCATGCTGTTGGAGGCATGATTCGAATCTTTTGTTTTCTCCTAATGACAGATTATAAACCACTTCCCCATTCTGCAATCGGGCTGTCCTGTCAAACCTGGAATGATGGGTGTGTGCTTGGGTGGGAGAGAGGGAAGAGGGTAGGGCACTCACAGCGGGTGCTGCTGGCTGAGCTGGGAGAGCTCTCTGCCTTCCTACTACGTGATCAGGGGGATTTGGTGAACTTACTCAACCCTCTGCACCTTCTAATTCTAAGTCTCACCCCTGACACTCCTGACTACTGCCTAACCCAAGGACATGAGAGGCCCTAAAGCATCCCAGAACACATTTCTTTCTATGATGCGTGGTCTACAGCAGGAAGCTTGGGTTGGGGGCAAGGGGATGGCAAGACTGGGCTCCATCTCTATTGTGTCCTTCTCTCTACGACACAACAAATAACAAAGAGATTTACTTCTTGTAAAGACTCTTACTCAAGACCTCTGCTCACCCTTGCCCCACCGCTCTGTAGCAATTTGGAAGCAGTAATATAAACACCCAAGTAAAAATGGTTTATTAAAAAAAAAAGATATTGATGGAATCATTTAACAAAAAATATAGACAGGTGGTTCCAGCCTTGGTTCCAGCCTTGGTTTAATCAGCCTTGGTGCTTAAAATACCTTTTAGGGCTTAGTTTTTTTTTTTTTTTTAAATTGATATAAAATATACATAACAAAATTGATCATTTTAACCATTTTAAGTGTCAATTTAGTGGCATTAAGTCACATTACTGTACAATTATCACTACTGTTTATCTTCAGAACTTTTTCAACATCCCAAACATAAACCCTGTGCCCATTAAACCATCACTCCCCATGCTCCTCTCCCCTCAGTCCTTGGTAATCACTGTTCTGCTTTCTGTCTCTGTGAATTTGTTCACTCTCAGTACCTCATGTAAGTGGAATCATAGCTGTTTATGTCTGGCTTATTTCACTTAGCATAACAAGGTTCGTCCATGTTGTAACATGTATGAGTACTTCATTCCTCTTTCAGGCTGAAGGATACTTTGTTGTGTACATATCACATTTTGTTCAGCCATTCATTCATTCATTCATTCATGCATGAACATTTGGGTTGTTTTTGCCTTTTGGGTCTTGTGGATAAGCTAATAAGCTGCTATGAACATTGGTGGACAATATGGGTTCAAGTCCCTGCTTTCACTTCTTGTGGGTCAATTCCTAGAAGTGGAATTGCGGGATCATGTGATAATTCTATGTCCGATGTTTTGAGGAAAGCTGCCATACTGTCTTCCACAGTGGCCACACCATTTTACATTCCCGCCCTCAATGCTCAAGAGTCCTAGTTTCTCCTCTACATCTTCATGGACTGAGATAGAGTTCACTCGGTCACTCAGGCTGGAGTGCATGGGCACGATCTCAGCTCACTGCAACCTCTGCCTCCCGGGTTCAAGCGATTCTCCCACCTCAGCCTCCCAAGTAGCTGTGATTACAGGTATTTGTCACCATGCCCAGCTGATTTTTTTATTTTTGTATTTTTAGTAGAGACAGGGTTTCACTGTGTTGGCCAGGCTGGCCTCGAACCCCTGACCTCAAGTGATCTGCCCGACTCAGCCTCCCAAATTGCTGGGATTACAGGCCTGAGCCACAGCGCCCAGCCTGATTTTGTTTCTTCTGATACTAGCCATCCTAATGAGTATGCAGAGCTGTCTCACTGGAGGGTAGATTTTCACTTCTTAGAACACAGAGTGCCACGGGCTCAGGGGCGGGATGGACAGAGCTCCAGCAAGTGACGTAGTAATTATGGCAAGGGGTGAGGCACCAGGGCAGGCTTTCTAAACCATGCAAGAGAAACTAGTAAGAACGTGGCCTCCTCTGCTTCCTGTGACCACAATGGGGGCTGCACGGACACTGAGACCAAGAAGAACCAGTGGACATGAGGCTTGGAATGTGACTGTGAAGAGAAGGGAGGAATCCCATGGGGCTGCACTTAGGCAGGACGTCTCAGAGAGTAGTGGAAGTGTGTCCTGAAGAAGAGCCAACAAAGGAAGGCCTGCTGTCTTTGGGCAGGGAGTCCTTGCTGATCAAGCCATGTGTGGCTAGAATCTTGAGGAGTCCATGGCGGAACTTCTGGCCAATGAAGGCGTAGATGAGGGGGTTGAGGCAGCTGTGAAAGATGCCCAGAATCTCGGTGGCATCCAGGGCCTGGTTGATGTCACTGTGGCGCTGACAGGTCTCGTTGATCAACCGGGTCCTCATGAGGGTGTCTGCCAGCAGGACCAGGTGGTAGGGCAGCCAGCAAAGTAGGAAGATGAGGACGACAGCAAAGATGACCCGCATGGCCCGGTGCTTCTGCCCCATGTGGGCCTTAAACAGCGTGCGCAGGGTGAATCCATAGCAGAACAGCATGATCAGCAGCGGCACGATGAAGCCAAAGGTCTGGGGCAGGATCCGCAACACCATCCGCCATTTTGCTGTATTGTTGCCCATGTCCTCATAGCAGACTGGGCTAATATAGGGCGGGTAGACAGCCCTTCGGAAAAGTAAGACGGGCAGGGCCAGGAGCAAGGACAGACCCCAGATGCTGAGGCATATGAACTTGACCAAGTAGCGCTTCTGGATCAGTGTGCGTGTGGCATGGACAATGGCCAGGTAACGGTCCACACTGATGCAGGCCAGTAGCAGGATGCCACTATAGAAGTTGACTTCCTTCAGGAGTGAGACCACTTTGCACAGGAATGTGCCAAAAATCCAGCCATTCACCTTGGCGGCAGCCCAGATGGGCAAGGTCAGGGCAAACAGTAGGTCGGCCATGGCCAGGTTCAGTAGGTAGACATCAGTGATGGAGCGGCCGACCCTGCTGTGTAAGATGACCAGCATCACGAGGGAGTTTCCCAGCAAGCTCAGCAGGAATACCAGGGCATAGATAATGACCACAAAATACTTGTTGATTTCTAGGGATTCTGGTCGACATGGGGCGACATCTGGTAGAGAAGGGGGCAGGTCAGAGCTGTAACTGTAATTACTAAAATCTTCACCTGTCCAGAAATCTTCAAAATTGAAACTCTCCATGTTAATATCTTCTGTTTTTGAGGTAAACTTAAATCCTGACCTATAGAAGAGAGACGAAGGTTACTGCACAATAAATTCCCCAGATTCTTGCACATCCACCCAAGAAACTGGGATAGGATTCTTTGTGTTGGCTTGAGTATTACATTGAAGTAATTTTTCCCTACAAATTTGTAATCAGTAGCTCTTAGGTTATGAGATAAATTTGGTGATAAATGGTACATTTTATGAAAGGACTATAGTTCTCTTTAATATAAGAGAGAAATTCTTAGCATTTCTTTTAGCATCGCCATCACCTAAAACTTTGCAGAAAGTTCTCTTTGGACAGGCCCTGGTGTGTGATGTTCCCCTTCCTGTGTCTCAAGTGTTCTCATTGTTCAATTCCCATCTATGAGTGAGAACACGCAGTGTTTGGTTTTCTGTTCTTGCGATAGTTTGTTGAGTATGATGGTTCCCAGCTGCATCCATGTCCCTACAAAGGACATGAACTCATCCTTTTTTATGGCTGCATAGTATTCCATGGTGTATATGGGCCACATTTTCTTAATCCAGTCTGTCATTGATGGACATTTGGGTTGGTTCCAAGTCTTTGCTATTGTGAATAGTGCCACAGTAAACATACGTGTGCATGTGTCTTTATAGCAGATATGGCACAGGTATACATATGTAACAAACCTGCACATTGTACACGTGTACCCTAGAACTTAAAGTGTAATAAAAACAAATAAAATAAAAAAATTATAAAATATATAACCCCCTCCCAAAAAAAAAGAAAGTTCTCTTTGGATAATCCCCACAGAACACTCAATACTGCCTGGATCCTGCAGTGGTGAGCATCTTTGGCTATCAAGGCTGGGTTTCATGTTCAGAAATGTGAGATGCCACTCAATTCTTTTTTTTTTTTTTTTTAGAGATGGGGTCTTGTTATGTTTCTCAGGATGGTCTTAAACTCCTGACCTCAAGTAATTCTGCTTCCTCTGTCTCCCAAAGTGCTGGGAATAAAGGCATGAGCCACTGCATTCAGCCCCATTCAGTTTTTAATCAGGGGATTAAGCAGGCACTCCAAATGGGCTGTACCCTCAGAAAAGATCATGGTTTGACTATAAAACTGAGGCATGAATCCCTTTGTTCAATTTTCTAAAAGTTATTTTAAAAGAGGTACTCTGGAAAATGGTTTGAACAATTGTGGCATGGAGTTTTGGAAGGCTTGAGCTAGAAGAATCTTCAGTTAATTAGTAAGGTCCAGCATTTCTCCTTTGGGTAGAAGGAGGCCTGCTTTGGGAATGTGTGTGTAGTTTGGAAAAGTATATTAAAAATAATAAGCAAGCGGGCTGCCTGATTCTCCCTGTGGGTGGAAACGTAACAGGTTATTCAGGGAGCTCTGGGCAGCCATGGCCACCATGCAGGATGAGCAGACACAGCCAGTCTGCTCCCCAATAAGAGAGAGGGACAGCAGGAAGCAGAGAAGACAGGGGTTGCACTACCCTTGCTTGGTGGCTCTCCAGCCCTGTTGGGGACCCTTCCTGTCCTGCATGTGTTTGTCTCCATCCAGCCCTGACTCCCCTGTTCCTCTCAGATTTAGTCTAACTCCCCGGGCTCTGCCCTTGCCACAAGGACAGCACAGATCCTGCTTTGGGGAAGCCTGGGTGTAGAGGGTGGGCTGCAGCTATTCAAAAGTATGATCCTGACTGGGTGTGGTGGCTCACACCTGCAATCCCAGCACTTTGGGAAGCCAAGGTGGCAGGATCACTTGAGGTCAGGAGTTCGAGACCAGCCTGGCTAACATGGTAAAACGCTATCTCCACTAAAATTACAAAAATTAGCCAGGTATGGTGATGTGCGCCTGTAATCCCAACTACTTGGGAGGCTGAGGCACAAGAATCACTTGAACCCAGGAGGTGGAGGTTGCAGTGAGCCGAAATCACATCACTGCACGCCAGCCTGGGCAACAGAGTGAGACTCTGCCTCAAAAAAAAAAAAAAAATGCCGGGTGCGGTGGCTCACGCCTGTAATCCCAGCACTTTGGGAGGCTGAGGCGGGCGGATCACGAGGTCAGGAGATCGAGACCATCCTGGCTAACACGGTGAAACCCCGTCTCTACTAAAAATACAAAAAATTAGCCGGGCATGGTGGCGGGCGCCTGTAGTCCCAGCTACTCAGGAGGCTGAGGCAGGAGAATGGCGTGAACCCAGGAGGCGGAGCTTGCAGTGAGCCGAGATGGTGCCACTGCACTCCAGCCTGGGCGACAAAGCAAGACTCCGTCTCAAAAAAACAAAAACAAAAACAAACAAACAAACAAAAAATCCCAGTTTCTCAAAGAAGAAGTCAACTAAAGCAATCCAGCTCCCTAATTAGCTTCTTTTTGAACCACAAAACAGATCACCCTCCGGCCATTGCCTTAGAGTAAGGGATGACTATCCCACCACCAACCATGTCCAAGTCCATAACCTACCTCCAAATGGAACCCAGTGTCAGAGAAAAACCAGGAAGTTAAAGGTCCCAGGACCCACTTCACACTCACCAGGCTGGGCACACTCAGAAAAAGACGCCCAAGAACAATGTGGGTGAGGAAGTGGAAAAGTCAGAACTCTCCCATATTGCAGGTGGTAATGGAAGATGGTGCAGCTGCTTTGGAAAACAGTTTAGCAGTTGCTCAAAAAAGTTAAACATAGAGTTACCACATGAACCAGCAAACCCCATCCTAGGTATGTACCCAAGAGAATTGAAAGCTAATGTTCATAGCAGCAGTCATCATTAAGCTCAAAAAGTGGAAACAAACCAAATATCCATCAACTGATGAATGGACAGACAAATTGAGGAAAAGTCATGAGCAACTGGAAGACTTTTGGTCAATGACACATCACAAATACCACAGTGGTCCCATAAGATTATAATATTGTATTTTTAGTGTTCCTTTCCTATGTTTAGATATACAAATACTTACCATTGTGTTATAATTACCTATAGTATTTAGCACAGTAACGTGCTGTATAGGTTTGTAGCTTAGGAGCAGTAGGCTTTACCGTATAGCCCATGTGTGTAGTAGGCTATAACATCATATACTCTATGATGTTCACATGACATAGTTCTCAGAATGCATCTGCATTGTTAAGCAACCTATGACTGTATTATATACAATGGAATATTATTCAGCCATGAGAAGGAATGAGGTACTGATACACAATACAACATGGATGAACTTTGAAAATGTTCGTCTAGGTGAAAAAAGGCAGACACGAAAGTTTTCCTATTGTGTGATTCCATATATGTGAAATGACCAAAATAGGCAAATGGGTAGAATTGGTAGAGACAGAAAGTAGATTGGTGGTTTCCAGGGGCAAGGGGAGTTGGGAGAGGAATGTTAATGACTACAGAGTTTTTCTTTTGAGTGATAAAAGTGTTCTGGAATTAGTGGCAATAGTTGTAGAATATGCTAAAAACTTTAAATGGGTGACTTTTGTGGTATGTGACTTATGTCTCAATTAAAAACAAAAAGATTAATCAAAGGGTGCACAGCCTTGCAAAGCAAATACAAATATTACAACAATAACAACAAAAGTCCTAGGGAGGATTTCTCTTTAGCAGAATGGAAGTCTCTGTTGTTGTCAATCATATGTAGCAAAGAAGAAAGCGGAAGAAGATTAAGCAAAACGGGGAAAATAATGCCCTTTTTCCCCCAAGAGTGACGGAATTCTTAGCCATCACCTTCCTGACAAGTTTTTACTTTCTCTTTTGAGAGTTAGGGGCCAGATACATTGCCTTCCCAGCATACCAAGGCAACTGATAGAGAAGATTCAATCAGTTGATGAACCTAGAGAGACATGATGATGATGGTGAGGCCTTGCCTGGCCGGAAGGCTGGGGAGGTATTGAGAGGGCGGGTAATACAGCTTGCTGGACCAGTATAGTCAGCAAGACCTGAAAGAAGTCACCAGCACCACAGTCCCATGGTTGAGAGCAAGTTTGCTCAGAGGTCCAGGGTATGTCCAATGAAATCACGAGGTCAAGGGTGGATCACTTCTGAGAGCAGATGATTACAGATGCTCTTAAGGGAACAGATGACCCAAGAGAAGACCCATCTTTGAGAGTAGATGCAGGGCATATTGGGTGCAGAGAGCTTGTGCTCTTAGAGAGCAGGGCCTTGTATGTATGAGTATTGGCTGTGAGAAGCCAGGACTGGGGCTGCTGCAGAAACTGTCGTGTCGGCACAGGCAGCAGTGGCAGAGCATGTTTCACAGGTAAATCCTCACTGTGGATAATCCAGTGCTCAGCTGTGCTGAGGATGGGCTGGACGTATATGGGTGAGCCCATGCTCCCAGGCATTATGGGTCAACTGCAGGTTCCAGAGGGAGAGCATGTAAGTCAGGACAGAAGGTAGAGAATTCAGCAAGGAGAACCAGGTCAGGCCAATGACCTTCAGCTCCTAGGGTAGGGAGAGGGGTGTTCGCTGTTGGTGTTGTTTTTTAGTTTACCAATCTCTACAGAGGATGACTTGGCAGACAGAGGGACAAACTAAGGGAAGGAGATGACACATCTGAGGTCTGCTTTGTGCCTCACAGGTACATGATCTCCATGGCTCATTACAAATAGATACAATTAGGTCCTGTTTCTAGAAGACTGAGACACAAGGAGGTTCAGCTGACCTAACAGGAGGCTCAGTAACCAGCCTGCGATCACAGGGTGGAGAAGTGGTGAAACCACTGTTCCAGTGAGGTGTAAAGGGCTCCACTTGTATTATTTGCAGTCTATAGCCCTTCTTAAAAAAAGTGCACCTCATCTATTAAACATATTTGTAAGTTAAGTTCTTGAGATATAATTAAATCAACCTGTGTATGGTCCACTCACATTCTTTGATGTTTTATGCATTGTTTTCTTTTGCCATTTCTTAGGCCCAGAATGAAAGAAACAGCTCTGGCAGGGATGATAAACCAAACACCCTTGAAATGGCTGGGTCCGGCTGGCCACCCAGTCATATTTTCCAGGATAAAAAGGGGGCTTTCTTGACTTAGGGAAAATGCCAGCCCCTTAGTGACTCATGGTAGTTTGGAAACTCCATAGATGATGGCATGAATTCTAATTTATTACATGAAAATGCTATAGAATGAGAGACATTTACAAGATCTCAAACATTTAAGGCAATCTTTTTAACAACAAAACAGTCATTTTAGTACAGTTTCAGTATTCTTTCTCTCTATAAATATAATCCACAAATATTTGCATTTAGTGTAGGGAAGTGGGAAGTGAACAGTGTTCGGCCCATCCTCAGACCCAGTCCTAGCCCAGGCCAGGAGGGCTGATTGAGTCTTGGAAGGCCACTAGGCCAAGGGAAGAGCGTGGGCATCAAGTGGTCCTGAGCGGTTGGAGAGGGTTGTGAGGGAGGAGGAACAGAAGTTCTCCCTTTGGGGATCGGGTCCCCAAAGGGAGAAAATGAAGAGGCCAAGGGGTGAGGGTGAGGGGCCCACCAAGGGTGGGGAGAGATGCTTGGGATAAATGTAGGCTGAGTATCAAGGGAAACAAAGAACAGAAACATTCTAGCTGTTGGGAAGGGTGGGTGTTCCAAGACTTACCAGGATGCTGGGCTTTTCACCTGTAGGACACCTCCAGGAGGGCAGCTGCAACCTATGAAAGGGAGGTGGTGGTGAGAACACAGTGGAGGAAGTGAGTGGTGGATTAGATTGCTCAATGCAGTGCAGGGGTGGAGCTCCTGAGGGTGCGGGTGATTCTGATAACTTTGAATAATTAGTTCCCAGGTCAGCTCTTGGATCCATAGTCATTTCACGGACTCGTAGAGTTTATATTGGGAAGGGACCTGAGGGGTTTTCTAGCTAGTCTTTTCATTTTACAGATGGGGAAACAAGCCCAGACAAAGGAAATGGCTTGCCCAGGATTGCATGGATTTCTTTCATCTTTGCTGTATCTCAGAGCCCCTGGCTCCTTCAGCTACCTTGTCTGAGTCTCCTGGCACTCCAGCTGCCTCAGGCTTCCCTGTCGTACCATCGGCAGTACTATAGCTCTTGAATGTCTTTCACATGTCAAAGGGGAGCAGTGCATTAAAACGACAGAGATGGACTAAAGCTTCTGGTGAGTCTGGTGGTGTTCCTCCCTGGACCTGATGCCTCTACTTTTCGGCCCCACTCCTGCCTCTCTTCTTTCCCCTCACTCCCCAACCATCTGCTCTGACCACAAGTCCATCTCTGGGTATTGATATTCTTTCTTGGTTCATACACTTGGCATTGGGTCTGAGGACCCCAACTCTGCAGCAGCTACCACCCTTGGAGCCAAGACCCTCTAATTTGGGAAAGAAAGCCTTTTGGTAAAAGTGAAGATTCCACCCAAGTCCAAATATATTTTTTAAAACAGTGTTGAGTGACCCTAATAATGTATTTTATCAATTTGCTATTGATTACAAATGAATGAATTAATCCAGGGAGAGCTATGAACACTAATTCTGCTCCCTCCCAAGTGCCCACCCCAGTGAACAACACCTCAATCCTCTCCATTACTCTTTACCCTATCTCTTGCTCCATGCATCCCAGGGCCCAGAGGGCACTCAATGCCTGTGGCAGACGCACTTAAACTGCCTACCTACCCCAAAGAAAGAATGTTTGAGTCTAACTGTTTAGCAAATGTTTCTTAGTCTTCGTCACCTCTCTTTCCCAAGCTGGGGAAGAATGCAATGCCACCTGGCCAGCTGACGCTAAAACCAGATAGAGGCTTATTACATATGGAGAGAGGCAGATGAGACCAGAGCTAGCTGAGCAATTCTGAGCTACTGACTTTTCCCATCTGAGTCTCAGTTTACTCATCTGTAAAATGGGGCCAATACAGACTCCAACTTATGGGGTTGTGGTGAGGATGAAATGAGGGATTGCTTGTAAATCATGTAAGACATACATAAAGTACAACGTTAACCTTTATTATTGTGATCATTATTACCGGAATAGTTTATTCACTGATAACATGCTGCCTCTCTCACTACATCCCCAATCAAGGGAAAGCAGTGGGCAGTGGGTCTGCTTTCAAGGCTGACTTTGATGGCATCTAATTTGCTTTGCCCTGGATATTAATTGCCATATTAGCTGTAATGTTGAATGTCTACCAGGTTCTAGCTTCTGGGCAAAGTGCTTTCTAGAATTTATATCAATTAATCCTCAGGACAACCTCATGAAGCAGGCACTTTCTGGATGAGGAAATGAAGACTCTGAGAGGTTAAGAAACTTACCTAGAGTGACACAGCTGAATTAGGCTTTCAGTTTAAAAAACCTCTAAAAATCTACTCTCAAATGCTATCTCCTGTTCACTGTAATAAGGAGCAGGATCCCAGCCTAAAGTTTCTGAGCCCCATTAGGTACCTCCTTGTGTCCCAGAAAGCCAGATACGAAGGATGTAGAGAGGGGAGCCCAGATTTGACGTTTCCCAGTCAGCCTCCTTCACACTCCTTAGGTCAATTTCATTTCCATGGAGATCACTGCTGTTATATGTAGGGTAGAGTGAATTAAAAAACTGGCTTCTGGTGAGGTGGCTCATGCCTGTAATTCCAGTGCTTTGAAAGGCTGAGGCGGGTGGATCACTCAAGGCCAGGAGTTAGAGACCAGCCTGGCCAACATGGTGAAACCCCGCCTCCACTAAAAATGCAAAAATTAGCCAGGCGTGGTCGCACATGCCTGTAATCCCAGCTACTCCAGAGGCTGAGGCATAAGAATTGCTTGAAATAGGAAGGCAGAGGTTGAAGTGAGCCGAGATTGTGCCATTGCATTCCAGCCTGGGTGACACAGCGAAACCTTGTCTCAAACAAAAACAAAACAAAAACCTGGCTTCTAATCCTGCTTGGAGAAGTCATTCTTTCTGGGCCTTGGTGTGTGCCTTTGGAAAATGGGAGCTTCTTTCAAGTCTATTCTGTCCAGCATGATAGCTACTAGCCATGTGTAGCTATTTACATTAAAATTAATAAAATAAAGGCCAGGCAAGGTGGCCTATGCCTGTAATCCCAGCACTTTGGGAGGCCGAGGTGGGCGAATTGCTTGAGCCCAGGAGTTTGAGACCATCCTGGGCAACACGGCGAAACCCTGTCTTTACAAACAAACAAACAAAAAACCCCAAAAAAACCCCCCCAAAATTAGCTGAGTGTAGCGGCACGTGCCTGTAGCTGCAGCTACTTGGGAGGCTGAGGCGGGAGAATCACCTGAGACCTGTAGGTCAAGGTTGCAATGAGCCAAGATCATGCCACAGCACTCCAGCCTGGGCATTGGAGTGAGACCCTGTCTCAAAAAAGAAAAAATAAAATAAAATAAAATAAAAATTGAGATCCTCAGTCACACTAGTCATACTTCAAGTGCTCCGTAGCCACGTGTGACTAGTGGCTACCATATTGGGCAGGGCAGATCTAGGACATTTCTATTATTGCAGAAAATTCTTTTGTGCAGCGCTGTCTAGGTGAAGACTTAGTTGTCTTTAGCTCTAAGTTTCTACACTTCATCACCCTAGTTCTCAGGTCCTCAGAGGAGGCTGAAGTTTCTAGATCTCTTCCATTAGAAATATGTCCCCAGCATCTGAGACTGAACAAGTCACCTACCTGCTGTTATTGGAGTGGCCACCGATGTCTTCACTGTGCCTCAAGGTTGGATGGTAGTCAGAGCTGTTAGACAGGAAAAGAAAAAAAAAAAAAAAAAGAGACAGCTTTGACGATGAAACTTCTGACCTGGGTTGCAAGGGGGAAATCCAAGAGGCCCTCCTGGGGAGGTGTTCCCACAGAGGAACAATGAGGTCTGTCCTGGGACTTTGGCCCAGGAGAGGTGCCACTTAGTGATTCTGGGATGAGTGCTGGGGATTTTCACATCTTCCTGTCTGATGGCTTCTGGAGGAGCCTACCAGTCTGAAGGTGGAGATTTGCCTACCCACCTTCTGTCTCTAAATGTTTTGAACCTGGACTTCCTTTTTTAACAAGGAAGATGCGGGCATCCCAGCCCCCGCCAATGGACGTGTCTGAACTTACACGCAGTTTCTTCCTTCTTTCCAGGGCCAGAGTGAGAAACGTCCCTCCTTCTGTTTCTGTTGAATCCCCACACCTCTGTGGGCCCCACTGCCTCTCCAGTCCTTGAGGATCCTCTTTCTCTGCCCTCTGTCCTGGCTCTTTTTCCTTCCACCACACCTTACTTATGGCTTTATCATGCTGCCTCTGTCCTAGCACCCTTCGGCTACCACAGCTGCTCTTTCCACTTCCTTACCTCCCCTCTGCTGCTCAACAAAGACACTGCAACTGGCTTCCTTCCTACTGCTCCACTGAAATAGCTTTCGCCAAGGTTCCCAATGACCTCTGGGTTGCTAAACCCAGCAAATCCATTTTTTTGTTTTGTTTTGTTTTTTAAACCAAATTGCTTCTTTTCCCCCCAAGACAAACAGATTGGAGGTAGCGTTCGCATGCCTCTCCCACTTGGAAGGACAGAATAGTGTGTAGAGATTCACACTATAAATTTTTTTTTCTCCAGGAATGAATGCAGGAACTGAACAGGAAAACTGAAAGAATCCACAAAACTTTTGAAAGAAGTGGCAGCTGCAGCCTACTCTGTGAGACAGGCAAAAAACTCACCTCTAGGCAGAATAGTACTGCACCCAGGAAGGAGAAAACGGCTGCATATTCTCAGCTATCACCACTGCTTACAACACCCTGGCTAACCAGAAGTCCTGCATCCGTCCACGTGATAACATCACTATAATTATAACCAGCATTTGAGAAAGTCAGCACGCTAAGCCTTTCGAATCTTGCAGAGTTTACATCACTCCCCTTCCATGTCTATCAGAGGTGGTGCTGGTATTCACTGCTGGGAGTCTTAAAGACAGGTCACATCACTGGATCCGTTGCAGACATTCCCCAGCACCAGCCCAGAGTCTGGTAGGCCCACTGAGGAGCTAGACCCAGAAGAGCACTGTAGTCTGGTCTCAGGAAGTCCCATTCCTAAAGAAAGGGGAAGAACATCACATCAAGGGAACACCCTGTGGGACAAAATAATCTGAACGGCAGGTCTTGAGTGCCAGATCTTTTCACTGGTGTGAAGTTTCCTATAGCAGAGACACAATTGCCGTGCTGTGCTGGGCAGAGTAGGGAAAGTTTGCACCTCTACCCAACAGGCAGGTAGCCTCTGGTATTGTGAAGGGTCTTAGAGAAAGGATCCTTTTTCCCCCTGGTACGCCACTGCAGACAGAGCTGGGGCTTCTCCCAAAGGAATGCAGCATGGATGCACCTACAAACAGCTTTCCTGAACAAATCAGGGTGATTGCATCCCCACGGGAGGAGCACTCCCCAGATTCAGGCTTGCAAGACAGGCAGTCCCAATTCCACTCTACTTGGAACATCAACATTTCTACAGATGAAAATAACTGCCTGTCTGATCTGAATAGCCAGAACACTGGGACAGGAGTGAAGTGGGGAGGTAGATAGCTTTCCAGCTGGCCTTGTGGGGGACCTGAGGTAGCTCTTACCCTTCACCCTGACAAAACCTCAGCATATCTAATTGAGAGCTCCCCCAGCCACTTTCATCAAGGCTGGGATCTCTGCCCACCATTGGGTATTACATCTACCCACCTGCTTTAGCTACAACTGGTGCCTACCCAGGGATACTTCCCCTACTGGTCCGAAGCCTGAATCATCAACTCAGTAAATAAAATACTGGGGAAAAATTAAATAAATAAAGAGTACACCACGAGAGAATGAGGTAAGCTTAAGCTTAAAGAGATTCCTGCCATTCCAACCCCATAGGAGACAGTAAACCTTCTCACACACTACGTACATAACTACTACAACCAGGATCTGGGAAAGCCAGCACACACTCTCTCACGCTAAGGAACTCATACAGAGTCTTCACTCCTAAAACCCAAAAGTCTTCACCCCTAAAAACCAAGGATCAAATTAGGGTAAAATAAACTATAAACATTAAAGTCAGATCCTTAAGAGGAAAGAAAAACAAATTAAAAAAAAAAAAACATAGTCGCTGGGCATGGTGGCTCATGCCTGTAATACCAGCATTTTGGGAAGTTGAGGCTGGCAGATCATCTGAGGTCAGGAATTTGAGACCAGCCTGACCAACATGGAGAAATCCTGTCTCTACGAAAAATACAAAATTAGCCAGGCATGGTGGCACATGCCTGTAATCCCAGCTACTTGGGAGGCTGAGACAGGAGAATTGCTTGAACTCGGGAGGCAGAGGTCGCAGTGAGCCAAGATCACATAATGCACTCCAGACTGGGCAACAAGAGCGAAACTTCATCTCAAAAAAAAAAAAAAAAAAAAAAAAAAAGTCAAACCAAAAATAAATTCAAGAATAACTTGAAGAAATAGTCTACCCAAATGAGAAGGAATCAGAAAAGTAGTTCTGGCAATATGACAAAACAGGGTTCTGTAACACCCCCAAAAGATCACACTAACTCTCCAGCAATAAATCCAAACCAAGAAGAAATTTTCGAAATACCAGATAAAGAACTCAGAAGGTTTATTCTTATTCTTATTCTTATTCTTATTATTTTGAGACAGATTTTTCACTCTTGTTGCTCAGGTTAGAGTGTAATGGTATCATCTTGGCTCACTGCAACCTCTGCCTCCCAGGTTCAAGTGATTCTCCTACCTCAGCCTCCTGAGTAGCTGGGATTACAGGCATGTGTCACCACGTCCAGCTAATTTTTGTATTTTTAGTAGAGCTTGGGTTTCCCCATGTTGACCAGGCTGGTCTCGAACTCCTGGCCTGAAGTGATCTGCCTGCCTCGGCCTCCCAAAGTGCTAGGATTGCAGGTGTGAATGACTGTACCTGGCCCAGAAGGTTGATTATTAAGCTACTTAAGGAGATACCAGAGAAAAGTAAAAACCAACATAAAGAAATTTAAAAAAACCAGTTCAGGATATGAATGAAAAAATTTCTGGAGAGGTATATATCATAAAGAAAAACTAATCAAAACCTCTGGAAATGAAAGTACACTTAGGGAATACAAACTGTGGTGGAAAGTTTCAACAATAGACTAGAACAAGTAGAAGAAAAAACTTCAGAGCTCAAAGAAAAGGCATTTGAATTAGACCAATCAGACAAAGATTAAAAAAAAATCAAAAGAAATGAACAAAGTCCCCAAGAAATATAAAATTATGTAAAACAGCAAAACCTGAGAATAACTGGTATTCCTGAGGGAGAAGATAAGTCTAAAAGTTTGAAAAACTTATTTGAGGGAATAATTGAGGAAAACTTCCCTGACCTTGCTAGAGATGTAGATACCCAAATATAAGAAGCTCAAAGAACTTCTGGGAAATTCATTACAAAAATACTATCACCTAGGCACATAGTCATTAGGTTATCTAAAGTCAACATGAAGGAAAGAATTTTAAGAACTGTGTGACAAAAACATCAGGTAACCTATAAAGGAAAACCTATCAGACTAACAGAAGATTTCTTGCAGAAACCTTGCAAGCCAGAAGGGATTGGGGTCCTATCTTTAGCTACTTTAAACAAAATAATTGTCAGCCAAGAATTTTGTATCCAGCAAAACTAAGCTTCATAAATGAAGGAGAGATAAAGTCTTTTTTCAGACAAACAAATGCTGACAGAAATTGCCACTACTAAACCAGCATTATCAGAAATTCTAAAAGGAGTTTTAAATATTTAAACAAAAGCTTTATGTGCACCAAAATAGAACCTCCTTAAAGCATAAATCTCACAGGGCCTATAAAACAATAACACAATGAAAAAAACAAAGTATTTAGGTAACAACTAATATGATGAATAGAACAGTAACTCACATTGAGAGGTGAAGCTGGCTGGGCTTCTGGGTTGGATGGGGACTTGGAGAACTTTTCTGTGTAGCTAAAGGGTTGTAAACACACCAATCAGCACTCTGTGTCTAGCTAAATGTTTGTAAACACACCAATCAGCACTCTGTAAAAATGTACCAATCAGCACTCTGTGTCTAGCTAAAGGTTTGTAAATGCACCAATTAGCACTCTGTAAAAATGGACCAGTCAGCACTCTGTAAAATGGACCAATCAGTGCTCTGTAAAATGGACCAATCAACAGGATGTGGGTGGGGCCAAATAAGGAAATAAAAGTTGGGCACCTGAGCCAGCAGTGGCAACCCACTCGGGTCCCCTTCCATGCCATGGAAGCTTTGTTTTTTTCGCTCTTCACAATAAATCTTGCTGCTGCTCACTCTTTGGGTCCACACTACCTTTATGAGCTATAACACTCACTGCGAAGGTCTGTGGCTTCACTCCTGAAGTCAGCAAGACCACGAACCCACCAGGAGGAGCCAGGAACTCTGGATGCACCTCCGTTAAGAGCTGTAACACTCACTGCAAAGGTCTGCGGCTTCATTCCTGAAGTCAGTAAGACCACGAACCCACTGGAAGGAAGAAACTCTGGACACATCTAAACAACTGAAGGAACAAATTCCAGACACACCATCTTTAAGAACTGTAACACTCACTGTGCGGGTCCGTGGGTTCATTCTTGAAGTCAGTGAGACCAAGAACACACTGGAAGGAACCAATTCTGGACACATTTTGGTTACCACAAAGGGACTATTGCCTATCGCCAAGCGGTGAGTACCATCGGATCCCTTTCACTTCCTATTCTGTCCTATTTTTCCTTAGAATTCAGGGGCTAATTACTGGGCACCTGTCAGCCGGTTAAAAGCGACTAGCACGGCTGCTGGACTAAAGACATGGGTGTCAGGCTTTCTGGGAAAGGGCTCTCTAACAATCCCCGACTCTTCGGAGATGGGAGCATTGGTTTGCTTGGAACCAGTTTCCACTATTCCTGTACTTCTGGGCTGAGCCAAGGGTTGACAGAGAGGAAAATCATTTAGCTCCAGGGTCCTGACAACAAGTTCGTTGACCCTACGGCCATGAGGGGAACTCTCAAAGTCATGTCACCCAAGCGAGACTCGCCCATCTCTCCTATCTATCCTGACCATTGCCTCCTGGGTCCTAATGCCTGTCAGACAAACTTCCTCTCACCTCTCTTCTCTGAGGCTAGTCCCGCTTCTAAAAACCACTCTCTGTCTCTGGTGCTTTTCTAGTTTCTCTTGTAAGAATGATTTCTAGTATAAACTTCAGGACTCTGTTACCTTCTGTAGGCACCTGGGCTCACCAATCAGAAAGACATAATTTTTCTTGAAAGCCCCATCATAGGGGTGTCTATCTGGAATTTTAGGATCCCTCCCCAGACAAGCAGGCCTAACAAAAGCTATTCCTGAAGCTAGGATATGGGGAGCCTCAGAAATTGTATCTTTCCTATTCATATAAATGAGGACAAAAGGCATCACTCTTCCAACTCTGGAAATCCCTTCCCTCCCTCAGGGTATAGCCCTCCACTTCATTTTTGGGGCATAACATCTTTATAGGACATGGGTAAGTTCCCGATACTAACAGGAGAAGGCTTAGGACTCTAACAGATTTTTGAGAATGCGTCAGTAAGGGCCACTAAATCCGATTTTTCTCGGTCCTCTTTGTGGTCTAGGAGGACAGGCAAGGGTGCAGGTTTTTGAGAATGCATCAGTAAGGGCCACTAAATCTGACCTTCCTTGGTCTTCCTTGTGGTCTAGGAGTAAAACTAGTATTTCTGCTGCTGCGTTGGTGAGTACAGCTATTCCAATCAGCAGAGTCAAGGGACTGTTGCAGTTTCTTGGGCAGGGGGAGAAACAAACAAACCAAAATCGTGGGTGATTTTGTCTTTCAGATGGGAAACACTCAGGCATCAACAGGTTCACCCTTGAAATGCATCCTAAGCCATTGGGACCAATTTGACCTGCAAACCCTGAAAAAGAGGCGGCTCATTTTTTTCTGCACTGTGTCCTGGCCCCGCTATTCTCTCTCTGATGGGGAAAAATGGCCACCTGGGGGAAGTATAAATTACAACACTATCTTGCAGCTTGACCTTTTCTATAAGAGGCAAGCCAAATGGAGTGAAATACCTTATGTCCAAGTTTTCTTTTCATTGAAGGAGAATACACAACTATGTAAAGCTTGCAATTTACATGCCACCCCTTACCTGAAAGATCAGGTAAGCTGATCTTTCAGCTTACCCCCGTATCCTAGCCTCCCTATATCTCCCCTTCCTATTAATGATAAGCCTTCTTTAATCTCCCCTGCCCAGAAGGAAATAAGCAAAGAAATCTCCAAAGGACCACAAAACCCTCCGGGCTATCAGTTATGTCCCCTTCAAGCTGTAGGGGGAGGGGAATTTGGCCCAACCTGGGTACATGACCCCTTCTCCCTCTCTGATTTAAAGCAGATCAAGGCAGACTGGGGAAGTTTTCAGATGATCCTGATAGGTATATAGAAGTCCTACAGGGTCTAGGGCAAACCTTCCATCTCACTTGGAGAGATGTCATGCTAGTGTTAGATCAAACCTTGGCCTTTAATAAAAAGAATGTGGCTTTAGCTGCAGTCCGAGAGTTTGGAGATACCTGGTATCTTAGTCAAGTAAATGATAAAATGACAGCCGAAGAAAGAGACAAATTCCCTACTGGTCAGCAAGCCATCCCCAGTATGGATCCCCACTGGGACCTCAACTCAGATCATGGGGACTGGAGTTGTAAACATCTGTTGACCTGTATTCTAGAAAGACTAAGGAGAATTAGGAAAAAGCCCATAAATTATTCAGTGATGTCTACCATAACTCAGGGAAAGGAAGAAAATCCCTCTGACTTCCTCGAGTGGCTATGGGAGGCCTTAAGAAAATATACTCCCCTGTCACCTGACTCACTGGAGGGTCAATTGATTCTAAAAGATAAATTTATTACCCAATCAGCTGCAGATATCAGGAGAAAGCTCCAAAAGCAAGCCCTGGACCTGAACAAAATCTAGAGGCATTATTAAATCTGGCAACCTCAGTGTTCTATAATGGGGACCAAGAGGAACAGGCCCCAAAGGAAAAGTGAGATCAGAGAAAGGCCGAAACCTTGGTGGTTCAGAGAGGACAGAAAATGGAGCAGCCAGTAGGACTTGTTATCAGTGTGGTTTACAAGGACACCTTAAAAAAGATTGTCCAGTGAGAAACAAGTTGCCCCCTTGCCCATGTCCACTATGCCGAGGCAATCACTGGAAGGCATGCTGCCCCAGAGGACAAAGGTTCTCTGGGCCAGAAGCCCCCAACCAGATGATCCAAAAACAGGACTGAGGGTGCCTAGGGCCAGTGCCAGCTCATGTCATCAGCCTCACTGAGTGCCAGGTATGTTTAACCATTGAGGGCCAGGAAATTGACTTCCTCCTGGTCACTGATGTGGCCTTCTCAGTGTTAATCTCCTGTCCCGGATGACTGTCCTCAAGGTTCGTTACCATCTGAGGAATCCTGGGACAGCCTGTAACCAGGTATTTCTCCCACCTTCTCAGTTGTAACTGGGAAACTTTGCTCTTTTCACATGCCTTTCTTGTCATGCCTGAAAGTCCCACGCCCTTATTAGGAAGGGAAGCCAAAGATGGAGCTATTATCTACATGAATATGGAGAACAAGTTACCCATTTGTTGTCCCCTACTTGAGGAGGGAATCAATCCTGAAATCTGGGCATTAGAAGGACAATTTGAAAGGGCAAAAAATGCCCGCTCAGTCCAAATCAGGCTAACAGAGCCCACCACTTTTTCTTATCAGAGGCAATATCCCTTAAGGCCTGAAGGTCATAAAAGATTACAGAATACTGTTAAACATTTAAAAAAGCTCAAGGCTTAGTAAGGAAATGCAGCAGTCCCTGCAACACCCCAATTCTAGGAGTACAAAAACCGAATGGTCAGTGGAGACTAGTGCAAGATCTTACACTTATCAATGAGGCAGTAATTCCTCTATGTCCAGTTATACCCAACCCCTATACCCTGCTCTCTCAAATACCAGAGGAAGCAGAATGGTTCACTGTTCTGGACCTCAAGGATGCCGTCTTCTGTATTCCCCTGCACTCTGACTCCCAGTTTCTCTTTCCTTTGAGGATCCCACAGACCACACGTCCCAACTTACATGGATGGTCTTGCCCCAGGGGTTTAGGGATAGCCCTCATCTGTTTGGTCAGGCACTGGCCCAAGACTAGGCCACTTCTCAAGTCCAGGCACTCTGGTCCTTCAGTATGTGGATGATTTACTTTTGGCTACCAGTTCAGAAGCCTCATGCCAGCAGGCTACTCTAGATCTTTTGAACTTTCCAGTTAATCAAGGGTACAAAGTGTCTAGGTTGAAGGTCCAGCTTTGCCTACAGCAGGTCAAATATCTAGGCCTAATCTTAGCCAGAGGGACCAGGGCCCTCAGCAAGGAACCAATACAGCCTATACTGGCTTATCTTCACCCTAAGACATTAAAACAGTTGTGGGGGTTCCTTGGAATCACGGGCTTTTGCTGACTATGGATCCCCAGATACAGTGAGATAGCCAGGCACCTCTATACTCAAATCAAGGAGGGCAAATATTTATCTAGTAGAATGGGAACCAGGGACAGAAACAGCCTTCAAAACCTTAAAGCAGGCCCTAGTAAAGCTCCAGCTTTAAGCCTTCCCACAGGACAAAACTTCTCTTTATACATCACATAGAGAGCAGGGATAGCTCTTGGAGTCCATACTCAGACTCGTGGGACAACCCCACAACCAGTGGTATACCTAAGTAATGAAATTGATGTAGTAGCAAAAGGCTGGCCTCACTGTTTATGGGTAGTTGCAGCAGTGGCCATCTTAGTGTCAGAGGCTATCAAAATAATACAAGGAAAGGATCTCACTGTCTGGACTACTCATAATGTAAATAGCATACTAGGTGTCAAAGGAAGTTTATGGCTATCAGACAATTGCCTACTTAGATACTAGGTACTACTCCTTGAGGGACTGGTGCTTCAAATACATACGTGCATGACCCTCAACCCTGCCACCTTTCTCCGAGAGGATGGGGAACCAATCGAGCATGACTGCCAACTGCCAAGACCAGCTTGGTCAGGGAGACCCCAACCCAGCGGTGCTAGAGGAATTAAAGACACACACACAGAAATATAGAGGTGTGGAGTGGGAAATCAGGAGTATCACAGCCTTCAGAGCTGAGAGCCTCGAACAGAGATTTACCCAGGTGTTTATTGACAGCAAGCCAGTGAAAAGCATTGTTTCTATAGATTGTAGATGAACTAAAAGCATTCTTTATGGGAAACAAAGGGATGGGCCAAAATAAAGGGATGGGTTTGGCTAGTTATCTGCAGCAGGAGCATGACCTTAAGGCACAGATCACTCATGCTATTGTTTGTGGTTTAAGAACGCCTTTAAGTGATTTTCCACCCTGGGTGGGCCAGGTATTCCTTGCCCTCATTCCGGTAAACCCACAACCTTCCAGCGTGGGCCTCGTGGCCATCATGAACATGTCACAGTGCTGCAGATATTTTATTTATGGCCAGTTTTGGGGTCAGTTAATGGCCAGAGTTTGAGGGGCTTGTTCCCAACATGTCCCCCTTTGATTTGCAAAGTGATAAAAACAAAGGCAGCTTTGTCACGGTGAGCTACTTCTTGCAGGAGTCAGGATCTGCATCTGCAGACTATACAAAGACAAACAACACAGATTAATAGCACAATCACCATTGAAATCACAGAGCTCCTAAGTGTTTTTATCCACTTTAATTGGTTACTAGCTGCTAATCTGTCTGCAGCTCCTTCAAGCACTCCGGTTCCTGGCATTAAGGTCAGGTTTGCCTGGGATGCTTTAAATATTTGTTCTTTTAATTTTGCAATATCCAAAAACAAGCCTGTAGAGTGTCCTTCTAGATGATTTTTTATTCTTTCCCAAATTTTAATCTTATTAAGAGCTATTAACAGTTTCCACAAATCCTTGTGTTAAGCTCCTAGAGCAGGCCATGTCACTTGAGGTTGAGGTGCCACTATGCTGTCATGGTTCCAGATAATAGGCACTCTTGCCATACTTCTTATCATCTCTACCATCTGACCCTTTTGTTCAGACTAGCTGGACATAGTGTGGCCATGGCATGCAGACTGAGAGGTGCAATTTAAGCTAAACATCCCCTTAGGGGACCAATCAACAATGATTCCATCAGAATTGTGCAGTACCTCTGCCTGTTCTGCAATGCAGTCTTCCTAAACAAGTAGATTCATTATTTCTGGGCAGGTTCTATTTTGTTTACAAATAGGTTTTTGAGGGTGGTATGCTTCAATCATAGGAGCAGATTTATTATAGTAAATACTGAGATCAGAAAGCACGTGTAACTGTCACAGAGTGATTACATCCAGGCATTATTGCTAGCCAAGATTGATAAATATGCCCAATAAGTATAATTGTTCTCTGTGTCAGACCTTGTTTAAGGAATACTCATGGCAATGGTGATCACCGCGATCATAGCTACCATTAAATCACTCATTGTGACTGGTTGTCCCGCTTTCCTCAGGTTTTCTTCTGCCATCTGTGACAGCTTCTTGATCTGTCCCCAGGTGGGTGGCTGTGTTTGACAGGTGTTGCTTATGACAGTTGGGGTCCTCCTCAGCATCGGCCTTGACATGGCTGCAACCAGGGGGTCCTGGGGGTCCTCCCAGAGTATCTTCCTCAGCATATGGCTCATGATAAGGTTTCAGGTGTCTTGATGGTATCCAAATTGGCTGTTGATTTTGGCCTGGAGAAACACAAGCATAACCTCTACCCCAAGTTATTATTGTACCTATTTCCCAACTTTCTGTTATCAGATCTTTCCACCAAACCAGTTGTTCTGCTTGTGTCTTTGCAGCTGGTTTCTGTACATGCTGTTCAGCTGCTGATAACATCTGGCCTTTGGGCATGCTCAAAAAATTTAAAGTTAATAATGCTAGATTAAGTTGTATATGGGCTGTGCTATAATCGTTTCTCCCCCTTTTTTGTTTTTGTTTTCAGTTGTTCATCTGTATGAAATCATAACTGAGCATTTTCAATTAACTTTGTGGAATGAACCACATATGAAGAATCAGAAATCACATTAATAGGCATATCAAAAGCAGTCAACACCTCAATTACAGCTACAAGCTCTGCTTTTGAGCTGAAGTGTAGGACGTCTGGAAAACCTTACTTTTTGAGCCAGAATAAGAAGCTTTACCATTACTAGACCCATCTGTAAAATAATGAAAATGCTTAGCAGGCTGCAGGTTGTTTACTGCAGGAATTGTAAATGCAAACCATTTACAGTTTTGCTCAGCTAAGGGGATAGTCAAGAGACAGGCTTTTAAATCTATGACTATTAAAGCCCAATTTTAAGTTCTCTAAAGTCTCCAGTTTCTCTTTACTCAGCAGCCATTGTTCTATCCAAATTGGCTTATCTGTTAACCATTTTAAAGGTATAGGTTCTGGAGGCTTAACAATGGCCACCATCAAAATGATATCCTAAACCTTGGTGGTAATTTGTCTTTCCGCTTGAAGTGGTTCCTTTAAATCTTGCAAATTTTTTCCTAGTCTCATACCAGGGACATACCCCATTTTATGCATCATATGTTGACTTTGAGGGCTATATAATTGTTCTGGAATTAGAATTCATGCTCCCCATTGTTGTAATAAATCTCTCCCCCATAAATTTATAGGTACAGAAGTTATAATTGGTTGAATAATCCCAGGTTGTCCATGGGGCCCTTCACAATGCAAAATATAGCTACTTTGATATACTTCAGGGGCTTTTCCAACTCCAACTATGTTAAATTGAGTGGGTTGAATTGGCCATGTGGATGGCCAGTGCTGTAGAGAAATGATTGAAATGTCCGCTCCTGTATCTCCCAACCCTTTAAATTTATTTTCCTGAATAGTTATTTTATAGGTAGGATGTTTATCAGTAATTTGATTTACCGAATAAGCTGCTTTGCCTTGTTTATTTGTGCTTCCAAATCCTCCCGTTCATTTAATTTCACTTTTCCCCATTCCCACATACGGCACAATCAGGAGCTGTGCTATGCCCTCTCATGGCTCTGCTTTCCAGGGAACAGAAGTAGATATAACAATTTGAATTTCCCCATTGTAATATGAATCAGTGACTCCTGCATGTATTTGTATCCCTTTTAAATTTAAACTAGACCTGCCTAGAAGTAATTCTATCATTCCCACTGGCAAGGGTCCACAGACTCCTGTTGGGACCTTTTGCAGGGGTTCCCCAGGCAGAAGGCTCACAGCTTTTAGGCAGTATAAATCTACTGTAGCACTACCAGCTGTGGCGGGGGACAGACATTGTACAGGGGTGAGGGAATGGCCTGAGCTGGAAATGCCCTGGTTTGGAATGGGGCCCAGGACGGGCCTTTCATGGCATTTCCTGAAATCGGGTTCCCGTCTTTATCAAACTTAGAGTGACACTGATTAGCCCAATGTTTTCCTTTTTTACATTTTGGACATATTTCAGACTCAGCAGTTTTCTTTCATCCCCTATCTGGTGGCCTGACTAGCTGATTTTTTCTACATTCTTTTTTAGTGTGACCATGCTTCCCACAGTTAAAACAAGCTCCAGGAAACAGAGTATTTGCTTTATCCACTCTCAGTCCTGCTGTTGCCTGTGCCAACAAAGTAGCTTTATGCAGATTACCTCCGATACCATTATAGGCCTTGATATAATCAACTAAATGTGCTTTCCCAAATTTAAAAGGAAAAGGCTCAAATGTAGCTATAATATTTCCCTGTTGATCTGGGGGGTATATTCTAACAGGGAACTGCCAAGCCTCCATATCACCCTCTTGTCTAGCTTGCTGAATTCCTGCCTGAATAGAACTGAGAGCGATCACTCGAGGCACTGCTCAAACAGTCACTGGGGCAACTACTTTTCACCGTGTCCTCTGGAAAAGAAAGATCTGGAGGGTCAGGCCACTGTTCTTCAAAATAATAATGAAGGCATGCAGAAGGGTAGGGATGAACCTCTCTCTCCTTTGCTGTTTTAGTTTTA
This sequence comes from Papio anubis, assembly GCF_008728515.1. Classification (NCBI taxonomy): domain Eukaryota; kingdom Metazoa; phylum Chordata; class Mammalia; order Primates; family Cercopithecidae; genus Papio; species Papio anubis. The sequence goes on along the minus strand of NC_044985.1, from coordinate 101,913,417 downwards.
GCTGGCAAACAAACCTGCTCTGTAACCTCTTCTGTTACTTCATTATACTCTCCTTCCTCCTCATCATCAGTGTGAAAAGGTTCCAAGGTGGAACAAACCAGAGCCCACACTTGTCCCATTGTTACTCTGATGCTTCTGAGCTCCCCTTCTTACTCACTATGGGGATTGCTTTAAGAGTACTTGGGTGTCCTCCAGCTTAGTTCCACATTCTCCAACCATTGCTCTGGCAAGCCTTTGACCTGGATTCGAGCCCCCACAATGGATGCCACTTGCTGAGACCAGCTCAGCTGGGGAGACCCTAACCCAGTGGTGCTAGAGGAATTAAAGACACACACACAGAAATATAGAGGTGTGAAGTGGGAAATCAGGGGTATCAGAGCCTTCAGAGCTGACAGCCTCGAACAGAAATTTACCTACATATTTATTGACAGCAAGCCAGTGAAAAGCATTGTTTCTATAGATTGTAGATGAACTAAAAGCATTCTTTATGGGAAACAAAGGGATGAGCTGAAATAAAGAGATGGATTTGGCTAGTTATCTGCAGCAGGAGCATGACCTTAAGGCACAGATCCCTCTTGCTATTGTTTGTGGTTTAAGAATGCCTTTAAGTGATTTTCCGCTCTGGGTGGGCCAGGTATACCTTGCCCTCATTCCGGTAAACCCACAACTTTCCAGCATGGGCATCATGGTCATCATGAACATGTCACAGTGCTGCAGAGATTTTGTTTATAGCCAGTTTTGGGGCCAGTTAATGGCCAGATTTTGGGGAGCCTGTTCCCAACAACCAACAAATTATAGTCCAGATTTATGCCACCTGATATGATCTCTTAGAAGTCCCCTTAGCTAATCCTGACCTTAACTTATATACCGATGGAAGTTCATTTGTGGAGAACGGGATATGAAGGGCAGGTTATTCCATAGTAAGTGATGTAACTGTACCTGAAAGTAAGCCTCTTCCTCCAGGGACCAGTGCCCAGTTAGCAGAACTAGTGGCACTTACCCAAGCCTTTGAACCGGGAAAGGGAAAAAGAATAAATGTGTATACAGATAGCAAGTATTCTTATCTAATCCTACATGCCCATGCTGCAATATGGAAAGAAACGAAGTTCCTAACATCTGGGGGAACCCCCATTAAACACCACAGGGAAATTATTGAGTTATTGCATGCAATGCAAAAACCCAAGGAGGTGGCAGTCTTACACTGCCAAAGCCATCAGAAAGGTGAAGGAGAAAAGGCAGAAGGAAACCTTTGGGCAGATGCTGAGGCCAAAATTGCTGCCAGGTGGAACCTCCCATTAGAAATACCTATGGAAGGACCCTTGGTATGGAACAACCTCCTCTAAGAGATTAAGCCCCAGTATTCCCTGACTGAAACAGAATGGGGACTTTCACGGGGGCATAGTTTTCTCCTCTTGGGGTGCTTAACAACAGAAGAAGGAAAGGTACTTTTACCCAAAGCCAGGGGAAAATACTTAAAACCCTCCACCAAACTTCTCATATGGGTATTGAAAACACTCATTAAATGGCCAAATCCCTATTTACAGGGCCAAATCTCCTCCGGACCATCCAACAGGTAGTCACAGCCTGTGAGGTGTGTTAAAGGAACAATTCCTTAGTCCATCATAGGGCCCCTTTGGGGGAACAAAGAATAGGTCACTATCCTGGAGAAGACTGGCAGTTAGACTTCACCCATATGCCTAAGTCAAAGGGATTTCAATACTTGTTGGTCTGTGTTGATACCTTTACAAATTGGATAGAAGTTTTCCCCTGAAAGACAGAGAAGGCTCAGGAAGTGATTAAAGTCCTAATTCATGAAATAATTCCTAGATTTGGGCTTCCCCAAAGCTTACAGGGCAACAATGGTCCGGCTTTTAAAACCACCATAACTCAGGGAATTTCGAGGTGCTAGGGAAACGTGACCGTTACTGCACCTGGAGGCCACAATCCTCAGGGAAGGTCGAGAAGGCAAATGAAACACTCAAGAGGCACTTAAGGAAACTAACACAAGAAACTCATCTCCCATGACCTACTCTTTTGCCCATGGCCTTGTTGAAAATCCAAAATTCTCCTCACAAAATGGGGCTCAGTCCATATGAAATGCTGTATGGATGACCTTTTCTCACAAATCACCTACTTGCTCAGGAAATGGTCAACTTGGTCAAAGATATAACTTCTTTGGCAAAATATCAACAAAACCTTAAATACCTACCTGAAGGATGTCACAGAGAAAAGGGAACAGAGTTGCTTCATCAACCAGGAGCTCTAGTGTTGGCCAAATATCTTCCCTCTACCTCTCCATCTATGGACTCTTTGTGGGAAGGACCATACTCGGTAATCCTCTCTCCCCCCACTGCAGTTAAGGTGGCAGGAGTGGAATCTTGGATTTACCACACCCGAGTTAAATTTTGGATATCCCCTGAGGAACCTGTGGGACCATCAGCTCAGGAGTCCCAAGATCAGCCAGACCAACTTCAATAACCTGAGAACCATTGGAGGACTTGCGTCTCCTATTTTGGAAGGAAACATCCCAGACTAAAAAGGCTCCTACCACTGATCCTGAAGAAAAACCCCTTCCTCCTTAAAAAAGAGAAGTGAAAACCTACATCATCTTTAACACCTCTCCTTGCTCCTTTAATGGAATCCTTTTACTATTTCATCATATTATTAAGCAGCATACTAACCATACTCTTCACGATAGGACTATATACTGTAGCTTCTGCCAGGATGAAAATAAAATAGAACACAGGGAGTCACTCTGTCTCCCAACACCCCTTTCCAGACACTCACCAGAGTTAGCTTGGCAAGTACTCTAGAAGTATGAAAAAATGAAAACAACAAACTTACATGCCTTTTTAACATACACAACCAGTTCTTTCTACCCAGCCAAGGTATATTCTTCTTATGTGGAACATTGACCTATATCTGCCTCTCCACTAACTGGACAGGCACCTGCACCTTAGTCTTTCTAAGTTCCAACATTAACATTGCCCCAGGAAATCAGACCCTATCAGTACCCCTCAAAGTTCAAGTCCATCAGTGCAAAGCCATACGACTAATACCCCTACTTGTAGGGTTAGGAATGGTTACTGCTACAGGAACTGGAATAGCCAGTTTATCTACTTCATTATCCTACTACCACACACTCTCAAAGAATTTCTCAGACAGTTTACAAGAAATGACAAAATCTATCCTTACTGTACAATCCCAAATAGACTCTTTGGCAACAGTGACTCTCCAAAACTGCCGAGGCCTAGACCTCCTCACTGCTGAGAAAGGAGGACTCTGTACCTTCTTAGGGGAAGAGTGTTGTTTTTACACTAACCAGTCAGGGATAGTACGAGATGCTGCCCGGCATTTGCAGAAAAAAGCTTCTGAAATCAGACAACGCCTGTCAAACTCTTATATCAGCCTCTGGAGTTGGGCAACATGACTTCTCCCCTTTCTAGGTCTGGTGGCAGCCATCTTGCTATTACTCACCTTTGGGCCCTGTATTTTTAACCTCCTTGTCAAATTTGTTTCCTCTAGGATCGAAGCCATCAAGCTTCAGATGGTCTTACAAATGGAACCCCAAATGAGCTCAACTAACAACTTCTATCAAGGACCCCTGGACTGACCAGCTGGCCCTTTCACTGCCCTAAAGAGTTCCCCTCTGGAGGCCACTACAACTGCTGGGCCCCTTCTTCACCCCATCCAGCAGGAAGTAGCTAGAGTGGTCATCACCCAATTCCCAACAGCAGTTGAGGTGTCCTGTTTAGAAGGGGGCATGGAGAGGTGAAGCTGGCTGGGCTTCTGGGTTGGGTGGGGACTTGGAGAACTTTTCTGTCTAGCTAAAGGATTGTAAACACACCAATCAGTGCTCTGTGTTTAGCTAAAGGTTTGTAAACGCACCAATCAGCACTCTGTAAAAACGCACCAATCAGCACTCTGTAAAAATGAACCAATCAGCACTCTGTAAAATGGACCAATCAGCAGGATGTGGGTGGGGCCAAATAAAGAAATAAAAGCTGGCCACCTGAGCCAGCAGCGGCAACCCACTTAGGTCTCCTTCCATGCTGTGGAAGCTTTGTTTTTTTGCTCTTCACGATAAATCTTGCTGCTGCTCCTTCTTTGGGTCCGCGCTACGTTTACAAGCTGTAACACTCACTGTGAAGGTCTGTGGCTTCAGTCCTGAAGTCAGCAAGACCATGAACCCACCGGGAGGAACAAACAACTCTGGACATATCACCTTTAAGAGCTGTAACACTCGGAAGGAGGTTCCAAGATGGCTGAATAGGAACAGCTCCAGTCTGCAGCTCCCAGTGTGAGCGACGCAGAAGATGGGTGATTTCTGCATTTCCAACTGAGGTACCAGGTTCATCTCAATGGGACTTGTCAGACAGTGGGTGCAGCCCATGGAGCAGGGTGGGACATCGCCTCACTGGGGAAGCACAAGGGGCCGGGGAATTCCCTTTCCTCCCAAAGGGAAGCCATGACAGATGGTACCTGGAAAATCAGGACACTCCTACCCTAATACTGCACTTTTCCAACAGCCTTAGCAAACGGCACACCAGGAGATTATATCCTGTGCCTGGTTTGGAGGGCCCCACGCCCATGGAGCCTTGCTCACTGCTAGCACAGCAGTCTGAGATTGAACTGCAAGGTGGTAGCTAGGCTGGGGGAGGGGGATCTGCCATTGCTGAGGCTTGAGTAGGTAAACAAAGCAGCCAGGAAGCTTGAACTGGGCAGAGCCCACTGCAGCTCAAGGAGGCCTGCCTGCCTCTGTAGACTCCACCTCCAGGGGCAGGGCACAGCTGAACAAAAGGCTGCAGAAACTTTTGCAGACTTAAATGTCCCTGTCTGACAGCTTTGAAGAGAGTAGTGCTTCTCCCAGCATGGCATTTGAGATTTGAGAACAGACAGACTGCCTCCTCAAGTGGGTCCTTGACCCCCGAGTAGCCTAACTGGGAGACACCTCCCAGTAGGGGCCAACTGACACCTCATACAGCTGGGTGCCCCTCTGAGATGAAGCTTCCAGAAGAAGGATCAGAGAGCAACATTTGCCATTCTGCAATATTTGCTGTTTTGCAGCCTCTGCTGGTAATACACAGGCAAACAGGGTCTAGAGTGGACCTCCAGCAAACTCCAACAGACCTGCAGCTGAGGGTCCTGACTGTTAGAAGGAAAACAGACAAATAGAAAGGACATCCACACCAAACTCCATCTGTATGTCACCATCATCAAAGAAAGACCAAACGTAGATAAAACCACAAAGATGTGGAGAAACCAGAGCAGAAAAACTGAAAATTCTAAAAATCAGAGTGCCTCTTCTCCGAAGGAATGCAGCTCCTCCACAGCAAAGGGACAAAGCTGGATGGAGAATGATTTCGACGACTTGAGAGAAGAAGGCTTCAGATGATCAGTAATAACAAACTTCTCTGAGCTAAAAGAGGATGTTCAAACCCATCACAAAGAAGCTAAAAACCTTGAAAAAAGATGAGACGAATGGCTAACTAGAATAAACAGTGTAGAGAAGTCCTTAAATGACCTGATGGAGCTGAAAATCATGGCATGAGAACTATGTGACGCATGCACAAGCTTCAGCAACCGATTTGATCAAGTGGAAGAAAGGGTATCAGTGATTGAAGATCAATTGAATGAAATGAAGTGAGAAGAGAAGTTTAGGGAAAAAAGAGTAAAAAGAAATGAACAAAGCCTCCAAGAAATATGGGACTATGTTAAAAGACCAAATCTACTTCTGATTGGTGTACCTGAAAGTGACAGGGAGAATGGAACCAAGTTGGAAAACACTCTTCAGGATATTATCCAGGAGAACTTCCCCAACCTAGCAAGGCAGGCCAACATTCAAATTCAGGAAATACCGAGAATGCCACAAAGATACTCCTCAAGAAAAGCAACTCCAAGACACATAATTGTCAGATTCACCAAAGTTGAAATGAAGGAAAAAATGTTAAGGGCAGCCAGAGAGAAAGGTCGGGTTACCCACAAAGTGAAGCCCATCAAACTAATAGCAGTTCTCTTGGTAGAAACTCTACAAGCCAGAAGAGAGTGGGGGCCAATATTCAACATTCTTAAAGAAAAGGATTTTCAACCCAGAATTTCATATCCAGCCAAACTAAGTTTCTTAAGTGAAGGAGAAATAAAATCCTTTACAGACAAACAAATGCTGAGAGATTTTGTCACCACTAGGCCTGCCTTACAAGAGCTCCTGAAGAAAGAACTAAACGTGGAAAGGAACAACCGGTACCAGCCACTGCAAAAACATACCAAATTGTAAAGACCATCCATGCTATGAAGAAACTGCATCAACTAACGAGTAAACTAACCAGCTAGCATCATAACGACAGGATCAAATTCACACATAGCAATATTAACCTTAAATGTAAATAAGCTAAATGCTCCAATTAAAAGACACAGACTGGCAAATTGGATAAAGAATCAAGACCCATCAGTGTGTTGTATTCAGGAGACCCATCTCATGTGCAGAGACACACATAGACTCAAAATAAAGGGATGGAGGAAGATCTACCAAGCAAATAGAAAACAAACAAACAAAAAAAGAGCAGGGGTTGCAATCCTAGCCTCTGATAAAACAGACTTTAAACCAACAAAGATCAGAAGAGACAAAGAAGGCCATTACATAATGGCAATATTTGGGATCAATTCAACAAGAAGAGCTAACTATCCTAAATATATATGCACCCAATACAGGAGCACCCAGATTCATAAAGCAAGTCCTTAGAGACCTACAAAGAGACTTAGACTCTCACACAATAATAATTGGAGACTTTAACACCCCACTGTCAACATTAGACAGATCCATGAGACAGAAAGTTAATAAGGATATCCAGGAATTGAACTCAGCTCTGCACCAAGCAGACCTAATAGACATCTACAGAACTCTCCACCCCAAATCAACAGACTATACATTCCTCAGCACTACATAGCACTTTTTTTCAAAATTGACCACATAGTTGGAAGTAAAGAACTCCTCAGCAAATGTAAAAGAACAGAAATTATAACAAACTGTCTCTCAGACCACAGTGCTATCAAATTAGAATTCAGGATTAAGAAACTCACTCAAAACCACTCAACTACATGGAAACTGAACAACTTGCTCCTGAGTGACTACTGGGCACATAATGAAATGAAGGCAGAAATAAAGATGTTCTTTGAAACCAGTGAGAACAAAGACACAACATACCAGAATCTCTGGGACACATTTAAAGCAGTGTGTAGAGGGAAATTCATAGCACTAAGTGCCCACAACAGAAAGCAGGAAAGATCTAAAATTGGCACCCTAACATCACAATTAAAAGAACTAGAGAAGCAAGAGCAAACACATTCAAAAGCTATCAGAAGGCAAGAAATAACTAAGATCAGAGCAGAACTGAAGGAGATAGAGACACAAAAAACCCTCCAAAAAATCAATGAGTCCAGGAGCTGGTTTTTTGAAAAGAGCAACAAAATTAATAGACCACTAGCAAGACTAATAAAGAATAAAAGAGAGAAGAATCAAATAGATGCAATAAAAGATGATAAAGGGGATATCACCACCGATCCCATAGAAATACAAACTACCATCAGAGAATACTATAAACACCTCTACCAAATAAACTAGACAATCTAGAAGAAATGGATAATTTCCTGGACACATACACCCTCCCAAGACTAAACCAGGAAGAAGTTGAATCCCTGAATAGACCAATAACAGGCTCTGAAATTGAGGCAATGATTCGTAGCCTATCAACCAAAGAAAGTTCAGGACCAGACAGATTCACAGCTGAATTCTACCAGAGGTACAAAGAGGAGCTGGTACCATTGCTTCTGAAACTACTCCAATAAATAGAAAAAGAGGGAATCCTCCCTAATTCATTGTATGAGGCCAACATCATCCTGATACCAAAGCCTGGTAGAGACACAACAAAAAATAATTTTAGACCAGTATCCCTGATGAACATCAATGCAAAAATCTTCAATAAAATACTGGCAAACCGAATCCAGCAGCACATCAAAAGCTTATCCACCATGATCAAGTTTGCTTCATCCCTGGGATGCAAGCCTGGTTCAACATATGCTAATCAACAAACATAATCCATAATATAAACAGAACCAAAGACAAAAACCACATGATTATCTCAATAGATGCAGAAAAGGCTTTTGACAAAATTCCACAGCCCTTCATGCTAAAAATTCTCAATAAACTAGGTATTGATGGGACGTATCTCAGAATATTAAGAGCTATTTATGACAAACCCACAGCCAATACCAATATCATACTGAATGGGCAGAAACTGGAAGCATTCCCTTTGAAAACTGGCACAAGACAGGGATGCCCTCTTTCACCACTCCTATTCAAAGTGTTGGAAGTTCTGGCCAGGGCAATCAGGCAAGAGAAAGAAATAAAGGGTACTCAATCAGGCAAGAGAAAGCAATACAGGATACTCAATTAGGAAAAGAGGAAGTTGAATTGTCCCCGTTTGCAGATGACATGATTGTATATTTAGAAAACCCCAACGTCTCAGCTCAAAATCTCCTTAAGCTGATAAGCAACTTCAGCAAAGTCTCAGGATACAAAATCAGTGTGCAAAAATCACAAGCATTCCTATACACCAATAACAGACAAACAGAGAGCCAAATCATTAGTTAACTCCCATTCACAATTGCTTGAAAGATAATAAAATACCTAGGAATCCAACTTACAAGGGATGTGAAGGACCTCTTCAAGGAGAACTACAAATAACTGCTCATTGAAATGAAAGAGGACACAAACACATGGAAGAACGTTCTATGCTCATGGATAGGAAGAATCAATATTGTGAAAATGACCATATTGCAAGGTAATTCATAGATTCAATGCCATCCCCATCAAGCTACCAATCACTTTCTTCACAGAATTGGAAAAAACTACTTTAAAGTTCATATGGAACCAAAAAAGAGCCTGCATTGCCAAGACAATCCTAAGCCAAAAGAACAAAGCTGGAGGCATCATGCTACCTGACTTCAAACTATATTACCAGACTACAGTAACCAAAACAGCATGGTACTGGTACCAAAACAGAGATATGGACAAATGGGACAGAATAGAGCCCCCGAAAATAATACCACACATCTACAATCATCTGATCTTTGACAAACCTGACAAAAACAAGCAATGGGGAAAGGATTCCCTATTTAATAAATGGTGCTGGGAAAACTGGCTAGCCATATGTAGAAAGCTGAAACTGGATCCCTTCCTTACATCTAGTACAAAAATTAATTCAAGATGGATTAAAGACTTAAATGTTAGATCTAAAACCATAAAAACCCTAGAAGAAAACCTAGGCAATACCATCCAGGACATAGGCATGGATAAGGACTTCATGTCTAAAACACCAAAAGCAACAGCAACAAAAGCCAAAATAGACAAATGGGATCTAATTAAACTAAAGAGCTTCTGCACAGCAGAAGAAACTATCTCCAGAGTGAACAGGCAACCTACAGAATGGGAGAAAGCTTTTGCAATCTACCCATCTGACAAAGGGCTAATATCCAGAATCTACAAAGAATTTAAACAAAATTACAAGAAAAATCAAACAACCCCATCAAAAAGTGAGCAAAGGATATGAACAGACAGTTCTCAAAAGAAGACATTTATACAGCCAACAGATACATGGTGGTGGTGGTAGAAAAAATGCTTATCATCACTGGCCATCAGAGAAATGCAAATCAAAACCAGCGCAATGACAACACCCCCCACCAAAGGAAATGGCGATCACAAAAGTAAATCAGGAAACAAATAGGTGCTGGAGAGGATGTGGAGAAATAGAACGCTTTACGCTGCTGGTAGGACTGTAAACTAGTTCAACTATTGTGGAAGATAAAGTGCGTGATTCCTCAAGGATCTAGAACTAGAAATACCCATTTGACCCGCAACTATCTATTACCAAGCATATACCCAAAGGATTATAAATTATGCTGCTATAAAGACACATGCACATGTATGTTTGCTATTGTGGCACTATTCACAATAGCAAAGACTTGAACCAACCCTGCCAAATGTCCATCAATGACAGACTGATTAAGAAAATGTGTACATATACATCATGGAATACCATGCATCTGTAAAAAAGGATGAGTTCATGTCCTTTGTAGGGACATGGATGAAGCTGGAAACCATCATTCTCAGCAAACTATCGCAAGGATAGATAACCAAACACCACATGTTCTCACTCATAGGTGGAATTCGAACAATGAGAACACTTTGGACACAGGGTGGAGAGAACATCACACACTTGTCGTGGGGTGGGGAGGGAGAAGGGATAGCATTAGGAGATATACCTAACATAAATGATGAGTTAACGGGTGCAGCACACCAACATGGCACGTGTATACATATGTAACAAACCTGCACATTGTGCACATGTACCCTAGAACTTAAAGCATAATTTAAAAAAAAAAAGAAGAAGAAATTATCCATATGCATGGACCACATATGAACCAGGAGAGGTGATAGGAGACAGAGTTAGCCACAGCTCCTCTTTGGTCTCGAAGACCACCAGGGAGGAGTTGGAGTTAGTTTCTACATGGAATAATACCACAGTCAAGAAGATCTTAGCTTGTAAAACCGCATTCCCTATAAGTAACAAGCATAAGAAGCAAAAAGGCACCATCTAAATCTAGAATCAAAAGGAACCATGTAAACACACTGAGATAGCATCCTAGGTGTTTCTGCCATAGCCAATAGTTACGTAAACCAGAATCCCAAATCTACCAAAGGAATTACAGGATTCTGTTTGTTGGGTGGTGTAAGATAAGGGGGTGTTCTCATAACCAGGAGACACCAGGACGGCTCAGAGAGAATGGAATTAAATGAACGGAAATGTAGACAATAGCTCAGAAGTTAGTTTTCTTCCTTAACATCACTATACTACAAATTTCTTATTGCCTCTACTTTTCTTATTGCCTCATTCTTTAGGACAGTGATTTTTGGACTCTCTTTTTAAAGTTAACACTTTCTTTGAAGATATCTTTAAAGATAACTCATGTGAAATCCTACTTCATAAAATTAGTAAAAGTGGATCTTTTCTGGTTGAAGTTGATTCTCATAGCAAAGAGCTCTGCCTCTTTGACCATCCTCCTTTCTCCCCATCGATCTGTCTGCCTCCTGCATTCCTCCAAATCCAAGCCCCTTTTAAAACTTTTTGAATCTGAGAACACTGTATGAAGGTGCTTCTTTAATTAATGTCTTCAGAATTGTTTTTGTATATTGGTTAGTCAGACCTTTGAGAATTTCTACTTCTTACCTGAAAGTATGTATGCAGAAATGAATGTCATGAAGAAGCAACTGCCTAAGAAGTTTAATTATTGGCTGTGATTCTGACTTGATGATTATTATACTTAAAACATGAAGCGATTTCTGGCTCTGACTTAGCTTCTTTAATCGGAGGGTCACCCACATTACCTTGCCCTGAGCATACTTCAAGGCTGCAAGTCATTTTCTTGTTTGTTTTGCTGATGTTCTGTTTTCCATATTAAAAATATTGTCTCACAGATCTGGAACCAAGCATAACTTTGATAAAATAAAATAAAATGTAAAATTTTTTAAAAAAAGAACTATAACACTCACTGTGAAGGTTTGTGGCTTCACTCCTGAAGTCAGTGAGACCACGAACCCACCGGAAGGAAGAAACTCCAGACACATCTGAACATCTGAAGGAACAAACTCTGGACACACCATCTTTAAAAACTGTAACACTTACTGCGAGGGTCCATGGCTTCATTCTTGAAGTCAGCGAGACCAATAACCCACTGGAAGGAACCAATTCCGGACACAATATCTCAATATTAACATTGAATGTAAGGGGCCTAAATGCTCCACTTAAAAGATATAGAATGGCAGGATTGGCTTAAAAACCACCCACCAAATATCTGCTGTCTTCAAGAGACACAACTAACATGTAAATGTTCCCAGATGAACAAGGTCTGGCTGCTTGCACTTATGGTCTGATAACAAGATGCAGACAGACTGGGAAAGAAGGGAGTTTATTTCTATAACTGGTTACAGGGAGAAGGTTGGAATAACTCACCAGACCAACTCAAAGTTACAAATTTTCCCCCAGTGTTTATATATATTTTGCACTCTATGTCTACATGTGGGAGTGCACCTACAAGCAAGATTGTTTTATTCAATATATATCTAATCTTTAACTAGGGTCTGGAGTCTGGAAAGCTTTCTCTAGAGCCTTGGAAAGTTTCTTAATCTTAAGTGGGTCCTGGTATGAGGTATATGTGTTAGAATGCTTTTATTATTCGATCAGACTTTAGGGTCTGAGAAAACCCAGGCAAGGTCTTAATGGGTTTATTTTTGCATTCTAGTCCTCATACTCAATGACATGGCTTGGCTTCATGTCCCTACCCAAATCTTATGTCGAATTGTAATTCCCAGTGTTGGGGGAGGGACCTGGTGGGAGGTGATTGGATCTTGGGGGTGGATATCCCCCTTGCTGCTCTCATGATAGTGAGTTCTCATGAGATCTGGTTGTTTAAAAGTGTGTAGCCCTTCTGCCTTCACTGTCTGTCTCCTGCTTTGCTATGGTAGGACATGCTTGCTTGCCCTTCACCTTCTGCTATGATTGTAAGTTTCCTGAGGCCTCCCAGCCATGCTTCCTGTACAGCCTGCAGAACTGTGAGTCAATGAAACATCTTTTATTCATAAATTAACCAGTCACAGGTAGTTCTTTACAGCAGTGTAAGAATAGACTAATATACCCAGACACTGGTTTCTCCAGTTCTTTAATATTTAACTTATGTATTCATCAAAATTATAGTAAAGGGTTAGTGGAAACTGACCTTGGCTGCTGAGGAAAACCTGACCTGCTGCATAAGGACTCATATAAACTCAAGGTAAAGGGAAAAAAGATATTCCACACAAATGGAAACCAAAACCAAGCAGGCGTAGCTATTCTTATTTCTGGCAAAACAGACTTTTGAGCAACAGCAGTAAAAAAAGACAAGAAGGATATTATATAATGATAAAAGAATTAGTCCAACAATAAGGTATTACAATTCTAAATTTAAATCCACCTAATACTGGAGCTCCCAGATTTATAAAACATTTACTACCAGACCTAAAAAATGAGATAGACAGCAACACAATAATAGTGGGGGACTTCAATACTCCACTGTTAGCACTAGACAGATCATCAAGACAGAAAACCAACGAAGAAACAATGGGCTTAAACTATACCCTAAAACAAATGGACTTAACAGATATTGACAGACATTCTTTCCAACAACTGCAGAATATACATTCTTCTCAACAGCACGTGGAACATTCTCCAAGATAGAACATATGATAGGCCACAAAACAAGCCTCAATAAATTTAAGAAAATCAAAATCGCAAGTATCTTCTCAGACCACAGTGGAATAAAACTGGAAATTAACTCCAAAAGGAACTCTCAAACTATACAAATACATGGGAATTAAATAATCTGCTTTTGAAAGATTTTTGGGTTAGCAATGAAATCAAGATGGAAATTTAAAAATTCTTTGGCATGAATGATAGTAGTGACAGAACTTATCAAAACCTCTAGGATACAGCAAAAGCAGTGCTAAGAGGAAAGTTCATAGCGTTAAATGCTTACATCAAAAAATCTGCAAGAGCACAAATTGACGACATAATGTCACACATCAAGGAACTGGAGAAACAAGAACAAACTAAACCCACATCCAGCAAAAAAAAAGAAATAATGATAAGAGAAGAACTAAATGAAATTGAAACAAACAAAAACAATATAAAAGATAAATGAAACAAAAAGCTGATTCTTTGTAAAGATAAACCAAATTGATAGACCATTAGCGAGATTAACCAAGAAAAGAGAAGATCCAGATAAGCTCAATTAGAAATGAAACTGGAGATATTACAACTGATCACACAGAAATACAAAAAATCAATCAAGGCTACTATGAACAGCTTTATGTGCACAAACTAGAAAATCTAGAGAAAATGGATAAATTCATGGAAACATACAATCTTCCTAGATTAAATCAGGGAAAAATAGAAACTCTGAGCAGACCAACAATAAGCAGTGAGGTTGAATCAGTAATAAAAAATTGCCAACCCAAAAAAGTCCAGGACCAGATGGATTCACAGCTGATTTCTATCAGACATTCAAAGAAGAATTGGTGCCAATCTTACTGAAATTATTCCAAAAGATAAAGAAAGAAGGAATTCCCCCCCAAATCATTCTATGAAGCCAGTGTCACCCTAATACCAAAACCAGGACAGGACATGACAAAAAATGAAAACTATAGACCAATGCCCCTGATGACCATAGATACAAAAATCCTCAATAAAATACTAGCTAACCGAATCCAACAGCACATAAAAAATATAATACATCATGATCAAGTGGGTTTCATCCCAGGGATGCAGGGATGGTTTAACATACACAAGTCAATAAATGTGATACATCACATAGATAGAATTAAAAAGGAAAATCCTATGATTGTCTCAACAGACACAATGCATTTAATAAAATCCAGCACCCTCAACAAAATAGGCATAGAAAGGACTTAACTCAAAGTAATAAAGCCATTATATGACAAACCCACAGCCAACATCATACTGGATGGGGAGAAGTTGAAAGCATTCCCCTGAGAACTGGAATGAGACAAGGATGCCCACTTTCACCACTTCTATGCAACATAGTACTGGAAGTCCCAGCCAGAGCAATCAGACAAGAGAAAGAAATAAAGGGCACTCAAATTGGAAAAGAGGAAGTCAGACTGTCACTGTTCACTGATGATATGATCATATACCTAAAAAACCCTAAAAACTCATCCAGAAAGCTCCTAGATCTGATAAATTATTCAGTAAAGTCTCAGGTTATGAAATCAATGTACACAAATCAGTAGCACTGCTATCTACCAACAACGACCAAGCTGAGAATCAAATCAAGAACTCAATCTCTTTTACGACAGCTGCAAAAAATAAAATGAAATACCTAGGAATATGCTTAACCCAGGAGGTGTAACATCTCTACAAAGAAAACTACATAACACTGCTGAAAAATCATAGATGACACAAACAAATTGAAACACACCCCATGCTCACGGATGGAAAAATTAATATTGTGAAAATGACCATGCTGCCCAAAGCAATCTACGGATTCAAGCCATTCTCATCAAAATACCATCATCGGTCTTCACAGAATTAGAAAAAAAAAATCCTGAAATTCATATGGAACCAAAAAAGAGCCTGCAAAGCCAAAGCAAAACTAAGCAAAAAAGATAAATCTGAAGATATCACCCGACTACAAATTATACTACAAGGCTATAATTACCAAACAACATAGTACTGGTATAAAAATAGGCATGTAGATTAAGGGAACAGAATAGAGAACCCAGCAATAAAGCCAAATGCAGCTATCTGACCTTTGATAAAACAAGCAAAAACATAAATTGAGTAAAGGACATTTCAATAAATGGTGCTGGGAAACCACATGTAGAAGAATGGAACTGGATCCCTATCTCCCACCATGTACAAAAATCAACTCAAGATGGATGAAAGACTTTAAATCTAAGACCTGAAACTATAAGCATTCTAGAAGATAACTTTGGAAAAACTCTTCTGGATCTTGGCTTAGGCAAAGAATTTATGACTAAGATCCCAAAAGCAAATGCAACAAAAACAAAAATAAATAAATGGGACCTAATTAAACTAAAAGGCTCCTGCATAGCAAAAGAAATAACCAGCAGAGTAAATAGACAACCCAGAGTGGGAGACAATATTCACAAACTTTCTATCAGACAAAGGACTAGTATCCAGAATCAAGGAACTCAAATCAGCAAAATAAGCATCTGACAAAGAACTAGAATCTAGTATCTAGAATCTACAAGGAACTCAAACAAATCAGCAAGAAGAAACCAAATAATCCCATCAAAAAGTAGGCAAAGGACATGATTAGACATTTCTCAAAATAAGATATACAAACAGCCAACAAACATGAAAAAACGCTCAACATCACTAATCATCAGAGAAATGCAAATTAAAACTGGAATGAGATGCCACCTTACTCCTGCAAGAATGCCCATAATTCAAAAGTCAAAAAACAATGGATGTTGGCGTGTATGTGGTGAAAAGAGATCACTTTTACACTGCTGGTGAGGATATAAAGTACAGCCACTATGGAACACCGTGTGGGGATTTCTTAAAGAACTAAAAGTGGAGCTACCATTTGATCCAGCAATCCCACTACTGGGTATCTATCCAAGGGAAAAGAAGTCATTATATGAAAAGGACACTTGCACACACATGTTTATAGCAGCACAATTCACAATTGCAAAGATACGGAGCCAACCTAAATGCCCATCAACCAATGAGTGGATAAAGAAAATGTGGTTTATATGCACCTGAAGGGGAGGCCTGCCCCTCCACACCTGTGGGTATATCTCGTCAGGGGGGACGAGAGACTGAGAAAAGAAATAAGACACAGAGATAAGGTATAGAGAAAGAACAGTGGGCCCAGGGGACTGGCGCTCAGCATACCTCTGGAGGATGTGCACCGGCACCGGTCTCTGAGTTCCCTCAGTATCTGTTAATTACTATTTTCACCATCTCAGCGAGAGGAATGCGGTAGGAGAGCAGGGTGATAGTGGGGAGAAGGTCAGCCAAGAAAACATGTGAGCAAAGGAATCTGTGTCACAAATAAGTTTAAGGGAAGATACTATGCCTGGATGTGCACATAGGCCAGATTTATGCTTCTCTCCACCCAAACATCTCAGTGGAGTAAAGAATAACAGAGCAGCATTGCTGCCAACATGCTTCACCTCCCACCACAGGGCAGTTTTTCTCCTAGCTCAGAATTGAACAAATGTACAATTGGGTTTTATACCAAGACATTCTGTTCCCAGGGGCAGGCAGGAGACAGAGGCCTTCCTCTTATCTCAACTGCAAGAGGCCTTCCTCTTTTACTAGTCCTCCTCAGCACAGACCCTTCATGGGTGTCAGGCTGGGGGACAGTCAGGTCTTTCCCATCCCACGAGGCCATATTTCAGACTATCACATGGGGAGAAACCTTGGCCCATACCTGGCTTTCCAGGGCAGAGGTCCCTGTGGTTTTCCGCAGTGCATTGTGCCCCTGGTTTATCAAGACTGGAGAATGGCGATGACTTTTACCAAGCATACTGCCTGTAAACATTTTAACAAGGCATATCCTGCACAGCCCTAGATCCCTTAAACCTTGATTCCATACAACACATGTTTTTATCAGCTCAAGGTTGGGGCAAAGTTACAGATTAACAGCATCTCAGGACAAAACAATTGTTCAGGGTACAGGTTAAAATCCAGTTCCTTATGTCTTCCTTTTCTACATAGACACAGTAACAGTCTGATCTCTCTTTCCCCTACGTATACCATACAATACTACTCAGCCATAAAATGGAACAAAATAATATCTTTTGCAGCAACTTGGATGGAGCTGGAAGCCATTATTCTAAGTGAAGTAACTCAGGAATGGAAAACCAAATATCATATGTTCTCAGTTATAAGCGGGGGCTAAGCTATGAGGATGCAAAGGCCTAAGAATGATATAATAGACTTTAGGGATGTAGGGAAAAAGGTTGGGAGGGAGGTGAAGGATAAAAGATTACATATTGGGTACAATGTACACTGCTTGGGTGGCGGGTGCATAAAAATCTCTCAGAAATCACCACTAAAGAACTTGTCCATGTAACAGAAAACCACCTGTACCCCAAAACTATTGAAATAAAAAAGAAACACACGAATACACAAAACTTTTAATATGACAAAACAAAGCATGCATATGTAAAGAATACAAGCAATACAAAAGCACAAAAGCATATAAAGCACAGCTGGAAAGTCTCCCTTCTGTTCCTCTGTTCACCCGTATCTTTTCCTCAGATAACTACTGTCTACAGCTTGGTGTGTACATTTTCCCAGAATTCTCTCTATGTAAATACAAACATGTTTTCCTTCCTTCTTTTCTTAATAAAAAGATATATATACTATATCATATATATGTATATATGTGTATACACGTATATATGTATATATATGTATGTATCTCACCTCAAGTGATCCTGCCATCTTAGCCTCCTGTATATCTGGGATTACAGGTGGGAGCCACTGGGTCCAGCTGAATTAATTATTCTTATCTCTTTCCTTTTTGCTTGGATCATTATTTTGTTATTTATTTTTTATTTTTTTGGCCTCAAGTGATTCTCTCGCCTCTGCCTCTCAAAGTGTTAGGATTACAGGCATGAGCCATTGTGCATGGCAAGAAATATACCTTTTTTTTTCCTGGAAATAGAGTCTCACTCTGTTGCTCAGGTTGGAGTGCAATCTTGGCTCACTGCAACCTCTGCCTTCCAAGTTCAAGCAATTCTCATGCGTCAGCCTCCCGAGTAGCTGGGACTACAGGTGTTCACCACCACTCCTGGGTAATTTTTGTAATTTTAGTAGAGATGGGGTTTCACACCATGTTGACCAGGCTGGTCTCGAACCCCTGGCCACCCACCTCGGCCTCCCAAAGTGCTGGGGATTACAGGCATGAACCACCATGCTGAGCCTCAGATTGTTAATTTGTTACTGATTTGTAGGAGCTCTTTATATAATTTGGGCATATTGTGTTTTGAATATTTGTTAGTTATGTTAAGATATTTTCTTCCTGCCTGCTGTATGATTTTCAACTTCATTTATGGTGGAAAGTTACTGTTCAGGTCTTACTTGATCTCTATATCATTGAATCCCACTGACCTATTCTCCTCTATTCCCTTTGATCTCTCTTGGTCTTGTTTGTTGCTCTATTTCTTAATTTATTCCTCAGATATTGAAGTTCCTGAGGATTCTACCTCGGTTTTCTTCTCTTCTCATTCTACCTGCTCCCTCTTGGGGAGTCCACTGGTTTTCATGGCTTCAACTGTCATCCAACATGTGCCAGGGTCTCCCATAGCTACTGCTCCTAACCAGTGTCTCCCCTAAGCTCCAAACTCTGACATGCAATTACCTCCTGAAATCTCCCTGAGGGCCCACAGATGTTGCAAATTCAACATGTAGAAAACTAATCTCATTGTATTTCTTGACATGTCTTTCTTCTGAATGGTTCCTTGTTCAATCATCTGCCAAACCAGAAATGTACCTGCTCCTCACTCTTCCTCTCCTTAACATCACTCCTGACTCTCTCCTCCTCACCACCTTCACTGAGACTGTTAGGCAACTCTTTATTCTCTCTCACCTCACCTAAGGCAATGGTCATGCAATAGTTGTGAGTTCTAGACTGGGCTGTGTGAGTTAGAATCCACCTACCTAGTCCTGGACCTTTGGTCAAGTGATTTAATCTCACTGGGTCTCAGTTTCATTATCTGTGAAGTGGGTATAATGAGAGCAGCTCCTACAAGGGGTTGTTATGTGGATTAAATGAGTCTATACTGATAAACACTTAGAATGATGCTTGGTTCTATTAGCTGCTCCTCATCCTCCTCTTCCTCCTCTCCCCCTCCTCCTCTCCTAAATGTTTTCTACCTCAAATAGTTCCCCCTTTAACCCGCCCTCCAATCCACTGCCAGAATGAGCTTCCTAATATGTGAATTTGATCACTTTCTTTTCCTTTTAAAATTCATCAAGGACCCTGGTTACACTCAGGTAAAGTCAGACTCCTGAGTTGGTCACCTGGCACCCTCCATTTAACTCCTGTTACTTCTCCAACCCTGTCACTTCAGGCTCTCCCCACCCCCCAATACAGAACACTTAACTCCAGCCACAGGGAACCACTTACAGTCCCCTCAACCCCCAAGGAGCTGTTCTGGTTTCCTCTGGGGTCTTGGCATGTGTTTCCCTTTTCCCTGGGATGCTCTTTCCCATTCTTTTGGTTTGGCCAACTCTCCTTTTGCCTTGCAAATGTAGCCAAGGGTTTATAATTCATCATCCATTTGGCTGCTCCTTCCCCCATGGCGAAGTTCTTGAAAGCAGTGCTTTCATATATATTTTTATCTTTGTATCTCCAAACCAATCATTGTTTGGCATATCATAGAAGCTTAACACATTTTTTTTTTTTTTTTTTTTTTGAGCACTGAATGAATTGACAGGTAGGGGAAACTGATGTATGTTGGAGCATCCCAGTGACATCTAATTTAAAGAAATAACTATGTTGCCCCAATTACCCAGGGTATCCCCAGCCTATGAATACAGATGAAGTCACATCAATAGCAACAATCTGGATCGTGCTGGCTCAGAGCCCATGTGTTCATGCTGGACTTCAGCCCTGTAATGCGCTCCTCAGGGACTTGGGGGAGTCTATTGGGGTGTCTCCCACAAGCTTCTCTGGGCTTTGCAGTTGCTGGACATTCACCCTAGAGTCACCACTGAAGAAGGATGGGTGCACTTGCAGTGCCAGGCTCTGGGAGGTCTATGCTGATTTTTGTGGATCTCTCTGCTTGAGAGTCCCCAAAGTCTAACAGACTTTTCTGATTTCTTTTTGGAGCTCTTTTGCTCTCCATTGGACTTGGTGCAGACTCTTCAGGGCCAGTGTTGAGCTACATGTTGGTCTTCAGCATTGCTCTTCTTTACCCCAAACAGTGGGAGAAGGTCCAGCTCCCTGAGTCCTGGCCCCTGATTCCCATCTGATGAGTTCTCTTCCAGGAGCAGCCTCCTTGCTCTATGAAATGGGCTTCAGCCAGTCCCCCTCCCCACCCCGTGAACATCCAATCAATTCATCAGGAAGGTCTGAATTTTGTGCTGGAGTTCCTGCTAGAATATGACTTCTTCTGCTACAGTAAGAACCCTGCCCTAGTAAAGACATGTGAGTAAGCCTCATTTCCAGAAAGGGACTGCTGCCCTTTAGGGTAGTGGCAATTCTATTGCTCTGCTTGCTCCAGGAGCCCCCCAGTTTCTCCCTTCGCCCTGTTATTGTGTTTGCTAAGCAGAAGTTCTCACCAGCTCTCTAGGGCAGAAACTACTGTTGCAAAACTCTTGCTCCATGTGAAGGTAATGGGATGCAATCTGGGCGGCCTAACCCCGAGAGGCTGTCCAGAGCTCTGGTCAGAGCCACAGGATTGCCCAACAGCTGTGGAGGCTCTAGCAGTGCCTGTAAGGCAGAGCAGATAAGGACAGTGTGAATGCCTGCTGGGGGCCACAAAATGTGTCTTTGAACTGTGTACGGCAGCTAATCACCTTATCCTAGAGTGTAGTCTGCACCACTTCTGAAACAGTTATTCTCAGAAGCACCACAATCAGGTGCCGAGTGAATGACCTACACCTTTCATAAGCCTTCTTGGACAATATAGGGGATGTGATCTTATGCCACACTACTACATAGTCCACATCAATGGTCCTTATCAAAAGTCTGGCCAAATGAACGCTGCACAGAGAGTCACCTAGATTCAGCCCTTCCCTCCAGGTGCTCTCAACTTGAGAGCAATCAAGAACTATAGTGGTTGGTGGGGAAGGACAAAGAGGCCCAAGTTCTGTGTCTGTGCCTCTTTCCTGCCTTCCAAACCCAGGTGTCCTGGCGGGAGTGGGGTGGGGGCAACAGAAACTCTCACGTAGTGCTGGTGGGAAGGGCCAATGTACAACCTCTTTGGGCAATAGTTTCCGGTTCCTTAAAAGTTAAACATGGCTGGGTGCGGTGGCTCACACCTGTAATCCCAGCACTTTGGGAGGCCAAGGCAGGCAGATCACGAGGTCAGGAGATGGAGACCATCCTGGCTAACATGGTGAAACCCCGTCTCTACTAAAAACACAAACAATTAGCCGGGCATGGTGGCGGGCACCTGTAGTCCCAGCTACTCGGGAGGCTGAGGCAAGAGAATGGCGTGAACCCGGGAGGCGGAGCTTGCAGTGAGTCAAGATCGTACCACTGCACTCCAGCCTGGGCTACAGAGTGAGACTCTGTCTCAAAAAAAAAAAAAAAAAAAAAGTTAAACATAATGACCCATTCATGTCATTCCTAGGTATTTACGTAAAAGAAACAAGTGTATGTCTACACAAGAGAAACATAAGACAAACAAGTGTATGTCAGCAGAGACTCATGTGAATCTTATTTGTAATAGCCTCAAGTTGGAAACAACTCAGATGTCCATCCACAAGTGAATGCAGAGACAAATTGTGGCATATCCATATGGCGGACACCACTCGAAAACAAAATATGTTCCTGATATATGTAGCAACAAGCAGGAATCTCAACATCATGAAGCTGAGCAGAAGAAGGCAGGCAATAAAGAGGGCGTACTGTATGATTTCACTTACATAAAATTCTAGAAAATGTACATTAGCCTGTGGTGACTGAAAGCAGATCAGTGTTTTCCTAGGTATGGAGGGAAAGCAAGGGAGGGAGGCCACAGAGGGGCACAAGGAAACTTTGGGGTGGATAGATATGTTTATGAAGATGGTTCACTGGCGTTTATTAAAATCAAAACTCATCAAATTGTACACTCTGTCATGTTTATCATGCATCAGTAGTACTTCAATAAAACTGTTAAACATAAAAAGAAACACAGCAATACAAACACAGATCCCTGAAGCTGACTCCAGACAAGAAGCTGCGGGAGAGCCCAAGACAGTGCAGGCTTCACTTCTAGTGAATCAGGAAGGGTGGGCACCAGTGCTGGGTGAGTGGGGAGTGTGGAGGAGAAATGTCAGGGCTGCTGGCGTCTTAGCTACAGTCATGGATTTGCTGATCCCAGAGGGACTTTAGAGAGGATGGGGCCCGACTCCTAACGTTAGAGAAGAAGCCCTGAGCACTGAGGGCTTCGCCAAAGTCACCTGGCTCCTTGTGGTAGCTGCAGGGCTGGAACCACTCCCCACACCCTACTCTGTCCACAGAAGTGCTGGTGCCTTAGATCTCCAATGTCTAGAATTCGGACTGGACAAACAAGAGGGCTGGGAAGAGCTACGGGCAGGGAGTGGATTGAGTGGGATGGGCAAGCGGGTGGGAGGCCAGTCGTGGGCTGGTCTTGGTCAGGTGACCTGGGCTTCTCCTCCCTGGGCACAGGGTGGGCAGCAGCGGTCTCTCTTCTTGTAATCTGCAGAGCAAGCGTGGCAGAGCAGGCCTCCGCAGAGCCTGGAAGGCAGAGGCAGGGAAGCCTGGGGTGGCCTCTGCAGCTGGCACTTCCCCAAGTGGGCGCTGAGGTCATGGAGTTCCAGCGTCTTCAGGTCCACCTGAGACATCTGTTTCTCATCTCCCAGTGGAATGCCCTTGGTCTGTCTCAAGAGGTCTCCCCTCTCCTGAAGGGTGTCCTGATGCCCAACCCCTCCAGAGCCTCCACCTTCACATGGTAGCTTCTCCTGGTGGCTCACTTTCCTCTCTCCCAAGGCTGGTCCTAGCACTGTGCTCACAGACGAAGGAGGGGGAGCAGCTTACACTGTACAGACGCTCCCTTCCGGATGAGAGGCCCATTTCTTGGTCAGTTCTTGGAGGGGGACCCAATCCTGCCCCCCCGGACCCCACTCCTTATCTGACCCTTCTGCTCTTCTCCTTCGTGGCTCTGCTTAGTGTTGGAAGTCAGATATGGTAGAATGAGTGGGCAGCTGTAAGTGGCCTTTTATAAACACCCAGTTGCTGTGTCCCTCCCTTCCCTGGGGTGGGTGGGGGCTGTCAGCTGGTGGAAACTGGGCTGTCCCAGAGGGAGGAATCTGTGCCCTTCCTTTTACCTGCATGGATACCGCCGGGACAATCGGCCAAAGATCTTGCTACAGGCCACACAGCACCCAGGGGCCATGGAAGAAAGATGTTGGAGCCTCTGCCACAGGCGGTCCTTTTCTCTGATGGGGGATGAAGGTGGGGAGACATAGACAGAGACAGAGATCAAAAGACAGAAATGGGAAATGACTCAGACAGAGAGACAGAGAGGAACAGAGGGAATCACACAGACAGGAAGAGAGAGACAGAGAGGGTGATGGAGGGAATCACATGGACACACAGAGAAATAAAAAGAGATTCAGAGACAGGGACAGAAACAAGAGCAGAGACGCAGAAAGACAGAGACACAGCAATGGAGGGGGATACAAAGATGGACAGAGAAAGATGGTTACTCAGAGAGGGAGGGGCAGAGAGAAGGGGAAAGAGGGAGAGAGAGACAGAGAGAGAGAGAGAGAAAGAGAGAGAGAAAGAGAGAGAGAGAGAGAAAGAGAGAGAGAGAGAGGAAGTCAGAGGATTGGAGAGAGACAGAGTGTGACATAGAGAAGTTGAGAGATATATAGAGGGAGAGAAACACACACAGAGAAATAGACACAGAGACAGAGAAAATGGAGACAGAGGGGAAGAGACGGATACGGAGACAGATGGAGAGATAGAGAAAGAGACACAGGGGCCAGAGAAAGACAGACAGAAATGAAGAGACAGTGAGAGACACATACAAGAGATCAGAATGCGTCTGACACCTGGCCTCCTCTTCGCCCAAAATAATCTTGACCCATGATTTAAGGATCCATTATTTAAGCACAAAGGAGTGCTCCCTGATCACAGAGCCCCCTGGGGTTTCTTGCTCCAGACACTTACAGCACATGTTGCCTACTGTCTCTTATCTGGCACTTAGTACAAACTGCCTTGGTATTTATTTACGTGTATGCCCTTGCAAAACTGATTTCACTGCCTTTTTTTTTTTTTTTTTTTTTTTTGCGAGAGCATCTAACTGTGTTGCCCAGGCTGGAGTTCAGTAGCATGATCACAGCTCACTGCAGCCTTGACCTCCCGGGCTCAGGTGATCCTTACACTTTAGCCTTCCAAGTAGCTGGGACTATAGGCGTGTGCCTGGCTAATTTTTTGTAGAGCTGGGGTTTCGACATGTTGCCCAGACTGGTCTTGAACCCTGCCTCAACCTCCTAAAGTGTTGGGATTACAGGCATGAACCACCATGCCCCGCCTTCACTCCCTTTTGAAAGGATATTTAGGAAGAAGGGTTCTTTTAAATTTGTATCAAAATAATACATACACGTGATTTAAAAATAAAATCATACAAAAGTGCTCATATCAAAACACCTCCCTCTCTCGTTCTCAGTGGCAAACCATTTCTGACATCGTTTTGCTTTCTCTCCTTGAAATTGCTTCCATATTTAAGTAATATGCTCCTTTATCTCCTTCTTTGTTTACCAATAGAGAACATTCTCTATAGAGCTCCGTCCTTTGATATCAGAGGATTTAGCTTATTTATTACCATCCTCACTAACTCACCATCCTCACATAGTTATATTCCTGTTTTTAGTTCCTCTATTGGCTACTATTGTAATTTTTTTCTTTTTTTTTTTTTTTGAGACAGAGTCTTTCTCTGTCACCCAGGCTAGAGTGCTGTGGCATGATTTTGGCTAACTGCAACCTCCCCCTCCTGGGTTCAAGTGATTCTCCTGCCTTAGCCTCCCAAGTAGCTGGGATTACAGGCATGTGCCACCATGCCTGGCTAGTTTTTATATTTTCAGTACAGATGGGGTTTCAGCATGTTGGCCAGGCTGGTCTCAAACTCCTGACCTCAGCCTTGGCCTTCCAAAGTGCTGGGATGACAGACATGAGCCACCGTGCCCAGGCCACCATTGTAATTTTTACAGAATATACTCACATATTTATTTCTTCATCTACTAACTATAGGTAGTATCCTTATGACTCCTGTTCTGTAATATGATGATGCCAGCATCTCTTCCTTTCAACTCACCTCTTTCCTCCACCTTCTAACTTGCCATCTGTTCTCACAGCATCCGGAATGGTAGCCACTACCCCACATGTGGCTATTTACATTTAATTTAATTAAAATATTAATACATAAAATAAAAACTTTAGTTCCTTAGTTGCACCAGCTCAATATTTCAAGTGCTTCATCTCTACATGTGACTACCAGCTACCATACTGGACAGCATAAATATACGACCTTTATAGAACATTCTATTGGATTCTATTCTATACATAATATTGTTAAGGTGGTAGCATTTACGTTCTGTTTCTATAATTACATAATTGCTTTCTGTGCTTTGCTTTTAAGTTGATTCTAACATTGAAAAAATTAATGAATAATATTTACATTATTAGATAATATATATACATATTTCTTCCCAACAAGCTAAGATACCTTCTATAACATTTTCCTTCTTGGAAGGCTTTTGGTTTTCTGGGAGTTTTTAATTGCCTTTCTTTTTTTCTTGCATTACTTGCCTTTAACATATTATTTTCCTCCCAATTCTTCATCATTTCAGGTGTTCTCTTGATTCCCTTTCTCCCCAGATACCTTCCTCCTGCGTCCTTGGTCCTTCTGCTACAGTCTGGACTGACTGCTCCCTGGGCTTGCTGCCCACTTGTCATCTTGGGAATTCCCTTTTCTTCTCTCCTAGGCTAAAGCAATTTTTTTTTTCCTGAATTCCACATCTTCTCCTTTCTTGGCTTACTTCCTTGTTTTTCTGGAGCACATCCTCAACTAACTTCCTATGAAAGGCTATGTGGGAGGTAAATTTTCTGAAATCTGTCTATGTGAAAATGTCTTTACTCCACCACCTCCCCCACTTCATTCATGGTTTGTCTGGGAACAAGATTCTAGGGCAAAAGTCAGTTTTTCTCAGAACTTAAAAAGAATTGCACCATAGACTGTTTACATGATTTCTACTTCTTTTATAGGTGATCTGTCTTTTTTTCTAGACAATCTTAGGACATTCTCCTTATCTGTTTTACTAAAATTTCATAATGATGTATCTGTGGGCTTTGTTTTGTTTGTCAATTCTTTGCTCAGTGAAATCTTCAAATCTGAAGATCTGTGTCCATCAGAGCTGGGGAATTCTCTCACATCTTAATTTTTGCTATGTTTCATTTGTTTCTCTCCTCACAGTTAGAAAGGACATTGGAATTCAGAGACTGATTATCTGTATGTTTAATTATTTCTCTCCTGACTCCCATCTCTCTATGCTTGTTACTCTACTTTCTAAGAGGCTGCCTCATCTTTCTCTTCTAATCATTTTAGTGAATTGAGAAAAATTCAGTGATCATAATTTTAATTTAATTTTTAATTTCCAAGAATGTTTCTCTTTTGACAGATGCTTTTTATAGCATCCTGTTTCATGGAAGATGGATCTTTTTCCTTTGTTTATCTTCATCTCTTCCCTTTATGTTCTAGACTCTCCTCAAATATCTGGGGATCCTTGGTTGTCATTTTATGTGTGAGAAAGAGGCAATAAAAGCTGTTTAGAGCTCTGAATAGTGGACAGGAATGGTTGACTAGTGGCTTCCCTTTAGTGGGGACTGGGCAGGGAGCTACCTGCTACAACCAGACACCCAAATGCCAGGACAAACTGGTCTTTTATTTGGGGCACTTAAATTCCTTTAGTGAAGGATCTTTTGGTCATTTGCTTGGGAGATAGGCCCCTGAGTGCTGGATATTCTGCATGTGGGGAGGCCGGCAGAAGGCAGCAGGTATGGACTGTTCTTTCTAATGACTTTATCTCTCATCTGACTTCTGCCATCTGTGGCTCTGGGATCTCTGGATCCTACAAAAAACTTGGGCTTCACACAGTATCCACTTCTCCATCCATTTTCCAGCTTCTGGAAATTAGTTGAAATCTCTCCTCTGTGGTTAGCTCCTCCACTTTTCTCTCCGTTTTAGGTTTTAGTCTTTTATAGTCATTTTAGAGAAATTTCAGGATGGAGAATAGATAAGATGTGGGCAGTCCACCATCCTGACGCAGAAGTCAACCTTGGTGGCTATTTTTTTTCCTTTTTCTTTTCGTTTTTTGCATAGGGTTGTATTTTCCATAAGCTTCTGCCAGGGACATTGTATTACATAGTTTAATGTTTCCTGCCTGAGAACCTGTGATTAATCACCTTTGCACTGGGAAACTAGAGCTGATGAACTAGTATATTTTCTTTGGATGGGAAGTGAGATTTAGTCACTCTGTCTTTCCCTTTTTGATCCTGCTACCAATATGCTCAGTGCTGAGTTCTAATGCTATCCCTAATCCCAACACTTTGGGGGATATATACTTTTTGTTTTCTATTACATGTTCCATTTAATTTTCTTTCTTTCTTTTTTTTTTTTGAGATGGAGTTTCACTCTTGTCGCTCAGGTTGGAGTGCAGTGGCATGACCTCGGCTCACTGCAACCTCCGCCTCTGGGGTTCAAGTGATTCTCCTGCCTCAGCCTCCTGAGTAGCAGGGATTATAGGTGCCCGCTAACACGCCCAGTTAATTTTTGTATTTTTAGTAGAGACAGGGTTTCACCATGTTGGTCAGGCTGGTCTCAAACTCATGAACTCAGGTGATTCATCCACCTTGCCCTCCTAAAGTGCTGGGATTACAGGCCTGTGAGCCACTGCACCCGGCCATGTTCCATTTAATTTTCTAGTTTTCTTTAACAATCACGTATATATGTCTTTTATTGTTGGCTATCTTAAATTATTTCATGAAGTCAATACTTCACTTTTTATATCTCTCTTCCTCCAAATTGACAGTAAATCCTTTGGAGGAACTATTCCTTAAATTATTGTTTGTCCTTTCCAAGTTGATGTCTCCTTTTTCTCACCCTTAATACCATTTGGATATTGTGTAAGAGGATTTAGTTCTAAATGACCCCTCACCTGAAATCCTAGCACTTTGGGAGGCTGAGCTGGGTGGATTGATTGAGGTCAGGAGTTCAAGACCAGCCTGACCAACATGGTGAAATCCTTTCTCTACCAAAAATACAAAAATTAGCCCAGCATGGTGGCACGCACCTGTAGTCCCAGCTACTTGGAAGGCTGAGGCAGGAGAATCACTTGAATCCGGGAGGTAGAGGTTGCAGTGAGCTGAGATGGCGCCACTGCACTCCAGCCTGGGTGACAGAGCTAGACTCTGTTAAAAAAAAAAAAAAAGACCCCTTAGCAACCTTCCAATTTTAATGGAACCTGAGTCCACTGGTCTCCTGTTTCCTGAACTGTATGAGAGGATAACATATGTATGTGAACTCTCTACCGAACTAAAGGGCAGGAATTATGCTTTCCGCATCTTCCCTGTCTCTCAGTGAGCTTAGTGGTTTGGAGCTGACCCTGGTGAGCCCAGCCTCTGGAACCTAGGACAGCTGACCCAGGGCAGGTCCACAGGCCCAGGGCCTGACGAAGTCCCGTGGGCAGGTAGGTGTAGGACACGTGATCACCTCTGGGTTCTCCCTGGTGTCTTTTTCCTCCTTCTCCCAATTCCTTCTCAACCCATGGTTCTTTTCTCCTCCCTAACCTCAGTAGGTGTGTGTATGTGGGAGTGGGTCCGGGTGGTGGTGTGCATTATTGTCAGGGGACTCTATACAATTAATATGCTATGGGTCCTAGGTGACCAAGTCTGCCTTTTTTTTTTTTTTTTTTAAATGGAGTCTCGCTCGGTTCCCCAGGCTGGAGTGCAGTGGTGTGATCTTGGCTCACTGCAACTTCTGCCTTCTGGGCTCAAGTGATGCTCTTGCCTCAACCTCCCAAGTAGCTGGGATTACAGGCACGCGCCACCATGCCCGGCTAATTTTTGTATTTTTAGTATAGATGTGGTTTCACTGCATTGCACTGCATTGGCTAGGTTGGTCTTGAACACCCGACCTCATGATCCGCCCACCTCGGCCTTCCAAAGTACTGGGATTACAGGTGTGAGCCACTGCACCCGGCCAAGTCTGTCTTATTTCTGACCCTCAGTTTCCTTTTCTGTAAAATGGGGATAACAGCAGGGAGTGGCTAAAAGAAACAGAAGAGTTAGCATATATAAAAGTTCTAGAACCCTGCTTGGGAGCTGTGAGTGGAGTAGAATTCTCATGCTCCGGGCTCCACATTCCTTACCGTTCCCCCGTCTGTCTCCCCTTTCCCACTGTCCCCGTCCTTACTGGATCAGTTCCAACACCCGCCTCTTCATGGCCTGGACCAAGTCCCGCTGCCCTCCAAGCTCCTCCTGGTACATGGCGTCCCGCCTCTCAGCCTCCTGTTGTTTCTGCTCCAGCTGTGCCTGCAGCTCGGCTCTCTCTTCCTGACACCTGGGTACAGAAGGAAGACTAAGTTCTTAGGGGGCAAAACTCAGCCTTTGTGCCTGAGCTAGGCTGGGCCTCTGCCGGATAGGGAGCCCATGGGAGACACTGGTGATGCCCCCAGCAGCTGAAGTCCACACATACACACACACACAACAATACACACCACACCACACACAAAATGCACACACATAATACAATATAACACAAGAGACATAACACCCAACAGAACACCTATATACAATACACACAACACACACAACCCCCACACATTGTAACACACACAATACTACACACAACACATACACACAATGCATATACACAACACAATGACAACACACAATATAACACATACACACAACTCAACATATACACAACACAACACAAATGTAGCCCATACGCATAACAGCATTCACACAAAAACACAACACATATACACAACACAAAACACAATACAACACAACAATATACTCACACAATACCACACATAACAACAGATACAACACCCAACAGAACACATATACACAACACACACAACATACACACACAAGACAATACACACAACACAACAACCCCTATATATCATAACACACACAATACAACACAATACACCGGCACACACACAACACATATAGACAATGCAACAAATACACAACACACAGTATAACACATACACACAACTCAATATATGCACAACACACATGTAACCCATACACATAACACAACACACAAACACAACATATATGCACAACACACATATAACACATACTACACAGCATACACAGACACAGCACACTACATACACGTTCATAATGCACACGTAACACATTGTACACACCACACAATCACAATCACACAACACAATGCACATGCATAACATGCACACACAACACAGCACACAACACATGCAATACAACACAAAATGCAACACAGCATATACACAACACACAGCACACACATCTACAACACAACACACGCCCTAATACACACAAGGTATAACAGAACACATATACACAACACAGAAGACACACAACGCTACACGCATATAATTTATACATATAATACAATACATACACACACCACGACACACCACATATCACAACATATATAACGCACACACAATACAATACACACAACACATATATAATGCACACACCACACACATAAACAGAACACAAACAACACAACATATAAACACACACTTGCACAACACATACAACAGACATCCATAAGGCAGACACACAACTCAACATGCACACAATGTGTGTGCGTTTACACACATGCATACAATGCACACACCACACACTGAACTGCACACTGTGTGTTGCCTGACACCTACGAACTGACTCCTCACCAACTATTTAGAGAAATGAAAACAGGGCCCTGCCCTGAGTGTTCCTTTAGAGGGAGGGGATGAGCCAACATTTCCTCCTCCCTGCTTTGTTTTCAAACATTTCCATTTAAAATGTAACTTTCTTGAAAGGTGTGTTCACTATCATGGCTGCTCTCTGGAGGGAAGGTAGATACCTGGGAACCCAGGCTGGATGGTCGGTGCCCAGCTGGAAATAATTGTGTGTGGAAGGGGAACAGTGAAGGATTTAGAGCGATTTTTTGCTTTAAAATATTTTTTAAAAAGTTATGTTACATTGTCTTTTCAATTAAAAAGAAATAGTAAAAATATGGCTTTCCTAAATTTGTTTTAGTTTTGGGCTTGGTAGCGTCTCAGTTCCACTCTTGGTTTTTCTTTTTGTCTGTAGTGGTTTTCTGAAAAGTTCCAAGAAGACCACTGGACTGGAAATAAAAAAGACCTGGTCCCAGGGCCCAGCCTCTGGCTCAGTTGGGAGGCCCCTGGCTCAGCTGGGAGGGCGTTGCAATGGCAGATGGCATGGGTGAGAGTCCCGGTGCTCAGGATGCATGTACGTGTCTGTGCCGGTGTGTGTCCTGGGGCTTGAGCGTGTTTGAGTGGAAGAGGCTTGCAAGAGGCTTGACAATGAATTGAACATGCAATTTTAAAACACCCCCTTTTAGCATGTTGCAGGGAAGAAAGTTGGGTGGGCCATGACAAACTGTTAGCAGCCCAGCCACTGACATTCCAGAGTTCAGTCACTGCAACCCCAAGAGAGTTCTGGTGCTCAGGCACGGAGCAGGGCCATGTTTTTAATTTTAATGAACATTCTAGTCTTTTGGCATCTCATTTCTTAGCTGCTGACTTTAATTTTCCCGAGCCAGTTTACTTGCCCTGTGATCCTGGGCCCTTAATGTGATCACCGTGGTGTGTGCATGTGTCTCTTGGGTGGGAGAGAACACTTACTTAGCACCTACTGTGTGCCAGGGGATGTTTAGGTGCCAGGAATAAAGCAGAGCCTATGGATCTTACAGTGTTTGCGGCAGGGGTAAAATAAATGATAGACTCGTAAAATAACTAAACTAAGTGCTACGACAGAGACAAAGGAGAGGCTAAGACAGAGACCACGGAGGGCTCTTGGAGAGGCTCCTCAGACAAGGTGAAATGGAAGCTGAACTAGAAGATGAAAAATCAGCAATGTAGAGCCAGGCGTGGGCACATGCAAAGGTCTGCAAGTTGGAAAGAGCTGAGCTTGTTTGAGGAACTGAAAGACGAATGATTCTGGGCTGCCACAAAGGGCAGTGGGGGCTGGGAAGGCAGGAGAGGAGTGGGGAGGTGGGCAGGACCTGAGCTGTCTGCCAGTGGCCCAGGAAAAGTGGATGTTAATCTCAGTGAAATGGGGAGCCCTGAAGTATTTTAATCAGGGAGTGATGGATACTTCTAGCACATGAGGGGACGTGGAAGGGGAATTAGTTTACTGAGCACTTACTATATGCCAGGCCCAAGCTTAGTGTTTTATGGCCCCATTCATTTAGTTTTCACAATTTTAAGAGACAGATAATAGAATCCCCATTTTACAAGAGAGAAGAGTAGAACCTCAGAGAGGGGGTGACACTTGCCCAGGGTCACACAGCTTGATGAGTGGAGGGAGCAGAAATCTGGACACAGACCAGCCCAGATCAAAACTCTTTTGCCTCCCTACACCTTCATCTAGGTGAAGCCCTGATCACCAGTGATTCCTGGCACTGGTGCCAAGTGGGCAGCAGGTGGGAGGGAGGGAGGGAAGGATGCTGATGGAGTCTGGCAGGCCTCAAAGGAGCTCAGTGCTGCTGTGCAGGGGTTGGGGGGACATGTGATATTTGCCTAGTTCCCCATCCTGAGGACCTCTTCAGCTGATGCTTGTCCTAATTTCTTTTGCTCGAGGTCTTACTCCCAGCGCAGAGGACACCCACCTGCTTGGAAAGATTGCGTCACGAGCATCTGAGCTGGGAGGAGGAACCTTAGCCATCCCACAGTCTCGTTTTGCAAATCAGGGACCTGAGACCCAGAGAGGGCAGGCCACTGTCCCCAGGGGCCCACAGCCAGAAAGCTGTGAGGTGGGTGTTGGAAGCTCCATGTCTCAGCCCAAAGTCCATTTTCACAGCCCCAAGGGCCTGCCCTGGGCCTGCCGCCTTCAGGTCGGCTGTGGCTCACCTCTGCCCCCAGTCTGTGCTCTGCGTGGGACTTCTACCACCCTTCCACTGTCCTCCATACCACAGCCCGAGTGAGCCTTTAAATACAGAAGTCAGACGGAGAAACGTCCCTGCTCTAAACCCTGCCCCAGCCTCTGGTAGCACAAAGAAGAATTCCAGCGCCTCACTCTGCCTTTGAGGCCCCTGCCTCCGGCTCTGCCCCTCTCTCCTCTGCTCAGCCATACCCCGTATGCATTTGGCCTGCCTGTCCACAAACGCATGTCTTCTGGCCATTCCTCTGGCCACAGCACTTCTCACTAATATTTGAACAGTCCAGTCTCTCATGTGGTTGGGGCTTCTGCTCAAACGTCACCTCAGAGAGGACTTCCTGGCCCCCAGTCTGAATGACTATCCTGTCTTTGTCTGCGCCCTTCCCTGCCTTTGTTTCCCTAGCATCTATCCAATGGCTATTGGATCTGTTTACCTGCCTGCCATTGGATTGCTATCTGTTTATCTGTTTGCCATTGGATTGCTATCTGTTTATCTGTCCCAGGTCTTCTAGAGCAGGCTGGGCCAGGTTTGTTCACCACACCTGCTCATGGCCACTGTGGAAGCATAATAAATGTCCATGGAATGAATGGGTCCCTCAGCACTTCTATTCTCTGTGTTGAGGAACTCATCGCCAGCTTGATGCCCATGGGCTCCTTTCTTGGGAGTGAGCTTTGTCCTTAGCTCCCTGGGTCCCAGGCATCAGGGGTAGCACATCCTCTTCTGAGCCTCAGGATCAGCTTTACTCACCATCCTTACTCTGAGGACTCCAGGATCGATCTCCCAGCCCACACTTCCCTCCTAAGTTCCACACTCAGCTGCTTGTCCAGCGGTCCTTGTCTAACATGTCTAACAGGTGTCTCAAACATAACATGTTCAAAACCGAGCTCTGACTTTCCCCACAAACCTGCCCTTCCACAGCCCGCACACTTCAGTTAACAGTGACTCTAGCTTTCCAGCTGATCAGGTCGAAAAGCTCAGAGTCATTCTCAACTTCTGTCTTTCTTTCAGACCGCATATCCAATTCCTCAGGAAGTTCTACTTCACACTTCATCCAAAGCCCAGCAGCTTCTCCTTGCTCCATGCTGCCAGCCCAGTCTGAGCACCCCCACTCTCCCTTGCGCGGTAGGGTCCTCACTGGACTCTCTGTGTTCAGCTTGCCTGCTAACAGGCCAACTCCAAGGGGCCTTTAAAACACACATGAAGCCGGCCACCATGGCTCATGCCTGTAATCTCTACACTTTGGGAGGCCAAGGTGGGTGGATCACCTGAAGTCAGGAGTTTGAGTCCAGCCTGGCCAACATGACGAAACCCCATCTCTACTAAAAATACAAAAAAATTAGCTGGCTATGGTTGCGGGCGTCTGTAATCCCAGCTACTCAGGAGGTTGAGGCAGGAGAATCACTTGAACCCAGGAGGCAGAGGTTGTGGTGAGCTGAGATGGCATCCCTGCACTCCAGCCTAGGCAGCAAGAGCGAAACTCTGTCTCAAAAACAAAAACAAAAACAAAACCACAAAACCACCAACAACAAAAAACATGTCAGCCTCTAACAGGCTGATCTATAGAGGAAGTGGACTGGCGTTGCCTAGAGCCGGGAAAGGAATGAGGAGTGGCTGCTAATAGGTACAGGGTTTCTCTTTGGGGAGATGGAAATGTTCTGAAATTGATTGAGGTGGTGGATGCATAACTCTTGAATATACTAAAAACCATTTAATTATTAAGCATTTGAAAAAGCATATAAACATCTTTTTGACATTAAAAAAAGTCAAGTCCCTCTCCTGCTCTGACCCCTCAGTGGCTCCAATCTTCCTCTGAGTCAAATCAAGGCCCTTCCGATGACCTCGCAGGCTCTCTCTAACCTGCCTCCTTGGCTCACCTGACCTTTTCCCACATCCTCTCCCTCCTTCACTCTACTGGGGCCCGGAAGGCCTCCTTGATGTTCCTAGAAGCTGCCCTGCCCGTCCCCCATCAGGGCCTTTGTTTTTGCTGTCCCCGCAGCCTGGAACATTCTACCGAATAGTCAAAGGGCTCGATCCTCACTTCCTTCAGGTCTTTAGATCAATGTCACCTTTTCAGGGAGGTCTTCCCTGGCCATGTTACCTTATTAAAATGTAAAATACCACACCAACACGTCCCGTTCCTCTTGTCTGCTTTATGTCTTCTTCTTATAACTTATTCCAATCTGACATCCTAGGTACTTCACTTGCTAATCACATTTATTGCTTCACCCACTAGAATGCGAGCTCCACGAAGGCAGGTGTTTGGCCTGTTTTGTCTGTGAGAGGATTTCTTGTACCTAGGACAGGCCTGGCTCAGAGTGGGTGCACAGAGTGTTTGTGGAATGACTGAATGATGAGTGACAGGTGGCTGGAGCACTGTGGTCTGTGAGACAGAGCCCCCAGCAAAGGGAGCAGCCAGGGCCAGGCCGTATCTCTACAACCTCCCAGCTGCTCCTCCTAGCTTGTCTTGATCCCTTGAAGACTCTCGTGCGGGCAGAACCCCCATGGTCATTTGGGCCCTGAATCATGGAAACCTTTGCTGCCCACACTGTGGGCTCAGCTGAGTGTGGAGTGGGAGGAGCCCGAGGGGCCCTTTTGGGTTGATTTCTGGGCTCCTGGGCCTCTCTCCCCTGCGAAGCAGAGAGTCAGCAGGCTTCCCAGTGATTCAGGCTGAATCACAGCTCCTCAGGCCCTGCTGGAGTCTGACCGGTGTCTGTTGGACCTGGGGCAGGTGTTAGCCATGTGGGAGGGAGAGACAGGGGCAGGTGGGCAGACCGAGGCACCCGGAGACCACAGGAGAGAGACACAGAGAGGCTGATTTAGGCCACGGAAGATCTCTGCAGGGAGAAGAGACTTTAAAAAATAAATTATGGGCTGGGTGTGCTGGCTCATGCCTATAACCCTAGCACTTTGGAAGGCTGAAGCTTGAGCCTAGGAATCTGAGGCCAGTCTGCGCCATGTAGTAAGACCTTGTCTCTACAAAAAGAGAGAGAGAGAGAAACTGAGACCCGAGAGACTGAGGACTGAGGGGCATGGTAGAGACAGACAGCGTGCTGTGGGCCCCTGAGGTCAATGTGATGACGGAAGATGAAGACACTGGATGGTGAGAGACACTGAGCAAGAGAAACGGAGAGACTGAAGTGCAGGCACCTGACATGCTGCCTGAGCCAGGCGTCTGAGCCCACTGATTCTGGAGTCAGCCGCAGGCTTTGAATCTCAGCTCCCCTGCCAACTAGCCAATGGTGGGTGAATTGTGCAGCATCTTTGAGCTTCAGCTTCCTCCTCTATAAAATGGGGGTTCTATAGAACTCATCTCATAAGGGTGTTACGCAGAAACACCTACAGCAGGGCCCAGGACATAGTAAATGCTCAGTAAATGATAGCTATGATTATGAGAGGGTGAGAGGTGGCGTAACAGGAAAAAGCAAATGAGACACAAAGAAACCGAGTAAAAGAGGGAGACAGAAAGAGATGGGGGAAAGAAGCCCAGTGGAGTAGGGAGGCAGAGCGTGGAAAAGAGAGAGGAGCTGCCCAGGGGAGGCAGCAGAGGGAGGCAGGGGTGAGGGTGGGAGGGAAGCAGGCCAGGAGGTGGGGCCTCTCCTGGGGCTGCTCTGGGAGGCCTATGAGAAAGGGATGCACAGGGGAGGGAGGGTGGAGCCCTGGGATCAGGAGCAATGCCCTGCAGGCCTCAGATCCCAAAGGTGTGCCCAGCCCAGGATGTGGTGCACAGGAGGTTCTCACAAGACCTCACTGACTTGACCATGACTGACAGCAGGACTCAGGGAGCACCTCCCGGTGCCCTGTGCTGTGGGTTGCCAAGGTTACCTGCTGAGCTGCTCCCGAAGTGCCTGCAACTCCCCCTCCTGCTTCCTCAGCAGCTGCTCCTGGTGCTGGGCCTGCTCCTCGGCCTTCCGGAGCCCAAGTCTGAGGCTCTGGGGATTGGAAGGAGGGGAGGAGGAGGCTGAAGGAGAAGGACAGAGACCCCAACACCGGGGCTGACCTGAACAACATTCCCGAGAGATCCCAGGCCATGCCCTGGCAGGGCTGGGGACAGTGCTGGGAGCTGTGATGCCTGACTCTGTCCTAGGCCTTGCTTCTGGGTGAGGCTGGGCCACTGTTTCTTCCTTCACTGAAGGGTGGAAGTTGTAAACTCAGAAACTTGCAAGTTCCTGGGTGGAAGCTGAAGGAAGGCTTGGTGACAATCTTGAGTGACCTCCAGGAGAAGCATCTACCACAGGAGCAACTAGGTGGGCTCTGCAACAGTGGAACTTAGATTTGGGGACAAGACCTACCATCATGAGGATATGGAACTGGAGAGGAAGTGACTGCCTGGAAGAACTGTTGGGAAGGGATCTCAAACTCCAATGCTACTGGGGCTGGGCAAGAAGTATTGCCGAATAAAGTGGGTCTAGCGTGAGGCAATAGGGAGATGTGGGGACTGTGGTGACCTGAAGAATGCATGGCTTTCAAAGGCATTCCCAAATAATAATCCTGAGTGGGCCAATAAAAATTGATCCATGGGAGGGAATGGTCCCAGGCTACCATTTCAGACCCTCATCTGTGGGCCAGGTCAGAGAGGGGAGAATAACCAGGTATGGAGCTCAACTGTTCTCACCTTGATTTCGTCCTGCAGGGACACCTCGGCTTGCTCCTCCCTTCTGGCCACAAGGGTAACTTCTGTTTGCACTTGTGGATTCTCCATGGTAGAGTCTTCCTTTGTTGTGAGTCCCTGAAGGACCCAGGGCTCCCCCAGGATGCTAGAGTCCCCCGATCCCTGCCTGCTCCCCGATACTGTTCCCGCTATGGTCCCTCTGGGGCTGGGCATCAGCAGCTTCTGGACATGACTCCACTCTGGTTCCTTTTCATGAGTCTCCTCTGTTGTTCTCTGACCCTCTGCACCCAGCAGAACCCCTGTGCCCTCAGCCTCCATCCCTATCACCTCCTTCTGAGTGCCCATAGCGCCCTTCCCCTGTCCCTGGGTGCTGGGTGTTGAGTTCCCCAGGAACATCTCAATCCATGGGGTTCCTTCCTCCTGGTCTAGTTGAAGCTCCTCTTCTTCTGGTTCCCACATACTCTGGGGGTACCTATGTCTCCTGGAATTTCCCCCCTTCTTTTCCAAAAAGAAAGGAAGATGCCTTTGCTGCTGGGACCTGGGCAGCCCTGCCAGCTGCTGTCCACTGGGTGCATCTTGCAGACAGACAGCTTGATTGGTGTGTGAGTCCTCAATCTGGACATTTTCGGGCCTTCCATATGCAGCTGGGATCTGTGGAGAGGACCCCAAACCAGTCATCCCTCTCAGCACCAATTCACTGACCTGGTGCGTGGGAGAGGCCACAGCGCTGATCTAATGGGCTTGCTAAATAGATAGGTACCAGGTCCTCTCACTGGAAACTTTGATTTATCAAACCCCAAATCTGACTTTTAGCAACACCCAGGTGATCTGAGCGCCATGCTTTGGTCTGGTGAGGGACAGCAGTACATCCTGATGTCCTTCTCTCCCTTTCTCCTGTCCGCATCCTTCTCCTTCCTGCACCTGGGTCTTGGGTATTGATCTGGCTCCCCCTAAGTTCCACCCACCCCTTTCCTTTAATTCTTCCTCCTGAACTACACTTCGTGTTTCAGTTTTTTCATCTGCAAAATGGGAATGATAATATCCGGTTTTAGGGTTGTGATGAAATCTTGACTAGACCAACACTCAGCTAAGAGCAACTTCTCAGGAAGCCTTCTCTGTGCTCCCATGTTCCTCTGTTCATTTCTGTGTCACTTACACTGAACTCATATATTGCAATGCTTTTCTTTATGATCTATCTCCATGAAGAGACCCTGAACTTTTCAGACCAGAGAACTAATAGTATCTGTACCCAGTGCCTGGAAGCTGGTGGGGGTGCAAAATGTGCTCGTGGGATGATGATAACAACAATGAAGGTGATCACACGGTGCCATGAGGGGAGCGTGTAGCCAGGAGCCCTGTGCAGTGCTGGATGTGAGTTGCCTCAGTTCATCCTCACAATATCCCTATGGGGCAGGACAAGTAACTTGTTCAAGAACCATAGTTTGTAAGGGGTGGGGCTGGAATTCGACCAGGCAACCTGGGTCTTTAGTCACTTCTTGAACTGAACTGAGTTGTTTGTCTATTGTCCAGTGCAGGGGACTCAGCAGAGGGCATCTCTCTCATCTGTTTCCTGAAGCTTTCAGTGGCCTGCCCCCCTTGGAACTTTCTCCTCCTCTGGGCCCAGTGGCTCCGGCAGAGGGTGCTAGAGTTCCCTTTCTCTCCCAGTGTCCCCACCCCAGGAATAGGAGCCCTCTCCTCCTCTGCAGCTCCCCAGGCCCCTGCTCCACACACTGGCCTCTTGCTCTGTCTGTCCAGTTGGGTCAGGGCTGTCTGTACACTCAGAGGGGGAAGCTCAGTTACTACGCAAACTGGGGACGCCAAGGAGATGGGGAAGAGGCGACTCAGAGTGAAGGCGGGGCAGAGGCAGAGGCACCTTCTTTGGGGCATCTTTGGTTTTTCTGGGTCTCCTTCCCTGGGTTTGGGTGGAACTGGAGCAGCGTGACCTGAAAGTGAAAGAGGCAGGGGGACCCTGGGCTTCTCTTCGGTGGTGGGCTTGGCCCTCAGATGGAGGGTATCCCATCTTTCCACTCGCCCATTCATCCCATGACACTTCCTCCTTCCTGCCCACCCACCCTCATGCATCCCATCCTGCATTCATTTCCCTCCCAGCATCCTGCTATCCATTCATCCTCCAGCCCGCCACCTCAACCACCCAGGAAGTCGTTAGTGAGTGCGTATTCTAGGCTGCATTATGCCATGAATTTGCACTGGGAACATTGAAGTCTAGAAGGATCCAAAGTCATGGAGCAAAAGGAGGCAGAGACAGACGGGGCTGGGGGCCGAGGGCTTGGGGCTCGCCTGGGACCCTTGGTGGCCATGGGATCAGGTGTCAAAAGAAACTTCCCTCCTGGCCGCACCCACTCACTCTGAGAACATGGGCCAGGCTCCATCCAGGTCTGGCTGCTGGAGGTCCAATTCGAAGGCCACCCCATTGAGAGCATAGAGAGAGTCCAGGATGTCTTCTTGGCGTTCTGGGCAGAGCAGAGGGCTCCGGGGTCCATACCATTCCCTGTGTTAACAGTGATCAGAACCTTTGGCCTTTGACCCTGGGGCTATTTCCCTCGACCCCAACCACCCCCACCCCAGCTCAACCTCAACACCGTCATGAGGCTGGTCCCCAGGCAGAGTCGTGGCCCTTCAGGAGCAGGAGGCCCAAGAACCCTGATGCTGCCAGGACTCCTGGGTTCCAACCTCCCTCTGCCTTTTCTCCCTTAATTTTTCCTTCATGACTCTCATCGTAACGGTCCTTGATAGAAAGCCATCCATGGGGGGTGAAGGAGGGCTCTTTTACAAAGGAGGGAAAGTGGCTCAGATGGCATTGGCAGGAGGATGTCCCAGCAGCCCCACCTGGTGAGCTCTGGGTTTAGGAGGCAGAGCTGCAGGGCCTCAGCCAGCTGCCCACGGGCCAGGCAGAAGCGGATGAAGGCACGGCCTTTCCCCAGAGGGGTCTTCAACTGCAGAGTGCACAGGGGCAGAAGGGAGGGGTGGTATTAGGACAGAGGGTGCCCAGGAAACACAGAGGGAGGGGACTGGAAGTGCTGGGCAATGGGAAGGGTGTGGGGGGACCTGAGGCCATGGGAGGAAAAGGGTGTCTGGAGGGGTGCTGCGGGCAGGGTTTAGGAGACACGCGGAGCAAGTGAGCGGTCTATGGTCGGTAGAGCAGGATGTGGGAGAAGGAGCAGGCCTATGTCCACCCCCACCCTGTCAGCTTTCTCGCTGCCTGGCCCTGGATACCTTGTCCTGGGAACGGACAAAGTGGATTGGCTCCATGTCCACCCGCTGCCGTCGTAGGGCAGTGCAGAGAAAGTCCCAGTAATCCTTCCGAGGCCCCAGGAAGCTCTTCTGCTCTTTCTGGTCAAACTAGAACCAAAATGAGGCAAAGAAAGTGT
Source organism: Papio anubis (assembly GCF_008728515.1). NCBI lineage: Eukaryota > Metazoa > Chordata > Mammalia > Primates > Cercopithecidae > Papio > Papio anubis. The sequence goes on along the minus strand of NC_044985.1, from coordinate 101,871,920 downwards.
AGAAATGCTTCCTCCTAGAACACACCCTGCATTCTAGCGTGCTGAGGGGACACCTGCTGGAAGAGAGGGCTCCTGCAGACACACCCGGCATCCGGACCGAGCCCTGTCCTTACTGGCTGTGTGACCATGAGCAAGGTGTTTGACCTCCCTGAGCCTCAGTGTTCTCATTCATTCATTCAGAGGTCCTTATTGAGCACTGACTATGTTCCAGGCCCTGTTCTATGTTCTGGGGATACAGCTATGAACAAATTGACTTCATGGAGCTTACATCTCGATAGGGGAGTTAAGACAACAAACAGATGAGATAAGTAAAGCATCGAGTATGTTAGATAGTGATGACTGCTACGGAGAAAAAAATAAAGCAGGAAAGAGAATGAAAAATGTGGTGGGTGTATGTGTGGTGTGTGGTGTGTGTGGCAGGTGTGTTGAAAATCTAGGGTGTCCAGAAAAGCCTTCTAGCGCCAGGCGCGGTGGCTCAAGCCTGTAATCCCAGCACTTTGGGAGGCCGAGACGGGCGGATCATGAGGTCAGGAGATGGAGACCATCCTGGCTAACACGGTGAAACCCTGTCTCTACTAAAAAAATACAAAAAACTAGCCAGGTGAGGTGGCGGGTGCCTGTAGTCCCAGCTACTCGGGAGGCTAAGGCAGGAGAATGGTGTGAACCCGGGAGGCGGAGCTTGCAGTGAGCTGAGATGGCGCCACTGCACTCCAGCCTGGGGAACAGAGCGAGACTCCGTCTCAAAAAAAAAAAAAAACACCAAACAAAAAAAGAAAAGCCTTCTAGCTTGAAGGAGCTGAGAAAGTGTGCTGTGCATTCCAGTGGAAGAGCATTTTAGGTAGAGGGGAGAGCACGTGCAAAGGCCCCAAGGCAGGAGCATGCCTGGTGTGCTCCAGGAAGATCCAAGAGGCCAGGGGAGCTGGAGTGCAGCAGATGAGTGGCAGGCTGGCAAGAGATGAAGTCAGAGAAGTAGGAAGGTGTGTGTTGGGGTGTTGGGGGGTGGACATCAAGCAACTCAGAGGGTGAGAGTGAGGATTGCACAAAGCCAGGCATACAGAGGCCAAAGCCTGACATATAGCAAGTGTTCAATAAAAGCTGGTGCTGGTCATAGTTGGGGCTCTGAGTAGCAGCAGGAAGGGCCAGTCCTAGGACATCCATGCCTTTGAAGCTTTAAACAGTGGTGGCTACCCCCAGGTCTGTGTCCTGCCCCAAGGCCCGGGTCCCTTCCAGCCCCACTTTGCCTCACCTCGCTTCTCAGGCTGTAGTGACAGCCTCCAAGAGTGAGGTCAGGTATCAGGAGGGAGAGGGAAATGGCACAGTGCATGGTAAGGAATGGGACTGTGGCTCCTCCCTTGTTTTCCAGGAATGTCCTGCCAGTTGTCTGGGTCTGGGGAGAAGGATGGGGAGGGGGAGGAGAAGGTCCCACCTGTAGCAGCAGCTCCAGGCAGCCACAGAGTCTGTACAGCTCGGCACTGGTGTCCGTCACTGGCCCCTGCCCATCCCCATAGCCCTGGAGGATGGCAGAGACGGCAGCTGCAGGGAGGATGGCAGGCGTCAGGCATCGAGTAGCGAGGCCCCTGAGGGAGGGGCTCCCAGACCCTGACTTCTCCCGCGACTCAGTCCCAGAACATCTCTCAGGACACACTCACCTCTTAGGTCTTTGGTGATCTTGAGGATGGCTGCCTCTTCTGCCATGGGTACTTGAAAATGATGTGATTCCTTCCGACTTGGACTGTGAGCCCAGGAAGGACCCTTGGCCTCACTGCCCAGCTCTCTCCTTACATAAAGCAGTACGCAGAGACTACAGAGGGGAAGTGACTTATCTCGGGTGACACAGCAAGTTACCTAGTGGGGGGAAAATCCCAGCACTGTCTTGTAGGCCAGCGTGTGAAGATGATGGTGTGGTCTCCACCGATTGAGCAGTCCCTGGGTGACACTGTACTAACACTTGATGCCCTTTCCCCATTCAATCCCCACATCATCCTGGAGGTTATTAACTCCATTTCAGACCAGGACAAACAGGGAATTGGAGAGGGTAAGTCTTTTATTCAACATCACAGAGGTACCCAGGATTTGAACTCAGGTCTGTGTGCCCACAGGGCCTGTGCTGTGGGTCCTGACTTGGTGTAAGTGACCCCGTGAATGCTTATGCTATGTGGACACTAGGCTGGGGGTGTCCCCTCCTTCCCCATGGAGGGCCCCCAGCCTTGCCCAGATACTCATCCTCCTCGAGACACCCACTCATTGTTTCCTGGGCCCCAGCTGAGTGGAAAATGTGTGTTCTTTGAGGAGAGGGTGCAGAAGTAAAGCGTGGCCCCAGGGCTGGGGCTGAGCAGATGCTGTGTGTGTGTGCGGAGCAGGGCGCCTGGTTTTAATACTGCCTTTCTCTCCGGGGGGATCTCATCCTCTTCTCCTCCCGATGGGTCCTGGGGCCCAGAGAGGGACACTGTGGCCCCGACAGCTGGTGGCCTTATTCTGAGATCCTAGTCAAGACCAGGTATGGAGTGGAAAACCCAGGTGTCCTGCCTCCCAGGCTGCGGCTGCTGGAGTTTGGGGTGGGGTGGCAGTGGTGCAGCAGTGGGACACAGTGGAGGGGAGGGGAGAGGGAAACGGAGGTAAATGAGGGAGGTGGGTGGGACATGGGATTTAGGAAGGATGGAGTGAGGAGTCCAGAGACCTGGGTCTCCATCCTGGCCTGGCTACGCACTCACTGTGTGATCTCGGGCAAATCACTCACCTTCCTTGAGCCTCAGTTTCCCCACCTGTAGACCAAGGATTGGACTGATGGTCTCAGCAGCCTCTTCCAGTCCAGATCCTGTGTGAAATCCATGAATGGCTCCATGTGTCTCCTCCTCTAGCTCCTCTCTGCCATGCATTTATCTTCCCTGGCTCCTGGTATCACTCCCTTTCTGTCCCCGTAAATTCCAGGGTCCCTCTGCTACTCACCTAGGAGAGCCTGGTTGGCTGGGGTACGAGAGCGCGGCTCTGCTGCCTGAGTCCCTCCCTAGTGACGGTGCCTTGCAGAGCTGTCCCAGGATTTACAGCCTGGGAAGAAGTGACTCAGTCTCAGCCCAGCAGCCTGGAGGGGGAACCTGGCTCACAGCGGCGGGGGAAACGAAGACGCTGCAGGGAAGAAGTGGTAGAGGCAGGATCCAGGGCACTGGGGCAGAATGGTGAGATGGGAAATGGGTCCTCTCAGGCCAGCCTGGGGTAGAGTCACCTGTTGGCCAAATGAGGGCTGATCCATTGTGGTTAGTAGGACTGCTGCTAGTTTCCTTTTCGTTTTCAGCACTTGCTCCTGCTTTTCTTCCTTCTTGCCACCAGGGGGCAGAGGGAGGCCGTGGAGCTCCGCAGCTGCTATTCCTGTTTCTTCCGTGTTGTTTGGTTGGGCTGTGAGGCGGCGCTCCAGGGTAGGGATGAGAGGGCGAGGTTCCCACCACGCTCCTCCTTCCTCTCTCCACCTCAGTGAGCTGAGCGGTCCCCGTGAGTGCTGGTCACCAGTGCCGACCCCCCAGTCCTGGTCCCATTCCCAAAAGGATGGATGTGAGACCACCAGTGAGATCCTGTGCCCAGTAATGGGCCAGGCGGGATTCCCAGGTGGGCTGGCCCCCCTACCCGCCCCGCGGCTGTACTCTGCCTTGTTAACGCTGGGATGTTTCCATGCGGAGTCCTCGTTTCTGCAGGCTGGGCTGCTCCAGGGGCTAGTACTGGGGCAAAGGAGCAGGGGCCTGGGAGGACGGCTGTTTTCACAGACCCCAAGAACCACATCTAAAAACCAGCACAAGGGATGCCCCAGCCCGTCTGCCCTCTCCTCTGTTCCTATATCCCTCATGCAGAGGCTGCAGCCCCCATCTCTGTCTTCTGTATCACGTCCCTGTCTCCCGTCCCTGTCTTTCCCTCATTCCTTCCCTTTCTCTGTTCCCTGCGTCTCACTTTGCACCCTTGGTCTCTTTCTTGCCCTCCCAATTCAGTCTGTCTGAAGCCCTGTCCGGGTCCCTGCCCCTGCCCTCCTCCAGCCCCCTGCCCTCCTCCAGCCCCCTGCCTCCCTCTAGTCCTCTGCCCTTCTCTAGGCCCCTGCCGTCCTCCAGTCCCCTGCCGTCCTCCAGTCCCCTGCCCTCCTCCAGTCCCCTGCTGTCCTCCAGTCCTCTGCCCTCCTCCAGTCCCCTGTCCTCCTTCAGCCCTCTGCCCTCCTTTGGCCCCCTGTCCTCCGGTCTCCCTTTGTCACTTGCCATGAGGGAGTCCCCAGGCGTGGATGCTGGCTGGGTGCTGGGAGCCCATGGTGTTCAGCTGGCACAGAGAGAAGGCAGCTGCTGCTTCAGGTAGAAGCTGCAGGAATGGGTGAGGGAGGACACCCTGGGTCGGGAGCTGGTGGTTGGCAGAGCCCAGGGCACCTGACACAGGTAAGCAGCCAGCCCAGGACAGTGCCAGTCCGCTTGGGAAGTGCTACAAGGTAGGTGGACCCAGGGGGAGGCAGGACCAGGACCGGGTAAAGGGTCCTCCAGTTGGGTGGAGGGCTCCCCTGGGTCCTTGTGCCCTTGGGAAGAGGGTGATATAGGACCTGACTCCTAGAAGGGCAAATAGCTTGGGTGAGGTTGGTTTAGGAGCCACCCAAGAGGGGCAGGCCTGGAGTGCTGGGGCAAGGTAGGGAAAGGGTTAATCTTCCTTGAGCTGGACCAAAGGGCAGCTCTGGCGGTGTCCCTTGATTTAGAGGGCTCTGGAGTTAGGAGGGTGGGGGGGCCACTGGAACAAGAACTGCCCCAGGATGGTGGGGACAGCTGGCCTCTCACCCCTGCCTTCTCTGTGCTGGGTAAGTCTCGGAGACTAGCAAGTGGGGAGCTGACCTGGCAGTGGGGACAGGTCTGAGCTGGGAGGCAGGTGTCTGTTCTGGAGGAGGTGTCTGCCAGGGAACCACTAGGCCTGGTATAGATGTGGCGCTGGTTTCTCCCTGGGAGAGTAGGAGGAGGTGTTTGGGGTCACCAGGGATGGGTAACTCCCTGTGACCTCAGGACTCACTGTTGGTGGGTCTTCTTTCTTAACCCGTGTCCCTGCCTCCCCACCTCCCGCACAGCCACCTTTGACATGTGGCGGGTGCCTATTGGGCCAGGTGAAGTGGGCAGGGACAGGGACAGGCAGTGGGGCTGAGATGGAGAGAGGAGCCGGGGCTCTGGAGGTGGATGATCAAGGGGAGAAGGAGGGGAGGGTGTGTGTGCCGCTGGGTGACAGTGGCAGGGACAGGGATGGGGATGAGTGTCTGTCTGCATCAGATGAGCTGGTTTCTGAGAGGCCTCTTGGGAGAGCCTGGAGCTCGCCTGTGACTCCTTCCCTCCTCTATCTGTGGGGATCAAGCTCCATCCCAGCTGCTGTGCCCCGACTCTGGCTCCAGTGGGGGTTGCTGCTGCTCAGGGCTCCCCGCTTCAGGGGCTTAGGGAAGAGCAGCCTGCACCCATCACCTGGGCCCTCACTAGAGGAGGGGTGACACCCTCGTTCTTGGGGTGGATAAACATCTCCTGGGTGCTGATCCCCTCAGGAGCCAGGGTTCAGTGGCTACCCAGACATCTGGGCTGCCTGCCAGGGCACTCCTAATGCCAGTCCTGCTACTTACATGCCCCCATTCCTCCTCCTGGCTCTCCTGGAGCCCTCTCATGTGTGCTGTGTATATATGGATTGGGAGGGCGGAAGGCAAAGCAAGGAGCCTGGGAGGTGGGGCAGCCGTCTGCGAGGTGGTGCCAGTGGCTGGGGTTAGAAATGTTATGAGCCAGGGAGAGGGCCGAGTGGGGCCACGACTAACTTGGGAGAAAGGATCGGATGCGGAGATGGCTTGTACATAGGTGATTAAGAACGGGAGGAAGTTGAAAATGACCCCTCTCATCTCACAGAGACGGTGACTGACAAGGCGGCCTCAGACATTTGTCTGTATTACTGTGTTGAAATATTTCATAAATACAGAAAGGTGTACAAACTTCCCACTGACTGAACACACAGGTGTATCGGTATCCTCAGCTCTCAGAGTCTAGAAATTACCATTAAAGCAACAGTAATCAAGACAGTGTGGTATTTGTGAAAGAACAAGGAAACTGAAAATCTGTCACATTTTGAAAGACATTATGAAGACGTGACAATTCAATGTAATGTGAGATCCTGGATTGGGTTCTGGAACAGAAAACAGACACTTCAGAATATGGTGACATTTTCATAGGGCTCACAGTTCTCTGAATAGCATTGCAGCAATGCAAATTAGCTAGTTTGGACACACGTGGCACGTAATGTAAGACGTTACCTGTAGGGAGAGCTGGTGGAGGATATATGAGACCTGTACTGTCTCTACCGCCACTGAATCTCTTCTGTAAACACACAATTATTTTAAAATAAAAAGTCAAAATAAAAAAGAAGTGAGATTCCTGGCCTGCATTCACAAAATGAATTGGAAATAGCATAAAGCAGAGTGCTCTAGAAAAATTGACAGTTGGCCGGGTGCGGTGGCTCACACCTGTAATCCCAGCAGTTTGGGAGACTGAGGCGGGAGGATCACCTGAGGTCAGGAGTTCAAGACCAACATGGCAAAACCCCGTCTCTACTAAAAATACAAAAATTAGCTGGGTGTGGTGGCGAGTGCCTGTAATCCCAGCTACTGGGGAGGCTGAGGCAGGAGAATCCCTTGAACCTGGGAAGTGGAGGTTGCAGTGAGCTGAGATTGTATCACTGTGCTCCAGCCTGGGCTGGATTCCTTCTTAAAAAAAATTCCTTCTTTAAAAAAAAAAAAGAGAAGAAAAGTTGACAGTTGTTGTATTGTTACTGTTATTATCATCATCATTATTATCATCATCACCATCTCAGCAACCATCCTTCCCCACCTAGCAGCACTTTGGACATTTCTCTGCACCTGTGTCTCTTCTATGGGGTCCTGGTCTTCTTAAGGCCCTGATGCCTCCCTGTCTCCTTCCCTACCCACTTTGTCCCCAAGCCTTCTGGCCCCACCTCTCCTGTCCCCAGGGAGGCTGCTAGGGCAGTGGCTGAAGGAGGGGCAGCTGCACTCCCTGGCGATCTCCTGCCCAGGTGTCTGCGCCCTGCCATGGCCTGGTCAGAGCCGGTTAGAGTGAAGCCAGCAGGGCACTGTAGGGGTTAAAGGAGGCCATGGCTGGTGGAGGGGGCCCACTCCTGGCTGTCTCCGGGAAGAAGGCGGTGCACTGCTGGCCCGCCCCTGGGCTGGTCTGGGAGGGAACCCCACTAGTAAAGCCCTCTGCTCAGTTGCTCCCAGCAGTGGCCCTGGGACAAGCTCTGCTCCTTGCACCCCACTCCCTGCCTGGACATAGGCTCGCTCGCTGCCTTCTTCTGGGAAACCAGCTTCTTGCCAGCCACAGCCTCTGCTCGCATCACCAGCCACCACTCCTGTCCTGGGAATCCCTTGTCCCAGACACCCACCTCATTCAGTGGCTCCTCTACAGGAAAGGTGAGTGAGTGAGTGGGGCTGGCAGGCCCGGCAAGGTTAGGGTTCAAAGCACTGTCTCCATCTCCACTCTAAAGCGTGGGCCCTGCTCCCTTGCCCTTGGGCATAGCCTGGCAGGAGTGCCCCCTCCGCCCTCCCCAGCCACAAGTCCTTATTCCTTCTTTACCACTCTGGGCAGAAATGGCCAGTCAAGGTGGTTAATGAACAGACTGTAGCTGCGTCCCCTCTGCGCCTCCCTCTCCTCCCACCCCTCCTCTCCTCTGACGCTGATGCCCCGCCTGCAGTGGGCCAGGGAGAGTGCTGAGCGGGGCCACGACTAATTTTGGAGAAAGGACTCGACATGGAGATAGCTTGGGTGTGGGTGAGAAGGAGTGGGAGGACATTGAAAATGGCCCCTCTCATCTCATAAAGATGAGACGATTCTCTACCAGGCTGGAAAATCCATATGGAGCTGACCTCAGGGTCTGTCCCCCAACCCCCAATCCAGGATTTGCGCTAGGACTGCCTGCCCAGATGTTTTAGGCTGGCTGCTGTCTAGAAGAGGAAACTGGATTTGGGGTGATGAAGGGGGACTCGGAGAAGGCTGCTGTGCTCCCAGGCTGGGCTCCCTGCAGGGGAGGGGATGGGGTTAGGGGACAGGATGGGTGCTGGGTGGGGAGGAGCTGGAGGGGGAGGGCAGGGAGGCAGGCAGTTGTGGGATGGGAATAGGAGGAGGAGCTGGAAACTAGGGTGCCAGGGTCTTTGGGCACAGAGGCTTCTCTTCTGGAAGCCCCAGTTGCCCCTTCAGCGTGGCAGCAGTGCGGAAGGTGTAAGAGGAGCACCCTCTCTTTCCCTCCTGAAGCTGCCTGGGGTGGGTAAAGATCATGGTGGCTCAGACTTGGCCTCAAGTTGCACCTGCCCCTGCCAGCTGGTGGCCACTCCTGTCTCCCCCACTCCAGCTCTCCCTGGACCTCAGCACTTGGTATAGCTGGGGCACCCCCTGCCTGACACCTCTGGCCCAGGGTTGTGGGAGGGAGTGAGGGAGGATGTGGATTGAGATGGAGAGGTGGGTGGGAGAGCCCTGAACGGGATCAGCGCTGGATACCCAACTTGAGGTTGTCCTGGACTCTCCTGCCCATGGAGGGAAGGGAGTTGGAGAGAAGTGGGCTGGTCCAGGCTGGGGAGGGTCTCAGCCAGTCCGGCTGACCACCAGGGCTGGGAGCCAGCACTGTGATCAGAAGCTGAGGGTTCTTGGTGGTGGAGGAGGCAACCTGGGGCCCTCTGCTTCCAGGCGCCTGGCCTTGAGCCCTTCTGGCTCTGCTTCCCCATCCCTTATCCCATACTTCTTCATGCTTCACTTCCCGCAAAGCCCCAGTGCAGAATTTCCCAGGCAGGTGGCAGTGTCCAGGAAGTATAAGTACAGTGAAGCTGGTGACCAGGTGGAGCGGGGCTGGGGTGGGGTGCTTATGGGTTCATGGAAGATACTATTGTTTTGTGACCAACTTCTGGCCTCTGATGGGCTGTGGCTGAAGCCTTGGAGTTTGGGGACCCTCGGGCTCCTGTTTCTACCCAGATAGGAGCAGGAATCAATAGGGGTCAGAAAAGACTTTTGTTTGGTTGAAGGAAGAGGAGCCTCAGAGGTGGAAGCTCGGCTCAGGTGAAGGAAGAGCTTCCTAAGGACCTTGCCTTATGGGCTGATGTGTGACGTGGTGAGCTTATTTTGTCTGACACAGCACTTGCAGAGGCACCACCTCCCTGCTAGTTTTGGGGAACCGGGAGCCTGATGCTCTGCCCTCACACTGTGCGCCTCCCTCACACCCATGACTCAGTGCCTACCAGGTCTGCCCCCAGCTGCTTCCTGCAAAGGTTCTGAGGTTCTTCCTATTCCTCTTGGCCCACTCTGCCCCTTGCCTGCTGGTTAATCCCTGAGGGCTGGAGCATGCCACTATGAACATGAGCTTTTGTGTGGGCATAGCTTTCAATTCTCTTGGGTATATACCTAGGATGGGGTTTGCTGGTTCATATGGTAACTCTATGTTGAACTTTTTTGAGCAACTGCTAAACTGTGTTTCAAAGCAGCTGCACCATCTTACATTACCACCTGCAATATGGGAGAGTTCTGACTTTTCCACTTCCTCACCCACATTGTTCTTGGGCATGTTTTTCTGAGTGTGCCCAGCCTGGTGAGTGTGAAGTGGGTCCTGGGACCTTTAACTTCCTGGTTTTTCTGTGACACTGGGTTCCATTTGGAGATAGGTTATGGACTTGGACATGGTGGGTAGTAGGATAGTCATCTCTTACTCTAAGGCAATGGCCGGAGGGTGATCTGTTTTGTGGTTCAGAAAAGAGCTGGATTGCTTTAGTTGACTTCTTTGAGAAACTGGGATAACATTTTTGAATGGCTTCAGCCCACCCTCTACACCCAGGCTTCCCCAGAGCAGGATCTCTGCTGCCCCTGTAGCAAGAGCAGAGCCAGCAGAGATGGACTGAATGAGAAGAACAGGGGAGTCAGGGCTGGATGGAGGCACACACGTGCAGGACAGGAAGGGGCCCCAGCAGGGCTGGAGAGCCACCAAGCAAGGGTAGTGCAGCCCCTGTCTTCTCTGCTTCCTGCCGCCCCTCCCTCTTATTGGGGTGTGAACTGACTGTGTCTGCTCATCCTGCATGGTGGCACATGGCTGCTCAGAGCTCCCCAAATAACCTGTTACGTTTCCACCCACAGGAATAATCAGGCAGCGCACTTGCTTATCATTTTTTATTTATTTTTATTTTGTGTCATTTTGTTTTTTTGAGACGGAGTCTTGCTCTGTCGCCCAGGCTGGAGTGCAGCGGTGCCATCTCGGCTCACTGCAACCCTTGCCTCCTGGGTTCAAGCAGTTCTCCTGCCTCAGCCTCCCAGGTAACTGGGACTACAGGCGAATGCCGCCATGCCCAGCTAATTTTTTTGTAGTTTAGTAGAAACTGGGTTTCACTGTATTGCCCAGGCTTGTCACGAACTCCTGAGCTCAGGCAATCCGCCTACCTCGGGCTCCCAGAGTGCTGGGATTACAGATGTGAGCCACTGTGCCTGGCCGCTTATCATTTTTAGTATACTTTTCCAAACTACACACACATTCCCAGAGCAGGCCTCCTTTTACCCAAAAGAGAAACACTGGGCCTTACTAATTAACTGAAGACTGTTCTACTCGAGCCTTCCAAAACTCCAGGCTACTGTTCAAACCATTTTCCGGAACACTTCTTTCAAAACAACTTTCAGATGGATGCACAAAGAGATTCATCCCTCACCTTTATAGTCAAACCTTGATCTTTTTTGAGGGTACGACCCCATTGGAGTGGCTGCTTAGTCCCCTGATTAAGAACTGAGTGGCATCTCATGTTTCTGAACATTAAACCCAGCCTCGACAACTGAAGGTGCTCACCACTGAGGAATCTACGTAGGATTGAGTGTTCTGTAGTTACTATCCACAGGGAATGTTCTACAAAGTTTTGGGAGACTGTGATGTCACGGGAAATGCTTAGAATATGTGTCCAGCATGGAAAGGAACCAGTACGGAAGTCTTTTGATAAACTGTGGCATTTATCACTAACATTGTCTCAAAACTTTACACTACCTGCCATATACAAATTAGAGGTGAAAATTACTTCCATGTAATATACAAGCCAACACAAAGAATCCTATCCCAGGTTCTTGGGTGGATGGGCAATAATCTGGGTAGAGTTTATTGTGCAATAATCCTCTTCTCTCTTCTATAGGCCAGAAAATAAGTTTACCTCAAAAATGGAAAATTTTAGCTGGGAAAATTACCTGTGGGAAGACATCTTCAGTGGAGATTTTAGTAATTACAGTTACAGCCTTGACCTGCCCCCTTTTCTACTAGATTCTGCCCCATGTTGGTCAGAATCCCTAGAAATCAATTATGTTTTGGTCATCATCTATGCCCTGATGTTTCTACTGAATCTGATGTGAAACTCCCTGCTGATGCTGGTTATCTTATTCAGTTGAGTCAGCCACTCTGTCGCTGATGTCTACCTGCTGAACCTGGCCTTGGTCGACCTGTTCTTTTCCCTGACATTGCCCATCTCAGCTGCCTCCAAGATGAATGGCTGGATTTTTGGCACAATCTGTGCCAGGTGGTCTAGCTCCTGAAGGAAGTCAACTTCTACAGTGGTATTCTACTACTGGCCTGCCGCAGCATGGACTGTTACCTGGCCATTATCCATGCCCCCCACACACTGACCCAGCGGCATCACTTGGTCAAGTTCATATGTCTGGGTATGTGGACCCTGTTCCTGTTAGTGGCCCTACCCATCTCACTTTTCCAAGGACCACCCTACGTTGGCCCAGTCTGCTATGAGGACATGGGCAACAATACAGCAAACTGGCAGATGCTGTTACGGACCCTGTCCCAGACCGTTGGCTTCATGGTGCCACTACTGGTCATGCTGTTCTGCTATGGATTCACCCTGCGCATGCTGTTTAAGGCTCACATGGGGCAGAAGCACTGGGCCATGCGGGTCATCTTTGCTGTTGTCCTCATCTTCCTGCTCCGCTGGCTGCCCTACAACCTGGTCCTGCTGGCAGACACCCTCATGAGAACCCAGATGATCAAGGAGAGCTGTCAGCGCCGCAACGACATCGACCAGGCCCTGGATGCCACCGAGATTCTGGGCACATCTTTTCACAGCTGCCTCAACCCCCCATCCTTCATTGGCCGGGCCAGAAAGTTTCGCCATGGACCTCACATTCCCAGCCATACATGGCTTGATCAGCAAAGTGACTCCCTGCCCAAAGACAGCAGGCCTCTCCTTTGTTGGCCTTCTTCAGACACGCTTCCACTACTCTCTGAGATCACAACTCTGCCTAAGTGCAGCCCCGTGGGGTTCTCCTTCTCTTCACAGTCACATTCCAAGCCTCATGTCCACTGGTTCTTCTTGGTCTCAGTGTCCGTGCAACCCCCATTGTGGTCACAGGAAGCAGAGGCGGCCACGTTCTTACTAGTTTCTCTTGCATGGTTTAGAAAGCCTGCCCTGGTGCCTCACCCCTTGCCATAATTACTACGTCATTTGCTAGAGCTCTGTCCATCCCGCCCCTGAGCCCGTGGCACTCTGTGTTCTAAGAAGTGAAAATCTACCCTCCAGTGAGACAGCTCTGCGTACTCATTAGGATGGCTAGTATCAGAAGAAACAAAATCATAAAATAGAAAGTGTCCACAAAGATGTAGAGAAAGTGGAATTCTTGAGCATCGTGAGTGGGAATGTAAAATGGTGTGGCCACTGCGGAAGACAGTATGGCAGCTTTCCTCAAAACATCGGACATAGAATTATCACATGATCCCGCAATTCCACTTCTAGGAATTGACCCACAAGGAGTGAAAGCAGGGACTTGAACCCATATTTGTCCACCAATGTTCATAGCAGCTTATTCACAAGACCCAAAAGGCAAAAACAACCCAAATGTTCATCAATGAATGAATGAATGGCTAAACAAAATGTGATATGTACGTAATGAAGTATCCTTCAGCCTGAAAGAGGAATGAAGTACTCATACATGTTACAACATGGACGAACCTTGAAAATGTTATGCTAAGTGAAATAAGCCAGACATAAACAGCTAAATAGTTTATGATTCCACTTACATGAGGTACTGAGAGCAAACAAATTCACAGAGACAGAAAGCAGAACAGTGATTACCAGGGACTGAGGGGAGGGGAGCGTGGGCAGTGACGGTTTAATGGGCACAGAGTTTATGTTTGGGATGTTGAAAAAGTTGTAAAGATAAACAGTAGTGATAGTTGTACAACAATGTCTGAGTACTTAATGCCACTGAACTGTACACTTAAATGTCTAAAATGATAAAATTTTATGTATATTTTACCTCAGTTAAAAAGAAAATACCTTGGTCCTCAAAGGTATGTTTGCCAAAGAAACAAGGCTGGAATTTCTTGCTAAATGAGATCATTAAATGTCTTTCATTGCTTAAACCACTTTTGTGTGTTTATTTTGTTTCTTCCAACCAAAAGCTTCCAAACTGCTACAGAGAAGTGGGGCAAGAGTGAGCAGAGGTCTTGGGTGAGAGTCTTTACAAGAAGTAAATCTCTTTGTTGTTTGTTGTGTCGTAGAGAGAAGGATGGAATAGAGATGGAGTCCAGTCTTGCCATTCCCTTGCCCACAACCCAAGCTTCCTGCTGTAGACCACGCATCATGGAAAGAAATGTGTTCTGGGATGCTTTAGGGCGTCTCATGTCCTTGGTTGAAGCGGTAGTCAGGAGTGTCAGAGTTAGAAGGTGCGGAGGGTTGAGTAAGTTCACCAAATCCCCCTGATCAGGTAGCAGGAAGGCAGAGAGCTCTCCCAGCTCAGCCAGCAGCACCTGCTGTGAGTGTCCCTCCCTCTCTCTCTTTCCCACCCAAACACACACCCATAAAGGTGTCTGGCGCCTTGCGCTGACCTTCCTGAGCTGAAGCGGAATGAAACTGCTGCTCCATTTCCCCCTTCCAGATCTCACATACAAGGTCCCTTCTGGCCCCTCACTGATCTGGAAATGGGAAAGGAAGAGAATTTGGGGGAATCACAGTTTTATCATATCATGCTGACTCAGTACTAATCCTCCACACAAACTTATGTGCAAACTCTAAGGAAAAAGAATGGTTCCCACAAAGGTTCAGGTGATGTTTATTAAAGGGTCAGGGAAGGCAGAAGCACACTGGGGCTTTTGAAGGCCCTGATAGTGTCCTCTTTCTTTACCCACATGATAGATGCTTGGGCTTTAGTGTATTATTATTCCTTGGGCTATAAATGTAAGTTTTTCTTAACTTGTAGTATGTATACTATTCACAATGGAAATGTTTTAAAATGTTAAAGGAAAAGCTAAGGAGAAAGTGATTGAAGAGCACAGGGACAACTCGGGTAATTTTGAGGACCCACTGCACAGAGTGGAGTGCAGGCTTTTGCATCCTGCAATTTTGGAGTGAGAATTCACCAGATTAGAAGAAGATACTTTCATGCATTGCTGGTAGTAGATAAATAGGTACAAGCTTTAGAGAAAGCAATTTGATGACATCTCTTTTAATGCACACAATCTCTGATTCAGGAATTATACTACTACAAACCTATCCTACAGAAATACCCGCTTAATTGGACAAATGTGTACAGAACATTCATTGCACCCTTATTTACAAAAATCAGAGATTAGAAGAAACTCAAATGTTCATCAATAGGGAATTGATTAGTTACACTCTCAAGGTGCAGCCACACCAGGGAATATTGTGAATGCAATAGTTTGAAATCAAAGCTAAAAACATTATTCTGGCAGGCATCAGCAATCATCTTGAAGTGTGGGGCTAACATTGTCCTGTTCAGAGAACTGGCTTTCCAAAGATTAGACAGGCAATAAAACAGAGCTTACACAGCAGAATACACAAAACAACCAGCAACAATATAATAAATCTAATTTGTACAATGGTTTTGAACAAAACCCCCAAGCCTCAAGGCAACCAACTAGACAAATCAAATTGAGACCTGTTGCAGTCATTGTGTAGCATTCCGTGACTGGGCTGAATTAAAGCAGAGAGTGCCAACTCTAGAAAAGGGACAATTTGAACAAAAATTTCTACTAGAATATTGCCAAAGATACTTGCTAGGTGGACTGAAGAATTTTTTTAGGTCAGATTCTGTCAAATTACCCATAGCAGTATCTAATTTGTGAAATTTTAATTATAGCATTATCCTGTGAAGTGGAAAAGGTAGTCAATGAGAGGGGTAGGAGTTGTACTACCTATGGAGTTATATTTTGACGGTCTTGGGAAAAGCTGCCTGTAGCATGAAGTTGCCAGTTTTGTAGTTCAAATATCTGATGATGGCATTGGGGCGGGGATGGTTGGTGAACTCTCCGTGTGGACCCATACATCAGGCATGAGTCTTGTTCCTTGAAATGTATGTTAAGTTGTTTAGTTTTAGTTTAGGGCTTTAGGAAAGAGTAATTTCCTGCTTAGTAATTCCATAGGGGAAAATTGGATTGGAGGAACCCAGAAGAATTTAGGATACAGTCTCTTCTACAGTCAGATAATAAAAAATCAAAAACAAGGTACTGGACTACAATACAAAAGCAATAACGAGTGTATTCTAGACATCCCAATTTTTACTGAAGATAATCAGAGTAACACCAAATTTAGTTTTATCAGGTTGGGCCTGATTATTTATATAAGTGTAGTAAAGACAGTGATTGAATCTTAGATTGTATTTTTTTTTTTTTTTTTGGTGACAGTGTCTCACCCTGTTGCCCAGGCTGGAGTGCAGTGGCGTGATCTCGGCTCACTGCATCCTCCACTTCCTGGGCTCAAGTAATTCTCCAGTGTCAGCCTCCCATGTAGCTGGGACTACACGTGCCTGCCATGACACCTGGCTAATTTTTGTATTTTTAGTAGAGATGGGGTTTCATCATGTTGCCCAGGCTGGTCTAGAACTCCTGAGTTCAGGTGATCTGCCTGCCTCAGCCTCCCAAAGTGCTGGGAATACAGGCAAGAGCCAATGTGCCTGGCCTTGTATCTTATTATTATTATTTTTTTAATTTTGAGACTAGGAAGTCACATTAAGGCAGGCTTCTGATTTTATCTGCAGTACCCGGAAATAAGTTAAAACATGATAACTTAGTCTAACCCTGATAATATAATTAACATTTTTAATTGCATCTTGTTATAAAGGAAACAGAATTTTATTGAATTTATGTGAATAACTATATTGTCATAAAATAAAAAGTTCTCACAAATAATTTCCAAATTTTAGAAGGATCGAGTAGGAAGAATAAGTAAATGTTTTCACCTTTGTTCATGACAATTTGCCTCACCAAATTGTTGTTAAACTACAGATAGCTTAAGAGAGAAACTTTTCTTAAATCTGGAAAACAAGACATTTAAGTAAAGAATCAACAATATTTCAAATGATATAAAAATCATAATTTGTATCAGTTATTCAATTTCATGTTATCAATTTTTATTCTGCTTGATTTTGATTAACAGTTTTATGAACCTATCAGTTTTCTCATTAGAGTTTTAGAAATGTTATTTATTTAGTCCATGATCTCTTTTTTTTTTATTATTATACTTTAAGTTCTAGGGTACATGTGCACAACGTGCAGGTTTGTTACATATGTATACATGTGCCATGTTGGTGTGCTGCACCCATTAACTCGTCATTTTCATTAGGTATATCTCCTATTGCTGTCCCTTCCCCCTCCCCCCTCCCCACAATAGGCTCCTGTGTGTGATGTTCCCCTTTCTGTGTCCAAGTGGTCTCCTTGTTCAATTCCCACCTATGAATGAGAATATGCAGTGTTTGGTTTTCTGTTCTTGCGATAATTTGCTGAGAATGATGGTTTCCAGCTGCATCCATGTCCCTACAAAGGACACAAACTCATCCTTTTTAATGGCTGCATAGTATTCCACGGTGTATATGTGCCACATTTTCTTAATCCAGTCTGTCACTGATGGACATTTGGGTTGATTCCAAGTCTTTGCTATTGAGAATAGTGCCGCAATCAACATACGTGTGCATGTGTCTTTATAGCAGCATGATTTATAATCCTTTGGTTATATACCCAGTAATGGGATGGCTGGATCAAATGGTATTTCTAGTTCTAGATCCTTGAGGAATCGCCACACTGTTTTCCACAATAGTTGAACTAGTTTACAGTCCCACCAACAGTGTAAAAGTGTTCCTATTTCTCCACATCCTCTCCAGCACCTGTTGTTTCCTGATTTTTTAATGATTGCCATTCTAACTGGTGTGAGGTGGCATCTCATTGTGGTTTTGATTTGCATTTCTCTGATGGCCAGTGATGATGAGCATTTTTTCATGTGTGTGTTGGTTGTATGAATGTCTTCTTTTGAGAAGTGTCTGTTCATATCCTTTGCCCACTTTTTGATGGTGTTGTTTGTTTTTTGTTGTAAATTTGTTTGAGTTCTTTGTAGGTTCTGGATATTAGACCTTCGTCAGATGAGTAAATTGCAAAAATTTTCTCCCATGCTGTAGGCTGCCTGTTCACTCTGATGGTAGTTTCTTTTGCTGTGCAGAAGCTCTTTAGTTTAATTAGATCCCATTTGTCAATTTTGGCTTTTGTTGCCATTGCTTTTGGTGTTTTAGACATGAAGTCCTTTCCCATGCCTATGTCCTGAATGGTATTACCTAGGTTTTCTTCTAGGATTTTTATGGTTTTAGGTCTAACATTTAAGTCTCCAATCCATCTTGAATTAATTTTCATGTAAGGATCCAGTTTCAGCTTTCTACTTATGGCTAACCAATTTTCCCAGCACCGATTATTAAATAGGGAATCCTTTCCCCATTTATTGTTTTTGTCAGTTTTGTCAAAGATCAGATGGCTGTAGATGTGTGGTCTTATTTCTGAGGTCTCTGTTCTGTTCCATTGGTCTATATCTCTGTTTTGGAACTAGTACCATGCTGTTTTGGTTACTGTAGCCTCGTAGCATAGTTTGAAGTCAGGTAGCGTGATGCCTCCAGCTTTGTTCTTTTGGCTTAGGATTGTCTTGGCAATGTGGGTTCTCTTTTGGTTCCATACGAACTTTAAAGTAGTTTTTTCCAATTCTGTGAAGAAAGTCATTGGTGGCTTAATGGGGATGGCGTTGAATCTATAAATTACCTTGGGCAGTATGGCCATTTTCATGATATTGATTCTTCCTATCCATGAGCATGGAATGTTCTTTGATTTGTTTGTGTCCTCTTTTATTTCACTGAGCAGTGGTTTGTAGTTCTCCTTGAAGAGGTCTTTGACATCCCTTGTAAGTTGGATTCCTGGGTATTTTATTCTCTTTGAAGCTATTGTGAATGGAAGTTCATTCATGATTTGGCTCTCTGTTTGTCTGTTACTGGTGTATAAGAATGCTTGTGATTTTTGCACATTGATTTTGTATCCTGAGACTTTGCTGAAGTTGCTTATCAGCTTAAGGAGATTTTGGGCTGAGACAGTGGGGTTTTCTAAATATACAATCATGTCATCTGCAAACAGGGACAATTTGACTTCTTCTTTTCCTAACTGAATACCCTTGATTTCTTTCGCTTGCCTGATTGCCCTAGCTAGAACTTCCAACACTATGTTGAATAGGAGTGGTGAGAGAGGGCATCCCTGTCTTGTGCCAGTTTTCAAAGGGAATGCTTCCAGTTTTTGCCCATTCAGTATGATATTGGCTGTGGGTTTGTCATAAATAGCTCTTATTATTTTGAGATACATTCCATCAATACCAAATTTATTGAGAGTTTTTAGCATGAAGGGCTGTTGAATTTTGTCAAAGGCCTTTTCTGCATTTGTTGAGATAATCATGGGGTTTTTGTCTTTGGTTCTGTTTATATGCTGGATTACGTTTATTGATTTGCATATGTTGAACCAGCCTTGCATCTCAGGAATGAAGCCCACCTGATCATGGTGGATAAGCTTTTTGATGTGCTGCTGGATTTGGTTTGCCAGTATTTTACTGATGATTTTTGCATCGATGTTCATCAAGGAGATTGGTCTAAAATTCTTTTTTTGTTGTGCCTCTGCCAGGCTTTGGTATCAGGATGGTGTTGGCCTCATAAAATGAGTTACAGAGGATTCCCTCGTTTTCTATTGATTGGAATAGTTTCAGAAGGAATGGTACCAGCTCCTCCTTGTACCTCTGGTAGAATTTGGCTGTGAATCCGTCTGGTCCTGGACTTTCTTTGGTTGGTAGAGTATTAATTATTGTCTCAATTTCAGAGCCTGCTATTGGTCTATTCAGGGATTCAGTTTCTTCCTGGTTTAGTCTTGGGAGAGTGTAAGTGTCCAGGAAATTATCCATTTCTTCTAGGTTTTCTAGTTTATTTGCGTAGAGGTGTTTATAGTATTCTCTGATGGTAGTTTGTATTTCTGTGGGGTCTGTGGTGATATCCTCTTTATCATTTTTTATTGCATCTATTTGATTCTTCTCTCTTTTCTTCTTTATTAGTCTTGCTAGTGGTCTATCAATTTTGTTGATCTTTTCAAAAAAACAGCTCCTGGATTCATTGATTTTTTGGAGGGTTTTTTGTGTCTCTATCTCCTTCAGTTCTGCTCTGATCTTAGTTATTTCTTGCCTTCTGATAGCTTTTGAATGTGTTTGCTCTTGCTTCTCTAGTTCTTTTAATTGTGATGTTAGGGTGTCAATTTTAGATCTTTCCTGCTTTCTGTTGTGGGCACTTAGTGCTATAAATTTCCCTCTACACACTGCTTTAAATGTGTCCCAGAGATTCTGGTATGTTGTATCTTTGTTCTCATTGGTTTCAAAGAACATCTTTATTTCTGCCTTCATTTTGTTATGTACCCAGTAGTCATTCAGGAGCAGGTTATTCAGGTTATTGTAGTTGAGCGGTTTTGATTGAGTTTCTTAGTCCTGAGTTCTAGTTTGATAGCACTGTGGTCTGAGAGACAGTTTGTTATAATTTTTGTTCTTTTACATTTGCTGAGGAGTGCTTTACTTCCAACTATGTGGTCAATTTTGGAATAAGTGCTATGTGGTGCTGAGAAGAATGTATATTCTGTTGATTTGGAGTGGAGAGTTCTGTAGATGTCTATTAGGTCCGCTTGGTGCAGAGTTGAGTTCAATTCCTGGATATCCTTGTTAACTTTCTGTCTCGTTGATCTGTCTAATGTTGACAGTGGGGTGTTAAAGTCTCCCATTATTATTGTATGGGAGTCTAAGTCTCTTTGTAAGTCTCTAAGGACTTGCTTTATGAATCTGGGTGCTCCTGTATTGGGTGCATATATATTTAGGATAGTTAGCTCTTCCTGATGAATTGATCCCTTTACCATTATGTAATGGCCTTCTTTGTCTCTTTTGATCTTTGATAGTTTAAAGTCTGTTTTATCAGAGACTAGGATTGCAACCCCTGCTCTTTTTTTGTTTTCTGTTTGCTTGGTAGATCTTCCTCCATCCTTTTATTTTGAGCCTATGTGTGTCTCTGCATGTGAGATGAGTCTCCTGAATACAGCAAACTGATGGGTCTTGACTCTTTATCCAATTTGCCAGTCTGTGTCTTTTAATTGGACCACTTAGTTCATTTACATTTAATGTTAATATTATGTGTGAACTTGATTATGTGTGAACTTGATCCTGTCATTATGATATTAGCTGGTTATTTTGCTCGTTAGTTGATGCAGTTTCTTCCTAGCATCAATGGACTTTACATTTTGGCATGTTTTTGCAATGGCTGGTACTGGTTGTTCCTTTCCATGTTTAGTGCTTCCTTCAGGATCTCTTGTAGGGCAGGCCTGGTGCTGACAAAATCTCTCAGCATTGGTTTGTCTGTAAAGGATTTTATTTCTCCTTCACTTATGAAACTTAGTTTGGGTGGATATGAAATTCTGGGTTGAAAATTCTTTTCTTTAAGAATGTTGAATATTGGCCCCCACTCTCTTCTGGCTTGTAGAGTTTCTGCCGAGAGATCTGCTGTTAGTCTGATGGGTTTCCCTTTGTGGGTAACCCGACCTTTCTCTCTGGCTGCCCTTAACATTTTTTCATTCGTTTCAACTTTGGTGACTCTGACAATTATGTGTCTTGGAGTTGCTCTTCTTGAGGAGTATTTTTGTGGGGTTCTCTGTATTTCCTGAATTTGAATGTTGGCCTGCCTTACTAGGTTGGGGAAGTTCTCCTGGATGATATCCTGCAGAGTGTTTTCCAACTTGGTTCCATTTTCCCTGTCAGTTTCAGGCACACCAATCAGACATCGACTTGGTCTTTTCACATAATCCCATATTTCTTGGAGGCTTTGTTCATTTCTTTTAATCTTTTTTCTCTGAACTTCTCTTCTTGCTTCACTTTTTTTTTTTTTTTTTTTTTTTTTTGAGACAGAATCTCACTCTGTTGCCCAGGCTGGAGGGCAGTTGTGTGATCTTGGCTCACTGCAACCTCCACTTCCCGGGTTCAAGCAATTCTCGTGCTTCAGCCTCCTGAGTAGCTGGGATTACAGGCACACGCCACCATAACTGGCTAATTTTTGTATTTTCAGTAGAGCTGGGGTTTTGCTGTGTTGGCCAGGCTGGTCTCGAGCACCTGACCTCAAGTGATCTTTCCGCCTTGACCTCCCAAACTGTTGGAACTACAGACATGAGCCATCACGCTTTACCCTAGTCCATTGATCTTAAAGTAATTAAAAACCTGCATTTAAGAGTACTTTTAAGAGTCTTATGAATCTGATTGCAGATGCCTTTAGAGAAGAATCAACACAGTAGATGATAAAAAGTTAGAATAGCCATGCTTAAAATCTGATGTAAGTTCAACTTTTGAAAAGGAATTCTGTCATTTGTATTGCAAACAGCATTTTAAGACAAAAATGAGAATCATGACTGACAGCATAACACCAGGACCATCAGACTTTTATAAATTTCATATAATCTTTAGAAGATGAAGATTTCTGTCAGTAACATCCTTGTGAATATAACTTAAAATATGTTTATGCCATGTGCAGTGTCTCAGGCTTGTCATTCCAGCACTTTGGGAGGCCAAGGCAGGTGGGTTGCTTGAGCTCAGGAGTTGGAGACCAGCCTGGGCAATGTGGCAAAACCCAGTCTGTACAAAAAATTACAAAAATTAGCCAGGTGTGGTGGTGCACACCTGTAGTCTGAGCTACTCGGGAGGCTGAGGTAGCAGGATTGCTTGAGCCTGGGAGGTTGAGGCTTCAGTGAGCCATGTTCATGGCACAGAACTCCAGACTGGGTGACAAAGTGAGACCTTGTCTCAAAAAAAAAAAAAAAAAAAAGAAGAAGAAGAGGTTTAATATCATTTTGTTATTTGACAGTGCTTTTCATACAATTAAACATATTAAATAAGCCTCATGAGAGACACATCCTTTGAGACTTTCCAGGGGCCCAACTAGAAAATCCCAAGGTCAATGTTAGGTTAAAAAGACTTAAATTAGAATTCTATTTTAGGGAAGTTTGTCAAAGATGTTAAAAAGGCTTAAAACATTTAATTAAAATAGAATCATGAGCCAGGCACTGCATCTTGCACCTGTTATCCCAGCTACCTAGGAGGCTGAGGTAGGAGGATTCCTTGAGCTCAGTAGTTTAAGGCTGCACAGAGCTATGATCATGCCATTGCACTTGAGCCTGGGTGACAGGGTGAGCCTTATGTTTATGAAATAATTATAACAACAATAATAAGGGGAATCAAATGTCATTTTGAAATAACAGTCATTTATTGAATCAGAAGGATAATAAAAATACTTTAAAAGTAAATATAAAATGTTACATAGCTGAGAGAAAATAAAAACCTTATACTTGTGTTAGGGATGGCTTTCAAAACACCTAATATTAGTTTATTAATATTAATAAACTAATAGGTTCCCCAAACCTTAATAACAGCACAAAGCACAAGAAGTTATTTTTTTTTTTTTTAAAGAAAGATAGGGGTCTTGCTATGATGCCTAGGCTGGCCTTGAACTCCTGGACTCAAGCAACTCTCCTGCCTCAGCCTCCTGAGTAGCTGGAACTACAGGTGCTCAATACTCTGTCTGGCAAAAAACTACCTTAAAACTTGAAATCTCTGTTTCTTAGGCGGATTACTTAAAAGGTAAAGAAGAGCCTCCTGCAGTATAACAGCTTGTCTTTATGGGAAGCCTATTTGGATAACCTGGAAGGCAAACCTCATACGAAGCTAATTAGACACAAGAAGATTATGTCCCAGGTTAGGAATGTATACCATATTATAGGAGAAAAAGGTAAACAAGAAAACCAATACCTTAGGCAATGGAATGCATGGCTTTTAGAAAAAGTAAAAGCATATGAAATTGTCTGGTTACATAGAACAATTTAGACACATCAGGAAGAGCTGAGTACAGAGTCAACTTACACTGGAGGACACGTTGTC
Source organism: Papio anubis (assembly GCF_008728515.1). Classification (NCBI taxonomy): domain Eukaryota; kingdom Metazoa; phylum Chordata; class Mammalia; order Primates; family Cercopithecidae; genus Papio; species Papio anubis. The sequence goes on along the minus strand of NC_044985.1, from coordinate 101,848,630 downwards.
CTTCTAGGCCTTTAAGACAAACTTTCTGGGTCAGGCCGCAAGAGCAGAGTCTGAAATAAAAAAAGAAACAGCTGCAGGAACTGACAAATATTGAAGGGGACAGTCACCACTTTAGTAAAGCAAAAAGATGTACCTTTTCAAGGAAGAAGAGCAGAAGGCAGTGACGCATGACCTGTGAGTCACATGTAGTGAGATGTGAAAAAAGCTGAACCCCTGAGACATAAGTCTGAAAAGCTTTAGGAGGAAAACTCTACCTTGAGAAAGGAAATTATCATTTTGAATGAGGAAGATAGCACTTCTAAGTTGAAATTATGTAGAACATTTAAAATAGAAAAAAGGTGTAATTTAGAAGATGATTGAAAATTCAACAGAATTCAGAATTAAACCCCTGTAATTTTTTTTTTGTTTGTTTGTTTTACTAGGAGCAGATCAATATTTTAAGAAAAGCTTTCTGTTTCAAACATAGAAGATCAGTCTCCAGCCCCGTGCCATCGTACCCCTGACGTCAGTGTTTAATTTTTAGAAAACTTAGAAACATTTTTTAAATCCAGGCAATGTAATCACACACAAAACTCCCTTCACAAAACCATCCTTCATAAACCCTCCCTAACTTGCTTAGGTCTTCCATTATTTTCTTAAGGTCTCATCACTGCCCTACACTTTTCTGGTTTTTTTTTTTTTTTTTAATATTGGAACAGTCAGTCATTTTATCTTAGGACAAGAACGTTCTCTTTTTCTCATTATTATTGAAACCACATAATATTTTTTCTCTTGCATAAATTAGCTTTCGTATATTTTGTACACAGAATTAAATATATTGATTAGAACTTTAATTTTAGAAACCTTAATTTTTAGTAAAAACCCAGGAATAAGTACTTTTTTGGACTGTTATATATAAACATCCCCTGAATGTACGTTTTATAATACTTAAAAACATATTTTTACAGAACAATTTCTAATGTGGTATAGGACATTTTCTTAACAGACCCAAATATCTTTTGTGTTTTCATAGTATTTCAGAAGTCAAAAATAAATAAGCTTGAAGTTATGTTTAACAATTAATGTTTCAGCATTTTATCTTATTTAGAAATGGCTCAGGACTGTGATCCCAGCACTTTGGGAGGCTGAGGTGGGAGGATTGCTTGGGCCTAGCAGTCTGGGACCAGTCTGGGCAATATCATAAGACTTCATCTCCACAAAAATTTATTTAAAAAATGAAAAGAAATTACTTAGATATTTTATAAATATCTGTCATTTACTTTAACCTAACTTCAAAATTTTAAATTACATGAAAAGTTTGTGTATAACTGTTTATTCCATTCATATATACCTTGTTTTTTATTTACAATAATTTTACCTAGATTACTCTTGAAAACTGAGATATTAGAGCAGGTCGTTATTCCAAGTATTTTTCCTGTCAAAGAAAATCACTAAAGGTTAAATTGTGTTTGATATACAGAAAACAATGAGCATTGCATGTACTCTCATCTGTACATTTGTTCTTAGGTCAAACTCATACTTTTATGATCTTAAAACATCTAGCAGAGACAAATATAACACTGTCTGGCTAAGCCAAAAAAAAAGTATGTGGTAATACAGAGAAAGATGTGAATATCCAGCTATAAGAAAGTCATATAATACGAAATGTGGATTTTGTAGTTTGGCGAGTGGAAGGGAGTGGCACCCAGCAGCTTCTTTCACTCTTGCAGTTCTGTGAGCAGGAGGGAGAGTTATAGCTCTTATTCCCACCTCCCACAGCTTGGTGAGCTGGCTAGGAGTGTCACAGCTCTTTTGCTCCTGCAGTTCGGCAAGTGGAAGGGAGGGTTACAGCTCTTTCACTCCTGTCATCTGTAGCTCATCAAGCCAGCCAGGAGCATCACAGCTCCTTCACTCCTGCCTACTGTAGCTTGATGAGTTCCAGGTTCTTGTCCTGTGATCAAGAGGAATAAGATATGTGGACACCGGAGAGTGAGTAAGGCGGAGAAGAATTTTATTGAGTGACAGAAGAAAAGCTCTTGGCTGCAGGAGGGGACACTGAAAGTGGGGTAGCCATCTGTGAGGCTGAGTCTGGGATTTTTATGGGCTTAGAATGGAGGAATACTTGCTGATTGGTCCATGGGTGGCTTTGGAAAAAACACCTTTCGATTGGTTAAAAGACATCATCCAAAAGTAGCCAATCAAGAAAAGTGGGTGAGATGGGGATAGAAGTTCTCACTCCAGTCGTGGACTCTATCCAAAACTGATAGCTGGGTTTTCAGGCTTTAAACTGTTCTTGGTTTGAAGGTCAGGTTTCACCAGGGACCCGTCCCCATCTGACTAGGAATTTGTCTCTCTCCTGTCACTATCACAAGCAGATTCAATTCAAATAAGATTATCTCAAGGCATCTATTCATCAAACTCAACGATAAAGAAGGTCAAAGATAAAGAAAGGACCTAGCCGGGCACGATGGCTCACGCCTGTAATCTCAACACTTTGGGAGGCTGAGGTGAGTGGATCACCTGAGGTCAGGAGTTCGAGACCAGCCTGACCAACATGGAGAAACTCTGTCTCTACTAATAAAAAAGTTAGCCAGGCATGGTAGCACATGCCTGTAATCCCAGCTACTTGGGAGGCTGAGGCAGGAGAATTGTTTGAACCTGGGAGGCGGAGGTTGCGGTGAGCTGAGATCATGCCATTGCACTCCAGCCTGGGCGACAAGAGTGAAACTCCATCTAAAAAAAAAAAAAAAAGACCTAAAAACAGCAAGAAAAAAGAAGTCAATTAAATATGAAGGGGCTAATACGTCTGGCCACAGACTTCTTAGTGGAAACTCTACTGGCCAGGAGAGTGAGATGATATATTCAAAGTGCTGAAGGGAAAATACTTTTGACCTCAAATATTATATTCAGCAAACTTATCCTTCAAAGATGAAGGAGACATAGAGACTTTCCCAGGGAAAAACACCTGCCAACTCTGGACATGATCCACAAGTGAGCTGCCTGCCCCAGGCCATGGGAAAAAGAAGGTCATTTGAGGAACATTCTAGAATCCCAAGCCTGAGTATCAAGTGATGAGGTCCCAGACCTGCCATTTGGAATGGTGTGGAAACTCAGGGCCAAGAAATCTATCAACAACAAAAAATACTGTGAACCATATGACCCAGTAGTGCCCCAGCCAGTACAGCCATGAAACTTCCTCCATGTAGATTTCTTTGTAATCAAGGGCAAATGCAAGATTACATAAAAATATGCTCTTCAAAAGAGAAATTCATGATTAAATATTACAAAGAACTAATAACCACCAGAATCAACAATCAGCCAACTTAACCCGTGGGAGATTTCACTACTGAGGACTAGAGATAATAGAGCAATCTGAATGTGATTTTTAAAATAAGCATGTTTTAAAAATCCAGAGGCATTTTATATTAAAAATGGAGAATTTAATGAATGTGTTTACCTCTATTTCCTCTCAAAAATCCATTAAAAAAGGCAATAAAGGGATTTTTTAAAGGCATAATCCTACAAGGTACAAGGATTAAGAGAAAGTGAAGAAAAGATAACTGATTTTTTAAAAAATAGAAATCTGAAGTAGATGGATAAGTAGTAACTGAGTTTATCAGACCAAAAGTAAAGAGACAGAGACAATAAAGGGAATCAAATAAATCTTTACAAAAACCATAATATCTTCAGAAACATAAGAAACACTATAAAAACTCTGGAAAACAATCTAGGAAATACCATTCTGGATATAGGAATGGGCAAAGATTTCATGACGAAAACACAGAAAGCAATGGCAACAAAAACAAAAATTGACAAATGGGATCTAATTAAACTAAAGAGCTTCTGCACAGCAAAGGAAACTATCAACAGGGTGAAGAGACAACCTGCAGGATGGGAGAAGGTTTTTGCAAACTATACCGCTGACGAAGGTCTAATATCCAGGTCTAATATCCAGCATCTATAAAAAACTTAAACAAATTTACAAGAAAAAACAACCCCATTAAAAAGTGGGCAAAGGACATGAACACTTTTCAAAAGGAGACATACATGTGGTGAGCAATCATGTAAAAAAAGCTCAATATCACTGACCACTAGAGAAATTCAAATCAAAACCACATGAAATACCACTTTAGACCAGCCAGATCGGCTATTACTAAAAAGACAAAAAATAAGAGATGCTGGCAAGGTTGCAGAGAAAAAGGAGCGCTTATACACTGTTACTGGGAGTGTAAATTAGTTCAACCAGTGTGGAAGACAGTGTGGCAATGCCTCAAAGACCTGAAAAAAGAAATCAATATAAATGCTCATACTATAGAAAAACAGAACTTGTAAGTTCAACCCATCAGAAGTAGCCAAAAGACTTAACATTCATAACTGGGAACTTTATAATGGGATAGACTTCTAGATTAAAATTAAATATGAAAATATAAATATAAATTAAATATCTAGATCATTTCCATATGAGACAAACTACTAAAATTATTAATCACTAAATAAATGTAGATTTAAGCTTATGTACTTTAGGCTGGTTGTTAAAGAGGAACTAGAGATAATTGCGTGCACTGGTAAGCATATCCTGTGCTATGGGGAAATACGATTTAAAACCAATGAAACCACGTACTTCCTAATTTTCACTAGATATTAAGGCTACTAAGGGTTAAGAATTTTAATTAATACATGTAATTAAAACTACAAAAAACAAAGGATGAATGAAAACAACTGTATATAAATATGTATATGAAAAATGTATTTTAAAAGTGAGATGTATTTTTAATAAGGAAAAGTATAAAACATATGTGTTTTCCTTAAGAGGAAAAGGGAGTAATTTTGTCTTAGAGCAAGATGACTTATTGATCCAGAATAAAAAAAGAGAAAAAGACTAAGACAAAAAAAAATGAGTAGATATAGAAAGTTGCAGAAGGTCTATGACAGAAGAACTTTATTTGTGGTCACAGTACTAAGATTAGATAGATTTTACTTGAAAGTTAAAAAAACTCAGTAATGTACTGGTGCAAAGTTAGAATTAGGTTTTCTCTCTGTTTAAAGGACACATTTTCTTGGAGTATTGGTCTCCCCGTGATTGTGAAAGGTTTTTTTCCTTACTCATCAAATAATTGGCTTAGAAACACAGATTTTGTGTTTAATCAAGGTAATTTTTTGTACTTCATGTTGTCTTTTTAAAAGCCTTTTATTATTGAAGAAAAGTGAATTTTTTTCTATACTAAAAGAGCTAAACTTTTTTTTTTTCCCCACAATGAAACTTTTTGTGTTTGCCTTTAAAATCATTGTCATTTTGGTATTGTTTCACAGTGACCTGTGAACCTATTTAATCAAATGTTTGTTTTAAACCTTTTGACATTTTTGACAGCTCCTCAAAATCACATTCTAAATTAAGTCTTTTGGACCTCAAATTAACATTGAGAGTTTCCAGCAGGGTCCCTGAAATGTGTCAAAAGAATTAATTTTATCTCCTTGTAACAAGAGGGAAGTTAAATTAATTAGACTTATTTGATGTGTTAAATTGCGTGAGAGGCACTGCCAAATAATAAGTGATGCTGAACTTCCTCTAAGTTATATTTGTCATTGATAAGAGTGTTCTAGAAATTGTATAAAATTCCTAGAAATCTCATATTTTCTGGTATAATGTTATCAGTTATAAAACTAATGATTGTCTTATAATGCTCTATTTTTAAGAGTAACCAAATTTTCTTCCTGGAAGATTTTGAAAGCAACTATGACACAACATTGCAAAATGTTCATAGAAAATGATGACTTCAGCAACATGGATGGAACTGGAGAACATTACATTAAGTGAAATAAGACAGGAACCGAAAGTTAAGCACTGCATTGTCTCACGCATATGTGGAAGCTAAAAAAAGTTGAACACATAGAAGTGAAAAGTAGAAGAGAGGTTACTAGAGGCTGGGAAGGGCAGGTGGCAGGGGGAGTAGTGAGAGACTACACTCTCCTTACACAATTACAGGATACACAATTAGATAGGAGGAATAAATTCTAGTGTTCTATAGCACTGTCCAATGACTATAGTTAACAATAGTATATATTTTCAAATAGCTAGAAGAGAGGATATTGAATGTTCCCAGCACAAGAAAATGACAAATATTTGAGATGATGGATGTGCTAATTACCCTGATCTGATCACTATACATAGTATACATCAAAACATCACTATGTACCCCATAAATATGTATCATTATTATGTACATATTTGTCAATTTTTAAAAAATAAGTAGAAAAAAGACTGGTAAGTACAGGCGTCTGATAACTAAGATTATGCTATTGGACTGGGTAAGTAGTTCCAAAACTTTAAGAGAAAACTGATAGTTTCATGAAACTGTTAACAAAATATCAAACAAAACAAAAAAGTTAATTAGATGAGGCTAAATTAACTGATGAGAATGATTATGATTATTCATTTTATTACTTTTTGTTGAAACATTGTTGGTTTTTTTTTAATGTATTGTTTTCTAGATTTAGGGAAATTTTTTTCTTTTTTCTTAAGCTGTCAATAACTTACATTAATTTGATAAAATATACTTTTTAAATAGAAAGGGAACGTTTATCTTTTTCTTCCTACCTGATGGTTCCAGGATTTGGAAACTCTTCTTAAATATTCTTATTTGCAATATGGGTATTTGCACTGGTTCAATAAAAATGTACTCTCTTTGTAAATAGGACATAAGTGGGCAAGTTCTTTGAGTTCTTTGCTTGGCTTCTTGTCTAGAGAAGTTTTAAAAAGTCTAATCTGAGATTTCTCATGCAGTCAAAAATCATATGAAAAAAGCTCAACATCAATGACATTAGAGAAATGCAAACCAAAACCACAAAAAATAAGATACTACTTGGCACCAGTCAGAATGGCTACTATTAAAAAGTCAAAAACCAACAGATGCTGGCCAAGTTGGGGAGAAAAAGGAGCACTTACACACTGTCAGTGGGAGTGTAAATTAGTTCAACCAATGTGGAAGACAGTGTGGCGAAGACCGAAAAACAGAAATATAATTCTACCCAGTAATTCCATTACTGGGTGTATGCCCAAAAGAATAGAAATCCTTCCATTATAAAGACAGCTACACATATGTTCACTGCAGTGCTATTCACAATAGCAAAGACATAGAATCAACCTAAATGCCCATCAATGGTAGACTGGATAAAGAAAATGTGATACATATACACCATGGAATACTATGCAGCCATAAAAAAGAATGAGATCATGTCCTCTGCAGGAAAATGGATGGACTAGGGGCTATTATCCTTTGCAAACTAATGCAGGAACAGAAACCTAAATACTGATGTTCTCACTTATAAGTGGGAGCTAAAAGATGAGAACACATGGACACACAGAGGAGAACAACACATGCTGGGGTTTATCAGAGGGTGGAGGATGGGAGAAGAAAGAAAAACGGTCAGGAAAAATAACTAATGGGTACTAGGCTTAATACCTGGGTGACAAAATAATCTGTACAACAAACCCCCGTGACACAAGTTTACCTATGTAACAAACCTGCCCATGTACCCTGAACTTAAAATAAAAGTTAACATAAAAAAAGTCTGATTTGGGATTTCTCATTACAGCTAGTTTTAAATAACTAAGATTGACTGATACAAACACAATAAAGTACCTTGGATATTATCATATTTTATAGCATATATAGAATTATTATTCTTGCATTTACATATACATTCAGGTCAAGTTTCATGAAACTGATGGCAGCAGTGGCTCATCTGGCCACTGCCAAGACACCGGCTGCAGCGAGGAGGTGCAGCCTGGGCCTTCTGCTCTATGGACCCATCCCTGGGTGCCACTGCAGCTGCCCAAGCCTAGCTGTAGCTCCTGGCATCTCTGTGCTCTTGGAGGCCTCGGAAGGCCTCCCAGTCCTTTGCAGGCTCAGAAGTGCCTGCTCCTGCTGCCTGGCCTCGTCCCACTCCCGGTGTCCACTCCGATCATGCAGTAAGGTTGCATCTGAGCCTGGGCACTGTCATAGCCCTGCTGGGTGGGTGCACACTTAGAACAGTATTGGGACACCAGCCCCCTGCCTCCTCAGCCCCCTTCTGGACTTTGGGCACTGACAAGCATGGGAGGAAATCCAAGATGGGGCTGAGGGCAGCTCAGCACTGGCCTGTGGGTGCCCCTTCATGTGAGCAGCCTGATGCCATGGATGGTGGCAGGAGGCAGACAGGCTCCTGGGAGGAAGGTGGTGGGTGACTGGTGAAGCCCCACCTTCAAAGTCTGGGGGTTGGGCTGCCAGTCCTGTGGACTGGAGGTAGAGCTTGTAGTGCTTTTTCTTGTGCCCATCCATGGCTGCTGATGGACCAATCAGCATGCACTTCCCCCATCTGAAGACAATACATACCCCAGACTTAGCCAGAGAAGAGCAGTCTGTGGGGATGACCAGTTGCAGAGAGGAGCTACCCTCTCCAGGGCCTCATCTCTGCTGAGAACTGCAGAAGTTGGGTCGACCAGCTGCAGAGAGGACCTACCCTCTCTGCTGAGAGTTGAACAGATGTTGGGATGACCAGCTACAGAGAGGAGCTACTCTCTGTGCTGAGAGCGGAACAGATATTGGGAAGAACAGCTGCAGAGAGGAGCTACCTTCTCCAGGGTCTCCTTTCTGCTGAGAGCTGCAGACAACTGGATGACGAGCTGCAGAGAGGAGCTATTGTCTTCAGGGCCTCCTGTCTGCTGAGAGTGGCAGATGACCAAAATGATCAGCTGCAGAGAAGACCTACCCTCTCTCCTGAGAGCTGAACACTCACTGGGATGATCTGCCTACATAGAGGAGCCACCCATTTCAGGGCCTCCTCTCTGCTGAGAGCTGAAGACTCAATGAGACAATCTGCCTACAGAGAGGGGCTACCCTACTGCAGGTCTCCTCTGAGCTGTTCTCACATGCAGTAAACCTTCTCTTCATCTTGCTCACCCTCCACTTCTCTGCCTACCTCATTCTCCCTGGATGCAAGACCAAAACTTGGGCAGAGGCACCACTGGCCACAGAGGTTTTTAGCCAGAAAAGCAACACTGCAATCACAAAACTAGACTTATTTTGTAGAAACAAAATAATTGTGATTATTTTTGGTAAAAATAGGAGTGACTATAATAAAGACTGTATTTCAGTAGAAAACTGTAACACACCCATTATCAAGTTCTGATCCTGTTCATTTTTTTGAAGTTTTATGTCCCTGTAAACTGGACTGAGTATTGGTTTTTCCTGTTTCATTAAAAATTAAAACTGCCCATTTCCCAAGCCCTTCAAGCTGAAGCTGGATGATTTTAGCTTCAGAAAAATCACTACAGCAGATCATGTATGAATAACTTTCATGCCTGCTGCTATGGGGATCACTTGGACAGTTTACCAGGACACCCAACGACATAACCAGAGACATTCAAACTGCAAATGAGGTAAATCCATCAGACTGCAGCTGCCATGCTCATTTCATCTTCTGAAGATGCTTTACACTCAAATCTAGAAATCTCAACTAACTAGCCTCTGGACTAAAAAACTAAGATCATAGTTTGCTCGAAATATTAACCTCTGTTTTTCTTTTGTTTTCATAGATACATGCCATGAGTTTTCTTTAAGCTATGTAATTTAACAAGAAAAACTTACACTCATATTGATAAGAAATGGTGTTTCTATGTCAACAAATCAGAAATAGTTGCCCCAAAATTAAAGACCTTAAGAAACTAATATGTTTTTTTTTTTTTAAAATAAGGTACTCCCTCCGTTATTGATTTATTTAGTTGATTAAATTCTGGAAACTCTGCTCCAGGGAATTTTTCAGTCCTCGGGTATTATTCTCCTGATTGTCGTTGCCTTTATATCCTGAGTGTGTCATAGTCTCTTACATGGTGGTTCCCACCAGCCACTCACTCATCAAATGATTGCTATCAAGGATTAGACAACTTGGATAAGTCAACAGCCTAACTACTCAAGCCTACAAAGACTATGCAATTTTGGATAGTGCTGACTATGTGATTTTACATCCCAGGGTAGCTGTTGATGATAATGGCATCTACAGGACTCTTTGTTCCAGTGACTACATCGGTAGCAGTAACTGAGAATAACGCTATATTGCTTGCTCATACTCTTAGCTTGCTGAAAGGATGACCAAAAAGGGAAAATTGTTAAAGTAAATTAAAATTGGAATCAGGCCTCAGGAATCCCCAAGAAAACAAAACCAGGTAGGCCTTATAAATTACCTCAAGCTGGCTTGATTTGCAAACATAAGTGAAACATAAGCTATTTCTTGTAAATGCCCATATTAAAGAAAAACAAAACTTATCTCAATCAATCAGAAGTAGCCAACAAACTTACATAATAGGGACTTTCCAACAGGATAGACCAAATAAAGCAGCTGTATAACAGACCACCAATCAATTTTTTTTTTTTTTGCTATACTTCTGTGTCCAACTTATAAAAGCCTCTCTCTTGCATTCCCTCAGTGGAATTCCTGAACTGCTTCTGGTTTGGAACTGCCCAGTTCATGAGCTGTTGTTTGCTCAAATAAACTCTTTAAAATTTTATATTTCAGACCTAAATATATGGAGAAAGATACTGTGCTCATAGACTGGGAGACTCAATACCGTTAAGATGTCAATTTTCTCCAACTTGATCTATGGATTCTATACAATCCAAATCCAAATCCTAGCTGGATATTATACAGAAATTGATAAGCAGTGTCTAAAGTTTATCTAGAAACATAGCCAAATCAATCTGGGGAAGAAGAGTAGGCACGGAGAGGCACTGTCCAGGTTGGAAGAAGACAATGAGGAGCTCCGAGAGAGCTCGCCCCTCCCTCCCAAAATGATTTCCGTGAGTTGCAGTTTTTCCTAGTCCGTTTTCCTTCCTTGGAGACAGGGCCCTGTCTGTTTGTTCACTCTATGTCCTTGGTGCCTGGAGCCTATTAAATGCTCAATAAATAATGATCAAAGGAATGTATGCATGCTGAAGAGACCACAGCTCATTTGCACACCATCTGCTCAAAGCTCCTGTTGTCTGTCCTCTCCTCTTTCAGTTTCCTGCTGTCCACTTAGCAAGTCTGCCTTTGTGGTTTAGCTTCATCTGTGTAAAAATGTCCCATGTGAGGACTGACAATGTCAGGGCTCTTCTGATGTCAAATGATAGAAATGAAGTCAAACTAGCTTAAAAAAACTGTATTAATTTGCCAGTTAGTGGGATAAAGATGCAACGTTCAACAGGAATGTTGGTGCTTCCTTTCCATGGAGCTGCAAAGGCTGGTCCTTGGAGGTACCTCAGCAGCTCTTCAGAAGGTTGGCATGATTCCTGAAGACACCAGTTCCTAACTCCCCCACATCCTCTAGTGTCCCCCCAAAACCCAGATAGTGCCTGTCCACAGCCAGACCACCTTCCATATACAACCTCAGGGTGTTGGTTATTCTTTCCTTATGAGGAGGGATATTCCTTCGTCGATGGTTTTCAGAGGTTGGAAGAGACATTGACAGAGGAAGAAGTGTAGGAGGTAACGTGATGACATACCAAGAACTCCTTACTGACCAGGCCATGTGTGGCCAGGATCTTGAGGAATCCGTGGTGAAACTTCTGGCCGATGAAGGCGTAGATGAGGGGGTTGAGGCAGCTGTGAAGGATGCCTAGCATCTCAGTGGCATCCAGGGCCCGGCCAATGTAATTGCGGTGCTCACAGATCTCCTTGATCACCTGGGTCCTCATGAGGGTGTCTGCGAGCAGGACCAGGTGGTAGGGCAGCCAGCAGAGCAGGAAGATGAGGACAACAGCAAAGACGACCCGCATGGCCCGGTGCTTCTGCCCCATGTGGGCCTTAAACAGCATGCACAGGGCGAATCTGTGTCAGAACAGCATGACCAGCAGCGGCATGATGAAGACAAAAGTGTGAGGCTCACTGCAACCTCTGCCTCTTGGGTTCAAGTGATTCTTTTGCCTCAGCCTCCAAGTAGCTGAGACTACAGGCGGGTGCCACCACACCCAGCTAATATTTTTGCATATTTAGTACAGATGGGGTTTCACCATGTTGGCCAGGCTGCTCTCGAACTCCTGACCTCAGATATCTGTCTGCCTCGGCCTCCAAAAGTGCTGGGATTACAGACATGAGCCACTGCGCCCAGCCAACAAACTATCTTGACCAAGTGATGCTTCTGGATCAGTGTACAAGTGGCATGGACGATGGGCTGGTAACAGTCCACGCTGATGCAGGACAGTAGTAGAATACCACTATAGAAGTTGACTTCCTTCAGGAGTGAGACCACTTTGCACAGGGGTGTGCAAAAATCCAGCCATTCACCTTGGAGGTGGCCTAGATGGGCAAGGTCAGGGCAAAGAGTAGGTTGACTAAGGCTGAGTTCAGCAGGTAGACATTAGTGATGAAGCGGCCAACATTGCTGTATAAGATGACCAGCACCACCGGGGAATTTCCCAGCAGGCTCAGTAGGAACGCTAGGGCATAGGTAACGACCACAGCATACTTGTTGAGTGTGTCAGTTTCCAGTCTACAGGGGCTGTAATCTTTTGCTGTAGGTGGCATGTCAGTGATGAATGCTCCTCACCAAACCACATCCATGAGTCTGTAATATTCTGTATCTTCTTCAGTTTCAGTCATGGTTTGATCTAACTGGAAGGTTAGATGGAAGGAAATGTGACTTAGTAGCTTGGATTCAAGGTGCTCTCATCAAGGATGTGAGAGCAGTTACTGGGATATCCTTTGCTTCCCTGTTGGTTTGGCAACCAGAGCTCACCTTCCTCCTTTGCTTCCAACCTGGGCTTCTTGGAGGTTGGCTTCCCAGTGTTCTCCACCTTCCATAACTCCAAGGCCTGGCCTGAGTATGGGGTAAGATGGAATACGGAGAAAACGCCTTAGTCCTAGCTCAACCTACAACTGCCTCCTCTCAGCCTATGTCTCTACCTCTGTCCCTCTTTAGCCTTCTCTATCCTCAGCTGTGTCTGCGCATTCGGATAGGGGTACTAGGTTGGTCTTGCACATTCAGGGAAGGGCCAGCACTAAGCAAAATGCAAGAAGGCAAACCTGTTCCCAGGTGGCCCCTTCTATTATTTCCTTTCCTGTGTTCTCCCTGATTCTTAAAATTTACTAGGTGAAGGAAGTGGGGCCGGGCGCGGTGGCTCAAGCCTGTAATCCCAGCACTTTGGGAGGCCGAGACGGGCGAATCACGAGGTCAGGAGATCGAGACCATCCTGGCTAACATGGTGAAACCCCCTCTCTACTAAAAAATACAAAAAACTAGCCGGGCGAGGTGGTGGGCGCCTGTAGTCCCAGCTACTCGGGAGGCTGAGGCAGGAGAATGGCGGAAACCTGGGAGGCGGAGCTTACAGTGAGCTGAGATCCGGCCACTGCACTCTAGCCTGGGCCACAGAGCAAGACTCCGTCTCAAAAAAAAAAAAAAAAAAAAGAAAGAAAGAAAAGAAGGAAGTGGTAGCAACACCTTGCATTAACCTGTATTTTAAGCCTTTTCCTCTGTTTAAAGGAATTTTAGCCATTTGAGAGGATAAAGCTTTAATCTTGGCCCTTGAATTTCCCCCCAAAATCTACAGAGTCATTCAAGACTTTTCAAATATTTTCCTATTGTGAAGAATTTTGCTGAAACAAAAATTTCCCAGAAGCCCAATATGTGAAATAGACAAAAGCCGAGCTGCTGTGGGGGAGGGTTTGCTGATCTCCCAACACAAATGACCCCTAAAAAGCCCCTCAAAGCCCCAGGGTTCTCTAGAGAACCATCTGAAAGCCTTTGGAAAATTACTTAGATTGGTTGTAAGGACATCTAGCACCTAGTTCTCGTTCTATCCTGATTATACCATTAATAAGCCTCGTGACCTTGAGTGGGGTCTCATACCCCTATAGATTTCAGTTTTCTCATCTGCAAATCGAGGAAGACAGAGTCATCCACCTCTCATTTGCTGCCAGGCCTGAAGATCTATGATAAGTTCACTCAGATACACACATTTTAGTACGTTCCCTCCCTACCAGTATTTGCATTTTCACCAAAGACAAAGTCTTAGGGCAAAGCAATAAACATCAAATTGGAAAACTGTCAGCCTCTTCCCATGGCGAGGTATAAAAAGAAGGGAGGAGGAGGTTGTGGCCTCTTCTTCACCTACCTCCATGTATGAAGTCAGAGTTTAGTACATGGTCATAAGCGAGGAGGAGGGCAGCCAGTTTATCAGAAATCCTCAGGTCCCACAGAAATGAACACGTTTTCTAAAATAAAGTCAAGCCAAGCCATCCTACCCCAAAGAAAATCCCAGCAAGCAAAGGTGGTTTCCAACCTGAGGCCCCAGCTGGGTGTGTCCAACCGTAGGAGCTGCAGCTCAGGGATCAGAGTGACTTAACAACTAGAGGGCACTTGATGAATAAAGGGAAATAAGGAAACCAAGTCAGACAACACATCCCTTCTGAGCCCCACAGTTAAGTTATCTGGAGAAGAACACTTAAGTCAAGGGATCACAGACTTGTGATTAGAGACTGCCAGGGTCCATATGACCAAGCGGGGGTCCCAGGTGTGAAGCTGGGGTTGAGGGTCCGTTATCTGAATTCTCCACTCTATGGATGATCGTTTTCATTCTTTTCCTTTTCTTGAATTTATTTCCATTTGTTTATTCCAAAATTCCCTTGTAGATCACCTGTGAAAGCTTGCAACTGTCTGATAAGAATAAAGGGGGAAGGATTTGGCTTTATAGCAGAGACTTCAGAAGGAGTCCTCTCTATGAGCAAATTGGGGACAATCCAGTGGGAAGGAGGTGGAGGGCTGCACTTGAGCTGTGTTTGGACAACAGGTACACAATCTTTACTTATTTTACATGCTTCTTTGAGGCAGTCTGGTGGGGATTTGAAGGGAAAATGAATGCTCCTTTGCTGCTAGCCACTCTTTTGCACAACCAGTGCCAATGACCGGTTGATTTAAATGGCTCTGAGGCTGGGGGCATAGGCCACTCCCAGAGTCTGGATGGTTAGCAGAGAGACCATAGAGCTGGGGCTGTCCACGAATGGAAGAGCTGGGGTCAAGGTCACTGCTCTCCCCATCTCAGTAATGGAGAAAGGCTTCTCCGGGAACCTGCCTTAACTTTCCCTGGCAGCTAATGTCTGTCCCCTGGCTTGAGTCTTCTGGTAACTTCATCAATTCTCCATTATAACATGAACCCTACTATACTGCAATGATGTGTTTGAAAGTCCGCCCTCTCCCAGCCTGTGAGCAAGAATCCTCTTCCATTCATCTTTGTGTTCTCTTTCAGGGACTATAATAAGTGCTCAATCAACGGTTGTGGAAATAAATAATGGGAGACATTTCTACTGTGATTCATGGATCACGTGTCACCAGCGCGATTCATTGTCTATTGCTTTTGGTCACACACTCATACCACAGGTATGCCTGAAAGCTTCACTTCCACACAGCCCACCTGGTCTGCCTGCCCTTGTTCCTTCTCAACCATCCTCTAATGGAAGTGTAAATCTTGCCTTACCACAAACGTCAAATTTATCATGCCACAAATGCCTACAATTCTGCCACTGGCAAGCCTATTTTTAAAGGTAGATCATACTCTCCTGCTGGGTTCTCTTTTCATGTATAAATAGTGACAGGAAATTTAAAGAGACAGCAGCCACTCTCAGTTTGCTTTTACTGATGTTGGTTTATCGTGCTGTGAGGCCCCTTCCTTACTCACTGATAGAATCGCCATTGGATGAGGATGGTTTAAACCAGTTATGCAATCTATTGCCTACTCTCCCAGCCTTCTTTACACCTAGCAGTGGCCAAGGATACGATTTTGGCTAATGAAGGTCAAGGAGAAGGCTGTTGGGAGCTCTGGGAAAACCCTTGCTTTTCCTACCAAAAAGAAATAAAGACACTGCTTGGCACCCTCTCTCCCTTTTCTTTCCTTTTGCTTGTGACTGCTAGAGCTGCAGCAACCATCATGGGGCCATGAGGAAAAGGGCAAATGAATCAGAAAGAGGGCAGTCAGCCTTGGACATTGCTGAGCCCCCAACCAACATTAGCAAATGTTATGCGTAAAATAACACCACCAAAAAACCCCTCACCCGCTGTTTTTAAGCCACTGGGAGTTAGGTTTTTGTTACTAGCAGCTGAGGGCACTCTTCACTGATAACACGATCATCTAATTTGGGGTCTTCCAAACTTCCATTATCCCTAAACCACCTTTCACATTTTGGCCATGTCTGCTGAAGGGTAATATTCTTTAAATCGATTCACTTTTGTTAATTTAATTTAAAATGAATATGTAATGATTAAAATGAAAACAGATTCACCATGAATCACCCAAAACTGTTGCATTTTTACCGATGGAGCACTTTGCAAAAGCAAACTCAGCTCTGTCTATGTCTCTGATGCCCAAATTTCCTTCTGAGTTGCATCATCATAATAAACACAAATAAGGTCTTTAACCATGGCCATTTCAAGACCTGTTTTCCACAATTAATTGCTTTTTTCTGGTGTTTTTTTGAAAACTTTTTTTCAAGCAGCTATAATTCTAAGGTGTTATGTGTTCAAGGAGATTCATGGAAAGGACTCTGACATGTATAGGTTTTTGGTAACTTTAAGATCATACCATTGGACTGGGTAAGAATTTCCATAACTCTATTGAAGAGACTGATGCTATTATGAAACTTCTAATCAAGATCAAGCAGAACAAAGTTAATTACATGAGGTTAAATGAACTGAGGAGGATAATTTTTTTTATGAATTTTTATTTGAAATTTTGCTGGTTCTTTAAATATTTTGTTTGCTATAGTTTATGAAACTTTTTTTTTCTTTTAAACTATCTATAGATTACAGCAATTTGGCCAAATGTACTTTTGTGAACAAAAATGGAAACATTTACTTTTTCTCCATATAGGATCCTTCCAGAATTCAGAAACTATTTGTGAATATTCTTGTTTCTATGGTAATATAGTTATTTGTTTCCATTCAATAGGAATCGGCTCTCTTTATAACAGGATATATTGACAGTACTGGCTATATTACTAGGGCATTGACTGGGATGTCATATTTGAAAATGTCCAGAGAAGGAATCTATAGGTATTGCTGGTGAAGTCTGAAGTCTGCTTTGGTTTGGCTTTCTAGCCTCAAGAGGTTTTAAAAAATCCAATTTGAGATTTCTTATCAAAAGTTCCAACAAGGCAAGCTTTAAAAGAAAACCTCTGTGGTCGATTACTATGTTTGCTGCATTTATTTAATTAGTCAGGCTGTGTTTGATGAGACTAAACTTATTTTGCAAATAAATTAGTCTTACTTTGATTATGTTTAATAGAAATGAGAGTGACTGTAGAGAGAAAAATTATGTTTCAGAAAAAAAATTATAGTGTGCCTGTTATTAGATTGTAGCTCTGCTCATTGTTTTTCAGTTATTATCTTTTTTTTTTTTTTTTGAGATGGAGTTGTGCGCTGTTGCCTAGGCTGGACTGCAGTGGTGCTATCTCCTCTCACTGCAACCTCCACCTCGTGGGTTCACGCCATTCTCCTGCCTCAGCCTCCTGAGTAGCTGGGATTACAGGTACACACCACCATGCCCGGCTAATTTTTTGTATTTTTAGTAGAGATGGGGTTTCACTATGTTGTTCAGGCTGGTCTTGAACTCCTGACCTCAAGTGATCCACCTGCCTTGGCCTTCCAAAGTGCTGGTATTACAGGTGTGAGCCACTGCGCCCAGCCTCAGTTTATTATTTACCTGTAGACTGGACTGGATCTTGACTCCTTCTAGATTCTTCCAATCCAATTTTCTCCCATGGAATTACAAAGAATAAGAACTGCCCTGTTCCTGAAGACTTATAAGCTGGAGCTGGGCAACTTGGTGTAAATTTCAAGGGAAAACCTTCATGCCTGATGTGTGTGCCATGCAGAGATACCAAAATACCTGATGCCATAACCAGAGACATTTAAGCTGCAAACCAGAGTGAGAAGTTGATGACTTCACACTGTGGACAGTTTCCCCCAAAACACTGAAGAAGATTCCTCATCGTAACGAGTCTCTTACCTTTCTTAATTTCTCCTTGCTTATGTCTACCCCTTTCACTTGGCAGCATTATGCTGTAATTAGGATTTCACAGCCAGTAGCTTCTCTGGGTAACTTGAGGGAGTGTTGGTTCTGTCATATTAAACCCAAAGTTGTACACGACCTAAGAGATCCTTTAGGCCACCCAGTGGCTAACCTTAGCAGCATCCCTAACTCACCTGTTTGTTCAAATTGGACCTGTCGTTCCTTTTATAGAGTTAGATTTCTAGACTCACTCGTTCTCACCCCCCTGTTCTAATTTAACCCAGTCATGGGATGCTAGGTAATGTGATTCCCTGTGACTTGGACTGTGAGCCCAGGAAGGACCCTGAGTCTCACTGCCCAGCTCTCTCCTTATACAAAGGAGGATGTAGAGCTTACAGAGGGAAAGTCTGTAGAGGGAAAGACTTATCTCTGGCCACACAGCAAGTTACCTAGTGGGGAGAAAATCCCAGCTCTATCTTGTAGGCCAGCATGTGAATATGAAGGTGTGGCCTTCACCGATTGAGCAGTCCCCGGGTGATGACACTGTGCTAATTGTTTAACATCTTTGTCCCATTCAATCCCCACATAACCCTGGGAGGCTAGAGGGGAACCTGGGGCACAGAGAAGGTAAGATTTTTATCCAACATCACAGAGGTACCCAGGATTTGAACTCAGGTCTGTGTGCCCAAAAGGCCCGTGTTCTGGGCCCTGACTTGGTGTAAGTGACCCTGTGAGGGCTTATGTCATGTGGACACTAGGCTGGGGGTGTCCCCTCTTTCTCCATGGGGTGCCCTCAGCCTTGCCTGGGTACTCATCCTCCTCGAGACACCCACTCATTGTTTCCTGGGCCCCAGCTGAGTGGAAAATGTGTGTTCTTTGAGGAGAGGGTGCAGAAGTAAAGTGCAGCCCCAGGTCTGGGCCTGAGCAGATGCTGCGTGTGTGTGCGGAGCAGGGCGCCTGGTTTTAATACTGCCTTTCTCTCCAGGGGGATCTCATCCTCTTCTCCTCCCGATGGGTCCTGGGGCCCAGAGAGGGACATTGTGGCCTTGACAGCTGGTGGCCTTATTCTGAGATCCTAGTCAAGACCAGGTATGGAGTGGAAAACCCAGGTGTCCTGCCTCCCAGGCTGCGGCTGCTGGAGTTTGGAGTGGGGTGGCAGTGGTGCAGCAGCGGAACACAGTGGAGGGGAGGGGAGAGGGAAACGGAGGTAAATGAGGGAGGTGGGTGGGACATGGGATTTAGGGAGGATGGGGTCAGAAGTCCAGAGACGTGGGTCTCCATCCTGGCCTGGCTACGCACTCACTGTGTGATCTCGGGCAAATCACTCACCTTCCTTGAGCCTCAGTTTCCCCACCTGTAGACCAAGGATTGGACTGATGGTCTCGGCAGCCTCTTCCAGCCCAGATCCTGTGTGAAATTTATCTTCCCTGGCTCCTGGTATCACTCCCCTTCTATCCCCGTAAGTTCCAGGGTCTCCCTGCTACTCACCCAGGAGAGCCTGGCTGGCTGGGGTACGAGAGCGCGGCTCTGCTGCCTGAGCCCCTCCCTAGTGACAGTGCCTTGCAGAGCTGTCCCAGGATTTACAGCCTGGGAAGAAGTGACTCAGTCTCAGCCCAGCAGCCTGGAGGGGGAACCTGGCTCACAGCGGTGGGGGAACCGAAGACGCTGCAGGGAAGAAGTGGTAGAGGCAGGATCCAGGGCACTGGGGCAGAATAGTGAGATGGGAAATGGGTCCTCAGGCCGGCCTGGGGTAGAGTCACCTGTTGGCCAAATGAGGGCTGATCCATTGTGGTTAGTGGGGACTGCTGCTAGTTTCCTTTTCGTTTTCAGCACTTGCTCCTGCTTTTCTTCCTTCTCGCCACCAGGGGGCAGAGGGAGGCCGTGGAGCTCCGCAGCTGCTGTTCCTGTGGTTGTCTCTTCCGTGTTGTTTGGTTGGGCTGTGAGGCGGCGCTCCAGGGTGGGGAGGAGAGGGCGAGGTTCCCACCACGCTGCTCCTTCCTCTCTCCACCTTAGTGAGCTGAGCGGTCCCCGTGAGTGCTGGTTACCAGTGCCGACCCCCCAGTCCTGATCCCATTCCCAAAAGGATGGATGTGAGACCACCAGTGAGATCCTGTGCCCAGTAATGGGCTAGGCGGGTTTCCCACGTGGGCTGGGGCCTCCCATCCTCGCTGTGCTCTGCCTCCTTGAGGCTGGGGTCTTTCCATGCCGGGTCCTCGTTTCTCCAGGCTGGGCTGCCCCAGAGGCTAGTATCGGGGAAGCGGAGCAGGGGCCTGGGAGGACGGCTGTTTTCACAAACCCCAGGAACCGCATCTAAAAACCAGCACCAGGGATGCCCCAGAGTTTCTGCCCTGGGCTCGGTCCTGCACCTATATCCCCCATGCTGAGGCTGCGTCCCCATCTCTGTCCCTCATCTCTGCCTCTTCCTCATTGTCTCCCTTTATCTTCTCCCTGTCCCTCTGTCATGTTCTTGGTGTGTTTCTCACCCTGCCCCCCAAGTCAGACAGTCTGAAGTTCCTGTCCCGAGGACTCTACCATTGCCACCCTCTCTTCCCCCCTCCCTGAGGTCGGCTTCATCACTGGCTGTGTCCGGGACCGGTATTGCAGACCCTCATCAGACCCCACAATGGGGGCTCCTGTCGCTGCTGGCCGTAAAGGCAGGGACTGTGTCGGGGCCAGACTGGGGGGCGTTGCTGCTCCCCTGCCAATGTCGCAGGCGCTCGGGGCTGAGCTGTAGCAAGGGCTGGGGGCGGGCCGGCTCCTGGGGCTCCCGCGTCTCCGCCCCTGCCCGCCGGGCGCCAGGCCGGATGGGCTGCACTGTGAGCCTGGTGTGCTGCGAAGAGCTGCGACCCGGGCCACCCTGCGGTCCCCAGCCCTCGGGAAGTCCCTGGGCCTCGGCGCGGGCTGGATGCTGGGAGCCTCAGGGTTTGGCCTGTGCGGAGAGAAGGCAGCTACTGCTTCAGGTCGGGGCTGCGGGAATGGGTGAGGGAGGATGCCCCGAGTCGGGAGCTGGCGGTTGGCAGAGCCCAGGGCACCTGACACAGGTAAGAAGCCAACCCAGGACAGTGCCAGTCCGCTTGGGAAGTGTGGGAAGGCAGGTGGACCAAGGGGGAGGCAGGACCAGGACCGGGTGAAGGGTCCTCCAGTTGGGTGGAGGGCTCCCCTGGGTCTCTTGTGCCCTTGGGAAGAGGGTGATATAGGACCTGACTCCTAGAAGGGCAAATAGCTTGGGTGAGGTTGGTTTAGGAGCCATCCAAGAGGGGCAGGCCCGGAGTGCTGGGGCAAGGTAGGGAAATGGTTAATCTTCCTTGCGCTGGGCCAAAGGGCAGCTCTGGCGGTGTCCCTTGATTTAGAGGGCTCTGGAGTTAAGAGGGTGGGGGCACTGGAACAAGAACTGCCCAAGGATGGTGGGGACAGCTGGCCTCTCACCCCTGCCTTCTCTGTGCTGGGTAAGTCTGGGAGACTAGCAAGTGGGGAGCTGACCTGGCAGTGGGGACAGGTCTGAGCTGGGAGGCAGGTATCTCTTCTGGAGGAGGTGTCTGCCAGGGAACCACTAGGCCTGGTATAGATGTGGCGCTGGTTTCTCCCTGGGAGAGTAGGAGGAGGTGTTTGGGGTCACCAGGGATGGGTAATTCCTCTCTAGGTCCCTGTGACCTCAGGACTCACTGTTGGTGGGTCTTCTTTCTTCACCCGTGTCCCTGCCTCCCCACCTCCCACACAGTCACCTTTGACATGGGGCGGGTGCCTATTGGGCCAGGTGAGGTGGGGCAGGGACAGGGACAGGCAGTGGGGCTGAGATGGAGGGAGGAGCCGGGGCTCTGGAGGTGGATGATCAAGGGGAGAAGGAGGGGAGGGTGTGTGTGCCGCTGTGTGACAGTGGCAGGGACAGGGATGGGGATGAGTGTCTGTCTGCATCAGATGAGCTGGTTTCTGAGAGGCCTCTTGGGAGAGCCTGGAGCTCGCCTGTGACTCCCTCCCTCCTCTATCTGTGGGGATCAAGCTCCATCCCAGCTGCTGTGCCCCGACTCTGGCTCCAGTGGGGGTTGCTGCTGCTCGGGGCTCCCCGCTTCAGGGGCTTAGGGAAGAGCAGCCTGCACCCATCACCTGGGCCCTCACTAGAGGAGGGGTGACACCCTCGTTCTTGGGGTGGATAAACATCTCCTGGGTGCTGATCCCCTCAGGAGCCAGGGTTCAGTGGCTACCCAGACATCTGGGCTGCCTGCCAGGGCACTCCTAATGCCAGTCCTGCTGCAGACACACCCCCCATTCCTGCCCCAGGTCCTGCCATAGGCCCAGTGTGTCTCCCTGAGCCACAGCCTGAGCTCCTGCTGCCTGTGTCCACACCCAGCCTCGCTATTCTCCTGTCCCCTCAGCACACCCCTCTCCTACCCAGGCCACATCGCCCCTTTCCCCTGTCATGCTGCCTCCTCCTCCACGAGCAGACTGTCCTCCTCCTTCTCCTGGACTGCCTTGTCCCCCAGCCCTCATTGCCCACTCCTTTTTCTCCCCTGGCCAGCTTTTGGCTCCTGCTGCTCTCCTTGGCTTCGAGAGGGTGCATGTCTTGGCTCTTAGGCTTCCAAGTCCAGCTCTGGGTTGTCAGTGCCTGCAGCTGTGGGCTCTGCCCCTCCCAGGTGGCCTATCTCGGTCCCACAACTGCCCTGCACCCTGAGCCCTCCTATGGTCCCACATGTCAGCCTCAGGAGCAAGAGGCTGGGCTTGGCACCCTCCTGAGCCCTCCCGCCAAGCCTTCTGGGTGCCAAGGGGCCTGGCGGGCATCTCTGGGTGCCAGTCATGCCTCCTTGCTCTCTGCTGTATCCCAGGACAAGTGGGTGCTTGTGGATGGGGCGGGAGCAGTGGGGAGCAGACTCCGGGCTGTTGTTGCCTCTTCTGTTCTGCAGTCAGCTCTTCTGGCTCTGCTTCTTTCAGCCCGGAGACCCACTAAGTTAGAAGTTCTCCCGGGGCCTGGTCCTGCAGCCTCCCCTGCATTCCTGTTGTGCGACCTGCACCCCTTTTGGAAGTTCTAGGATCTGGCCTGACTCCCTCCCCCATGGGTTGGATGACCTCCTCTTCCTCTCTCTCTTGTTATGTAGCATCGGAGACCCCAGAGCTGAAAAGGATCTTAGTGCTTCTGAGTCTTTTGAGGACACAGATCCCTTTGAGAATCTGATGTGTAACCTATGGGTGCTCTTGCTAGGGAGAAGGTACACACACACACACACACACAGGCACACTCACACACTCACCCAAGACACACTCATACACACACACACAGACAGCTCCCTTGCCACACACATGCACATATGCAGGTCACACAGGTCTCTCGCACGCTATCGATGCTGGACCGCCGCAGCCTGGATGCAACTCCACCTGCCTCGGTTTCAATGCCTGGACGCATCACCGACAATGCTGCGCAATGCCGCGATCGCCGCTACATATTACTGCTGCGCTCAATGCCATCACCTGGACATGGGACATGGATAGCGTGGCCTTGCCTGGACGCTCGCGCATCGCCGGACCGCATCCGTGATAACCGTCGCCCTGACCGCCATCACGGACGATATCCAGCGGCGTATCCGCTCATGCAACAGCATCCGTGGACGATAATCGCCACTATTGCTCATCACCTGGACATATCCACCGCCTGCTCCATGCCTGCGGACCTCTGCCCTCAGGACATCAATACCTGGACGATGTCACTCCAGCCATGCCATCGCATCACCTGGACCAGTGGCACATCATGCTGCACCGGACGATGCTTTTACCGCTGAGACGTCACTTGCTCACATCATGCTTTGTCATGCCGCAGTTCCACCGCACATGCTCACACACACACATGCTCACACATATACTCACACACTCATACACATGCTGACACACACACTTGTACACACACGCTTACACACAGTCTCACACACACACTGACAGACACACACTTAGCCACTGTGCAAACATACACAATGTCATGTATTTCTTCAAGCCCCACTATAGCCCTGATTTATCCACCCCCTGCATTTCAAACCAGCACACTGAGGACCAGAGTAGGGGTCCTCAGTGTGACTTGCCCAAGGTCACACTAGAAGTGAGTGTCGGCACTGGGACCACATCCCAGGAGTCCCGGGTCCAGATAAGTGAGGGTTTCATCCCCAGATGCAACTACTGCTTTCCCCAGAGGCTGCCTGTAAGGCCATTCGTTTATTCAACACTGATTCAAGCATTTTTGAGCGTCAGCTATAGGCCAGGCATGGAGCTTGGGGCTGGGGATAGGGTAGAAAGCACACAGCCCGGGTCCTTGCCCTCAGGGGGTTGTCAATCCAGTGGGAGAGATGGAACAGACTGCAAACAAGTCGTTGCACAGAGAAATGCATGACTGGAGACAGTGCTATGGAGGCCAAGTTCAGGATGTGACGGGTAAGGATCCCAGAGGGATTGCACCGGGAAGGTGAAGGAAGTGGCATCTGAGCGAGGAGCCGAAGCAAGAGCAGCTGGGAGGAAGAAGCATTCCAGGTGGTTGGAGCAGCACACCTGAAGGTCCTGGGATGCAGAAGAGCCAGGACCTGTTACAGAAGTGGACAAAGGCTTTCCCTGGCTGCTCCTCGATCCCTGGGAGCCCTTGCACGCATGCTGTATGTATATGGATTGGGAGGGTGAGAGTCAAAGCAAGGTGCCTGGGAGGCGGGGCAGCCATCTGCAGGAGGTGCTGAGTGGTCAGGGTTAGAGACGGTTGGTCAGGGAGAGGGCTGAGTGGGGCCATGACTAACTTGGGAGAAAGGACTGGACATGGAGATGGCTTGCATGTGGAAGGAACTTGTGGAAGGAACTTCTTCCAACTTGCAGGAGGAAGTTGAAAATAACCCCTCTCATCTCACAGAGATGGTGGCTGTCAAGGTATTTGTATTAGTGTGTTGAAATATTTCATAAACACAGAAAAGTGTACGAACTTCCTGCTGACCGAAAACACGCATGTACTCACATACCTGGCACGCAGAGTCTGGAAACAGAACAGTGCCAGCTCTCAGAATGTGCCTCCTGCGCCTTCCAGTCACTAATCCCCCTCGGAGGGCAGCTCGCGATCCCGACTTCTAAACACAGGGAGTTGCCTGTTCTAGAATGTCTAATAAATAGAAGGCACTTGTAATCAATGGAGCACATCATATGTATTCTTTTGTGCTCAATATCATGGTTGTGAATTTTATCTACATTTCCGGGTGTGGTTTCGAGCGTTCCTTCTCATTGCTGGACAGCATCCCACTGTGTGAAGACATGCTGGCGATTTATCCATTCTGCTATTGACAGGCATTCGAGTTGTTTCTAGTTTTGGGCTACTGTGAATAGACTGCTAAGAACACTTTCATGCATGTCTTTTGAAGATCATGAACTCAGATATCTGTTCGGTATATGTATCCCTCCATTTCGATGATGTCTCTGGAAGACCCGAGTGTCTTGGAATCAAAGGAATCATTTGATGAAGGGAGAACTTCAGCATTTTGACGTTGGGGGTGAGGGATGCCTTGGGGATGGGAGAAGATTCTCTAGCACCCTCTTATGTCCCTTTGTAATGATTCTTCTCAATTCACTTGTCCCCAGGCCTTGTGGGCCTCAGGAGGGAAAGGAGGAAGAAGCTCTGGAGTCCTGCTTTGGAGTGGGGTGGGTGGGGGTCCACCGATCACCTCTCTTACCCACCCTCTGGAGGCAGGCTTGGGTCCCTAGCATGGGTAGGGGGTGTGAGGCTGAAGATAGGGCCACACCCTCTATTTGTTTGCTCTTTCCAGAAGGGCAAGAAGCCAGCCACTGCCTCCTTGTTTGATGTATGAACTTGCCCAGGGCTCCTGGCACTGGGACAGAGCCTGGTGCCAAGGGCAGGCAAGCTAAGGCAGACCCCAGAGGGGCTGCAGCCTGTGAGTGGGAAGTGTAGGCTGCCATCTGCAGAGAGGCCAAGGAGTGGGGAGGAAAGGGGACCCAGGCTATGCTTAGGGGCCAGGTCCCCTTGCTGACTGTCCCAGCTCTGATTTTTAAATTCACCTCCACCCCCAAGACCCCAGCCTGGTGCTTTTGGCCAGCCCTTCTGCCTCCTAGCCTGAGTAGCTGTAAAGCCCAGAGCAGGAAGCTGCAAATCTACCCCAGGGATAGGGGATGGCAGACCCCAAGCCCTAGGGTTCCTTTCTGGCCTGGGATATGAGAGTGCTGAGTGCTTCTGCTGCTGTCTGTTTAAAGTGTGTCTCCCCGGTAAGTCCACGAGCCAGGGTTTTCAGGCCAGTGCCAAGCTTCAGTGAGCCTGGCATCCCAGGAACTTAGCAAAGGACCTGGGACATCTGGATACTCAATAAAGGTTGCCCAAGGGATGACTGGATGAATGGTGAGAGGCAGACAGGTAGAGATCCCACAGACAGGAGAGAGAACGCAGATAGGGCAAATGCAAGAGGATGGTGGTGAGAGGCCTGGGTGGGCTGCTGTACGGGATGGAGCTGTTCTGTCTGGGAAATAGTGGCTTTCCCTGCGCCCGGGGCTCCACCTGAGCCTGAGCTTCTCTGGGCACCCAGCAGGGGGGTGCAGGTGTGGAGAT
The DNA here is from genome assembly GCF_008728515.1 of Papio anubis. Lineage (NCBI taxonomy): Eukaryota > Metazoa > Chordata > Mammalia > Primates > Cercopithecidae > Papio > Papio anubis. The sequence goes on along the minus strand of NC_044985.1, from coordinate 101,822,083 downwards.
AGGGGGTTGGAGTAAGGCCAGTGGGGGCCAGCTCACGCATGGCTGGAAGTCAGATAGGAATGTGTACAGGGTCAGGTGAAGTCAACTGACAGAAGGACTTTTTGAGGTTTGAAGAGCATGAGAAAGGACTTAAGAGCCTGGTGACCAGCTGGGGCTGGCAGAGGTGGCAGTCACCAGGATGCTGGAGAGGGGTGTCCTCTGGGCTAGCTGGTCTTGGCATTCCTGCCAGCATCCCTTCCCAGGAACTTCTGAGTGTTGCCATCAAATCCCACTTCACCCACCTCCTCCTGCCATGGCTGAAACTGAGAGGGATCTAGGGTGGCCTGGAGTCTCCTGATTCCTTAGAGTCCTCTGACCCAGCCTGCAGTCTGCAGGGCCTCTGGCCTGCAGCCTCTGGGTGGATGCTGGCTGTGCACTGGGGAAGCCTCTGAATCCTCACCTGTCTGCTCACCTTTCAGCCCCTCTGCCTTTCCGCTCACCTCTTCCTCCACTCATCTGCCACCTTCCCTTTCTCTATCCCCCCTCCATCCTTGAGCCATGCACCTTTCCTCTCTCCCACCGTCCCCTCACCTCTGCCAAGCCCCATGCATACATATGCCATCTCTACTCCATCCTCTCCTGGGAGGTCAGTGCGGGAGGCAGAGGGTCCAACACATCACCCTGAGACACTGTGCCCAGGGCTGTCACCTGGTTCTAGAGCAGGGACTAGCCTGTTCTGCTTGGGACAGTCTGGAAAGCCCTCCCAGAGGAGGCGACACTTTGAACAAGTTCCTAACAAGTTTGAGCAGGAGTTCACGTACCCAGAGGGAGAGGCAAGGCCATTTTGGTCAGGCGCAGAGGTGCTAGAAGCATGTGGCCCTTTCAGGGAGTGGAGTGGTTAAGTGTGGGTGCAGAGTAGGGTCGGGGGAGAGGCAGGATCAGAAGCTTGGAAAGAGGTGGGTCTGCATGCAAAGGGCCTTGAATGCCAAGCTGAAGAGTTTGGGCTTTACACTTATGTGTAGGCCAAGGAGTCCCTGAAAGGCCCCCGAGAGAGGGACTGATGTTTTAAAGTATCCCTGGCTCAGGGTGGAAGACGACAGGCGGGTGTAGGGTTACTGGAACAGCCGGTGGGCGTTTCTCACATGGCTGGGCCAAAAGGGAATGAGTGTGTGTGTGCGTTTGGTTGGGGCGGGGTGGGGGGGGGGGTGCAGTACAGGTATTGTGTTTACCGTGAAGCCTCTCCTCCCTTCGTGGACCCCTGGAAGCCAGCTGCCGTTCCTCCTCCCTGGCTTATCCTCCACCAAGCCCTCAACACCCCAGCCAGTAGCCCCAAGAACTTAAGCCCGCCAGGCCAGGATCTGAGCCAAGAGCTCACCTCGTGGCTGGCCCTCCGCCATGTCCTCTTGGCTCAGTTTCACCTGCTGCCCGTCCAGACATCACTCCCTTGGGGAATGGGCAGGGCACAGCCTGGCTTTCTTGGGACCCTGGACCCAGACTAGGCATGTCCACCCTACCCTTGAGGGGTTGGATGGAAAGGAGGGGAGGGATGAGTTGAGCTGGAGTCTCCTGACCTGGGTGCTGTGAGGGGCGCCTGTGGCGCAGCCTCCTGACATACGCAGTGGGTGGGGAAAGGGCTGGAGGGAGGTGGGGGATGGGGAGCGTTTGGCCAAGGATGGCCAGAAGTGGTTGGGTGGGAAAGTGCCCTACAGCCATCTTTTCCTTTCTCTACTGCTTCCTTGGGTCCAATATTCCAACCTGGCCCTGCTCTGGGGAGGTAGAGGGGCTTTTGCTTGCGGGGTCAGGATTCTCGGGGCCAGATCCGGGCTCTGCTCCTGGTCTATCCTGGTCTCCTGTCTGCCTCCTTTCTCTCCTTCCGTCACTCTCATGCTCCATCTGTGTCTTCCTGTGAGTCTGTCTTGTCCACTCCTCAGGAGCCTCAAGTCACTTTTCTACCCTCTTTCTTCCCCCAGAAGGCAGGTGGTAGGGATGGCTGGCATCTGTGTTATAGTGTGAGGGAGTAGGTGTACAAGCAACCTTCGAGCTTACACTGAGTTCCACTTGGGCTTGGCCACTTAAGGGCTGTGTGTTGATGAAGATCTTATGTAACCTCTCTGTGCCTTGGTTTCCTCCACTGTCCTAAAAGCATTTAGTACAGGGTGGGACATATTGATAGCTCTTAATCAAGATGTTACTATTGGTGGTGTCATTATCTAAGGGATTTAGTCTAAGTCCTCTGAGAAACAAGATAGGATAGAATGGAGGATTTTACTAGGGGAAAAGCCTGATTTTGAAATGAAAGAGCTAGGGGAGGCTGGGAGAGCCTCACACTGCAATGTAAACCTGACCCCAAGGGGAGGAGAGAGGAAAAGAGGCCTGGGGGAAGCATCCTAACCTCACTGCACTCCGAGGGGAGTTCAGCAAAGTCAACAGGGAACGTGGAGGTGAAGTTGATCTAGAAAGACTGTCCCTAGTGCCAGTGAGATGATCACACCTGTCATCCCAGCTACCCAGCAGGCTGAGACGGGAGGCTCACTTGAACCCAGGAGTTTGCGGCTGCAGTGAGCTATGATTGCACCATTGCAGTCCAGCCTGGGGGATCTCTAAATAATAGAAATTTAAAAAAAAAAAACAAATTAAAAAAAAGAAATCCTGTGTCTCCCAGGCAGGGGTCTGCCTTAGTATCACCACTGCACTCTGCCAATGGCAGGGAGAAGCCTGTGGGGGGCCTTGCCTCAGCAAACACAACAATGGATTTTAAAGTACGCAGCTAGGCCAGGAGCAGGGGCTCACACCTGTAATCCTGGCACTTTGGGAGGCTGAGGTGGCCAGATCACCTGAGGTCAGGAGTTCAAGACCAGCCTGGCCAAGATGGTGAAACCCAGTCTCTACTAAAAACACAAAAAATTAGCTGGGCATGGAGGCGCACGCCTGTCATCCCAGCTACTCGGGAGGCTGAGGCATGAGACTCTCTTGAAACTGACAGGCAGAGGTTGCAGCGAGCTGAGATCATGCCACTGCACTCCAGCCTGGGTGACAGAGCGAGACTCTGTCTCAAAAACTAAACTAAAGTAAACTAAACTAAACTAAAGTAAACTAAACCCAACTAAACTAAACTAAAGTAGGTAGCTGGGGCCCCCGTCATTTCTGCTTCCTGCAGCAGGAGGTCTGCGAGGTGCATTCTTGTAGCTGCTGCAGGACTTTGAGGCATGAAGAGGTCCAGGGCCTTTGGTCCAGGGAGTCAGAGGTAGCATGGGAGGGGTGGGCAGAGGTGACCCAAGAACCTAGAAGGAGGCAGCAGGCTGGGCCCCAGGCTACCATGCTCCCTCCAGGCCTAGGCCTGTTCATTAGGCTGGCTCCTGGCATTAGGCTGGCTCTTGGCTGTTGAGTTAATATCCCTTTCCCCAGCTGTGTTAGTTGACGTGGTGCTGCTTGGACCATGGGGCTGATCCCATCTGGCCTCTGACACCCTCTCTGTTCTCCTCCCCGTTTCTCCTTTCTGCTTGGGATGCCTCTGTGTTAAGGGGGAAACTGAGGCATGGGTACAGAGGGTTCTGGATAGGGGCATTCAGGAATAGGCATTGTGCTCATCTCCTCTTCCCCTGGACACAGCCTTCTACACCAAAGCTCATGCTACGGGAGAATGGGCATCTTCACCCTCCCCCTGACAATAACCTTGGGTGTCCTCTGGGGCTGGCCTGGGCTGGATGATGTGTGGGGCAGGGGTGCTCAGAGCCATTGCCAAGCTGCAGTGCCATTAGGGGAATGAAGCTGGAGCAGGAGAGACTATTTCTGGGCACTGAGCTGAGGCCATCTGCGGGAGGTCAGACCAGGCCAGACTGTCCCCTGCCTCCACTACCCACATCAGCTCCCCACCACTGCAGCAGCCGGCAGACTGCATTGAGATGTGTGAGGCACCCAGACAGCCTCTTCAACCCCAGTCACTCAATATGCTAAGCAGGGCTAATTTATTCCCTTGCCTCTTAATGGGATTGCAGCAAAGCAAGCAGGGGCGTGAGTGTGTTGGAGGTAGTATTCCGCGGGGCGGGGGGGTTGGATCGGGGGGATGGATGGTTTCTTTGTGGTTCTCTTGCATCCTTCCTAAGACCCCTTTGCTGCCTATGTGACCCCACGCTACGTCCCCAAGGCTTCATTCAGCTCAGAGGGGAAACTGTAGCAGAGGGAATGGGGACTCAGAGTCCTTTCTTACTACCTCTTAGTGGGGTGCCCTGGGCAAACTGCTTAGTGACTCTGATCTTCAGCTTCATCACCTGTAGAATGGGCAGACTAGAGCCCACCTCAGCTGCTGTGACAAAGCGTCAGTTTTGGAGTATAGAGCATATGCCAAACTCTGGGACACAGTGGGCAGGCAGTGTGGTTGGTACCTGCCTGCACTCTGTCCTCCTGGGCATCTCCTTGCCCTCTTTTGTCACTCTCTGCAGTCGGCTGACTTCTGAGGTTAGCTGAGGATGGGTGTGTGTGTGTGGAGGGGCTGTTTTGGAAGCTTCTCTCTGGGGTTCTGGCATTGGGGGTGAGGGTGGGGACAGATGAGCTCAGAGCCTCACGGAAACAAAACAAGGAGGGCTGGTGGGGGAAAAGCATGGACCTGACCAGGGCTCAGGCTGGTTTGGCTGCAAGTCTGGGCTCTGCCGCTGACTAATACTGTGAGCCTCCGTTTTCTCGTCTGGAAAATGGGAATGATGACACCTACCTCACAGGGTTAGTGAGAGAATTAAGGAGGGTAAGGTATGTAAAGTTCCCAGCATGAAGTAGGTGCTCAAGAGACATCAGTTTTCTTCTCTCTCTGGAAGGGGCCTTTGAGGTCATCTAGTTAACTTCTTCACTTGCTGACTCGGCCAGGAGCCAGGTGGGGCCAGGAATGGGGGAGAGCCCTGGGGTTGGGGTCTCTGACTTGGCAGGCGGGCCAGAAGGCAGTTAGCAATCATGATAATGAATGCCTTTAAATTAAAAAGAGTCTTATATGATGCTCACAGCAGCCCTAAAGGGAGACCTGAGCAGGCATAATTACCGTGTTTCACAGAGCGGGAGGTTGAGGCCCAGGAACGTGGCTTATCCACAGTCTCTCCATTATTGGTGCAGAGTTGGATGAGAGCCCGGTCTCGGGGTTCCCAGCCCTCTGCACTTGGCCTCTCCAGCACCTCCTCGCCTCTTCTGCTGAGAAGCACAGGCCCCTCAGCCTGGACCCTTTGGTGGGGAGGGCTTCCTCTTGTTCTCAGTGGTCCCTTGGTAGCAAGGGGTCATTGTCTTGCTTGACTAATTCGCAGCCCCTGTCCTGGGACCTCCTCCCCAGACTGGTCTTTGAACCTGAAGGCCCTGGGCCTTTCTTCCAGCCAGATGTGAGGCCACATGAGGTGAGTGTCTGTGGCAACCACCTTCTTTGAGGTTGGGGTGGGGTTGGGCCTGTTGCCCCCTGGCTCAGCGTGGGCAAGGAAGCCCAGCTCCCTCTCCCTCAGTAGCATCCTTCAGGTTGGCACTTCTGACTGCCCCCTCACTAGGAGGCAACTTCTGGCCCAGCTTTCTCCCCAGCCCTGAGAGATGGAGTCCCATCCCCCATCTCTGCCACCCCCAACCGCCCACCCTTGCCTGCTGCCCCTTCCCCCTAAGCTCTTTAGCTGCCTCTGGGCTGTGAGAACGGCCCCCATGTTGCTTCCCAGAGCCACTGACTGGGCATTTCCAGCTCTGGGGGCTCCCCTCTGCCCCTCCACCCATTTATCTCCCCCTCCGTGAGCCAGAGGCCCTTTGTGAAGCTCTTTGTGTGGATTTGCGCTCCCAAGGCCAGGCAGGGGGACAAAGGGACACCCCTGTCCCCTCTCCATTGTCCCCTCTTCCCAGGAGGCCGTGTGTGCCTATGCGTGTGTGTGTGTGCACGTGCATGTGTGCGTGTCCACGTCCCAGCTGGACATCTTTTATGTGTAACCTGTGGGCCAGAGAGGGGTCTTGAAAGGATTCGGGGATGCCACATGGTCTTGGGCCTCCTAGACCAAGGCTGAGTGGCCTCAGTGGGAGAAAGGAGGCTGGGGCTTTCGAAAGGAGGCCGTCAGGCCTGGGTGTGGTGGGGTAGAGGCCAGGACATTGACTCTCCTACCCAGGAGTGGGGGCTGTCACCATCGCCACTTCCACCTCTCTATGAGTCTCCCTGTCACTCTGCCTCCCTGCCTAATCCTCCATCTCTGTCTCTCCTCTCCCTCTTCTGTCTTCTCTCCTCCTCCAGCTCACTCTCCCTATGCCTATCCCTCCTTCTCACCAGGCCACCTGCCTTCCTGGGTGTTGAGAAGAGGCCAGGTCTGTTCCTCCTCACCCCCCGCTGCCAGTGCCAGGGAAGCCCCTTCACCCTCTGCCCTTCCGGTATTTCAATCTTCCCCAGACTTCTCCCACCTCAACTCCCTCTGCCCTTCCCCCACTCTGAGGTCTTCTGGAGGTGCTCCTGAGCCTCAGCCAAGGCGCCCCTTCACCCTGGCCAGCCTGCTGATCCACAGTCTAGAATAGCACTGGGTGGCTGGCTGCCTGCTGGGTCCCGGCTAAAAATAGACCATGCTTGGTGTGCTTTCAGGGCAGTCTGGGGCAGAGACAGGGTCTAGTCCTCCAGGTCCCTCCTGGTCTCCTTGGGGGACATGTCTGCTGGGGCCCTGAGGCCTTCCCCCTACCCGCTGCAGTTGGAAGCCTGGATGGAGGCTCTGGCCCCAGCGACTCCTGGGAGGAAACTTCTGGCACTGGTGGGCAACACATGGGCAGAGAGAGGAACGCGGGGTGCCGGGATCCACCCTGGAGTCCTAGCTGGTATGTGATAAAGGCAGAATTCGACCCCAAGTGCAGACCACGAGACTGGACGCACAGACCTTCCAGATACCAGGCGGTGGTTGTGTTGTAGGTTGAGTGATGAGCCTGCTCCACTCGCTCTAGGCTCTGGGCATCAACTTTCCTACCTGGAAGGTGGGGGCTTTCTGCCCTTGGGGGTGCTATTAGGCAATCTCTGCTGGGTCCATGGGTGACAGAGTCCAGAGGGACTTTCTGCAGACTCTTCAGCTCAGCAGTCCCCATGCCTTTTCATTCCCTGGCCTGGCCCCTCTATCTCTTCCTTGCAGGCTTGTGGCCTGCCCTTCCCAAGCCTGGGCCTCCATTTCCCCTCTGGTCTCTAGATTTTGGACTCATTCTCCATCAGGAGGTCCTGAGCCCCAAGGGCTGCGCAGAGCTCTCAGAGGAGGGCCCAGCCTTCTGCCAGTGTGGTGAGGAGTAGGGGTAAGGGCCGGGGTCAGCAGCTGCCTGGCACAGGCTCATTCAGGACTCTGCCAGGGACTCGGGCTTTAACAGTTTCAAGGCCTTTTTTGTTCTTGGAATGTTCTTTCTATCTAATAGTCTCTTGTTCTTGTTTCTTGGATGCATTGTCTTCTCTCATCTCGCTGAGGATGTAAATGGTCACTTATCTTGCAGCTTCTTCTTCCTGCATCGCGCTTGCTTCCTCCGAGTTGCCTTTGCTGTCCTCCATTACCCTGCAAGCTTCCTTAGTAAAGGGATAGTCAAGGGCGGATTGGTTGCTCTGGGGTATCTGGCTGGGTGCTTCATTGGGGGAACTCCTGTCTGTGTCTTTGGGTTCCTGCTCTTGGGCCTCCACTTTTCTGCCTGGGGCAGGTCACAGTCAGGTAGCAAACACTCACTTTTTGCTAGCCCCCAGCCTTTAACTCAGGACCCCTCCAGCCTTGCAGTCTGGTCAACAGGGCCTGCTGTCCCCAGGCCACAGCCTGGCTATTTTCCTTTCTCTGTAATGAATCTCCTGTCTTCTGCAGGATCAGGGATGAGAGCTGGACACAGAAGTTCTTCTTCCATGTTCTACCAACCTTCCTGTTTTAGGATCACGTTTACCCTATCCCCAAAAGCATCTGAGCCACCAATCGTGAGCCTTTGGGGGCTCTGTGCTGTGAGAGAACCTGGCTGCTTCTCATTGGTTCCCCAGGCAGCTCAGGGGTCAGCGTTCTCAGGCTTATGATTCCGATTTGCCCGTCAGTCCCCGGCTCCCAGAATTTTGACACTGTTGTCAGAGGTGATAATCAAGTTATTTAACCAGTGATCCTAGGGACTGGACTGCAGGGCTGGAGGGGTCCTTAGGTTCCCTGCTGGACCAGTAGTTGGCCCTTTCCTTGCTGAATTGAAGAGAGGCCTGCAGATCCAGGGGAGGGGCTGGCGCATTGGGCCTGTGGGGTGCTGTGGCTCTTCATCCACTGGCCCAGAAATATTTTAACACCCCCACAGCTGCCATGGCTGGGCTCTGCACGCTGCTGAACATCTGCTCGCTCTCATTGCCGTTTCCGCTCCTTTTTTTCCCTCTTGGATTTATGCTTCAATAATAAAAAAAGGAACCCCCTTACTGTTGTTTTAGTGGGGGCTTAAGACAGAGCAAAATTCAACATGTGTGTTCAGTCGGCCCACTGCACCCGGAGGATCCACTTCACATTTCTGAGCTTGGCTCCCTTGCCTGCAAAAAAGAGTAGGGCGGTGGGGAGGCTGCAGCCGGGGATCGGGCATGGGGATGGCTCCTCTGGACTGTCTTTTTCCTGGTCTTAGGTGTGGTCTTGAGGCTGCTGACAGGGTGGTGAGGTTTGAAGCCAGCAGGAGGGTGGGAGGGCAGGGATCAGGAGGCACTTCCCAATCAGCCAGGGTGTGAAGTCAGAGAACAGGACGCACTGGGGAGGCACTGGAGTTACATCCTGAACTGACCTCCGGAATGTAACTGATTTCCCCTTTACGGACTCCCTTCCTCCTTTCATCAACAGAAGTCTGTCCTCAGGGCCTCCCTGCTCTGAGGCGAAAGGGCAAGCCCCTTGCCGAAGGAGGAAGTTTAGGGCGGGCAGGGCAAAGGCATGAGGGGGCCTAAGGGCCTAGAAAGAGACTCAAGGGTGGAAAGAGGTCCCATGAGTCCCCCTCGTTGGTGCCCGAGCCTGGAGGGAAAGACAGGTTTCTCCAGGGAGATGGGGTGCTCATGGAGGAGGACTGGGGTAGTTCCCACCTGTAGGGCAGCCCCCAAACTGTCACCTCATTATAGTCAAAGTGATATAGACTAAGAATTATCTGGCAAGCTACCTCATTTGCACTTCCTTTTGCATCCAGTTTGCAGGTCAGCACAGTCATTTGGAATCCACGAATGGTCAGAAAGTTCCTTTAGTGTGTTCTTTTCTCTTTCTGGGAGACCCAGCTTTTCCCTTTTCCATTCTTCTCTCTCTCAGTCCCTCACTCCCCATCTACAGGGTCCCAGCGTTCACCCTTATCCTCCAGGGGACTCTCCATGTCCCTCAGGGGACCTGTGCTTTATGTGTGTCTGTATATGTTGTATATAATTCCTCTATTTCTTTTCTTTTTCTTTTCTTTTCTTTTTTTGGAGACGGAGTCTCGCTCTGTTGCCCAGGCTGTAGTGCAGTGGCACGATCTCAGCTCACTGCAACCTCCACTTCCCAGGGTCAAGTGATTCTCCTGCCTCAGCTTCCCGAGTAGTTGGGACTACAGGCACGTGCCACCACACCTGGCTAATTTTTGTATTTTTAGTAGAGATGGGGTTTCACCGTGCTGGCAAAGCTGGTCTTAAATTCCTGACCTCGTGATCTTTCCGCCTCGGCCTCCCAAAGTGCTGGCAGGCATAAGCCACTGCACCCAGCCTAATTCCTCTATTTCCAGGCCAATGTTTGCTTTCTTCGTTTGGCCACATAAAGAAAATATGTCTGTCCCCTTTCTATCCAAGTTCCAGACTCCTTCCTGTTCCCCAGTTCCTTCCCGGCTCCCACCTCATGTCCTCAGCCTGTGCACCTTAGTCTGCCCCTCAGAGACAGAAAACTTAAGGAAGGGGACAATCTGAGTGGCCCAGGTGAGACCTGATTGGGGAAAGGGCTCTGAGGCATGGGAGCAGATGTCTGCATGGGAAGCGGCCTCGTTCCCCAGGAGGTCTAAGATCGCCCTGGAAATGGGTTTTGGATTCTGCAAGAGAATTCACACAGCGAGTTCCAGACTAAGTGAGATTGGAGATTTGGGGACAGGGACAGCAGGGCCAGCCTGTTTTCTTGCTAAGTTGAGCCAGGGCTTTGGATACTGAGATTTTATGCTGTGTCATGGGACAGTGAAGACTCAGACCTCATTTGGAGTTTAGAAGAAGAGCATGGGGAATAGTATGGGAATAATAGGGTGAAAAGAGAGGCCTCTCTGGCAATGTGGTGCCTCATTGGAAGTTCTGCCTAATGTCTGACTTGAGTATTTTTTGCTTTAGTCCTAGCCTGTTTCCTTGTGTTTGTCTTGAGTTGGGCTGCAGGGGCTCAGGAAATCGTTGCTGTGCTTCCTCCTTTCTCTTCTTGGACTGAGAAGCATCATATCCTCCAATTCCTCTCTCTTCTTGGGTTCCAGCCTCTTCATGTGCCTCTATTCTACCTCTCCTCTAGCTTGCTAACTGCATCTCCTAACAAAGCTGTTTTGGCCTCATCCTTCTGGGACTCCTGGCTCCTCTCCCTCAGGCGTTCATTCCCTGGACAGTGGTGTGAACTGTGTGTTCCAGACAGGGTGCTCTGGCTGAGGGCTCTGGCGGGGAGCATCTGTCTAGTGGGTGTGGGATGGGCAGTGTGCAGCTGGCAGAGCCAGGAGGGGTTGTGGGTGAGATATTGTTCAGTAGCTCCCGAGGGTGCCTCGATGAATCAGGTCCCCTGCCAGGCATGTTCACATTTAATTTAATCCTCACGATTACTCCATGAGGTTAGGATCCTAGTCTCCATTTTACAGAAGAGGAAGCAGGCTCAGCATAGGAAAATAACTCCCCAAGGTCACATGGCCCACACGTGCCAGGGCCAGGAGTTGACCTTGGTCTCCTTGCTGGCTTTGTACCTGAATTCTTCTGTTTGGGAGGCGAGGGTGGGGACAATGGAGATGATGCAACGCACACGTTTTCTTCAGCATGCACTCAACTGCCCTGGGAGGAAAGAAAACCAAACACAGAAGCAGCCATGTTGCAGATGAGGACACTGAGGCTCCCAGAGGGGCAGTGCCCCAGGCTTATCCGTCCACAGGGCTGGCAGGGCCCTGGCAGGGATGGGGCCAGGCTGCCCAAGGGATGTCCCATCAAAGACCTCCTCATCTCTGGTCTGCCTGGGGCTGAGCCTGCCCTGCTCTGCCCTAAAGCCACCAGACAGAGTGAACATAGAACGTGCCAGAAGCCAAGTTCAAGTGGATCACAGAAGGGTCTGGGATCCTTGGGGTGGGAAAGAGAGGAAACCAGTTATTTCATTCAGTTCACCAGCCAGAATGGAAGTCTTCAGGCTCCAGGAGAGTCTCTAGCCTTGATGTGAGGGGATGCAAGGTCCAGCCAGGGCACAGTGAGTGCCATCTCTCCTGACTTCTGTGGAGCAGTGAAGCACTCACAAATGGGGGGACTTGAAGCCCCCCAGGAGTTTGTCCTGGACCTGACCCAGTGATGGCCTACTCCTAGACAGGAATCAAGTGCCGTGAGACCCTTGGCCCAGGGTGGCTCCTGATCATAGGGGCTACAGCTGGACTCTTGAGGGTCTCAGTCCATACTCCCCACTGGGTAGGTCCCTTCGGTGGTCTGAGCCTGGGGAGGCAGGAGTCACTGGGAGCTTCCAGTCATGCTTGCTTCTGGAGCCTCCATGTCAGGCTGTGTCTACCTTGTCTTTGCCGCGGTTTCCCTGGCTGGCCAGCTGCATTCTCTCCTCATTCTTTGATTCCTTTACTCTTCTCCCCTCTCCAGGGTGCTGTCCCTTCACTACCACTGGCTGCTCTTTAAGGATGCTCAGGAGCCTCCCACCTTCCTCCCTGTCTCCCTTTCCTTTCATGTTCCTCCTGCCCTGCTGCTTTGCTTGTTTCCTTCTCTCCACTCACACTGGCTTGGCGCTTGCTCACATCTCCAGTCTTTGATGCCAGGTCTCAGCCCCAGTGCCGCTCCTATTTTGGATTGTCTCTCTGGGAGGGTCCATTTCCTTCCTCCTGTCCTCATCTCAGTCTTGGGTCCATCTGGGATCTGTCTGGGTGACCTGGGTCCCCCCTGCCCTCTTCCTTATCACAGTTCTCTGGCTATCTGCAGGGCATGGGCTGAGGGCCCCGGGGCTGAGTGGGGCACTGGAGAGTCCTGGGGTTCTATTTCCCAGACTCCTTCTCACACTGCAGTAACCATTGCTTGGGAGTGGGCCCTGGAGAGGAGCCCAGTGAGATGATCCAAGGGGAGAGAGGTGGGTGGGGTGGCAGCAAGCCAGATGGAGGGAAGCTGCTAGATAGATGGACCTGAAGTGGTTGGGGACCTGATAATCTATCTGTATCTCCCCCGTGTTCCTGTCTCTCCCTCCTGGTGTCTCTAGCTCCCTGCCAGTCACTGTCACTGTCGCAGCCTCTCTGCATCATCTTGGATCCTAGGACTAGGAGCTTTAACTCAGCTCCCCTCCCCTTGTGCCTCCCAACCCAACTACCCTCTCTGTCCAGTTCAGGAGCAGACTGGCCAGTGGGCTGGTTTCCCAGGAAGGGGAGGGGGCTGCAGCAGGAGCGGCTGGGGGTGGGAGTGGATGGTAATTGTATTAGCTAGTGCTGATGCCATGGGCTTCCCAGACTGGGCCCTCCCCTGCCCTCCCCCTTTCCCTGGCCCTCCTTCCTCCTTCTCCTGCACTCTCCATTCATCTCACTCTCTCTCCCAGTTCCATCAGAATCAATTAGACAGTCCCTGCTTTAATCTCATTGTGGGAGCCTGGGCTCAGACCCAGCGCCCAGCTCCTAGGTCTGCAGTCTCCATGCTGGGCCCTGCACGGAACACACCAGGGCAGAGGGATAATCAAGATGACCCCAGGCCGCTGTCCCACTCCCCATCCTCAGATGCTCTGGCCTGTGGGATCCCCATGGATCGATACCCACCATCACTCCAGGCATATCCCACCCCGCCCCCACCCCTCCATTTATCATGTCAGCTGCTGGGTGGTGATGGAAGTCATTTGGAAAGGGGCCCAGAGGACCTGAGATTCTCAGCCTGGAGAATAAAGGGGGGGTGGGGGTGGGGTGGGGATAGGGGCCTGAATAATGAGCTGCAAGGGTCTGAAGGCATTCATTGTGTAGAAGAGAGTGATCAAGCTGTTCTCCTTCCTCAGGCAAGACAGACTAAGAGGAAATGGTCTGGAATTTGAAAGGGGGAATGGAGGTTAGGTATCAAGAGGAACTTCCTGCCTGTCAGAGATCAGAGACCTGGGCTAGTAATGGTGAAGGGGACAGAGAACTTAGGGACTCACCTCCTTGGGATATCCATGAGAGGAGAAACATTTCTTCCCCTCTCTTTCCCTCTCCCCCTCCCTCCTCTCCCTTCTCTCTGCTTTTCTGGTTATAAGGCTGTGCTCTGGAAAAGCCATGACTCAGGAATGAGGGCCTCTTCCAGTTCTGGCACTGCCACTTTCTAGCTGTGTGACCCCTGGCAAGTCACTTTACCTCTCTGGGCCTCCATGTTCTCATGTAAATCAGGGGCAGGGGTTCAAGTTTAACCGGAATCAGTGCTATATTGGGGAGCTGTTTCAGAACAGGGAGGTGGGGACTGTCATCAGGGGGTGTGTGGAGTGGAGGTGAATAAAGACCTCACGGTCCTGACTACAGTGACAGCAAAACCCTGAAAATGGCAATTCCTACTGGCCCATAATCCAGCTGTGGGAGGGAGCCAGTGGATTTGGAAGCAGAAATGGCCCTTCCTTCATTCCTTCCTTCCTTTCTTCCTTCCTTCCTTCCTTCCTCCCTCCCTCCCTCCCTTCCTTCCTTCCTTCCACTTACTGAATAACTCATGATTATGGGCCCCCTGCAGGCACCATGCTAGGTACTAGGGATGTAGGCATGAACACTGGTAAGGGCCTCTGGGACTGGCATTCTGGTAGGGAAAGGGGTGAGACAGGGAAGAATCCAGCAAATGTATCAAAAAGAAACAGTGCTATGAAGAAATGAACGTATTGATATCACATAGATTTGAGGCTCAAAGTAATCGAAGGACTTTAATGGGGTGATCAGAGGAGGCCCAGGAGACACCGACACGGAGTCCATATGAGATAGAGCCCCAGCTCTGCAGGAACCTGTATTCTGTTGTATGGAGAGAGGTTGGGTGTGAGTTCCGTGCCTTGTATATGGTTGGGCAATTCACCCATGCGTGCAGCTGGTGAAATCCATCCCTGGTGCAGCTGCTGAGGGGCCTGGGAACCTGCCTGGAAGGTGGGACCTGAAGGACAGCCCCTTGGGAATCCTGGGAGGAATCTCTGTGACTGGGAGAGTGGTGAAACTCTATCTCCCCAGCGGGTGGGGGTGAGGCGGGCCTGTAGTGATGTCCCATCTAATGGTGGAGAAAGGCTGAGGGGTCCCGGGGGAGTGGTCTCTGTGCATCTCTCCGTGGGTGTGAAAGCAAGAGCTGGAGTCTCCGATCAGATGCCCAAGTGATTCTCCCTAACAGGAGCTGCCTTTGTGCCCCTGCAGACAAAACCAGCCAGGGGAACTGAGGGCCTGAGGGCCTGTGACAGAGGAGGCTCTGTGCCTACCCTGAGCCAGGTGGGCCCTCCTCCCATGACCTGCTCTCTTGTTTCCCCAACACCTGTGCTGGCTGCCTCTGGGAAATTTCCCGTTCTCTTATTGCTTCTCTGGAGGTAAAAGGGGCCCTCCTAGCCCTGACCCAGTGCAAACTTGGGGAGAAGGGCCCAGAGCAGACTGTGTCTGCAAACATGGGCTCCATCCCACTTGGCCATAGACTGTGGAGCCTCCTCCCTGGCCTGCACTCAGAATCCAGATCTCTGGTCTCATGGACGTGGTGGCGGGTGGAGAAGTCATTCCTCCTCCTCCAACTCCTGGCCAGACCCCCAATATAGCCCCCCTTGCCAGTCTGGACTCTGTGGCTGAGGAGAGGCATGGGAGGGAGGATGAGCAGGGGTGCTAAGGCTTGGAGACAGGTCCGGGATTTGTGGGAGCCTGGAAAGGGCCATGTCACATGAGCAGGGGGACAAGGAGTCCCCAGGGGATAGGTTAACCCAGGAGGATGGTGACCAGCTCTTCAAAAGTTGCACTGGGGAGGGAAAGGCGAGGAGCTGGGGGCCACTGTTGGACCTCCACATGGGGGCTGCAGAGAGATCTCTTCATGTGACCTGGCATGAGGCCCTCAGGGCAGCCCAGAACCTGCCCAGGCTTCCCCGATCCCTACCCATGGGGGATACTTTGGCCTCTAATACACGTTTCCCTGCATCTGAGCATCTGTGTCTGGTCCACTGTGGGGAGCTTTGCATCTCCGTCCCTGATGCTCAGGGGCCTGGAGGGAAGATGGACTGAGCACCTACCAGGTGCTGCATGCCGTTTCTTTCTTTTTCTTTCCCTTCCTTTTCTTTCTTCTTTCCTTTCTTTCTTTTTCTCCTCTCTCTCTGTCTCTCTCTCTCTCTTTCCTCCTTGATGGAGTCTCACTCTGTCACCCAGGCTGGAGTGCAGTGGCGCAATCAACCTCCGCCTCCTGGGTTCAGGTGAGTCTCCTGCCTCAGTCTCCCAAGTAGCTGGGATTACAGGTGCCCGCCACCACACACGGCTTTTTTTTGTTTTTTTTGTATTTTTACTAGAGATAGGGTTTCACCATGTTGGCCAGGCTGGTTTCAAACTCCTGACCTCAAGTGATCTGCCCGTCTCAGCCTCCCAAAGTGCCAGGATTGCAGGTGTGAGCCACTGTGCATGGCCTGATGCAGTTTCTGATTCTTTGAGTGTTTTGAGGGAGAAAAGGGATCAAGATTGACAGAAGACCATTTGGGATTAGAACCCCCCACCCAACTCTCCCACTCCCATATGTGAATTTTGGTGAAAGAAGAAGCAAAGGGGATCCTGGCTAGAATCTTCCAGGAGGTTCTGGAGTGGCTTCAGGGGGGTCTGGGGATCCTGCAGCTGTTATCCTTGGGATTCTGTCCTCCCTTGGTTTCGAAAACAGAACAGAGTACTTGTGGCAGTATGTCATTGACCTTCAGGTATTGAGGCACCTGGCATGAAGCTATATGGGGTATGAGGGGGTGGGCAGAGGCTGGAAGTGGGAAGCTGGGATACCCTCCAGGCAGTGGCAGGCCTGGCTTCAGGTCCCTGTAAACCTTGGACTCTCTCCTCTCTCTTTGGAGGGTCCTTGGCTTGAGGCACCTCCTGTTGGGCAGTGGCTGGAAATGGACTCTGCCCTGCTGAGCTCAGTTCATCATTGGCTTCAGGCGGGGAAGCCTTGGATGCTGTCATCGCTTCCTTCCCTTTCTACTGGCTCACTCTTCTTTCCTTCTGTTTGTTGAGTGTCTCTCATGCCCAAGTGCTGAGAAGGTTTTGATAATTTTCTTAAGAAAAAGTCACCTTGTCCTCCTCTCTTAATCTAGGCAGGGTCGCACTTTAGCCAATCTTGTCTGAATAACTTCCTCCTATTTTAGAAATTCCACAAGTGATTCCTTTGGATGAAACTTCATTCTACTTGCGATGGATTAAACCCCATTTCCTTCTGTCTCATGTCTTATCTATTTCCCCTTATCTATTTCCTCTGAGATGGAGTAGGGAAGCTATGGAGATGGAAGAAGGCCCCTGGAAGAGGAGGAAGGCCCCCTGTCAGACTTGGAACAGGACTCAGCAGTGCTGGGGCTTCCCTGGTGATTGTGGGCATGAACAAAGGCCCAGCCGGTTGGCGATGGGCTCACTTTAGTGTGGGGATCTCATTACCTCTCCTCCTACCTCCCTGACGCCCCCTCCAGCTTTTATCCAGAGCATGTGTGGTGGTTGGTGATCCCCCTTGCTGGAGGGCTTGTTAGGGGATGAGGGCCCCTAATGTCTCTCTTTCCCCCCTCTCCATCTACTCACCAGCAGGAACCTCTTCCTTCTCCCTCCCTGGGGTCCTGCTAGTCTCCCCCAAATGCTGGACCCCCCTGCCTTGTCTCGGGGTGGGGAGCTGCAATGGGGACGGGCAGGGCCTGAGGAGTCTGTCGTGGGGGGCAGGCGGAGGAGAGCTTGGGGGCAGGGGTGAGCTAGCTGAGAAACTTTCAGGTCTTCTGCTCACACAGTGGGAAAGGGACCCTGGCTGGTGCAGGAGAGGAAGGGGACAGGGAGGCAGCATCATCTGGAAAAATGGCCCTGAGATGGTGCTAGGGCAGCCCAGCCCCAGGGGGATGGGGGAGGGGTCTGGCTGGGCTCCAGTGGCTCTTGCTGCGGAAGAGGCCCCCTGGCAGCTCCTCCGCCCCATTCTCTCCGGGCTTGGCCGGCTGCCTGCCCTCCCACTTTCTCTGCAGTCACAGAACCCCGAGCAACGCTCATGGGTGCCCCTCCAGCTCTCTGCAGTCTGTCTGTGGGTCTCCGCCTGCCTCTCTCTGCCTTTGTCTCCCTGTCTCTGTGTCTCTCCTCATCTCTCTCCAGAGTCCAGGACCTCCGCCTCCCCTCTTTTTCCTTCCCTCTCCCTAGTTCTAGGGTCCTAATAGGATGACCTCACACAATATTCCCGAGAGGCCCCCATCCTCTGTTCAGCTGAGCACAGCAGAGGTAGCAGAGGGCAGGCAGAAGGGAGAAGATGGGAAATTGAGGCCCTGAACCCAGAGCAGGCAGGTGCAGCTCCAGTCCTAGAGTGCTGGTCCAGCTCTCCTCTCTCCCAGGCAGGGTCCCTTCCAACCTGTAGGGGCTCTTTGGATGTGCTGAACGTCTGAGCGCCCTCACACTGAGTTGGCTAGAGAGAGATTCTGGCTGAGGAGTCGGAGTGTGTGGCCAGGGTCAGAGGTTGGAGGTGGGACTGGACAGCTGGTCCAGACTGTGCACAGAGTCCCCACGTGCACGCCTGGCACAGGGATGTGTCTACTTGGGTCATGGAAGCCGCAGGCCTCCGTTTAAGTTAATTACATTATGCCCTGGGGAGCAATATGGGAATTGGAGTGGGCTCTGGAGGGAATCCACACTCACTCACACACGCAGGCTCACACCCTCACTGCAGCCAGGAGCACAATGCTGCCGCCGCCGCCTCGGCTCCCGCGGCTGCCGCTCCTTCCTCGCAGGTGGACGCCCGGCGCCGGGCGCCGCCTCTGCCGGGTCCCCTCTGGCCTCCCCCACGCGGCTCCCCCAACCTCAGAAGTTGCCGGGGTGCCGGCACCCTCCCCGCAGCGCGCCCGGGAAGCAGGAGGCGGAGGCTGTCACGCCGCCAGGGGAGGAGAAAGACGCGGAGGAAGAGTCTCAGAGGGTGCAAGCCCCCTGCCGCCCGCACCCCGTGGGGGTTCCCCGGAGATGGAGCCCAGTCCGGGCCGCGCCGCGGGCCTCCCGCCCCGCTTCTCCCGCTAGAGGGGGCAGGACACCGGCTGCTCCTCCGGGGCTGAGACTCCGGGAGACCGGGGACAGGGTAGGGCAGGGCGCCCGCCTTCCTAGCCCGCCCCAACCCCGGAACTCTGCGCCAGGAGCGGCGGGTCCACCTCTCCCGACCCTCGCGCACCAGGCGCCCACTCCAGGGGTCAGCATGACTCGGCTGAGTTGGTGCTTCTCCTGCGTGATCCGTTGGGGCAAGTACCTCTTCTCGTGCCTCTTGCCCCTGCGCTTCTGCCTCCGCAGCCAGGTAAAAGGTCTCGGCAACACCTGGCCCCTTCGGACCCCCGCCCCCTCCCTCCCAGCCGCTTCCCTCCCGCAGTTTCCTGGGCATTCGATCTGACTTACTACCCTCCACTCTCAGGGACCCTCCGTCTTGGCCGTCGTCAGCCTGGCTCTCAGCAGAGTTTGGGACTCCGGGGGAGTCGCCACCCAGACTGCTGGGATCCGGGAAGGAGAGTTGCTGCCCCTCCCCCAGCGCACACCCCTGAGTGTCTTGGGCTTGGATCAGAAGTCTGAAGGATAGCACCAGAGTCTGTGGGAGGGCGGCGGATTTGGGGATACAGAGTAAAGTTCCTGGGGTTTTAAGCATCCCTCTCAAATTTCCGTGGGAAGAGAAGGTGGGTTCCTGGAAATGCCACCTGCTCCCCAATCCCTAGAAGCCGCCGAGTTAAGGCAGCGAGGTAAGGAAGTCAAATGGACACGGGAATGGGGCGGCTGGGGAACAGCAGGAGGGATTTCCCACTTATCCAGGAGGATGGAGGGACCAGGGAACTGGACAGGGAGAGGATGGGGGCTGGGGCGCCAGGGAGGGAGCAGCAGCTGGGTTGGGGGCAGGAGCAGGGGTCTGGGGAACGTGCAGTGCTGTGGGTGGGCGTGTCCTGGTTGAATATCGGTCTCCCTGGGATTCTCAGAGAAGATGCTTGACGTTGCCTTCAGCAGGTGTGTAACGTGTGTATGTGTGTGGGTGGGGGGAGTATAGACCTGAGGGTGGAGGTGGAGGTGGGGGCATAGCTACAAAGTAGGGAGTTGGAAAAACTGTGCGTAACTTTAAAGTCTCCCTGGAGGACCAGGAGAACCCCAAGATCATAACCTAGAGCCCCCAGGACCCCAGGACCCTCTAATGAGGGGAAGGATTCCAGGGACTGGAAGTCCTGGCTTTCTGACCCACTCTCTTGGGACAGGGACGGTCCCCTGTCACAGGGGAGGGGAAAGTCCTCCATTCTGGTTAAGACTCCCAGCTATGGAGCCAGCCACCTGGGTTTGAATTCTGGCTTTACCAGCTGTAGACCTTGGGCTAGTTACAGGATCTGCCTGTATCTTGGTTTTCTCATCTGTGAAATGGGGATAATGAAAATATCTACATCGTTGGAGTGTTGTGAGGATTAAATAAGGTAATGCACTTAAAGTGTTTAACTGTGCCTACTCCATAACAGGTGTTTGATAAAAAACAGGGATATTATCATCGTTATTGTCTGCTTCCAGCAGAGATCTTGCAGACCATTAGGCAGGCCAGAGTATGTAGGGATGGAGAGATTTCTCCCAGTATCCATGCTTGCCATCCACAGGCTCCTTCTGCTTCATTAGGAGCTTGGACTTTTAACTCCTTCTCCCAGGTGTTACCTCTGAGCCTCAGTTTCCCTTTCTGCTGTTCCGCAGTGGGGAAAGGTGCCAGCAGGCTTCCGTTCCAGTTACCCAAGGTATGCTTTGAAATCTTCCAGCAAAATGCATTGTCCTCAGGGATTGGCTGAGAGGCAGGCCCTGCAGCTGCAGATCACAGGGCTGGAGCCCTGTCCACATTCCACTGGGTTCTGAGTTCAGATGCCATGAAGTCTGGATTTCTAGATTTGAGAAAAGGAGCCTGAAGTGGGAAATGGCGGGCCAGGATCAGGTCAGTTGGACCCCAGACTGCTTAGCAACACCCCCTCCCCATTTGCAGAGGTAGAGGATGATGGAACCACTTCACTCCGTTCTCCTTTTCCTTCTGGGCCAGGATTTGAGCTGGCGGCTGGGGGTGGGAGGGTGGATGAACAGCTGCAGCTGCCTCCCTCCAGCCTTTGAGAGGCCTGAGTCAGGCAGGAAATTAGAGCTGGGGAAGAGATCAAGATTGCGGAGTAGAGCTCTGGGAAGGATCTTATTAAGCACTGTTGGGATTGGGCCCAGACACGGTCCCCACCCAGTGTGATGGGGAAGGGGTGGTAGGGGAAGGGGTGTGAGTGAGGCTCCTTCTCGTGTCAGCTGGGGATACTGAGGCTCATACAGGGCCTGGTTGGAGCTCTGCCTTCTCTCTCAGAGAGCACCCACATTTCTGCAGTGCAAGAGAGTGACCTCAATCTGGTACTAGAGGAGTGCTGGATGTGGAGGCTGGGGGCAGGGCCTCCCCTGGCCCATGTGGTGCCTTGGTGGGCATTAGAATGTAGTGCCCCATGCTCTGGGCTGATGAATCTCATGCCAGGGTTTGGTGGGTGGGGCATGGATAGGACTTGAGCCCCCACTTACGAGCCCTCTGCTAGAGGTCGGGGCACCCAGGACTCAGAGGCTGAGGTGTATGGGTGAGGCAGCATGGCTTACCTAAGGGAGGCCCTAGGGGCCTCAAAGGACAGACCGTGCCTGCACCCAGATCTCTCCTTGTTGACTCTTCTGAAGCCACTAGGGAGCCAGTTGGTCTCATCTTGACCCACGTAGTAGCACTATCCTTGGCTCCCCACTCTTTCCTGCCAAGCAAGACCTGGCTGAACCCCTCCCTGGAGCCTCAGCATCAGCCCTTAGGTGAGTGGAGAGAACAGTCAATACGTCACCACAACATGGAAGCAGAGCCCCTAGTCCTGGGGTGACCATATAGCTGTAAGAAAATTCTCCATCCATGGGAGATGTGGAATCAGATGCCCTGAGCTCCATTTTCACACATCATACTAGCTGTGTGACTCTGAGCCAGTTGCTGAACCTCTATATGCCTCAGTTTCTGCATTTATAAAACGAGGGTTAGTAGGAGCCTTCAAGATGATGCAGCAAGCCAAGTGCCTAGTTAATTGGTATTAATCTTGCCTGGGGAAGGGGGAAGAGTATCAGATTCTGAGGGGGTGAGAGGGTGGAGGTCCAGGAGCTGAGTGCTTCGGTGCAGATTCCCGGGTCTCGTGCTGTTGGGATCTATACCTGGACACTGGTGGAGAACCCCATTGCCAGCTCTGCACCTACTTGTTGGACATGAGCCCCTCAGGACGGTCTGGGAGGAAGGCTGCAGTGTGAGTGGCCCCAGTGTGAGAGGCGGCAGGCTGCAGGGTTTAGAGACAAAATCTGGGGTCTGGGAGCCGAGAGACTGAATCTCTGCTTTTTATGGGCTCCGTGACCTCTGATGAGTCACACCACCTCTTTTGACGCAGTGTGACTGTCTGTTAAGCAAGGGGGCTGGATGAGGCTAGAGGTGCCCTGAGACTAACCTTCCTGGCAAACTCATTGGTTTGGGCCTTCAGAGTGGTTTTTTTTAAGCCAACACTTTCAAATTTGTATTTTTTCAATTTTGTAAAAATATTTTATATAAAATATGGAGATGGGGGTTCTATGGCAGATCAGAAGATGCGGAGATGTGGGTTTGTGTTGCTGCATGCTGTAGTGGGGAACCAAGGAATGGATGTCCCCCTCAGCAGGGGCCTGCCCTCAGCAGGTCCTTGTGACCCCTTGCCCGCTCCCCTAATTGAACTTCTAGGTGACCCCCAATGGCTGTTACTGTGACCCCTGGGCAGCTGAGCTTGAAGGCCTTTACAGCTCTAAAATGCTCTGTGACCTTCAGATGCTGTGACCAGCGGTGACAAAGGAAAGGCTTAATGCCCTGGTAGGAGAGGGGTGGACATAAGAATGTTTTGATGGACAAGAGTCAAAGGAAAGGAAGACTGAATTGGATAGGGATGGGGCCTTGGCCTGGGAAACTTGTGGCATCACAGAAGGAGGAGCTGGAAGGGAACTTGGAGGCCATCAGCCTGGTTATTCTGCAGGTAAAGGAAACTGAGGCCCAGGGAGGGGCCTGCCAGACTCAGGCTCTAAGACCATTAGCACATTCCTGCCCACACTCACCCTTCCTTCTGCCTTGGCTCCACCCTCCTCCGGGCCCAGGGCCAGCACCAGAGCCCACAGACCTGACTCTGTTTCTTCAGCTGGCTGCTGAGCAGGGGGCTGGAGGGAGGAGCGGAGGGAGGTCTCTGCATGCAGCAGGAAGGCAGGAATGGTGGGGATGACACAGGGTTGGGGCTGGGTTCAGAGGCTTCTGGATGCCAGTGTAGAGCCCCGGCCAGTCCTCCAGTGTGTACTCCATGTCTGCTGTGTGAGACAGGGGTCTGGGCACAGGGTGGGGATCCCAAGATGAATGAAACCATCCGGGCCTGTGGAGAGTCTGCAACTGGCTAGAGCTTGGCAGCGGGGCACTGGCAGCAGGCAGAGGTGGCTGCAGATAGGGTGGCACTGAAAGTGTGGGTGAAGGTGTACAGGCAGGGCTGCCTGAGGCCCTTTTGAGGGGAAGAGAAGGAAGGTTTGGGAAGGAAGCAGTGAATACTTACAGGAGGAAAATATGTGAGGACCCACTGACTAATTGATTGGGTGATTGAGTCATTCTTCAACCATGTCTGGTGCCTACTGTATGCCAGGCTCTGGGGATACAAAACATAGGACATGTCCTTGCCCATGTGTGGGTGGGGGTGTAGACACCAGGCTGTGAAGGAGGAACAAAGGCTGACAAGCCTGGAACAGGGTCATTACACACAGTTGGAGACACCTCAGTTGGCAGAGTCAACATTCAACAGGGAGAATGGTGGTTAATTAGCAGGAAGGACTTCCTGATGATGAGTGATTAATATACAGGAGAGACCCCATAGGCTTGGAGAATGGGGATGGGGGTATTCTGGAGGGAGGGTTTCTCCAAGGGAACCCCCAGCACTAGGGTCCCCCACTTCCATTCTCGGTCCTAGCTGAGGAGCCTAGGGAGGCAGCAGGGCCTCCTTGGGCTGCGTGGGAGGCCAGACAAGTTGGTGTCGCTGTGACTTGGTCTTTGGTCTGGTTTTCCAGCATTTCTGGGAAGCTCCAAGGTGATTTCTCAGAACTCCAGAGAAAGCTGCCTGTAGGCGTCTTCAGTGACGCCAGCAGTGAAGGGCCTCCCGAGGATCACTCCCCTTTGCTTGCCTGGTGCTCTAGCCAGGGGAGATGGGAGGGTTTGCGGAGGTTTTTCTATGGACATCCCCAGCCGTGACTGCAGGCCCAACCCACTGTGGAACAGTGGTTCATTTCAGTGTTGGTTCATTTCAGTGACATAAAATGTCAGTGAAGCCCCAGTAGGCTTGGGGTAGGGAGTCCAGAGGAGCACTGTGATCCTGGCAGGGAAAAGATGCTAGAGGCAGGATCTTTCCCAGCCCTAGAGCTCTGAAGGACTTGGAGAAGTATGCAGAGGGGACCCTGACTCCTTTAACAGAACAAAGACTCTTCACTCAGGTACTGGCTTTAGGAAGGATGGGAAATTGGCACTTCACTTCAGTGTCCTCCCCTGACTTCTCAGAACCACCAAACAATAGATAGTTAGTTCCTGGTGCCGTGGACAACCTGTGTATCTGAATACAGCAGTCTTTTTTCAGATGAAGAGTCAGTGTTTCCCCTTCATTCTGGGGTTTCCCAGGTAGATGTCTTGGGTGGTCCCGGGGCTGGGAGTCTGCACAAGTGGCTGGGCAGGTCCCGTGAAGGAGGAGGCCGGTAGTTGCATGGTATGTGGTGCTGACGGAGAGCGGCATGGCATGGCCTTGGGTGAGTGGGGGAGGGAGGCAGGGGGATCTGTAACCCTTTGTGCATGTGGCCCCGGTGCATGTATAGCACAGTGTGCATAGGAGGCCAGGCAAGAGGACTTTTCTTGCTAAGTGACTCAGTCTAGGAACGAGGTCTCCTAGTGCCTACCCTGGGCGGGCTCTTGTGTGTTGACGTGAGTTGGACTACGTCCTTGTGTGTGTGTGTGTCCACAGGAGGGTGTGGGACTGAGCCCTCCCTCCTTCTCCTGGACAGCTCCAAAGAGCAGAACGGGTGATTCATTGGCCCCCACCCACCCACAGTTGGTCCAGCCAAGGCCAGAGCTCAAAGACAAGGGTGTTTTTGGAGGGGAACGTGGTGGTTCCAGACAATGAGGGCCTGGGGCAGACTTCGCTGGATTCCCCCTTAGTGCTCCCTGGGAATACTTTTGGGTTCTGACCCAGCCCCTTTCCACCCTCTAGACCCCAACAATTGTCCCTGGGCAGAGGTGGGGGCGAGGGGAGGGGAGGGCTGGTGGGCAGGGGACGCTGTGGGGAAGAAGGAGGCCTGTGGAATGGTGGGAGGGGAGAACTGGGCCCAAGGAGGGGGAGAGGGGAGGAGGGGAAGGAAGTGGGGAAATGCAAACCAAATGTTGGCCCTGGGTACAGTCAAGAAAAACATACTCTCGCGGGAGCCTGGAGCAGGGTTCCCTTTCAGAAAGGCAGGAAGGGCTGGGACAGATGTTTGGAGGAAAGAAAGAAAGAAGGGGGAAAAAAAAAGAAATGGGAAAAAAATTGGAATGAAACTCACAGCCTGGGGCCAGGGCCATTCTTCCCCAGTCTCGGGCCTGATTTCTTCTGTGTTAAGGCCTGTCCTGGGCTCTGAGCTTGGCGCGTGGGCACCAGAGTCTGTCCCAGTCTGTGTGTGTAAATGCATGTGTGTTCCGAGGAGGCCAGGAAGGCAGGCACGGGTACTTGGAGAGGGGGAGGGGCCAAGGCACCCTGAATGTGCCGGCTGTGCGGGCCTGGAGCTGCCTGTTCATCCATCAGTGGTCCGGAGGGTTCCAGGAGTGAAGGCCCCCAGGCTGGTTTGCCGGGGGTGGGGGTCTGCAGTGAGGAGGGAGGACTCTAGGCCCACCAGCACCAGATCAGAAGACGGAGGAGCCTTAGTGGCACACAGGGGTTTTGTGTCCCGGGGTGGGGGCGCGGCTTAGGGGGGCCCTGCCTCTGGTAGCTGTCTCTTTTCCCTGTCCCCTTTACGCCCCTGCAAAGCAGGGCTCCTGACCCTCAAGGCCACCGGTGGAGCCTGGGAGGAGGGAGGAGAGAGGAGGCTGGGACGAGGGGGTGGAGTGGGGGAGAGGAGGAGGAGGAGGAGGGAGGGTGAGCTGGAGGCAGCAGGGCGAGAGGCCCAGCAGATGCTGGCGGAGCTGGAGCAGCAGCGGACTCAGAGAGCCCTTCTACCAGCGCCGCGGGGACTCTAGCTTCAGGGGCTCTTCGCAGGCCCTGGGCGTGCCCCAGGGACGGGACCCGGCAAAGATGACGTGGATCTGTCTGTCCTGCATGCTCTGGGTAGGTCTGGCTGCTTTAGCTACGACATTACTCTTCCTTAAGCCTCCCGTCCCCCAGCGGCCCCTGCCACCTTATCCTTTCGCTGAGAGCCTGGGGTGGGGGGTGTCAGTCTTGAAGGAGGGGCCTTTCTGTCTCTGACCTACAGAAGGACAGACTGACTTGAGCAACCCTCAGCTGGAAGACTTTCCCCACCAACAGGGCCCAGGCCCAGGGACCCGGGTCAGTACATCCCCTGTCCCACCTCCCCGCCCCCCAGTGGAGTCCCAGAGCTGTAAGTGGAGGGAAGCCATGGAGAAGTTTGCTTCTCTTTAGAGCCTTTCCCCCAACTCACATCCCATAATGGGGCGAAAATTCTTCACCGCCCCCCACTCACTTGCTGAGCCCAAGAGCTTGAGGAGGAGGCAGTGGTGGGGCTGGGGAGCAGAGAATAGTAGCCCTGAATATTAAGTCTAGAAGAGCTGGACTGGGGGAGAATTCTCAGATTCCATCCCCTTTATTCCTTCTACACCCAGTTTCAGCTTCCACCCACTGCCATCCCTTCCTCCATAGCTCTCCCCTGCTACCAAGACTTCCCCATCCCGGAGAAGGGAGCCATGGCCTGCTCTTCCCCCTTTCTTTCTTGGCCCCAGGTTCAAGAAGGTGGGTCCCAGGATGGGGATGTCTGAGGGGCCAGCAGAGAGGCCTGGGGCCATGTGGTAAAGGTTAAAAGTCTTAAGGCCAGACCTAGGCTGAGGCTTCTGGGAAAAGGGGGATGGGAGAGGGCTGCCTGCTGCAGAAGGGCTGGGGGTCAGAGGAGGAGAGGACCCCTTCCTCAGAGGGGCTCCTGTGGGACTGTCTTGGCTAGGCAAAGGCATGCATGGGGTCAGGAGGGCGAGGAAGTCGTCCCTGGCTGAGGTTACTGTGGGCTCTGAGAGAGTGATGACTGGTTTGGGGGAGGGGGCTTCAGGACTGTGATCCAGATGTGGCCTTTCCTGTTCCTTTCCTTGTTCTGGCCACTCCTTGGGAGGGCCCTCTTGGCCCAGGCAAGCCCATGCTGGGGTCAGTTGTGGGAACACAAACTTGGGCAGCCAGGTATCCTCTGGGCAAAGAAAGAAAGGGTTGTGGAGGGGGCCTGGAATGAGGAGGTTTGGGTGGCATGTTGGGCCAGGGTGCTGGGATGGGTTGGATTAATAGATTGAGAGTGACTGCGGAGGCCTGCACACAGGATGCATTTGTGGTTTACTGGGCTGGTGTTGACATCTGGAAAATGGGAGCCTTGGCCAGGTTCGTCTCTGTGCTGAGGACAGAGGTAGGCAGGAGGGAGATCTGCAGCAAGAAGGATGGCAGGTAGACATCCAGGGGTGACACAAGAAGGACGACAGGTAGACGTCCAGGGGTGACACAAGAAGGACGACAGGTAGACGTCCAGGGGTGACACAAGAAGGACGGCAGGTAGACGTCCAGGGGTAACACAAGAAGGAGAGCAGGTAGACGTCCAGGGGTGACACAAGAAGGACGGCAGGTAGACGTCCAGGGGTGACACAAGAAGGACGGCAGGTAGACGTCCAGGGGTGACACAAGAAGGATGGCAGGTAGACGTCCAGGGGTGATGAGCTGCTATGAATGGAGAGAGGGCTCTATAGCCCCCTTCAGCTGACTGATATTGGGAAAAGTGCCTCATCCCAGTGAGCCTCTGCTTCCCCATGGGTGAAATGAGGATTTTAGACAAACGGGGTGCAGAGAGGTAGGGATGAGATTTTGTATCCTATTCCCCAGGGCAGTGCCTGGCAGGTAGAGTGCTCTATGGGTGTTATACCCTCCCTGAGAGTAGGGGGCAGTCTGGGGACCAAGGCAGCTGTAGGTCTCCTTGAGTGTCTTTATTGTTATTTATTCATTTTTTAAAATTGAGATGGAGTCTTGCTCTGTCGCTCAGGCTGGAGTGCAGTGGCATGATCTTGGCTCACTATAACCTCCACCTCCTGGATTCAAGCAATTCTTTTGCCTCAGCCTCCCGAGTACCTGGGACTACAGGTGTGCGCCACTATGCCCAGTTAATTTTTATATTTTTAGTAGAGATGAGGTTTCATCGTGTTGGCCAGGCTGGTCTCGAACTCCCGACCTCAAGTGATCCACCCGTCTCAGCCTCCCAAAGTGCTGGGATTATAGGCATGAGCCACCACGCCCAGCCTTGAGTGTCTTTGACTAGAAAAGCTTGTGTCCCTCCCCTGCCTCCTTTTCCTCTCCTCTCCTGGTCCCCATTCTTTCTTGGCTGGCTGTGATGCCCATGGCCAGGGTGGGCCAGAGACTGGGGCAGTAGGAACTGGACAGAGGAACCAGTCCTGGCACGAGACAGGACTAGGCTCAAACCCTATTTCCATCATTTGGTGTGGGCAGGCTTGGTAAAACAGTTCCCTTCATGAGCCTCAGTTTTCTGATCCGTAAAGTGGGGAGAATAATGTACTCCTTGTATGACTAGGGTGGGGAAAGAGACAATAGATGTCAAAAGATCAGGTATGTAGGCATACAGTAGGTGCATACAGCAAATGCTGGCCCCTTTCCCACTCCACAGTCTCCTGCCTGATTCTTGGGATCCTCTATATCCCAGACCTGATGCTGGGGGAGGATCTCCCTGGGAAGGGTGTCATGGGACAGGGCTCTACTCCTTGGGCTGTGTCTCCTGACTGCCCAGGAACTCTGACCAGCTACTCTGAGGCCAGGAACTGGCTGGGTCGGTGGCCTCAGGGAGGATCTGTCAGAGATAGGTCTTGTGCCCTAGACTGAGTGCTTGCATCTATTGGTTCACTTGTTCCTGTACAGGGAAAGCTGCAACTGTGTCATCTAAGAAGTAATATATCTGGAGTGCGTAGTTTTAACAAGCCCTAGGAATAAAAATCACTTTATTAGCTGAGGAGCAGAGCTATTTATTATGCATAACTTGATTTTCTCATCAAGTGTGCCCATTTGCTATTACATATTCAAGTACGGTTTATTCAAGAAAATAATTGCATGGCTAGCAATTGAGGCTTTTTGATGTTGTGCGGTGGAGTTAGAGGTGCAGGCCCTTCCTTCCGGAGGGGCTCGCTCTGTGCTCAGGAACAGGGAAGGGGCTTAGGGTGAGGCTGAAAGAGCCACCAGGCAGGGCCTGGGAGTCAAGTGCAGCTTTGGCCCTGCCCTGAGCAAGCTGAGTGGTCTCAAGCTGGTTACTCGACTTTTCTGGACCTCGCTGAAACTTGGACACTATTCTCTAAGGCCACATCCAGCTGCAGATGATAATGTATTCTGTTTCCTGGAGTTGGTGTCCTGCCCAGTGCTAAGCACACATTTTCGACAGAAGGGTTCTCATGAGCTCTGGATTCCTTGTGCACAATTCCAGCCATGCAGACCCCAATCTGTCGCTTTGGTCCTGAATTCGTTCTCTGTTCTCTCTAGTTTGGTTGACCTGTAAGGGCCTCCTGACTGTGGGTTTGGGAGGTAGGCTGGGCTGCATGAGAATCGCCAGGATCTGAAATAAGACTCTCCTTTTGTAAAGTTTTGCAAAGTGATGTGTGAGGCACAAAATTGGGGAGCAGCACGGCCCTTTTTTTCCTGCACTGTTGAAAGGAAGTGTAGCATGCTGGCTGAGAGTGCAATGCCTGGGCTGGATCCTGGGTGGGCCTGTCACTTGACAGCTGTGTGACCATAGGCAAGTAGTTTCACATCTCTGTGCTTTAGTTTCCCCACCTACCTAGAAGGTTGTTCGGTTTTGAATGAGCTAATCCACACATGCATTTAGAAAAGTGTCTCTCACATATAAGAGCTCAATAAATGTTAGTGCTTCTTGTAGGATGGCACATTTTCAAGGCTACCCGGCAAGTCAGAGTTGAGACTCCAACCCCATCTGCTGCATCCTCTGCCAGGGTTCTCCATTCTGGGAATGCTTTGGGGCAGGGCATGTGGGGTCTGTGAGAATCAAGCCCTAAGAATGACGCATGAGCCCTAATCAGCGAAGAGGACTGTGGTGGGCAGCCCAGGGTCAGGGCATGGTGTTGGGGAGGTCGTGTGATGGAGGAAGCATCCCGTCATTTGGCTTTCTAACTACACTCCCCATGCACCTTTCCATCCTTTTCACGGATTATTATGGAGGGCCTGCTCTCTTCAAGCTGCTTGCACATATTGGGCACATGATTGCAAGCAGGATGGGTGTTACCAAGAGGGAACCTCTGGGGGATGTAAATGGGACCTAACCTGGACTGGGGGAGGAGGTCTCAGGGAAGACTCCTTGGGAGGTGAATTTTAAACTAGATCTACAGGTGAGTCTGGCCAGGCACAGTGGTCATACCTGTGATCCCAGCACTTTGGGAGGCCAAGGAGGGAGGATTGCCTGAGCCTAGAAGTTCAAGATCAGCCCGAGCAACGCAGTAAGACCATGTCTGTATGAAAAACAAATAAGCTAGCTAGGCATGGTGGTGTGCGCTGGTAGTCCCAGCTACTGGGAGGCTGATGTGGAAGGATCACTCGAGCCCGGGAGGTCAAGGCTACAGTGAACTATGATTACACCACTGCAGCCCTGGCAACAGAGCAAGTCCCAGGGCCATGCAGGAAGGGCCCTGGGCAGGTTCCTCACTCCAGCGCAGGGCATCATTGTGAGGATTAAACGAGGAAGTCCAGGAGCATCTCCTCAGCCAGAAGATGACAGCACCTGGTCACCTGGTGTCTTGGCTTGTGACGAGGGTGGCCCCACGTTCTCTCTCTTCTGAGGGCAGGTCCATGGGAATGGGGTGTGATTTCACTACAGAAAACAGAGGCCAGGCAGTAGCTTTACCCATGTGATTCTTCAGACTTGTGCTGGATGCGGAGGACACGGAGCAGATGTGTGTCTGACACGTCTACCTGGTGGGTAGTCTGACGCACACAGAAAAGACAACACGAATCGCTCACTGCTGCTGAGCGCTCACCATGCGCTAGGCCCCATTCCACCGACTTTACAGCACAATCTCATTTCATCCTCACAACAGCCTATGGGAGGTGACTGTCATTGGTCCATTGAACAGATTAGTAGAGTGAGGTAGAGCAAGTTAAGCTACTTGCCCAGGTAACAAGTGCAGGGGCCATTAGACTGAAGCAAGTACTGTGGTGAGGCTCAAAGAAAGAGCGACTGGGAAAAGCAGGGGACACCGAGGTAATCATATTCCTCCCCAGAATCTTAGTCTGCACTGATGCGTGAGGAAATGACCAAAATCCAAATCGAGGGGCATTCTGCAAAACATCTGCCCTGAAACCTTTAAAAACATCAGTGTCAGAAAGAAAAATGAGAGGTGGATAACGTGCCTAGGTTAAAGGATGAGAGACTCAGCCACTAAAGGCAGTTCAGGATCCTGATTGCGTCCTGAATCCAAAATGAAAACGAAAACAACGCCCCGGCTCTCATGGACATTCTTGGGGCAGTAGAATGACTGTATTAGACAATGGGATTGTACTGATGCTGAATTTCTGAGTATGATCATAGGGAAAGGGAACATGCGTGTTCATCTTTTCCGAAGCTTTTGCACTTTTCAAACTAAAATGAGGAGACAGCGGGTGGGGAAATGGATTCTGATGGGGATCCAGGGGTATTTGGGAAGACCCCTGATGAGGGGATGAAGTTTGAATCAGGCCCTTGAAGGTGTCTAGAAGCTAGACAAGCAAAGAGGGGAGGAAGGGCATTCTGGGCAGAGGCTCAGAGGTGCAGAGGGGTGGCGGGTGGCTGGGGAGTGTGGAGCAGCCTGGGTGGACACAGGGCAGGGAGTCAGGAAGTGGATCTTGGGGATTGGGACTGGCAGGGTGGGCTGGGTAGGGACCAATACTTCTTCCCCTGCTGGCTCCAGGGAGGGCAGGGTTTATTCCGGACACCTGGGAAGACATGGCAGCATTTGGGGTGAGTGGAGGTGCCAGACCCTACAGAGCTGTAGTTGTGATCCTAAGAGGCTGTGTAGTGTAGGGGCTATGGGTGGGAGCGGCCTGGTGTCGGGGCCCAGGAGGCTGCTGCAACAGCCCTGGGGAGAAGTGCCAAGGCATCATATAGGGCAGAGGCAGTAGGATTAGAAAGCACAGGATGATGAGTGTTTAGGAGGCAAAATTCACAGGATTTGGCAACTGGTTAGTTGGGGGTGGGGGAGGTGCAGGGAGGAGTTGAGAGTGACTCAGAGCTTTCCACTTGGGGCGACCAATAACATGGTCAGGCCAAGAACATGGCTAGGCATGGGGGTGGGGGACTTGTGTGTGTGTAAAGGTGAAGTGGGGTTGGAGGAAGCTGGAATTTGAGGTGCCCATGGGACTCCCAGAAGCCAGCCTGAAGCCTCACTGGGGATCTGAGCCTTTCTCACATAAACGATGCTGGATGCCCACCAGGCCTCCCAGCCTAAGGGTGAGGGGGGATGGGGCAGTGGATGGCTAGTGGGCTGAGCGAATGTGAGAGGAGTTGACCTCCCAGGTCTGCCCTAGGCCTGTGTGTGGTGATCCCCTTCCCTGGCTTGCAGACTCCAGCCCTCTCCCCACATCATCCAGGGCTTTTTGGCCACAGGAAGACTTGTGGAAGGTAGCGCTGAGGCAGTTTTGTAGGAGGAGCTCAGGAGCTGGGAACTCCGGGGTCTATCACCCCCTTTCATCACCACCCAACCCTCACTGCTGCTCTGCCCCCACGGGGCAGGGAGGAACCAACAAACAGACTTTCCCACCCCAGGGCCAAGGACTCTCGCCAAGGCTGTCCAAGCCAGATGTGCCACACCCCTCTGGCTGGGCCGCCCGGGCAGGAAGGCTGGGCTGCATGGAGGGAGGGAAGGGAGAGGAAGCCCTGAGGGCCACGAAAGCCCTCTGATGCTGGGTGGGCTGGTCGCAGGGTGGGGGCTAGAGCTCTGGGCTTGGAGGGAGGAGAAGAAGGACTTATAGGCTGGAGCCTTCCCCTTTTCTGGGCCCTGGCTCTTGAGAGAGGTGGGGGTTGGGGGGTGGGGGTGTGGAGGGACCAGGCGGCTCCAAGCTGTGGCTGTGTCTCCTTCTGCCCCTGAGTTTTCCCCAGGTAGGTTCCTTTGGAACCAGCAAAGGAAGGGCCCCGGGGTGTGCTCCGTGAGGCTGTCTGCCACTTGTCAGGAAAAATGACGATCATTGTCATAACAAGCCATTACCCTTGAACAGCACTTTGCACTTTATGGGGCTTGTTTACATCCTCTGCCTGTACCTGCAGAACAACCCGGGGGGAGGGCTGGATAGGTACCAGGCACCCCGCTTTTCTTCTTAGCCCATATTTTAGCGTCTGATTGTTAAGTTCTTTTTTCCCACTGAGTCTCATTATGCCTTCTTGCAGTGCCTGCCCACTGGTTTTGGTTTTGCCTTCTGAACTTCACAGATGACGTCTGGTGCCTACTTACAATGACTCTTCCTTCATATATTTGAGGATAGGAAGCTAACCGACCCTAGACTTTCTCCTCGAGCATCCTGGGAACATCAAACCTATGGGATGACTGTTTTAACAAGATCACCTCAGTGACCCTGTTTTACAGTGGAACTAAGTGGATGCCAGCAGAGCCTGGGGCCCCTTGCCTGGAGGTGGCAGAGCTAGTCCCTCGCTCCCACCAGAGCAAGGGACTTCACAGCTTCCACCCTTCACAGCCTTCTCCTTGGAGGATTGATGTCTCCTCATTCATTCCACTCTCTGAATCATCCGCAAGTCCCGCCCTCATCACTTTCAGTCGCTTCATTCCAAAGGGGCTGTTGTGTCATTTCCCCTCTCTTTACACTCAGACTGTCTGGTCCAAACTCCTCATTTTTCATCTGGGGACTGTGAGGCTCAGGAAAGGTCACTGATATTCTCAATGTCACATAGCCTAGAAGGCAGGTCTCCAGACTCCTCCCCCAGTGCTCGCTCAGCCACAGCCAGGACCCAGTAGGGCTGAGGGGCAGGAGTGTCCCGGGGCATCCCCTGTGGCTGCTTAGAGAGGCCTGAGCGAGGGCAGAGATGGACCTGAAGCCCTGTCCCTGCCCTCCAGGCCCCAGGAGCGAAAGATTTTGTAAACTCAGATTTCTTGGGGCTGCGCTGGCAGAGCAGGCAAACTGGGGCCCCTGGGAGAAGCTGGTTTGGAAGGCTGCACATGCCACTCATGGGGTCATTGGGCTGCCAGGGCTGTCTTCTGGGAGACTCTGCTGCCCTAACTGTGCTTTGGGAAGAAGGCCTATATCCCTAGGCTTTGGGAAAAGGGCTGGATATGGGGCATGGGGAGGGAAGTTTGCCGGGTAAGTGGCAATGGGCTTTGCCTGACTTAGTGGGGTGGGAGAGACAGGCTTGGGGATTGCCAGAGTCGGACCAGGAGAGCTGGCTTTAGGGTTTCCTTTCTGCCTCCCCCAGACAGCACTTAAACTGAATCCCAGGTCCGTCCTCTGCACCTCCCCCCACCCCAGGCCTGGACTGCTGCAGTTGACACTGACCAGGGCCCCCTCCCTGGCACGTTTGTGGCAGAAATCTAAGGGAAGTCCCTCAAGTCCAGGCCTGAGACAGAAACCAGGGGAGGTGAGACAGGTGAATAGAAGGGACCTACCTGCCCCTTCTCGTGGGATGGGGGTGACAGAGTGAGGCCCAGAGCTGGGCAGTACCCTGCCCGACCCTCACCCCAGCCCCAGCCGAAGCTCGTGGAACCCAGCTCTCTTGAATATCAGAACCCAGGAGGTGGCTGGCTGGATCTACCCTGCAGAGGCCTCCCTGACCACCAGGGGGCACTGCTGGGCTCCAGCTCCCCACCCTCAGCAGTCCCCACCTCTAGCCTGGGCTTTTGTCTCTGCTCCCCCACCCCTGCTGTCTCTGCTTGTCTCTCTGAATTTCTAACCAACTTCAGAAAGGTTGAAAATACAGTGCAAAGAACATTTCTCCCCTCCAGAACTCAGAGAGTAAGTTGCTGACATGATGCCCCACCACCCTTAAATACTTTTCTGATTTTTCTACAAGGACTCTCTTACCTGACCAGCCCCGCTATCAAAATCAGGAAACTGACATGGATACCTTACTACCATTCAATCTAGACCCAGGGAAGTCCCGCCAGTGGTCCCAGTGATGTCCTGTGGGCATCAACAGAACCTGGTTCAGAAGCTGCCGTTACTTTTGGTTGCCAAGTCTTTTTGCTGCCTTCAGTCTGGAAAGCTCCTCAGCCTTTCCTTGATTTCCATGACCTTGTCACTTTTGGAGATTCCAGGACGTTTAATGTGTAGGCTGTCCCTTAGTTTGGGTTGGCCTGATGTTTCCTCGTGATTAGATTCAGGTTGAGGCTTTCTGGCAGGGATACCGCAGAAGCGGCGTCTGTTCTCAGTGCAGCCCTGCTCCGAGCTTGGCTCCATCATCCCATTACCATTGGAGTGATGCTGACTTTGATCACTTGATTAAAGTGGAGGAAGCCAGGAAAAGTTACTTTCTTCCTCTTTGTAATTTCTAAGTATGATGTGGGGAGGTGCTTGGAGATGATGTAAATATCTTGTGCCTTATCAAACTTTGTTTATTCAGTTACAGTCATGAGTCACTTAACAATGGGGATACATTCTGAGAAATGTGTTGTTGGGGGATTTTGTCATTGTGCAAACATCATAGAGAGTACTTTTATATATCCAGATGGTACAGCCTACTGCACACCTATGCTACTGTATGGTATAACCTGTAGCTCCTGGGCTAAAACCCTGCACAGCATGTCACTGTACTGAACCCTGTAGGCTGGGAACTGTATATCTAAAATATCTAAATGTAGAAAAGGGACAGTAAAAATACAGTATTATAAGTTTATGGGACCACTGTCGTTATGTGGCGATGACTGCATTTCTGATTGTCAGCATACACACATTTAAGCCATTCCTATCATCATGTATTTTGATGCTCTGATCTTCCTGGATTTGGCCTTTGGGAGCTCCCATGTCCTTCTGTCTCTCTTTGAGCCTCTGACCCCCTTGTTAGTTTCTGCGTGTCTCTGTCTCATCTCTCTCATTCTCTCTGTCTACCTTTATCTTGGTCTTTCTTTCTTCTCTGTCTCTCTGTTGCTCCTCTCTCTCTGTCCTGTCTGCTTCCCGCACCCCTCTCTCTCCCTTGTCCTTTTCTCTTTCCCTCTGCCCCTCTATGCCTTTGCCTCTTTGCCTCTCTGCCTTTCTGCCTCTGACTCAGTCTCATTTTGTCTGTTTTTCTCTCTGTGTTTCTACGACTTAGTCTCTGTCACCCAGGACTCACCGCTGCAGTGTCTTCAGATAGGAGTCCTAGACACGCGGGCTTGTGTGTGGGACACCGTCATTCTACCTGCTCTGGACTCACAGTCCTCCTCCCCAGCCTCTATTTCAGACCCAGGGGG
The DNA here is from genome assembly GCF_008728515.1 of Papio anubis. Lineage (NCBI taxonomy): Eukaryota > Metazoa > Chordata > Mammalia > Primates > Cercopithecidae > Papio > Papio anubis. The sequence goes on along the minus strand of NC_044985.1, from coordinate 101,786,163 downwards.
CTCTGGGGCAGGTGCAAGGAGGGGAACAGGAACAAGTGGACTTTCCTTCCGCATGCTCCGCACACCGCAGGGCTGGGATCGTGTCTCTGTGTGTGCGCACATGTGTGTGGAGGGGTGTCAGAGAGGTCTGTGCCTGGTGGAGGGGAGTCAGAGGGAGCTGCTGGTGTCTGTGTCTTGCTCCCTTCTGCTACAGCGGGGAAGGGAATCAGGTTAGACCCCAGGGTGAGTGCCTGGAGCAGGGGATGCTTTCCCTGAGGAGTCCTCCAAATAGGGGCACCCATCCCCCACCGTGGGGCCTGCAAGCTGGGCAGTGTCTGTGCAGGGCTCTGCATCTTAGAGCATGTTCCCATATGTGATTTCAAAGGACAGACTGTCAGAGCTCCAGGGGTGTGGTGCCATCCAGAGAGAGAAACTGTGGTAGTGGTGGAGTGGCGACTGACCCAGGGCTTTATGGTAAGTCAGGCTGAGAGGAAGGCTTGGGCCACCAGCCTGCCTCTCATGCATGAGGTGGTGTCATTTAAAAAGGATAGCCACATCTCTGTGTTTTCATAATGCAAAGAATTGAAAATAAAAATAAAGATGGAAGAAGCCTTCTGGGCTGGGGCAGGGGATGGTGGAGAGGGTGGAATGGGGAGAGAATGAGGGGAAATGGCATTGTGGGGTCATGGGTTAGAGAAGCGAAGGCCTATCAGCAGTAGAGCAAACAAGTAAACCTGCTGCATCTACACAATGGGACGGTGCACAGCAGGGACAAAGGAGGAGCTGCGCTGGATGCAGCCACCTAAAGGGACCTCAGACTCATGGTGTGTGAAGGAAGCCAAACGCAAGACTATGCACTGGATAATTTCATCTTGAGGAAGTTTAAAAATCTGGCACCGTGACTCTTTGGTGATGGAAGCCACAATAGTATTAACCTTGGGGAGAGGAATGGGCAAGGCCATGAGGGAGTCTTCAGGGAGGTGGCTCTGTGGGGTGTATGTGTGGAACGTATCGAGCAATACATTTAAAATGAGCGCAGTCTGCTGTGTGTGAGCCATGCCTTCGTAATAAATGAAAAAAAGCCAAGGTAGGAAGCCATGTGGGGGCTGCACGTCCCGGAAGCTGAGCTCTCCAGCTGCTGTCTGGACTCAGGCCACGGGCCCCACCTGAGTCTGGGATGAATGTCCTGCCACCCCACACCTTTCTCTGTCCCTGGGACCTCCTCCCTCCTCTGGACCCTGAGGGTCTCTTGCCATCCTTTTCCCAGTCTCTGCCTACCTCTCCCCCAGGTTCCTCTACTCCTTCCCCAGGACCCCAGCCTTCTACCCAGGGCTGACTCTGTGCCTCTCCTCCCACAGCCAGAGGATCTGGAGGCCCCCAAGACACACCACTTCAAGGTGAAGACCTTCAAGAAGGTGAAGCCCTGTGGGATCTGCCGCCAGGTCATCACCCAGGAAGGCTGCACCTGCAAAGGTGAGCAGCTGTCTGGGCTGTGGGGGATGGGAGCACCCATCAGGGGAATGAGATGGCTGGGCCTGGGCCAGGCTGGGACTCTGCTGTGCACACATCCTTGGGGTCCCAACCTGATGCCTTGTTCTCGTCTGGTGGAGGATGCTGAGCTCACTGGATGACAAGCATGTGGGTGGGTGTGGTGGGCATGGCAGGTGGAGGGTGGCGTGGAAATGGAATGCTTGTATGAGGATGAATGGCATGAAGAAACTATATGGGTGTCATGTGAGTGGCATGAAGAAGGTATATGAGTGGCATGTGAGTGGCATGTGGAAGATGCATGATTAGTATGTGGTGGCATGGGGAGGTTGTGTTGAGGCTGTGTGGATGGCGTGTGGAAGGTGTGTGGATGATGTATGCTGAGGGTGTGTGGCTGGTGTGTGGATGGTGTCTGGATGGCATGTGGATGATGTGTTTTAAGGGTGTGAGGCTGATGTGTGGTGGCATGTGGAGGTTGTGGTCAGTGTGTGTGACTGGTGTGTGGATGGTGTGTGGCTGGTGTGTGGATGATGTGTGCTGAGGGTGTGTGGCTGGTATGTGGATGGCATGTGGATGATGTGTGCTGAGGGTGTGTGACTAGTGTGTGGATGGTGTGTGGCTGGTGTGTGGATGATGTGTGCTGAGGGTGTGTGGCTGGTATGTGGATGGCGTGTGGATGGTGTATGTTGAGGGTGTGTGGCTGGTGTGTGGATGGTGTCTGGATGGCATGTGGATGATGTGTTTTGAGGGTGTGAGGCTGATGTGTGGTGGCATGTGGAGGTTGTGGTCAGTGTGTGTGACTGGTGTGTGGATGGTGCTGTGGCTGGTGTGTGGGCCGATATGCTGAGGTGTGTAAGCTGGTATGTGGATGGCACATTAATGGATGATGTATGCTGAGGGTGTGTGGCTGGTGTGTGGATGGCATGTGGATGATGTATGCTGAGGTGTGTGGCTGGTGTGTGGATGGTGTGTGCTGAGGGTGTGTGGTTGGCGTGTGGATGGTGTGAGGATGATGTGTGCTGAGGGTGTGTGGTTGATGTGTGGATAACATGTGGTCTGTATGTAGAAGCTGTTTGGAGGGTTTGTGGCAGGTGCATTGAGGTCATGTGACTGACGTGTTTTGAGGCATGTGGATGGGATGTGGTTGGTGTGTGGAAGTCATGTGCTTGGCACTGGGAGTTCTGCAAAGAAAGGATGCCCCAGCCCTCTCCTGTGGCAGCTCAGAGGTGACTTTAAGAGGCCCTGAGTCAGACTCAGCGGAGGACCTGTTGTCTGCCAGGCTTTTCAATCACTATTTTCATGAGCTCCTGGAATGGCCTGGGGCTTGGCTGTCATTATTGCCTGAAAAGTTGGGTCTTGTCCCAGATCACACAGTGAAATCAGCAGGAGCTCCCTGCACCCAATATCAGTGGCTGACACCTTCACTCACCCCGTTGCCCCATCTGATGCCTCCCTCTCCTTCACCCCCACATCCCACCAATTGCAGGGCCTCCCAAGGACAGCTGGAGTCCCCGAGCTTCTTGGCATCATCCCCTCCCAATTCCACTGTTGTCATTTCTCATGTGGGCGACTGACTCACCTTTGCCTTCTCCTGTCTCCTAACCTATTCTCAGCAACCCACCCTCCACACCAGCTTCCAGTGGGACTTAAAAACATAAATCCAGTTATGTCAGCTCCTGGCTCAAAGCCTTTGGGGGTCCCTCACAATCCCCAAGACAGAGCACAGACCTCTTTCCACAGCTGCCAGGCCTGGTGGGCTCAGCCTTTGCCCAGCTCTCTGCCTCATGTTCCTCTGCTCCTGACTCCATGTTAAACCACTGGCGCCTCACGTGACCTCTCATTATGTTGGGCATGCCAGGCAGGCCATGCCCTTTTTGCCTGGAGCCTTTGCGCATGCGGCTTTCTCTCCCTGGCCCCTCTCTCTAGCCCCCCTCTCCATGTCAAAGTCCCAGCAGGCTGGAAGGCTGGGCCTCAGAGCCCACTGACCAATCTCTAAAGCACCTACTGCATACCAAACACTCACAGGCATGACCTCATCTGATGTTCACACCCCCCCAAAAGGTGCTGGTGTCATCCCCGTTTTACAAAGAAGGAAACCGAGGCTGAGAGTGGTCACGTCGCTTGCCAAGGCACCCCGGAGCGGCCCGAGTGAGATTTTCAGATGTGTGCTCTCAGTGGGAGAGAAAGTGGCCAACCGGGACTTTTGCAATACCAAAATCAGCCACGCGGTGTCACCCTCCTCCCAAGAGGTCTGGCTGGGACTTGCTGGCAGTTTAGGGCTGGAGCCAGGGGAGAAGTCACAGAATTGCTAGGGGTGAAGTTTTGCATTTTGTTTGCAAAACAGCCCCCCACCCTGCCCTGCAAGGATGCATACATTAGCCTCTGGCCCTTCCCCATGGTTTCTTCCTTCCCTAGTGTCTTCCTGTCACCTCAGGGACTCCCAATATGGTGATACGAGGCCCCCTGGGGGTGGGGGCAGAAGGAAGTCCTGCCAACATTCACTGTGTGACCTTGGGCATGTCTCTGGCTGCAGTCTCTGGTGGCCCTCGCATTCCATGGCTCTAGATTCCCCAGCTGACCTGGGCTGAGGGCTTGGGTTGAGGAGAAGATTTGACCTCATGTGAACAGCACCCCTTGCTCCCAGGGTGAGCAAGACATGTCCCTGGTTTCACCTAATCTCAGCCTGGCCCTGCTGGTGTAAACTGGAGGGGAGGGTGGGTGGCCAGACTGGTTTGGCAGCTCTGGAGGGTGGGGAGTTTGGTGGGAAGAAAGCCAGGGCTATGCTGTAGCAGGACCAGCAGGTGTCAGGACTGGGCTGCGGAAGGTGCAGGGGCCAGGCCCAGACAGGGAGAAGGGAAGAAGGCTCCTGGTTCTATGGGTCACGTGTGCAGCCTCAGCAAGGGGACTGGGATCACCAGGCCTGGGAGGAGGCCGGGGCTACTGGGTTCACTGGTGGGAGATGCAGGAGTGAAGCCACTGTCTATGCTTTGGAGTCAGGAGCTCACGATGGCACGAGGTGGATAGGTCCCCTCGTCCATCCATTCATTCACCCATCCAGGGCCACCCGATGTGGTTGTATGGGTTTTTCCCTGTCTGAGGGGGCACGTGTGGACCAAATTCCAGCTCATGTCTGTCCACTGAGCCTGACTCAATGGGTTTGCTCTGCTCTCAGCCTTCAAGTCTTGGCTACAACATGGCAACTCTCTTGATGAGTGGCTCGTGGTGATAGGTGGGGTGGGGTGCATGGAATGTCAAGGCCCTGGATTCCCAGTCTCCATGGGACTTGCAACATTGAAGAAACTTCTGCTGGAGGCAGGGCGCAGTGAGGAAGCTCTTTCAGATCTGGAGACAGTGGGGCGTTTGGCCTGTCTCCCCCTAGTTGCCTGGACCTGTAGCTTGGGCTCCTCCTCCTCTTCCATTTCCCTCCCTCTTGCATTTCCCATTTGATGTAATACGGCCGAAGGAGGTGGGAAAGAGAGGAAAGGAACCTGGGGTCTGGTCCTGGTTCTGGAAGACTCAAATATGAATAAGGCAGATAAGAAACTAAGGTGGTGGACCTGTGGGCATCATAGATGTACAGGCAAAGGGGTTCCGCTGGACCTGTGAACCCCTGCGGACTCCTGCATATGAACCCTGTCCTGGGTCTCTGGGGGGCTGCTGTGAGGAGCATTGAGGTTCTGTGTGCCTGTAAGATAGGTCCTTGTGCTAGGGATAAAGGCTCCGTGTGAAAGATGCAGAGACAGACGAGACAACGGCAGGAGAACAGGTGCAGGGGCGTTGTTAGTGGCCCAGGCTCTATTTCTGGCCCTGCTTCTCACAGCCTCTGTGATCTTGGATAAGTCAATTAATAGCTCAGACCTCAGTTTTCTCATCTATGATTAAGGGAGCTGGACTAAGAATACTTGCTGAGGCCCTGACAGTGGGAGGGCCTGGAAAACTCCCTGGTTGGAGTCTGCAGAGGTAGGATAGCTCCCTCTACGCAGGCTGCTGCTCACCTCCTCCGTGCTCCGTGCAGCCATCTGGCAATCAGGAACTGAGCCGTCCTCTGGGTCAGATGCTGTGCCGGGTCCTGGTGCTGACAGCCAGCCCCTTACCTGGGAAGACAGACACAGTCAGACAATCATGGGGCATGGTGCCAAAGCTGACACAGGTGTGTGTGTGTGTGTGTGTGTGTGTGTGTGTCTGTGTGTGTGGAGGGCCGTCTCTGACTCAGTAGAGACGTTCTTGTCAGGCTTCAGCAGGGAAGGCATGTGCAGATTGGGTCTTGAGGGATGTGTAGGAGTTCCTCAGTCCAAATAGTCGGCTTCCCACAGGTCCCTAGGGAAGTGCTCTATGGGAGTCCATTTGTACTTGGGGCCCCAGAGGGAGGCTGTGTGGACTCAGAGCTTTGCTGAAAGGGCTCTACCTCCCACCGGGCCGAAACCCACAGGAAGAGACCAGGATGGCGGCTCAGCAGCCTGAGGGCTGCCATCAGGGCCTGATCTGGGCCCAGACTTGGATAACTTCCATTCTCAGTGCTTCTGGTGAGCCTGGAAGGGGTGACAGTCACCTGTAGTTTCCTTAGGGTAGGATGCACCTGGAAAGATGATCCATCCTTTAATGGGACAAGCCTATGCAGAAGCCGGCACCCACTGGATTTGGGGAAACCTTGTTTGTAGGAACTCTTTCTCCCTGTTACTTCACTGGGGAACCCAGCTTCCGCCGTGTGTCTGAGGGCCTCCTTGGAACCACCAGAGGTAGCCTGGTAGGGTGGGAAGACCCTGGGTGTCTAGCCCTGGCTTGCTATTAATACCACCTGGCTGTGTGACCTCAGGTGAGATGTTTAACCTCTCTGGGTCGGGCTTTCTCTTTTCTCTAAATAAGGAGGTGAGACTAGATTAGAGGCTCTAAACTGTGTTCTGAAGGAGCTGTAAGGTTTTTGGAGGAGCTTTAGGGGCCAAAGAGGGTACGAAAGAGATGAATCCAAGGGAGTCTTAAGGGGTCAGGGCTCTGGGACCCCTGCCCACCTCAGTCAGAGAAGCTCTGGTTTTAGGAGTTAAATCTGTCAGGAGGCAGGATCCTGTGGTGATCCTGCCCTTGACTTAGATAACCTGATTCAAATCCCCGCTCTGAGCCTTACTAGTGAGAACTTGGGCTGATTGCTCACCCCTCTCAGCTTCAGTTTCTTTAACTTTAAGATGGGACAAAAGCCGGGCGTGGTGGATCACGCCTGTAATCCCAGCACTTTGGGAGGCTGAGGTGGGTGGATCACCTGAGGTTGGGAATTCGAGACCAGCCTGACCAACATGGAGAAACCCCATCTCTACTAAAAAAAAAAAAAACCAAATTAGTTGGGCATGGTGGCACGTGCCTGTAATACCAGCTGCTTGGGAGGCTGAGGCAGGAGAATCACTTGAACCTGGGAGGCAGAGGTTGTGGTGAGCCGAGATCACACCACAGCAGTACCTCCCTCATCAGGTTACTACGGGATTAAGTGAGATTATATATATATATATATATATATGGTGGACTCCAAACAGCCTGATATATAGCAAGCATTCAGTGAATCTTTTTTTTTCTTTTTTTCTCTCTGTCGCCCAGGCTGGAGTGCAGTGGCGTGATCTCAGCTCACTGCAAGCTCCGCCTCCCGGGTTCAAACAATTCTCCTGCCTCAGCCTCCCGAGTAGCTGGGACTACAGGCACCAGCCACCACACCCGGCTAATTTTTTGTAGTTTTAGTAGAGACGGGGTTTCGCCGTGTTAGCCAGGATGGTCTCAATCTCCTGACCTTGTGATTCGCCCACCTCGGCCTCCCAAAATGCTGGGATTACAGGCATGAGCCACCACGCCCGGCTGCATTCAGTGAATCTTAACTAGAGTCATTGTGATTCCATATAGCCATCTGCTTGAGGCATTTGGCTGTAAAAATAAAAGATAAAAGTCTGAACACTACTGGATGGGATGGTCTAGAACAGGGTGTCAAATCTTTTGGCTTCCCTGCGGCCCATTGGGAAAAGAATTGTCTTGGGTCACACGTAAAGTACACTAACACTAACCATAGCTGATGAGCTAAAAACACACACACACACACACACACACAATCTCATAATGGGGCCAGGTGCGGTCGCTCACACCTGTAATCCCAGCACTTTGGGAGGCCAAGGTGGGTGGATCATGAGGTCAAGAGTTCGAGACCAGCCTTGCCAATATGGTGAAACCCCTTCTCTACTTAGAGATACAAAAACTTAGCTGGGTATGGTGGCGAGCACCTGTAATCCCAGCTACTTGGGAGGCTGAGGCAGGAGAATTGCTTGAACCCGGGAGGTAGAGGTTGCAGTGAGCTGAGATCATACCAGTGCACTCCAGCCTGGGTGACAGAGCAAGACTCCATCTTGGGGGAGGGAGAAAAAAAGAGGCCGAGGTGGGAGGATCACTTGAGCCAGGAGTTCGATACCAGCCTGGGCAACATAGCAGGACCCTATCTTTACACAAAATAAAAAAATAAAATAGCTGGGTGTGGTGGTACACACCTGTAGTCCCAGCTACTCCAGAGGCTGAGGTGGGAGGACCACTTGAGCCTGGGGAGGTCGAGGCTACAGTGAGCTGTGAGCACACCGCTGCACTCCAGCCTGGGTGACAGATCGAGACCCTGTCTCAGAAAGAAAGACTAAAAAGAAGAAAGAAAGAGTTGGGTGCATATAAGAAACCATCTTATATGCCCCCCTGCCTTGCAAAAAAAAAAAAAAAAAAAACTCATAATATTTTAAGAAAGTTTACGAATTTGTGTTGGGCCACATTCAAAGCCATCCTGAGCCACATGTGGCCTGCAGTCTGCAGGCTGGACAAGCTTGATCTGGAAGGTTTCTTCCTGTTCTTACTTCAGAGCCACACCATGTCCCCTGACTATCCCCTGAGACACCTTGTATCAGTCAGGGTTCTCTGCAGAAACAGAACCAACAGGATGTGTGTAGAAAAAAAGATAGAGATTTATTTAAGGAATTGTCTCACGTGATTGTGGAGCTGTGGCAGGTTCAAAATCTGCAAGGTAGGTTGGTAGGCGGGGTACCCCTGCCTGTTGTAGTTCAAGTCCAGAGCCGTGTGCTGGCAGAATTCCTTCTTGCTTGAGGAGGTCGGTCTTATTTATTAAGGCCTTCAACTGACTGGATGAGGCTCACCCAAATTATGGAGGGTCATGTGCTTTACTGAAAGTTTGCTGATTTAAATGTGAATCTCATCTAAAAAATAAAAACCAACCAACTTTCTCAGAAACATCCAGAACAATGTTTCGCCAAATATCTAAGTACCATGGCCTATATAAGTTGACTCATTAAATTAGCTACCGCACACCTCCAGCCCAGGCCGTGGAGATGAACCAGCAGGGCAGGCTGAGTGACCAGTGAGCAGGCAGGTGGCCAGGCCTGTGGCTCTGTGCCGGCCAGGGAAGGAGCTGAAGCTGGACCAGGCATGCGAGTGGTTATCGCCGGGGTCAGGTGCACACTGAGGCTATGTGCTCATTTTCCGACCCAAGTCCAGGAGGAAAAGGCCATTTAGATCCCAACAATGTTGGCTTCCTGTGTTCCCGAGAGGCAGGAAGCAACCCCAGGACAGAGTACCGGCAGCCCAGCTGGGGCGGGAGCTGGGGCCAAGGGCTGGGGGTGCAGTTCTTCACCCCAGCAGAGTAATCTAAGGGTCCCTTTTCACTAAGGGGTTTTCTGCTCCCTCTCAGGCCACCACTGGGCCCTGCTGTGCAGGGGCAGTGCTGATATTGTGGCAGAGATGGGGCTCCTGGGGCTCCTGGAGCTCCATGGAGCTCTGGTTGGACAGGGTCACTGGTTCAGGAGGGTGCATGGGTGAGTTTGTAATTTTGGGGCCTTCTGTAGGAGCTGGGAGGTCATGATCTGCTCAGGTGGGGCCCATCCTGACATGTGTCTCTGTGGAGGATTCAGGAGAGGAGAAGGCTGGGGTTTTCCTGCTCTTGTTCCTCCCTGCGTGTCCCCATCCTTCTGATGAGAAATGGTACCTGTGGAGTGAGCATCCCTGTCACTCACGGACTGGTCCCTGTCACTCATAAACTGGCTGTCTCCCCAGCAGTATCTGATGTTCCCAGGGTTGGAAACTGGGTTTTTCCCCTTTCTCTGTTGAAGGGAGGAAGGGGTAGGTGGCAATGGTGGTGGGGGGTGTCTTAGTTGGGCTGTTACAGAATACGTTAGCCTCTTAAGAGTTACTTTCTGGAACACAATGACTAATTACTTGGTAGGGTAAGGGAAGTGAGGAAGGAGTTAAAGCGAGGGTTTGCAGGCACCAAGGGGCAAGGTAGGACCCAGAAGATGGCCTCTGGCCTTGGTTCCCAGCATCTGCTACCTTTGGCTCTTGCATTCTGATGGGTCTTGTGTTCTGATATCAGTGATCTAGTACTGCATAAAAAATTACCCATAAACTTAGTGGTTTAAAATAAATACAGGCTGGGTACCATAGTTCACTCCTGTAATCCTAACACTTTTGGAAGCCTAGGCAGGAGGATTGCTCGAGCTCAGGCATTCGAGACCAGCCTGGACAAATAGCAAAACCCCCTCTCTACAAAAAATGCAAGAATTAGCAGGGCATGGTGGCACATGCCTGTAGTCCTAGCTGCTTAGGAGGCTGAAGTGGGAGGATCACTTGAGTCTGGTAGATGAGCTTGCAGTGAACTGAGATTGTGCCACTGCACTCTAGCTTGGGTGACAGAGCAGTGCAAGACCATGTCTTAAAAAAAAAAAAAAAAAAAGAAAAAAGAAAAAAATCAAAATTATTATTCCACATGGTTTCCACGGCTCAGGAATTCATGAGTGACTTGGCTGGGTGGGTGGTTCTGGCTCGGAGTGTCTTATAAAAGGTGCAGTCAAGATGTCACCGGGGCAGTATTCATCTGAAGGCCTGACTGGGGCTGGAGGATCCAGTTACCACATGGCTTACTTAATGTTGTCAAGCTGGGGCTGGCTATTGGCAGGAGGCCTCAGCCCCTCACCACACGGCGCTCTCCATAGGGCTGCTTGAGTGTTCTCATGACATGGTCACTGGCCCAGAGCAAATGATCCAACAGACCAAGGCTGAAGTCAAAGTGTCTTTTATGGTTTAGCCTCAGAAGTCACACACTGTCATTTCTATAATATCTGACTGATTATATAAATCAGCCCTATTTAGTGTGGAGGGGACTCCAGAAGGGTATGAGTAGCAGATGCAAGAAATATTGGCAGCTACCTGCGAGGCCGGTTGCCACAGTTTCCCTTTCTGTAACCCATCTGAATATTTCATCGATCTGAAAGTGAGAGGCCAGCAGATTGGCAGGCCCAAACTTGAGATTACAGCAAGAGGGACGCAAGTTAGAGAGGAGGACATACTGTCCGTTGGGAGGAGATGTGAGATAGGTGGACAGGCATGCATAGGGGGCTTCCCTGGAGGAAACTCAGCAAGCGGGCCTCCTTGGGGTTGGAGGCGGATGCTTCTGCAGGTGTCAATATCCATTCATGGGGGCTTGGCCAAGCCTGCCCTGCTTGGCATCTGCCACTTGCTTTCAGTTTGCTAAGCTTTTGTCTTCTGGGCTGGGAGCTGGAGTGGGGGTGGTCTTCCCTCGTTCTCGTCTGTAGAGCTGCCAAGGACAAGCTTTCTGCATTCCAGTGTGCAGGAAGCACTCAGCATAGCGTATTGCAATTACCTGATGATTTCTCCGTTTGCTTCCTCACTTGAGGGCATTTGCTGAGTGTGTGCCCACTGTGTGACAGGCAGGGCTGCCCTGTACAGTCATGCAGGCCATGTGCTGCCAAGGGTGCCTACCCGAGACAGCACAGGAGTCAGCCCACCCTTTGCCTACCAAGCCATGCATCTTGGCACAGGGCCGATCTGCCTGGAGAAAGGGCACCTTCTCACCATTTCCACAAAGACACTGTGCATGAACCCAGCTGTGTGTCCCCGGGGCTGGTCTGCCCAGAGGGTGGGCCTCCTAGTTTGCACAAAGATGCTGTATGGTCTTGTGGGCCTGAAGCAGACACTGTTCTAGCTGCTGGGGCTACGGTACGAAGGAGAAAGGCATGCTCCCTGCCCTCCCGAGTGTAGTGTGGGGAGATAAACTAGAGAGAAGTTACCCAGGGCAACTTTAGAAAATAACCAGGGTGCTGAAAAAGAATAATTGGAAAGCTACTCTAATTTGAGTGGTCAGGGGAGGCCTCTTTGAGGAGATGACTTTGGGTGGATTCCCGAAGGATAAGAGGGATTCGGTCCAGGGAACGATGGAGTGCTGGGGTGAGGGGGAGTGTTCCAGGCAGCTGACACAGCAAGTGCCAAGGCCCTGAGGCACTCTGGGAACTGTCAGAGTGTGGAGCATGCTGGAGGGAGGTGGAGTCTGGCCCCTATTGTGTCCCTCATGTCTAGACTGGGTGGATACTTAGAAACTCCTTTTTGGTTGGACATGAGACGTTGAGGTGGTGGTCTACAGCTCAGGAACGATCTGAGAGTTGGGGGGACATGACTAAATGGGGGTGCGTGTAAACCTCAGGGGAGATCTTCAGACAGGTCCAACTCAGCAAACATTTATTAAGCCTCGCCTGTGTACCAGGCTCCTCCTTCCTTCCCTCCCTCCCTTTCTTCCCTTCCTTCCTTCCTCCCTCCCTCCCTCTCTCCTTCTCCTTCTCCTTCTCCCTCTCTCTCTCTCTCTCTCTCTCTCTCTGTGTGTGTGTGTGTGTGTGTGTGTAGGAGAGAGAGAGAGAGAGGCAGGTCCCCCGGAAAGGAGCATACATTGTCAGACCCACAAAGGGGAAGTTTCCTCTATTTGGATGGGGTGGGGCAGGAGAGGCCGCTGCTATCCAAAAGGGAACACCTTTGAGAAGGGAGGGAGTTGCTACCCGGGCTGGTGGGGGTGCTGAGGGAGAGGGAGAAGCAGAAAGGTCAGAGGGATGGTAACGCTTGTGTGGCTGAGCAGGGAGTATGTCCTGCTGTGGCCAGGGTGGAGATGTCCCTGAGCTGGGTTGGGTGGCTGGTGGGGTCAGGAAAGCTTTGCTCAGCACCGGTGAGTCACAGGCCTGGGCTGGGCCAGGACTAGGTTCTGAGAGAAGATCCCATGTTAGGGACAGTGGCCAAGGTCCCTTTCCAGGCACCACCCAGTGTGCCTCCCAGCTTCTCCCTCTTCCCCATTCCCAGCCCCTTCTGCCTCAGACAAACCAGAAGAAGCCTTAGTGTGGGGAACCCCGGAGCCTCTTTGGGCTGCTCTTGGTCCTCGTCTGTGCCTCAACCTCCCTTTCTGCCCTCTGCTGAGAATCAGGCTGGTTCAAAGCTGGAAGGGGGTGGGGTGCAGTAGATCTAGGAGAAGGAGGTGGAAGGCTGTGGTCCTGGGCTGTGGCTGTGAGGATTTGGAGTCAGGGAACTCCCCTACCTCGCCCTCCCCATTTCTCTAACCAGAGTTCCTAACCCCCCAGCCTTAGCAGGTCCTGGGCAGCCAACAAGACCCAAAGCAGTGCAGAACCCAGGAGACCCCTCACCCACCCATGAGATCTGTAGGGAGGTCACCAAATCCCTTGGTGGAGTCCCAGAGCCCTGGGGGGTGGGGCAGCAGGGCTGGGGACATTCCAGGCTTTGGGAACCTTATAGGAAATTTGATTCCAGCTTCTGGTAATAGGAAGAAGAACAAGTCCTGTGTGTGTGTGTGTGTGTGTGTGTGTGTGTGTGTGTGTGTGTTTCAAGTCATGCACATGAAGTTTATGTGAGCATCTGTTCACATGTCTGTATTCACAAATCTGTGTCAGGCTGCATCTAAGGGTGTTCCACAAAATTGTGTGTTGGTGCCCTGGGTCAGGGGTCTTCTTGGATGAATCTGTGTGTGACGCTGTGTGTGTGTGCACGGATGTATGTATGGATGGGTGGGAGTGGTTCTGGGTGAGTGTGTGTGTGTGGGTGTAATGTGTATACGCGTGGACCCTCCCCTGGATTCTGAATTGGGTCTGTGTGTCTGCCTCTGGGTCAGAGTAAGTGTGATTGTGGTTTGCGATGTCGTCTGCTTGCCTGGTGTGTGTGTAAGGCGAGAAGGCCCCCCTTATTCCTTGGTGGGGCTGGCGTGGGGCCCGGGTCCGGGCTACCTCTGCCCCTGGCAGGGGTCCAGTGGGGGACTCCCCCTTGCTCCCCCCACCTTCCCGCACCCGGGGAGGCTCTGGCGCTGGGAGCCCCCTGCCTCCCCGGCCGCGGGTCCGCAGTCCCGGGCGCTCCCGCCCCGCAGGCCCGGCAGCCGCTCCCCTCCGTCCCCTCCCTCTCTCCCTCTCTCCTTCCCTCCGTCCCTCCTTCCCTCCTTCCCTCCCGAGCGCGGATTGCGGGCTGGGGTGGGAGGAGATTTCGCGGAGTTTCCATTTCATACCTCGCGGCTAAAACTTTCTTTCTGTGTCTCGCTCTCTTGCAGTCTGCAGCTTCTCCTGTCATCGGAAATGCCAGGCCAAGGTAAGGGGCCGCGGGCTGGCGGGCCCGGGAGGACTTGGGACAGGCCTGGCTCGGGGTCCCAGACTGGAGCGGGGGCGCCGGCGGGGCGGGGGCGGTGCCCGGGGCGTCCCTCCTCCTCTCTTTGTTTATGCAAAGCGCCTGGGCCTGGGAGCGGGCGCAGGTCAAGGTGAAGGCGAAGGCCCGGGGGCGGGGGCAGGGGCAGGCTGGGGAGTCGGGGGATGTGAGTTGGGGGCGCGGCGCGCAATCTGGGCGGTTACTGGGGGTGTCTGGTGGGGACCGAGCTCCGAGGGAGCGGCCTTTCAAGGTGTTTCTGCTAGTTCTCAAGGGGGAGAGGGGAAGGGGGAGGGGATCCATTTCGGTTACCCCGGGCCGTGCAAAGCCCCAGTTGGCCCAATTTGGCCAACTAGAAAACCTCAGTGTCTACAGCCACAGGACCCCCAGGGCAGGAGAAGCGGGTGGGTGGCCTAAGTGGAGAATGAGGTCGGGGGTCAGGATTGGTTGGTCTGGAACCCCCTGAGAGACTGTCCCTTCCTCTTTATTGGCCAGGTCTCCTTTTGGTCCTCAGTTTCCCCGTGAGTATTTCCTGGCTGGTCTTGGTGGGAGAGGGAAACTGAGGCAAGAAGACTGGAGGGATTGCTAGGCCCTGGTTGGCCAGGCTGGCTCAGCCCCTGATGTATCCACTGAGGTTTGGACCCAGGAGTCATATATCAGCTTCTTGGAATAACAGGGGGTGGGGGATCCGCACCAAGATGGGTTATGAGTTTGGGAAGGAAATGGTTCTGTCCAATGGCTCAGCTCTGTCGGGGGGTGGAAACGGCATTCCTTGCCTTTCGCTTGCAGCAAATGTCTGCACCTTCTCCCATCGTTGCTTGTAACCCTCCTTGCCCTTTCACTCCCTGCGTTTGCTCTTCATATTTGATCTTTCAGGGAGTTCAGGGAGTAGAAGAAGATGCTTCCAAAAGGAGCATTCATTGAGCAGTTGGGGACCTGTATCTGGTGCATTTCATGTTTTGCTTCTTATTAGCTGGGTGGCCTTGGGCAAGGTATGTACCTCTGTGAGCCTCTGTTTCATCCTCAGGGATATGGGAATAAGAAGCCTACCTCCTAAAGCTGTTATGAGAATTCAATGAGATAATGTATGTGAAGTGCCCAGCCCAGTGCCTGGCATAGGGTGGGTGCTCAAAAATGTCATGACTGATGCTCAGCTGCTGGGAACTTGGAGGGACAAGTGTCACCTTGGGGAAGGGGTGCTGATGGATCAAGCAGGTCTGGGAGGAATCTTCCTCCAAAGAAACTTTACTTAAGCCAAGCACACACCTTGCTGGAGGGCATCTCCATCTGTAGACTCCAGCTTGGAATGTTCCCCTTGCAGAGGTGCGGAGGGCCTGGCTTGCAGCAGGTACCTCCATGCAGTGAGTTTTCTGCCCCTTCCCTTGTCTTCTGCTTTCCTGCGGCCTCCCTCAGCCTGTTCTCCCCTGGAGAGAGAGTACGTTTCTGCTTCTCCTTCCACCTCCCTCCTTGTTCTGTTTATCCAGAGCAGAGTTTTTTTTTTTTTTGCCTTAAACACCAGAACTTTCCAGTTTTCTTGCTCCTCCCCAATCTACCCCTTCTTCCTGCCCTTCCTGCAACCTTTTCTCTTAATAGCAATGGACATTTGTACAGTGCTTTGGATCTTAGACAGCATTTCACACGCATTATCAGACTTTGTTCTTTTAATTCCTTTAGAGCATAAAACATTGGCCAAAAGATCCTGTTGTTTTACAGATGAGGAAACTGAGGCGCCCCAGGTTGAGTGACATCCTCAAGGTGTCCCAGTGTAATTCTTCACCTGCTCTCTGTCCCTGGGCCTTTGTGCTTCCTTCTCCTTGTCCCTCACTGCCTACTGGCATGCATTTCTCCATCCTTGCCTGCCACTCCTCCTTTTTCTTTCCATCTCTTGACAGCAGCAGGATACATTTAGGGAGGATAATGGGATAAACTTACAGGCAGTGAGGATCTGATTAGGGGAGATGGGTGGCCCAGAGAGGCCCAGAAAGATGTGACAGATGGCCCCTTGTCATGCAGTAGCCTTGTGCATGGGAGCAGGTAAATACTAAAGATGACTTTTTGGGGGCATAGCCTACTTCAGGAGTCTCACGTGTGCTGGGGGCTCAGAATGCACCAGGCTGCAGCAGTCCTGCTCTGCCCTGCTCAAGGAGGCCACCTAAGTGGAGGAGAGGGTATACTGGCAGGGCAGTAACCAGAGAGACAGATGGGCTTTGTATAGGAGTTTCCTCTATAGGGAATGGGACCCACTGGTGGTGAGCGCTCCACCCAGCTGGTGGGTCTCTCCCTGAAACCACAGCTCTTACTGCTGCCCTGCCTTTTTCTCCTGCTGGGAAGGGCAGCGGGAGCCACAGAGCCACAGCAGAGCTCTATACTCTGGATTTTATAGCCTTGTCAACTTGGAGGTCATCTTGTCCATCCCCTGCTTCTAGGCAGGATGCATTAATAAATGTTTAGTAATCTCCTTCCATGAGCCAGACACTGTTCCAAGTGAACAGATAGAGAAGGTCTTGGCCCTCATGGGTCTTGCAATAGGGGAGACAGGCACTAAATAGGCAAGCAAGTTTTGAAGTGAATGAGCTGGAGCAACGGGTTAGAGAAGAATTCTGCTAAGGTAGCCCAGGAAGACTCCTTGGAGGAAGAGTTGTGTGAGGTGGGACCCAGATGATGATGTAGGGGAGGAGAAAGAGCAGGTGCAAAGGCCCTGAGGTGAGAGGATCTTGTTACACTTGAAAGAGGGCTGAAGAGTAGTGAGTGCTGGGGAGTTTGGGCCTGAGGGATGCGATTGGATTTCCACTCTGAGAAGGCCACTCTGGCCTTGAGCAGGCACCCAGATGGGAGTAGGGACATGGGCCAAGAGGCCGCTGGTGTTGCCTACTCGAGACAGCCTGGTGGCTTAGTCCATGGTGCTCGCCAGAAAGGCAGTGAGGAGGGGCTGGGTCTGGGATGCCTTCTGAGGGAGAGCTGGAGCCTCACTGAGCCATCGGATGTTGGGTGTGAGAGTGGGAGTGGGCTTAAAGATGACTCCCAGGTTTTGGCCAGAGTAACTGGGTGCACATGGTTTCACTTACTGAAATAGATGAGGTGTGTGAGAAATTTCTAGGAAAGATGGCTCCAGAGTTTCAGCTTTGCTTGGTCTCCTTTCACAGTACCACCATGCACTTGGGGTTTCTTGCTGATGTTGATCCTTCCCTATTCAGCCTGCTCTAGCCACTCCTCCGCTAAGTGGCTGCTTCCTAATGCCTTCACACACCACCCTCAGACTGTTCCTGCAGCACGAAGCGATGGTTCTGACAGGGGCTGTGTTATGTATATGGAGTGATATGGTGTAATAAATGGCCCCCAGATTTAGTAGCTTAAAATAGCATCAAACACTTATTATCTCATGATAATAAATGTTTTGAGGGGTCAGGATGTTGGGAGTGGCTTAGCTGACTGGTTCTGACTAGGGGTCTCTCATGGGGTTGCAGTTGAGATGTTGGCTGGGGATGCAGTCTTCTCAAGGCCTGACGGGCTACAGGATCATTTTCCAAGGTGGTTCTGTCATGTGGCTATCAAGTTGGGATTGGCTGTTGCCAGGTAGCCTCAGTTTCTTGCCACACGAACCTCTCCATAGGGCTGCTTGAGTGTCCTTACAACATGGTGGCTGGTTTCCCAAGAGTGAATGAATGATTCAAGAGAGAGCAAGGCAGAATCCACAATATCTTTTATACACTATCCTTGGAAGACACACTGTTATTTTTGCAATATCCTATTGGTTACATAGGTCAGCCTTATTCAGTGTGGAAAGAATCTACATAAGGGCTTGAATACCATGAGGCAAGAATCAGTGGGGGCCATCTTGGAGGGTGACACTACAGATGCCCAGAGACAGGGCAATGCAGACCTGGCAGCTAGGAGGCCATGGGAGTGTTGGGAAGGGCAGGGTACGGGAATCAGACCTACTTGGGTTTGAACTCTATCCCCACTGCTTTCCAGATATGTGAGCTGGGTTGCAGAGGATTAAATGCACATTGGCATATAGTAGGCACCTTTCTCCTTTCTTGGAACGATAGTTAAAGCCTGGAAAGAATCACAGATATTCTGTGCCCAGCTCTCTGCCACTTGGACATGCTTGAGAGAAAATGCTTTTGCTGGTAGAGGTAGAGCCTCAGTGCCAGCTCACAGTCAATGTTATCTATGTGTTGATTGCGCATCGGAAGGCTGAGAGCTGGGTTCCACCCCAGCTTCCCGAATAGTACCTAGTCCATAGTAGGAGTGCCAATAAAGGGATAGAAGGATGGAATAAAGGAATTTTGAGAAACAAGTCCTTCCTTTCTGGGGAGAGGCTGAGGGGATGGAGGAAAGCAGGAGAGAAGTAGCAGCAAAATCACTTTAAATACCCCTCCCAAAAGCCTTCCTACCTTCTGACACAGAGGGTGCTCCAAATAATAATTCTAATCATATTCCTTTTTCTAATTGGGGTATGATTCACACTCTCAATTATACAAAACTCAAATGTACATTCTGATAGATTTGTACATACATGAGAACCAGATCTTGATCTAGAACATTCCCAGCACCCAAAAAGCAACCCCTATGTTCCTTCAAGTCAATATGCCCCAAAGGTAATTGCTATCTTTATCTGTATCATCAGAGATCAGTTTTGCTTGTTCTTGAATGTTCATTGAAATGGAATCACACAGTATGTTTGCTTTTGTGTCTGGCGTATTTCGCTCAGCATTATGTCTGGGAGGCTCATCGTGTTCTTGTGGGTTGCGGGAGCTCATTCTTTTTAATTGCTATGTTGTATTCCATTATGTGAAGAAACCACAATGTATTTATCCATTCCACTGTTGATTGCCATTTGGGTTCTTTCCAGTTTGGGACTGTTAGGAGCAGACCTGCTATGAACCCTTAGTCACCTCTCTCTACACAGAACTTTGTAATCTACAACATGTTTTCCCTCATCTTTGTAGTTCTGTGAGGTGGGCAGGGCTCACAGTGGCCCCATTGTACAGATCCAACATCCAGGCCCCATGACGGTGCCCACCTTGGCTAATGGCACCTTGGCATAGGGGCCTTGGATGTGATTCTGGTCTGCTCTGGGTTAAATGGGCAGGGAGCAGGTGAGGAGAGAGAACAAGAGTGAAAGCATCAGACACTGAAGAGAGGGACCTGGGTCAGAGCCAGGAATCTTACTGTAGTTCATGGAAACCCCATTCTCCAGCCCTCCCACTACATCTCCTGAAGGAAGTGAGTTCCCAGTCTCTCTTAGTTCCCACCCTTACCCCTCATTGGGATCCTTATCTGTCCCCAGTTGTTTCTCTCCTGTTGAGGATTTAAAATGAATGGCCCAGGACTTGTCTTCCAATTTTTTTTTTTTTTTTTTTTTCAGAGACTGGATCTCACTGTGTTGCCCAGGGCAGAGTGCAGTGGTGTGGTCACGATTCACCGCAGCCTCGATTTCATGGGCTCAAGCCATCCTCAGTCCTCCCAGCTCAGCCTCCCGAGTCTGAGCTGGGACTGCAGTGTGCGCCACCATACCTGGCTAATTTTTTTTTTTTTTTTACTTTTTGTAGAGATGGGGCTCACCATGTTGCTCAGGCTGGTCTTGAACTCTTGGGCTCAAGTGATCTGGCTGCCTTGGCCTCCCAAAGTGCTGAGATTACAGGCATGAGCCACCACACCCTGCCTACCTTCCACTTTTATGTTAGCACATGTGCTGTGTGTATATAGCAGCTTTTCTTCCATTTTGCTTTTCTCTTCTGTCCCCTGCTGTATGACTCCATAACTTTCAAATAAGTTTTATTTATATATTTATTATTTTAAGTAGACTTTTAATTTTAGAATAGCCTTAGGTTTACAGAAAAGTTGCAAAGGATAGTACAGAAAGTTCCTGGGTGGCAAGCACCCAGTTTCCCCTAGCCCCTGGATACATTTTGGAAAATGCTTTCCTCCCTGCTGATCCTCACTCCTTGTTTTGAAATAGCAGTTTCAGTTGACAACAGCAGCGTCTTCCAGCCAAATGCTCTTTGTCCACTGCAGGTCAAGACAAGAGTTCAGTGAAAAGACCAGGCAGCTGCTGGGCAGGCAGATGGCCCAGGCCTGAGCCTCTTGGGTGGCTCTTTCTTACCCACTGGCTTCCTTCCTTAGCTCTCTGTTACCTCTTTCCAGGCCCTGTAACTTTCCTGTCCCAAGTACCAACTGAGGCGGAGGGAGGAGGCTGCAGCAACAACTTGGTCTCCTCCCCTGTACCAAAAGAGCTTAAATCTCATCCTTTAAGCTTGAAAGGAAAGGAAATCCCATAATTAACCCCCACCTCTCAGTCTCATTGCACATTACCTTTCCTGCTAGTCTTGTAAACACACCTGCAGCCTTCTTTTACAGTTAGGCTGGAGGCTTGTATTCTCCTGCTAGCGTAAATACCTGGGTGGGAGGAGGTTCATGGCCCCAGGACCCATCGATGGCTCTGAGCTTAGTGGAGTGTTTAAGCTCTTTGACTTTGGAGACAGGCTTAAGTTTAAATCCCAGCTGCATCAATAACTAACTGTGTGATCTTGGGCAAGTTACTGAACCTCTCTGGGCCCCAGCTTCCTCATCTGTAACACGGTGATTCTAGCAGTATTTATCTTGTAGAGCTCTTGTGAGTGCTGGGAATGGTAACACTACTAAAATGTTAAGCTCAAAACTCACTTGTTAAAAAGTTGCTAACATGTGTTTATTACTTTGTATTCTTCTGGCCTTCTACCTCCTGTAAGGTAGAGAGAGTCTGAGAGATCAACAAAGTTTTCTGTGGGCAGTGGTGTGAAGACTAGATAGACATTGCTTTTGTTTTTCCTTCTTTTCTCTCTCTCCATTATCAAGGAAGAGTGAGGAAATTCTATAGGCAAATATAGTATATCTTTTGCTTCTTTGCCTGCTGTATGGCCCCTGATATCTCTACCAGTGGTTTGAAGTCTTGTCTGCACATTAGAATCACTTGGGTGCTTTAAGAAAACCAATGTCTGTATTCTACTCCCTGGAGATTCTGATTTAATTTGTTTTGGCTAGACCTGACCTGGGCATTGGGATTTTCAAAAGTGGTAACCAGTGGTGGGAATGTAAAGTGGTACAACCACTCTAGAAACAGTTTGTCCATTTCTTATAAAATTCAACATACACTTGCTGTATGACCCAGAAATTCCACTCCAAGATATTTATATGAGAGAAGTAAACACATGTCTGTAAAAAGACTTGTTCACAAATATTCATAGCAGCTTTATTTCCCATAGCCCTTAACTGGAACGAACCTTAATATTCAATGACAGGTGAATGGATAAAGAAATTGTGATGTCATAGTACAGTGGGATACTACACTGCAATAGAAAGGAATGATCTATGCGCAACGGTGTGGATGAACCTCTAAAACATCGTGCTGAAAGAAGCCAGACACAAAAAGGGCACATATTGGGTGATTTCCTTTTAATGCATTTTGGAAAAGACAAATCGCTAGTGACAGAGCAGGTTAGTAGTTCCCTGGAGTTGGGAGTGTTGAGGAGATCGGCTGCAAAGGTGTGTGAAGGAACTTCCTTGGGGGATGGAAATGTTCTCTATCTTGATTGTGGTAATTATGCGTGCACCTGTCAAAACCCGTTGAACTCTATTCCTAAAAGGGATGCATTTTATTGTATGTAAATTATATCATAATAAAGTTTATTTTAATAACATTTCCCATGTGCACTTCCTTTGCAGTCACATTTGAGAACCATTGGTCTATGGCTTCTGGAGACCAAGCCCTGTCTTTGTCTTCTTGGCCAGCGCTAGCCCAATACCATGTATTTAATAGTGCTTCCTGGGGTTGAGGGCTTAATTTCCCGTTTTTTTTTTTTTTTTAAACAACTTTATTGAGGTATAACTAATTCACATACCATACAATATGCGCATTTAAAGTATACAATTCAATGATTTTTTTTTTTTGCAGCATCACAGAGTTATGTGACCATCACTGCAGTCAATCTTAGAAGACTTTTAGCAGCTTGGAAAGAAACCCTGTACCCTTTAGCTTGAACCCCTAATCCCTCTGTCTCTCCCCCACCCCACCCCAACAATCAGTAGCCACTAATCTTTCTGTCTCTATATATTTGCTGACTGATGATTTCATAGCTGTGGACTTCAGGACTGGCTTCTTTTTCTTTGCATAATATTTTCAAGGTATGTCTATGCTGTAGCTCCCTTTTTATGGTTGAGTAATATTCCATTGTATGAGTGTAGCCCATTTTGTTTTCCCATTCATCATTTGGTGGACATTTGGGTTGTTTCATTTTTTGGTTATTATGACTAATATTGCCATGAGGATTCATGTACAGGTTTTTGTGTGGACATCTGTTTTCATTTCTCTTGGGTGTGTGTAGTTGGGAGTGGAATTGTGGAGTCATAGGGTAACTCTATGTTTATTGTTTTGAGGTGCTGCTCAGCTGTTTTACACAATAGCTTATATTGGTTTTCTAGGGCTGTCCTAAAAAAGTATCACAAACTAGGTGACTTAAAACAACAGAAATGTATTGTCTCACAGTTCTGGAGGCTGGAAGTCAAAAATCAAGGTGTTGGCAGGGCTGTGCTCCCTCTGAAACCTGCAGGGGCCCTTCCTTGCCTCTTCCCAGCTTCTGGAGGTCTCTAGCGATCTTTGGTGTCCCTTGGCTTGTAGATGCATCACCCATCCTCTGTCTTCACATGGTGGCCTCCTTGTATCCTCACATCATCTTCCCTCTGTGTCTGTGTGTCTCTGTGTCCAAATTTTTTTTTTATCAGGAACTGTCATAGTTGGTTAAGGCCCATCCTCATGACCCCATTTTAGACCTTGATTACATCTGTAAAGACCCTACTTCCAAAAAGGTGCTGGGGGTTAGGACTTCAGCACATCTTTTGTGAGGGACATAATTCAACCCATAACATAGCTGTGCCATTTTACATTCTTGCCAGCAATATGTGAAGGTTCCAATTTTTCCACATCCTTGTCAACACTTGTTATTATCTGACTTTTTGATTGTAGCCATTCTAGTGGATGTCAAGTGATATCTCATCGTGGTTTTGATTTGATTTCCCTGACGACTAATGATGTTGAGTATCTTTTCATGTGTTTTTTATTTGTGTATCTTTTTTGGAGAAATGTTTATTGACATTCTTTGTTCATTTAAAAAATTGGGTTATTTGTCTTTTATTACTGAGTTGTAAAAGTTCTTTATATGTTCAGGATACAAATTCCTTATCAAATATATGATCTGATTTTTTTTCCATTCTCTGGTTGTCTTAAAAGCCAGTTTTGAATTTAGATGAAGTCTATTTTATTTTTTCTTTAGTCGCTTATGCTTTTGCTTTCATATCTAAGAATTTATTGCCAAATCCAAGGTCACAAAGATTTACCCCTGTTTTCTTCTAAGAGTTTACAGTTGGCTCTTACATTTAGGTCTTTTATCCATTTTGAGTCAATTTTTATATATGGTGTGAAGTAAGGTAAATGCTGTTTTGCATGTGGTTATCCATTTGTTCCAGCACTATTTGGTGAAAAGATCATTCTTTCCCCACTGAATGATCTTGGCATCATTTGTATTAAGTTTCAAAACTGGGAAGTGTGAATTCTCTGACTTTATTCTTTTTCAAGGTTATCTTGGCTATTCTATGTCCCTTAAATAAATTTTAGGATCAGCCTGTCAATTTCTACAAAGAAGCCAGTTGGAATTCTGATAGGGTTTGCACTGAATCTGTAGGCCAATTGGGGGAATATTGCCATCTTAACAATTTTGAGGCTGGGAGTGGTGGCTCATGCCTGTAATCCCAGCACTTTGGGAGGCCGAGGAGGGTGGATCACTTGAGGTAGATCAGGAGTTCGAGACCAACCTGACCAACATGATGAAACCCCATCTCTAGTAAAAATACAAAAATTAGTCAGGCATGGTGGTGCACAGCTGTAATGCCAGCTACTCGGGAGGCTGAGGTGCGAGGATCTCTTGAACCCGGGAGGTGGAGGTTGCAGTGAGCTGAGATTGCTCCACTGCACTCCAGCCTGGGTGACAGAGTGAGACTTTAATCAAAACAAAAAACAAGAAACACCAAAAAACAATTTTGTGTTTTCTGATTCATGAGCTTGAGATGTGTTTATATTTATTTATATCTTCTTTATTTCAACAATATTTTGTAATTTTCAGAGTATACATTTTTTACTTCTTTTGTGAAGTTTTTCTTTAGTATTTTGTTCTTTTCGATGCTGTTTTAAATGGAGTTGTTCTTAATTTCATATTTAGATCATTCATTGTCAGTATATAAAAATATAATTGATTTTGTGTAGTGATGATTTATCTTACAATCATCACTATTTATTAGTTCTAATAGTTTTTAAAGGATTCCTTAGGATTTTCTACATACAAGATGATGTCCTCTGTGAGTATAGTTTTAGTTCTTCCTTTCCAACCGGGATGCTTTTTATTTCATTTTTTGCCTAATTGTCCTGACTAGAAATTTCAGTACAATGTTACTAGAAGTGGCAAGAGCAAAAATCGTTGTCTAGTTCCCGAACTTAGGAGGAAACTATCCAATATTTCATGACTAAGCATGATATTAGCTGTGGGTTTTTCATAGATGCCCTTCATCAGGTTGAGGAAGTTTCCTTCTGTTCCTAGTTTGTTGAACGCTTTTAAAATCATGAAACGGTGTTGGGTTTTGTCAAATTCTTTTAGTGATGATCATGTGGCTTTTGTTTTTTTAGTCTATTGATACAGTATATTACATTAATTGATTTTCAGTTGTTAAAACCACCTTTCATTCCTGGGATAAGTCCCATTTGATCATGGTGTATTTCTCCTTCTTAAATGTTTCTGGATTCACTTTGCTAGCATTTTGTTGAGAATTTTTGCATCTATATTCAAAAGAGATATTGGATGGTAGTTTTCTTTTTCCTGTGATATCTTTGTTTGGTTTTGGCCTCATAGAATGATTTCAGAAGTGTTTGTTTCTCTTCTATGTTCTGGAAGAATTTGTAAAGAATTGGTATTGATTCTTCTTTAAAAGTTTGTGGAGAACATTTAAACCTGTGAAGCCATCTGGACCTGGGCTTTTCTTTGTGTGTAGTTTTTTGATTGCCAGTTCAATATCTTAATTTATTATAGATCTATTCAGACTTCTAATTTCTTCTTGCGTCAGTTTTGGTAGTTTGTGCCTTTCTGGGAATTTGTCTATTTTATCTTAGTTATCTGATTTCTTCATGGTATTTCTTCATAATTCTTTTTATTTCTGTAAGGTTGGTAGCAATGTCCTCTCTTTCATTTCTAATTTGAGTAATTTGAGTCTTCTTTCTTTGAATCTTAATCAGTCTAGCTAAAGGTTTGCCAGTTTTGTTGATCTTTTCAAAGAATTTACCTTTTCCTTGCTTTTGCTTATAGCCACTGTTTATTTTTTATCTTTATTTTTATTTATTTACTTTGAGATGTAGTCTCACTCTGTCCCCCGGGGTGGACTGCAGTGGCACGATCTTGGCTCACTGCAAGCTCCGCCTCCCGGGTTCACACCATTCTCCTGCCTCAGCCTCCCAAGTAGCTGGGACTACAGGCAGCGCCTGCCACCATGCCCAGCTAATTTTTTTGTATTTTTAGTAGAGACGGGGTTTCACCGTGTTAGCCAGGATGGTCTCGATCTCCTGACCTCATGATCTGCCTGCTTTGGCCTCCCAAAGTGCTGGGATTACAGGTGTGAGCCACTGTGCGTGGCCTATAGCCACTGTTTATTAAGTATCCCCTGCATGGTGACTACTTGACACTGTTCTCATTTAATCCTTGAAACACCACACATGAAGCAGATGTGATTGTTCACACTGTCAAATGGGCCATTGAAGGGAAAGTCTTACACCCGTTATGCAACCAGCGGGCAGTGATGTGGGCTTCCTGCTCAGGTCTGAGAGTCTGGCTCTAATGTCTGATAGATTTCAGTACAGCAAGGGACCTCTCTTGTTCTACACTCAGCCTCTACTCCCCACAGCTGTGACTTCATGATTTTCTGACTTTATCATTGCTTAGGGGAGAGCGATGGGTCAGTGTTCCCTCGAGGTGTTCAGTGAGCCTCAGCATCGCTTGGTGAGCCTGTTCAGCATACTCCTGCCCTCTCAAGTTTGGCTCAGTGCATCTGGGGTTAGACCTAGCGATCTGCATTATTTTTCAACATCTGATGCTGGAGTCCCTGGCAGCACTTGAGGAGCCCGTGTTTGCCCCTGGAAATGCCTCTTCAACTTGACTGGATGCAGGCCCTGGGGAAGTTGCAGCTTTCCCTGGTCTCTGTTATTCTGGCTTCAGCTTCACTGGGGATGGGTTCAAGGATGAGGCAGATTTTCGGGGGAGAAGCTACTTCCTCTTGCTTTATAACAACTTTGCAAGAAGTTTTAACTTCCCCTGACATCTTTGAGTCTCTCTCTTTCTGTCTCTCTCCTTACACATGCGCCCGCACACACACACACACATGCACACACACGCAGCCTGCTCCCCATAGCAGGGAGGGGCAAGGCTGGGGGTGAGGAGACACTGAGCTGTGACTGGCTTCTCATTTTCCTGGAATGTGGCTCCCCAAAGGTCTCATATTTTTCAGCGTTTCTGACTCTGGGGCTGTGTAAACATCACACAGGGGTTTGCTGCATCTGAGAGACCAGAGGAGTTACAGAGGGGGAGGGTAGGAGCCCAGAGCAGAGAGAAGGGCAAATGGGAGATGGAGAATGGAGAGGGAGAGAGGAGAGGAAAGTCCTGGGGTCCCGGTGGAACAGGATGCTGAATGAAGTGTGCTAGAGGGAACAAAGACCAGTGGAGTCCCACTGAGCAGGTGAGGGATCTAGGAGGGCAGGGTTCGTGATGAGGTGCCAGGGGAGGGCAGAAGGTCCAGTTCAGGTTAGGAGCTCTGTCAGTGGGGTGGGAGGAGACCCCTGGTCCACACCAGCCAACCTGGCTGCTTCTGGCTTTTAGCTCAGGGGGGTCTGTGGTGCCCGTTGAGCTGGCTAGGCAGGGAGAGCGAGGCCTTTGCTGGTGGATCACCCCCTCCCGGGGTGTGGTGAGCCTGGCAGTGGGGAGTGGCAGCTCCTTGCCTCCTGGGGCTCCACCTTGGCTGAGAGAACCTGCTGGTATGGAGGGAGGCCCAGGATGCCTTATGAGAACCCAGCATTCTCTGCTGCTGGGCTCTGCCTGGAGGCTCAGACTCAGTCGTAGTTCTCTGAGCCTCCCAAGACACTGACCTAGAACTATCCGCTTCCTGAGCCTGGACAGCAGGAGATGTGGCCTGGTGCGTGCAGTTGGAGTCCCTGTGGCCTCCAGCTTAGGAGGCTCTTGACTCTGCTATTTACATGAACCATGTTGTATCAGGCAAGTCACTCCCACTCTGAAATCAGGTTTCCTCAGCTGTATAAAAATGGTGACATTGATATCTTGCTGATATCATGCTGACCTTGCAAGGTTGGGGGGAGGATTAGAGAGAATGTAGGTAAAATCCTGGCATGTGATAGGCTTTTGCTCAATAGATAACTCTTGTTCTATTCTTCTGAGATCCTAGCATAATAAAGAGCTAAGTGCCCCAGAAATCACAAGCAGCGAACTGCCCCAGAAATCCACCAGCCAGCAGGCCAGGGCAGCTGCATGGAATGACTGTGGTTCGTGCTGCCTTACCCTGTTCCAGTGGATTCCTCTGCCTGCAGCCACCTGCTGGCCATGCATGCCCCCCTCTGCCACAGTTGTTTCTCTCTGCTCCTCCCTGCCAAGGACCTTTGACACCCCTGCTACCTCTCTCTCAGAGCTCTGGCTCCTGGCTGATGAGTGACTTGGCCAATGCCCCTTGCAGCGGGCAGGTGGGTGGGATGTTAGCGGGGGGCCATTAGGAGGAGAGGGGTGTATGTGTCTTGGGGCACAGAGGAACACAGAGCGAGTCACAGATTAACCCCCGGCCTGTTTCCTCTGGCACTGGCCCGGCGCACCCAAGCGAGGGTGTCCAGGGGTGTCTGGGTTCAGACTATGTCCTGTTCGAGGAAGCAGGGGAGGAAGGTGACTCGGGGGTCATATGTGGTTGGAGGAGCAGCAGGAAAGCCCTGGAGCCCTCTTCTGCATACAGAACTCACGCTGGCTTGAATTCCACATCAGTGCACAGCTTCCAAAACTCCTATATCTTTGCACATACAGGATCTATTTAATCTTATCCTCACAGCAACACTACAAGATAGGTATTAATATAATCGCTAGGGCACAGAGGAGGAAATGGCTCAGATGGTTGAGCAATGCGCTCACACAACCAGTAAGGTGGTGGAACCAGGACCGGGGACTTGAGCCCAGGCTTAGGGAGAGGCTTGGGGAGAGAATCTGAGCTGAACTCCAAGTCTGACTTTTCTTCTTCAACACTCACTATCTCTGACACTGGGCAAGTTGCACAGCCTCTTTTTGACTTGAGTTCTTGATCTGTAATAGTCATAAACAGTTTTTGCTTTATAAGATGGTTGTAAGAATTAAATGCATTAATGCCTACGAAGTGCTCAGAGCAATAGATAAATGCTAGCAATTATGATCAACACTCCTCTGTGAATAAAGTCTGAGGACAGAGGTTGCAGTTGGGTTGGGTGGAGGAAGTGAGCGTGGACTGGCTCGTTGTGTTTTGCTTTACTGAGGCCTGCCGAACCTCCAGGGAAGACAATTTGAATGTTCTCCACTGGACCGGCCGTCTTGTGAGGTGGTGAGCTCTCAGTAGCTGTTTTACATTGTGAGGAGGAAGGTTGGACAGGAAACAGTCAAAGTCTCTTGTTTTAAGATTTGGGGCCTGGGGAGTCAGAGCTGATTTTTAAGAAATTTTATTTTATTTTATTTTTATTTTGAGACAGAGTGTCGCTCTGTCACCCAGGCTGGAGTGTAGTGGCGTGATTTCGGCTCACTGCAACCTCCTCCTCCCGGGTTCAAGCGATTCTTGAGCCTCAGCTCCTGAGTAGCTGAGACTCCAGGTGCACACCACCATACCTGACTAATTTTTTTTGTATTTTTAGTAGAGATGGGGTTTCACCATGTTGCCCAGGCTGGTCTCAAACTCCCTGAGAGCTCAGAGCAGAAATCTTCCACCTAGGCCTTCCAAAGTGCTAGGATTAAAGGTGTGAGCCACTGAGCCTGGCCTTTTTTTTTTTTTTTTTTTTTTAGTAGATGCACATATTTTCATGGCTCACATGATAGGTTAATAT
This sequence comes from Papio anubis, assembly GCF_008728515.1. Taxonomy (NCBI): domain Eukaryota; kingdom Metazoa; phylum Chordata; class Mammalia; order Primates; family Cercopithecidae; genus Papio; species Papio anubis. Next base: position 101,757,029 of record NC_044985.1, on the reverse strand, counting down.
AGTCATATAATTTGTAAAGATCAAATCAGTGTAATTGGGATATCCATCACCTTAAATATTTATCTCTTCTTGGTGCTAGAAACACTGGAATTATTCTTGTCTAGCTATTTGGAAATATACATCAGAGGTGATTTGCTTCCTGCCTCCCCTGCTTATCGCTGAGTAGCCTTGGGCCATTTTCTGAAGTGCACAGGTTCTCAGCTTCCTGGTCCATAAGCTGGGGTCATGAGTCCTGCCTGCAGTCTTGTGGTGAGGATTAGATGTATGGAGAGTGCTTTTCCACTCCTGGTGCATGGTAGCCGGTGACCTGTGATGGCTGTGGTGGTGTGGCAGCAGTATGGTTATTGTCCTTGGATGCAGTCTGGCTCTCTCCAGGTGATGACCCCATGCCGGAGCACCTGTGCCACTTATCCCTGGGCCAGCTCTGTTTGCCATGCTCCCTGGGTGGTCTGCATTCTTCCTCCTCTGCCCTCTTAGTCTGAGCATCCCTTGTCTGATTCCTGGGGGTGTCTTGGGACCCTCTCAGGTTGAACTCCTCTCCCCTTCCAAGGACTTAATTCTTAAACTGTCCTCCGACTCTCATCTGACCCTAATCTGTGTCTTCCTTAGGACCCAAGTTTTTGTTTTGTTACTTTGTATTTTGACATGATTAAACTTACAGATAATTTGCAAAAATAGTACAGAGAGTTTCCTTATATCCTTCACCCAACTCCCCCTAATGCTGACATCTTACATAACCATGCATGGTTATCAAAACCAGGACATTCACATTGATCTGATGTTAATCTGAGGATTGTAGTAGAATTTGGCCAGTGTTCCCACCACTGCCCTTTTTCTGATCTAGGATCCAATCCAGGATCCCACATTGCATGTGGTCATCATGTCTCCTGAGTCTCCTCCTAGCTGGGACAGTTCCTCTGTCCTTCCTTGTTGCTGATGAGTTTGGCACTTTTGGAGAGTGCTGGTTAGTTACTTTGAAGAATGCCCCTCAATTTGGGTGTGTTTGATTTTCTCTTTCCATCATTCCTTCTACATTTATTAATTGGAATTCTGCTGTAAAGAATGGTGACTTATCCCCAATTCACTTATTTATTCAATTATTTATTGTCAGTATGGACACCTTGACATTTACTTTATGGATCATAAACTCAGATGATAATTTTTTTTTTCTTGGATCCAATTGATCTAGCTATGGCCAATGGGAGCTCCTTATGTTGGTAGGACCCATAGTTCCTGATTTTTTTTTTTTTTCTTTTTGAGAGGGAGTTTCACTCTTGTTGCCCAGGCTGGAGTGCAATGGCATGATCCCAGCTCACTGCAACCTCCGCCTCCCGGGTTCAAGCGATTCTCCTGCCTCAGCCTCCCAAGTAGCTTGGATTACAGGCATGCGCCACCACACCCAGCTAATTTTGTACATTTTTAGAGATGGAGTTTCTCCATGTTGGTCAGGCTGCTCTTGAGCTCCTGACCTCAGGTGATCTGCCCACCTCGGCATTCCGAAGTGCTGGGATTATAGGCGTGAGACACCACACCCGCCCAGTTCTTGACTTCTCTTATCTGCTCACTTTATTCGTCAGGGTTCTCCAGAGAAACAGAACCCATATTACGAAATTTATTGTAAGGAATTGGCTTACACAATTGTGGGGCCTGACAAGTGTGAAGTGTGTAGGCCAGAGACTCAGGTCACAGTTGATGTTGCAGATTCTTAAGGCAGAATATCTTATTTTTCAGGAAACCCCAGTTTGTGCTCTTACGGCCTTCAACTGATTGGAGGAGGCTACCCACCTTTTCAAGGTTAGCCTCCTTTACTTAAGGTACCTGATTGTAGACTTTAATCACATCTACAAAACACCTTCGCACGACACCTGGAGTAGTGTTTGGTTAAATCACTGGGTGCTATAGCCTAGTCAAGTTGATAGAGAGAACTCATCATTACACTCAGTGAATGTTCTTTTCTTGGGAGTATGGAAGTCATTTTCTATATCAATATGGGTGGGGTGGATGAAGAATGGCGGGGGGGGTCCCACCAGGCTCATTTGGGATAAAAGTATATCATTCAAGTCCTGGCCTCTTTTGTTTTCAGCTGTGACCTTTGATTCCCGCTCTCCGTGAGGGTTTGTGCAAATCCCTCCTTTCATTTGTAAGATGGGAGAAGCATTGTTCCAGGGTATGTAGGGGATTAGAGGATCTTAAAGGCCCGCCTTTAAGTCAGAGTGGGAATGCCTCTCCACAGGGCTTGGCTTCAGATACTTTCAGGACTTGGACCTGGAGTTTTCACTTCTCCTGGGGACACACCTGGGATATTCTTCGTTTCAGGGAGAGGCTAAGGTGATGCCAACCAAAGTGGTTTCTCTCTCTGATCTGATCCGTTTGGAAGAGGGTAACCGAGAGACCAAAGTGGGTCAACCACAGAGCCAAGGCAGGAATTGCGGCTTTAGCCTGAGTGTGTGTGTGTGTGTGTGTGTGTGTGTGTGTGTGAGAGAGAGAGAGAGAGAGAGAGAGAGACCCTGAGATGGTGGTGGGAAACCCTCTGGAATTTGAATGGAAAGCCACTGAGCAAGGCTCCCTAACTGGGCGGAGTTCCCTGAAGTTCTGTAGGCTGCTGGGGGAGGACAGGAGGAGAGGGAGTACTTAGCTTTCCAGGATTTGGGAGGGAGACAGGGAAGCTAAGGAGAGAGGAGCCTGCCTGCAAGGGGAAAACCCTACATACATCCCGAAGACCTCCCTCACTGATGGGGCCTTGGCATCCTGCTACTTCCCTGGGTGCCAGTTGTTTTCCTTTTTTCCATGAGGAGCAACTGAGGCTCAGAGTGGTTCATGATTCAGTAGAGGAGTGGCTACCAGACAGTCCCTGAGGGTAACTAGATGCTTTTCTTGGTCTTCTTGGAGGACAGCCTAGAGGGAAACAGATTGAACTGCAGCTGGAGGGAACTGGGGTTGTCCTAAGGAGGGGTCGTCCTCTGGTGGTGGGGACCCGGGAAGGGGGACAGGGGACTGAAGGAGCAGCTGGGACTCCCTTAATTGGAATCTCAAGGATGGAAATGGTCGTGTTGGGCAGGGAAAGGCTGAGCATTCCCGCACTGGTGGGGTGTGTGTCTGGAGGGGTGGATCAGGAGCTGGGTGCTAGAGTCCCAGCCTGCCTGGCATTGACCTGGGAAAACAGCATGGGCCACCTGTGCCCTTTAAGACCACATCTGTTCTTACATGCCCCCTGCCCTGCATCCACCCCTGGAAGCCAGCGTCCGACCCCTGGCCGTGTTCCCGAGAGGCTGAGGCTGAGGCCCCCACTGGCCCCCCTCGCCCTCCATCCTCAGAGGCATCCAGCTGCCTCTGTGTTCTGTGCGGAGACCAGGAGATGGGGTTAGCATCAGTGAGCATTCTTGGCAGCATGCTTGACCACCCCCAGCCTCAATTTCCTCAAATGTAAGATAGGGATAATGAAAATAACACCTAGCTTGCAGGGTTGCTGAAGAGCTTTGCAAATGGCACTGCTGTGGGGTGGATATCCTGTTCCTGGGTGGGTCCATGAGTGGGGGACACTCCTTCTGCCCCCCACTCACTGGATGAATTAGTGGAGAGACTGGTGAGGTCTCCCAGGACCCCAGTGCAAGGGTAGGTGAGGGACTGTGCAGCGGTGGCCCTACTGAAAGTCCCTCCCAGACCCTCTGCAGCTGCTGCTCCTCCTCCTCCTCCTCCTGCCGGCTTCCCTCTCTGCCCTCCTCCCTTCACACGTGAGGATGATGATAAACACTCTGCCAGCTCTGAATAGGGCCTGACCTCAGCGGCGAGGCATCTCCCCTCACCCCCACCCTCTCAGCCCCAGTCGCATTCCTGGAGAGGCTAGAGCTGAGGCCCCCACTTGCCCCTCTCTCCCTCCACCCACAGAGGCGTCCAGCTGCCTCCATGTCCTCCGGCGGCTGCCCACCCAGCTGCTTCCCTCAGGCCAGTCTCATCAGAACCTTGAATACCAAAGGGCTTGAGTGTGGATATTGGGTGGGGTAGTCCGTAATAATAATAATAGTGGTTATCATTTATTAAGCAATTAGACACCAGTCTTCATGCTAAGGCACCAGGTTTTATGGTAAGATTCCATGCTAAGGCACTGGGTTCCGTGCTAGGGTTCCATGCTAAGGTGACACCAGGTTCCATGCTAAGGTTCCATGCTAAGATACCAGGTTTCATTCTGAGGTTCCATGCTAAGGTGACAGCAGGTTCCATGCTAAGGTTCCATGCTAAGATACCAGGTTTCATTCTGAGGTTCCATGCTAAGGCACTGGGTTCCATGCTAGGGTTCCATGCTAAGGTGACACCAGGTTCCAAGCTAAGGTTCCATGCTAAGATACCAGGTTCCATGCTAAGGTTGTGTCGATAAATACTTCAAAAAACCCGTGAAGAAGTTGCTATTACTACCATTCCATTTTAGCAGGAACAGAGAGTAGGGTGGGGAGGAGGGGGAAGCTGAGTCTCAGAGAGGTGAAGCTGCATGCCTTATATTACACAGCTAAGGAATGGGTGAAACCAGGACCCCTGGGCTGCTGATGTCCCAACAGCCCCCTCCCTGCACAGTGCAGCACTAGGTTCCCTTCAACCTGTCTCATCCCGGGACACAGGACCCCGGTCCTGAGAGAAGATGCAAGAATGGGAGGCAAGATTTGCTCAGTGGCCTGGGGCCTGGGCTGCCACGAAAACTGGCTGGGGATCTCCGGGTGTTAAGAACCCTGTAGAAGGTCTGAGTTCCTCATTCTCCCATCCTCAGTTTCCTAGAGGTGTAGAGTTAGAAACCTGGGCAAGCAGGAAGCCTTTTCAGGGCACTACCCTAACCCACCCTAACCCTACCCCACCCTCTGCTGGGTCTCAGGTTCCTGCTGGACTGGTTGCTTACCTGCCTGCCTGCCTGTCTGGGTGGTTCAAGAAGTGCAGGTTTGGGCATCAAAGAAATGCGGGTTCAATGTCCAGCTCTGCCACCCATTGGTCTTGGGGCCTTGAGAAGGTCGCTTCTCCTCTCTCAGTCACACTTTACCTGTCTGTAAAATGGATGGTTAGGTCTACCCATGAGGGCTATGTGGGGATTGGAGAAAATGGAAGTAAAGAACTAGTCCATAGCCACCCTTGGTGAACAGCGACTGTCGTCATCATTTACCATCATCATTCTCCATTCCAGCCATCCACCCACCCACCGCCAGCGTGGTCTTCCTCTGTGACCGATATCTCTTGTGTAGCCATGAGCCTGCATGCTCAGGACACAGAGGACAGTTTGGGAAGAGGGTGCGTGACTGCTGTGTGGGACTGCATGTCAGCTTCCCACGAGGGGGCACCTTGGGAGAGCTCACTGTTTCCAAATGGCATCCAGCATTTTCTCCTTTCCCATTTGACCATGTCAGTTACCACCATCCTACATGACTGCTCACTTCATTAAAAATAAAAAAAAACCGATTTGCTTTTTTAACCTTTTATCAGTTCTAAGTGATAGAAACTGTGGGTTTAATCTATATGTTTTTAATTTTTCTTGAAATACATGAATATTAAAATAAAATTGCTGAGCCATGTTTCCAACTAAGATCATCTTGAATCTCACACTTTAGGAAACATGGAATCAGATTGTGGAGATGGGAGCAGGCTGTTTGGCGCCTGGGCTCCGTGGGGTGTGTGTGTGTGTGTGTGTGTGTGTGTGTGTGTGTGTGAATTCTTTATTATGGGAGATTTCAAACCTATACAGAAGTACCAAGAATGGTCTAATGAACTCCCTTGTACCTACCCCCAGCTTCAACAACCATCCACTTTTTGCTGTTTTTGTTTCATCTGTTCTCCCTCTTCTCCCCACCTTTTTTTTTTTTGCTGGGGTATTTTTCAAGCAAAACCCAGACATTATATCACTTTACTTGAAATACTTCAGTATGCATCTTTAATAGATAAGGACTTTTTATTTTAATATTACCATAATACCATTATCACAGTTAACATCATTAATAATAATTTCTTATGATCAGCTACTACCCCGTCTGTGTTCAATTTTCTCTAATTATCTCAAAAATGTCTTATTTGGGTTGGTTTCTTTGAATCAGGCAGAAGAACGTAGAAACTGCGCTCTCTCAGGCCTTTGTCTATTTCCATAGTAATCATGTATTGACATATATCATTGGCACCACCTTCACCGACCAATTGGTGATACATACTGACTGTTTCTGATGGGTCCTTATTTCCTGGTGAAATCAGGAGTCCAGTGTCTGGACCCCTCTCATGTACAGCCTTAGCCTGCCAGTCCCACCTCCCTGTCCCCAGGAAGGAGAGGGGGTTCTGGAAGGGGCTGGGTATGTGTGCAGAGACAGTGGGAGGAGCGTGGCACCTTGGGGTGAAGCTGGGCAGGGAGGGGGATCTCACACGGCTGCTTCGCTGGATGCCTCATCTCATAAATACCATATCCCTGAGATGTCCATGTAAGGCTGCCTGGCTGGCTCAGAAGGGGCTGGCCACCATGGGGCCACTGGGCTCTGGGAAGCACAGCTGCCTTACCCGGGTGGGGGCAGGCCGCCCAGAGGGTGGCCTCATGGGAACACACCCCGTCTTTCAGCTGCGCTCCACACCGTGGTCCTGCTCCTTGTGCCCCCAGCCTGTGCTTTCATTGCCAGCCAAGGTCCTGTCCTCTCTGAGCTGCTGTCAAGCTTGGGTCACTGCTGTGACTCTCCCTGATCCTGTCTCCTTGGGGCTGGGAAAGTCATGCCCCAGAGTCCCTGAGCTGCTTCCTTCCTCTCCTTCCTTTCCTTAGGAGGCCTCATGCCTCAGTTCGACTGGTTGGTCTTGTTGCCTTCCGGGAAACTGAGGCCATGGGGACACATAGGTCCTCTTCCCAACGATCTCCCTTGGATCCAAGGCACCTCTGGGGGAAGCCACAGCCCTTCTGTGGGCCGCAGTGTTCTCATTGGAGAAGTGCCTGGGACAGCTCTAGACCTCATTGACTGAGCTGCCCAGAGGGAAACTTGAGATTTAGCGGTGCATGTGTGTGAGTTGTGTGTGTGTGAGTGTGTGAGTATGTGGGTGTCCACAGACTTTAGAACTGCAGCCCTAGAACATTTGTCATGTTACAGGGGGAGAAAGAGACTGAAGTGAGGGCTGTTCCCTGGGACCACCAGGATCCCACAGGACTTTCCAGTGCCTGCGTCTCCATCTTCTCCCTGCAACGTTGCTCCTTTGGGTGTTTCAGATCCCCTTCCCTGTCTTTATTTCTTTGTTCTTTCTCTTTCCTGCCTGACTCTTCTGTGTGCCTGTTACTCCCCCTTCTGCTGTGCCCCTCAGGATTCTTTATTGTTCATGTTCCCTCCAGAAGCCTCCCTTGTTCCCCAGGTCTCAGCCCTTCATCCTGATCCATAGCCCAAAGTTCAAGAGTGGCCGGGTGTGGTGGCTTATGCCTGTAGTCCCAGCACTTTAGGAGGCTGAGTCGGGAGGATCCCTTTAGCCCAAGAGTTCGAGACCAGCCTGGGTAACGTAGCAAGACCCCGTTTCTATAAAAAAAAATTTTTTTTAACCAAGCCAAACAAACAAAAAAACAAAATTCAAAGACCCCGTCCTCTTGACCCCTGGATGGGGGACCCCCTTTCTCTGACTTCACAGCTCCCAAGGCTTCCAGAGCTCTCTGTGACTCTGGGACTTGGTGGGGTGGGGGAGGGCTCATATCCTCCAATCTCCTGTTCCAAGGACACCCCTCCCACCTCAAGGCAGCTGCAGAGGCCCCAGATGCCTGACACTGTGGGAGCATAGCCTGTTTGTGTGTGCTGAGAGTCCCCCGTCTCTGAGCCTATAATGAACATGAGTTTTTTCCCTGAGAGGGACATTTTCCCTGATCTACCCAGTGTCACTGAAAATATTCAACTCCAAGAGCTGACCAGGAGGGAGGATTGTTTGAGGCCATGGACAGACCCCTGGCTGAGGACTTGAAAGACCTGGGTTCACATTCTGGGTCCTGTCTCAGTGAACTCCAGTCCCCTCGCCTGTCAAATGACCACAGTCATGATGAGATAAGGTGTTGACCGCCTCCCACTGCTTAGGAGGGGCTCTGTAACCTCCGGCTGCCCAGGCTCTGCCCAGGCACTGAGGACTTGGTGCCTGAGGCAGTACAGTGCGGTGTGTGTTGGCCAAGCTTGGAGGGACTGGTGGTGGACGGGCGCTGTGCAGGAGGAAGGCTTCTGTTTGGGCCCCCTTCTCAGGATGAATACAGACCTTCCCCTCCTTCCCTGTGTGGATGTCTCTGAGGGGAAACTGAGGCCCATATGGGCCTGGGGCCCCTCGAGAGGGAGAAGCTGGCTAGAAGGGAGAGCAGCTGGTTCCTGGCCAGGGCGCCTGTGTTGGTGGTGCCACCTGCTGCAATTCCTCCCAGTTAGCACTGCGGGTGTGGAGCCCACAGGGGTGAGACACCGAGGCTGGAACGTGCTGAGGTGCCAGGAATGCACCGCAGTGTTATTAGCCAGCAGCTTCTCCCCTTTGGAGTAGCCCCCTGGGGACTATGGCGGACACCTGTCCAGCTCTGCCTGCCCAGACAGCCCATGGGTACCTGCACCCAGGCGCTGTTGGATGGAGCTCACGAGTGTGCCTGTGTGTGTGCATGTATGTTCATGGAAGTGTGTGCATGGATCTTTTGCGTGTCTGAGGACCCTTGTGTGCATGTATATGTGTGGGAATGTGCCTGTGTGGGGGCAAGTGTCTGCCAGTGTGGATCTTTGGGTCCTTTACTCACGAGAGTGTGTGAGCAGCATGTGTGCAGGAAGCCCACAGGGGGTCTAGGGAACACAAGGGAAGCAAAGGCCCAAGGAGGCTGGATGGTGGAAGGAGAGGCCAGCAGCATGATGTGTAGGTAGGGCAGGAAGGGCTGCTGGGGCTCTTGATGGTGAGGTCTGTGCCACTCTCCTTGACTGGACTCTCTAAGGCAGCATGGTAAAGAGCCCTGAGGCCAGATGGCCTGAGTCCAACTACTGCCTTGATCACTCCCTAGCCTTGTGACATTGGGAGAAGCAACAACCTCTTCAAAGCTCAGTTTCCTGTTTATAATGGTGAGAATCACAGTACTTGCTTAGTTACCAGGAGGAATAAACCAGATAGAGTACCTGGAGCACCCTAAGAGCTCCATAGATGATAGCTCCGTCATCATCATCGGCTTCATCGCTATCACCATTGTCATTATCAGGATTAGGGTCCATGCTGGCTGCGCTGCATCTCACCTTGGCAGTCCCTTTCCGGCTGACATTCCCACGCAGGATGGGAGACTGCAGCTCATTCGCTTCAGCATAGCGAGAAGATGGAGACCCAGAGAGGGCATGAGACTGGGCAGGGTCACCAGGGAACCAGAGTAGAGCCATAGGAGCCTAGCCCCTGGCTCCTGCCTCTTTCCACGTGTGGCACTGCCTTGCTCTGCTTAGATGTTTGGGGAGGCAGCACCTTGCCAGGCTGGAGAGGCAAGGAGAGCCTGGCGGGCTTATTAGCCCAGGCCAGTTTCTGCAGATGGCCCAGGACCATTCTGTTTGAATCTTCTTACAGGACTAGTGTCTCCCCTTCTGGCCCTAAATGCTCTCCTGAGTCTTTTGCTTTTGAGCTCCCCTGATCTGACCACAAATCTTGAATCCCACATGGAAAGCAGCTGAAACCCAGGAGAGGGACCCAAGGGGGACAGCTGGCCACCTGGTGTCTTACTCAGCTCTTCACACCTGCTTGGGTCATGCCAGCTCTACCTTCTGCTCCTGACACAGGCCAGATGGGAGTGGAATTCCTAGGAAGCACTGGCCCCTTTAGAGCTGGACTCCTTCTGCCTGCCAGCATATCCCACATCCCCTCCCTCGGTCCTCCTAGGCCACCCTGTAGCTCCGCTAGGGTAGCTGACCCAGGGTGTCACCAGGATTGTGGAGATGGGAGCGGGCTGTTTGGCGCCTGGGCTCAGTGGGGTGGGTGGGAGTGGGCAAAGGCAAGTGGAACCTGCCAGGGTCCCCCAGCCAGGGCAGGCTATGATTGGCCTGAGTGTTTTTCACAACCACCACCAAGTACTTGGAAGAAAAAACCCAAAAGCCAACAACAACAAAAATAACCACCAGACTTTTCTTTCTTTCTTTCTTTTTATATTTTTAATTTGCAGTTAATGGCCGATTGGCTGTACATTATTAAACAGGCAGCTGGAGATTTGCCAGGGTAGATTGCTTGAGCCAAGGCTTACAGCCTGAACACAATGTTCCAAGAAAACAGTCACCCATGGGGTACCTAGTGAGGAGCACCCAGAGGGAGGGGCTCTAGCTGTTGCCCCTCACTCTCCCACCCCTCCCGCCCCAGCCTCTGCTTGGATCATCTAGTGGAGGGCAGGACTGTGCTGCTCCTGGCCCGAGCATCCTTCATCCAGGCTCTGCAGATCCCTCACTACCCCAGGGGCCCAAGCTGCTCTTTCCCTCTTCATGGACATTAGAAACGGACGTGAGGCTCTTGCTTCCATCCCCAGATGGCCAGGCTAACACCTCCCCTCCTGGGGACCAGTGTGATGCAGAGCCTGAGCACTGGGCTGGGAGCTGGAGCCCTGTCTAGGGTTGACATCATTGAGCTTCTCCCTATGGTGATTTTGGGACTCCCTCCTTGTCCTCCCTGGGCCTCGTTTCCACGTCATTACGAGGAGAGGATTCGGCTGCTCAACTCTAAAGCCTCAACATTTTGTGAGCCTTGATTGGGTGGCCTTGGGGAGGGCTTGGAGTGATTGTTTCCCGGATTTGGGGGCCCTTCTTGCCCCAACCCTGTTCGCATCCATGAGATAAGGAACCGTTTCTCAAGCAAGCCCTGCTGGGAAGGGGTCATCATCAGCCCCATTCACGTTGTTTTAGCCAGTCCCTCAGCCACCTTGAAGCCTACCAGGGTAAAGGTGAAGTGTCCAAGCCATCCGAGTGGGAGAACGAGCTGAGAGTCTGGAGGTTGGGGATCGCCGTCTTGGTGAAGCCAATGCTGCATTTGGGCCTGCTGCCTTCTGCACTGGGCAGGTTGCTGCTGGCTTGTGTGTGTGTGTGTGTGTGTGTGTGTGTGTGTGTGTGGCGTGGGAGAGTCACCGGTTTGGGAAGTGGGCCTTAATGAACCCTCTCTGAGCCTCTTAGAGGCAAATGACATAGTGGTTAAGAGTACGAACTTGGGAATCAAGTCCTATCACCCCTGCTTATTTGCTGTCTCATTATCATTGACTTTGGACAAGTGGCTTCACCTCTTGAGTCTGAGCTCCCTCAACTGCACAAAATAGGGTTAGAATAACATCTACTCCCAGGTGTGGGGAGGGGAGGGGAGGGAATGATGAATGCAGGCACTGGGGCTGTGCCAGGGCTTGTCACATGTTAAGTGCCCATCAGCTGTTGGAATCTAAATGTCTCTCCCTCCAGCCGCATGTTCTTTCCCTTCAGGTCACTCAGTGTGATTTGTGATTTGTGATTTGTGTCATGTGTTCGTGTTTGTTCCTTCAGCGGCTCCCTCTCCTAGATCAAGTGCTCCTTGAGGGCAGGGGCCCACCTGGCTGTGTTCGTGTTCTGTCTGGAGGGCCTCACAGGGCCTGGGTCACTGCGGGCACTTAGAAAGTACTTGTGGAATGAAGGGGTGAGTGATAGATGGGACGGAGCCAATTGGAAAAGGATGAGAACCAGAGAAAGAACCACTGAGTACCTGCCATGTGGAAGAGTACAGAAACTGAAAAACCTGGGGACGTCCAGCCTGTGATGCCACCACTATGGGAGGCTTCCAGTGATTACATGACTCTGTGTGTGTGTGTGTGTTGAATAAAGCTTTGGGAAGATTTGTTCCCTGAAGCAAAACCAAAGGTTCCAGGAAGCAGGTTTCTCCCAGTGGTGGGAGCCACCTTGAGGATGGAGAGGGAACCCTGAGGGCCTGGGGTGTGCAGGTAGGGGCGGGAGAGCCCCTGTCAGGTCAAGGAGAGCCCTGATATACTGGAATGTGGTCCAGCCAGACCCTGAGGCCCTGCTGGCTTGCTGCAGCTGCTGTAGTTAGGAGAGGAGTAGCAAACGTAGCTGATGTCTCTGAACTTCAGTTTCCTCCTCTGTAAAATGGGGTTCATAAAGATCAATACCCAATGGGGTGTTGGCAGGATTGGAATGAGTTAATCCTCACAAAGCTCTAGGAACCGTATGTCAGTTGGGAAACACTCACTAACTCTGAGCATTATTAAGCAGGCAGATACATGAGAGAGATGAATCGTAATTCTGGGATGGAGGTGGTGATGGCGTCTTTGAAGGAGGAGAATGTTGAGGGAGCTAACATTTATGGAGAGCTGCTCTGGGCCAGATCTTACACTCAGTACTCAGGGCAGTGAAATAACTTGCTCGAGGTTACACAGCTTCAGATGTGGTCGGTGCACTTCCAAAGCCTAGGCTGTCTTCTCCACTCCTGGTAGGATGGGGCCAGGTTTCTGTGATTCCCTTCCCCCGGAGGGATAGCACCCCATTTCAAAGTGGAGCAAGGTGATGATTATTTTCTTTCTTTTTTCTTTTTTTGTTTGAGACGGAGTCTCGCTCTGTCGCCCAGGCTGGAGTGCAGTGGCCGGATCTCAGCTCACAGCAAGCTCCGCCTCCCGGGTTTACGCCATTCTCCTGCCTCAGCCTCCCGAGTAGCTGGGACTACAGGCGCCCGCCACCTCGCCCAGCTATTTTTTTGTATTTTTTAGTAGAGACGGGGTTTCACCGTGTTAGCCAGGATGGTCTCGATCTCCTGACCTTGTGATCCGCCCGTCTCGGCCTCCCAAAGTGCTGGGATTACAGGCTTGAGCCACCGTGCCCGGCCTGTGATGATTATTTTCTATAGGAGCAGATCCCAAGTCCTCAGGAGGGAAGTCTCCAGCTCTCTCCAACCCTGAAAGTGCTACATCACTAAAAACTCTAGGGAGCGGAGGAGGCTGCGGCAATGGGGAGATTTTCCCTAGGAGCCCGGGGCAGGGAGAATGGCCATGAGCAGAGCCCTGGAGGATGGGCTTAGGGAGAAGGAGTGTGGGGTGAGGGGTAAACTAAAGCAGGGGAGGGGAAGGAAGGTGCTGCGCAGAGGAGTGCAGAGGAGGAAGAGGGCTGTGCAGGTGACAGCAGAGGAGGGAGGGGAACAGAAGAAGGAAGAGGAGAGAGAGGAACCAAACTTGGACCTGGGCCAGTGGACAGCTCTGGGCTTTGGGCGAGGATGCCCAGCTGGGGTGGGTCCCCACAGGACTACTAGATGGTGGCAGAGGGGGAGGCCTAGGGAGTGGGAAGCCAGCTGGCCAGCACCAGGGCCTGCCTGGGACAGCACGTGTGAGCCAAGTGTTCTGCCACCAGCCAGGCCTCCTCACCTCCCCCAGCCCAGCAGCCAGCTTGGCTAAAGGTCAGCTCTCGGGGTGTGGCCAGCACACTCCCCACTGACCGGGGCCCACAGGCCTGGCCTTGTCAGGATGTTATCCTATTCCTAGCAGCTGCTCCTGGTAGTTTCTGCCTCTTGGCCATTCAAAGATGAATGGAAATGGCCTTAGGCTTCAAGGAGTTCCCAGATGAAGGGGCAGAGAGATAGTGGAGGTGCACTTGGGCGTGGCCCTTGCCATGGTTCACTTTCCCAAGACAATTTTTTCAAGGAGTTGATGGTGCTTGCTGTGTTCTTTACTATCTGAAACAAAAATTGGACTAGGTTTCTTTAACCTTTCTTTGTGGTTTTTATTCAACAAATATTTACTGAGTGTCTATTGCTGTCCTCCTCTGGATGCTCTTTGGCGTATAGGGTACAGAAAAGAAACTGACATTTCTGATGGTGTCTGGTGGAGTAGAGTAGAATTCTTATCTCCTTTGGTCTAGATGCTATACCTCCATGAATATAGTCAAAAGTGCCTGTGCCTTTTGGGGGCAAGCGTATCCTACTGTTAGCTAAACTGAATTTCTGTTTTCAATAAATTTTAGACCTTTTACTGTATGAACTATTATTGGTTCGGGTTTTTTATGACTTCAGAACCCTTGTTTTGGACATTACCCCAAGAAAAATAAAATGTTCCCTTGCTAATTCTGGCTCATTTATAAAGTCAGCTTTGCATTTCAGTTCACTTCAGCATCTTAGCTTTTCCTGGTGCTTTTTTGTTGTTGTTGTTGTTCCTTGGTGTGCTTGGTAAGCCTCCCTTCTAAGTTGTAACCTAAGTTACTGATAAGTATGTTGAACAAGCCAGGGCAGAGGACATAGCCCTTTGGCAAGTCAGGAAGTTGACATTGATCTATTCATCAACACCGTTTGCTTGCTGGCTAGGAATCTACTCAGCTTTCTCTCTTGTCTCCAGGAATTTCATCAGGGATCCTGCCAACACCTTCCTGAGATACAGATAGTCTAGGTCTGGGGATTCCCCAGTTATCCGGTCTAGAAGCCTCAAAATAATGGGTTTGGGATGGTAGGTGTGATGCTACGGGAAGAAGGGCTCCCTGAAGGCATCCAGGCTGATACCAGTGGTCTTTGCAGGGATAGACCCAAGGGAAACCCTGCCCTGGAGGCAGCTAGAGCCCCAGGGTCCTTCCTGCTTTAAAATTGTGCTTCTCAGGGGAGACAGGGGATTTATGCGCAGTACTTTCTGCCAAGGACCAACACCTGCCTAGAAACATGTTACTGGGCATCTCCAAGAGACCTTAAGGCCATCAGATGCGGAGATTGAAGCCAAGAGGGACTGAGACTTTCCTCTGATCATCAAGGGTATTGGAGGCTGAGTTGGGCTGGAGCCTGAGGCCTTGACTCCCAGTCTGAGGCTCTTGGTGCTGGACCCAAGTGCTCTTCTGGCTAGAAACAGGCAGGGTGAGAGGAGGGAGGGGCTGCCAGTGTGTGCCTTGGGGATAAGCTGTTGGTAGGCTGTTTTCCCCTGACTCTCCTTCCCTTTCCATCCTCTGCCCCGAGACTATGGTACAAATCTGAGTAGGAAGCTGGAATGTGGAAAGCCCAGCACTTCTCCTTCCTGAGGTGGGGGTGGGCAGCAAAGGGCCTGGTGCTGTGCACATTTCTGCACTTTGAGAGAGGATGCAAATGCAAATACATGCCAATGAGATGTCATAGAGGACACAGTGGTGAGCAGGGAGTGCCCCTACTCCTGCCTCCTTCTGGCCTGAGTTTTGAGGATGATACATAGAAGAAGACCTGACATTAGGAAGGAAAGGCAAGGATGGGAGGCTTCAGGGCAGCAGTGTGAATGTGGCTTCTCGGGTCATCTTTGGAGTGAGTCCTAGTGAGGGGGGCCCAATAGGGGGTGATCCTGAGATGGAAGCACCCTGGGAGACAGTCCAAACTCATCCCTAGCTGTAGGGGGGACAGCATGGTCAGAAGAGGGAAGGTGCAGTTCAAATGCACAGACATTGAATGCCTAGAATGGCCCCCAGGGCCTGGCTCTCTACGGCGTGTGTTGGGCCTAGCAGGATTCAGAGGCCCAGAATAGCCTCTGCCCCAGGACATCTTGGGAAGAAAGCAGAGCTGTGCCCCAGTGGTCTCTCCCTTTGGGACCTGGGCATGTGGCCCTGCCTTCTTTGTGATGGACGGGGAAGAAGAGAGTGAGGGCCCAGGGTGCTAGAGGAGGCGGCTCCAGTAATTGCCCTAGAGACTAACACTTCCTACCCATCACAGGATGATTTGGGGAACCGACCCCTCCCTGCTGGGAATCTTGTCAGCTTTTAGCCCAGCTCAGAGGAACTTCTCCTTAGTGCTGTAAGAACCTGAGTGTCTGGCCCCTTGAGCGTGGGAGTCAGGTGATGTGGTGCCCTCCGAAGGTGGTGCTGGGACCTGGAATTCCTAGTTGTGTCATATGGTGACATGGTCTTGAGTTGGAAGAGCTGGATTCAAATTCTGTCTCTTTCATTAGCCACTTTGTGCTTTTGCTTAACCTCACTGCTCTGAGCCCATCTCTAAGACTGGGGTGAGAATCATAGCCACTCCCACATTTTCACGGGCATCTGTGTGGAGTGCACATGGGAAAAGCTTGGTGCAGGGCAGGAGCTTAAATGTTGATTAAAGTGAAATGAAGGAACAAATGAAGGCATCTCTGGGTTGAACTCCCCTGCCTGTCCCTGCCACTGAGGGGCCCTGGGTGGGGCTGGGGCTGAGAGGCCAGGGAAAACTGGATTCACGAAGCTTGGACCTTGCCCCATCTTTCTCTTGACTTTCTCCTCTCCTTTCTTCTCTGCTTCTCTGTGTCCTTTGTCCCCTTTCTGTCGCGTCCCTTCTCTTCCAGTGGAAGTGCCTAACTCAGCACCTGGCCCCAACACACACAATTCATTGCTCCCTGCTCTCCTCAATGGCCTCTCTGTTGCTCCAGGCTCTGTCCTGCCACCCCCAGCTCCATCTCTTTCCTCCTTCTGGGTCTCCGTTTCTGATACCCTCTTTGTCCCTTTCTCTCTGCTCCTGGCTCTCCTGCCATCTGTTTCTGCAGCCTCTGTCTGCAGCTTACAGGCATCCACTGGGCGCCTGCTCGATGCCAGGCACTGCCATCTCCTTTCTCGGTTCTGCGTCTCCTCACCTCTTGCTGTTGTCTTTTCTCCCTCCCCCACCCCTTCAGCCTCCTGCCCTCCCTTACCCCAGTTCCATCGGGCTCCAAGGCTGGTATTATTCAGGTTTATGAGAAACCCCCAGGCCTACCCTTGAAGGGACCAACCACAACTGGAACCAGATGTGCAATCCTGCATTTGGGTGGGAGGGGGGATGTAGGGACAAGGAGAGGGGCATGGGTTGGCTTAAGGAGGTGGGGAGGAGGCTGGGGATGGGAAGTGGAGACACTGGGAACCCTGGTCCTTAGGGGCTTGGAAGGAAGAATTGGGAGGAGGGAGCCAGGGGGCTGAGCAGGCTTGTTCAGAAAGCAGTTCTCACTGTGTGTGTGTGTGTGTGTGTGTGTGTGTGTGTGTGTGTGTGTGAGAGAGAGAGAGAGAGAGAGTATGTGCGTCTGTGTGTGTATGTGTGTGTGTGTGAGAGAGAGAGACTGAGATGGTGGAACTGACACTGGGGAGAGCTGAGGATAGATGATGGGCTATGAGCAGCTCTTAGAATTAAGGAAGAAGGCTGCTCTTTTTCTGTGAAATCCTCTAGCTTGTTGACTTCCTTTCTTAAGGTTTCAAGGGACTTGCTGGGTTTATAGTTCTATACCCAGGTGCTGGAGCAGGCAGGCTGGAAAGAAGGGTGATGATGGGGTAGGGGATGGACAGTGTAACCTCCAAAGTCTCCTGAGAATGGCTGGAGGAGGGGTCTTCCAGCACCCCCAGCCCTCCGCCTGCCCAATCTGCCACAGACCTTTGTGGGATGTGTCTGGGATGTCCTGGGTCCTAGCAAAGCCCGTGTTTCTGCCTGCGATTATATAGCTTCAAATATAAAAGTCTACATAGGATTATCTTTGGTATGGCTTAGTGCTGTATTAAGCATTTTAAAATGCCCTTTGATTCAATCATGAACTGAATATCCATCCATCCATCTCTTCATCATTCATTTATTCATTCCGCACTTACTGAGAATCTACTGTGTGTCAACCTTATGCTGGGCACTGGACAAATGAGGAAAGGGGTAGGGAAAGAATGAACGAATCCCTCATCGTTCCAAAAATGGGAACCATAGAAGTGCATCTGACCCACTGCATGTCAGGGCGATAGTGAGCCACAGAAGTCCCAGGTGTTCAGAGGAGGGGACAGTGCCCTCCAAGTGGTGAGTCTGGAGAAGGATCCAGGGAGGATGGCTTCTGAATTGAGCCCTGAATGCTGACAGGGAGGAGAGAGAATGGTGTATGAGAAAGGCCTGACGATCAAGGTTGGGGGATGGAGGGAGAGAAGGTTAGAAAGGCCGGGATGTTCCACTGCAGAGCTCGGACTGGAAGTGGCAGACACTGGGGAGCTGGGACCCTTTGATGTCAGTTGGGATAATATGGATGTGGGTTGGAAGGAAGAGAAGGGGAAGATGGAACATTCTGCTGTTCTGGGTACCTGCTAGTGGGAGGAGTTCTAATTTTATAGCACACTTCCCACATCCACCTCTAGAGAGCTGAAACTGGCCCAGGATCCTCTAACTTCCCTCACCTAAGCGGAGCTGACCTAAGCCTCAGAGGGGCCCTTAGTCTGCAGTGGGGGTGGCGGGTAGGGGTTAAGGAGGATAATGTTTCTGGGGTCACCTTTGCCCCAGAGTTGGGGCCAGTGAGTGGGAGACTTGGTTTGAGGCTGGGCCGACGGCTAGGGAGGACTAGGCCAAGTGTCCCCATAGTCCCTCTGCTTTCACCATCCTTGCCATTTGTGCACAGCATCCACACTCTCACAGACTGAGGTTGCTATTGAGGCTGGTGGGTTCTGGATGCTGGAATTTGGGACTCAGAACCCAGACCCTCTTTCCAGCTAGGAGAGGATGAAATCTTGCTCTGGAGGCAGACGATGAGGGGAATGATGCTTCTATCTCTGCCCTCCCCGTATAAGGTCCCAAGAAGGTGTCCTTTTCTCCCCCATCCCCAAGGGTTTCATTGTCCCTGATTGGGGGCGAGCCAGCCCTCCAAAGCGCTGGCCATCTCCCTGTGGCTCTGGCCCCACATGCTCCAAAATCTTATCCCCTCTCAGGGACTCCCCTCTCGTTGTACTTCTGGGGAAAACTGAAGCTTGGGGAAGGGTTTGGCTGAATTAATAAAATTTGTGTGTGTTAGGACTGGAAAAGTTCTTAAAGACCTTTGTGTTGCAGGGGAAACTGAGGCTCAGAGATGCAGGCCACTGGCCCAGATGGGGAAGAGAAGGAAGGGCCTTTCAACCTCTGGATGTCTGAGTGGTGTCGAGCTCGGCTTTGGAGTCAGCCAGGTTCAGGTGTGAGGTCCTCCACACCGTGTGGCCTGGACTTCCACAAGTCACCTCTGGGCTCCGAGGTCACAATCTTCAGCTGTAGTAACCGGGTGATTAGAAGACTAAGTGAGAGTTAATGGCCGTTAGTGCCCAGCGTCTGATAGGTGTGGAGCAAATAACTTTCCCCTTCCTTTCTAAATAATCCTATCTGCTTCTTCACTTTTATCATTCACATGGTGCTCTAAACTTTTCACATCACTTTCCCCATTATTTTTATTATGGAAAACTTCATGCATGTACAAAAGTTGAAATGATTATATGGTAAACTCCCTAGATTCTACAATGAACACTTTAATATATTTGCTTTATCACATTTCCGTCAATCCATCTTATTTTTTGGTCCATTTCAAAGAGAGTTGAAGCATGTATTTCCTTCACTGGAGCTCAGCCTAAATGACTTTTGAATGTACAGTCACAAATGTCCTAACTCAGCCCAGAGAAAACAGCAGAGATTACTATCTCACATTTGACAGCTAAAAAAAAAAAAAAGCAGGTTCAGAAGTGAGATTCCTGGCCTCCAGTCACAAAATGAGTTGGAAACAGCATAGAGCAGAGTGCTGTAGAAAAGCTAAGAGTTGCTATATTATGATTATTATCATCTTCACTATCTCAGCAAACATTCTTCTCCACCCAGCAGCCCTTTGGCCATTTCTCTGCACCTGTGTCTTTTCTATGGAGTCTTGACCCCTCCCTGCCCACTTCCCCACCCCTGTCCCCCAAGCCTTCTTGGCCCTGCCCCTTCTGTCCCCAGGGAGGCTGCTGGGCCAGTGGCTGAAGGAGAGGCAGCCACATTCCCTGGTGATCTCCTGCCCCAGGTGTCTGCGCCCTGCCAGGGCCTGGCCACAGCCGGTTAGAGTGCAGCCAGCAGAGCACTGCAGGGGTTAAAGGAGGCCATGGCTGGTGGAGGGGGCCCACTGCTGGCTGACTCCGGGAAGGAGGCGGTGCACTGTTGGCCCGCCCCCTGGGCTGGCCTGGGAGGGAACCCGACTAGCAGAGCCCTCTGCTCAGTTGCTCCCAGCAGTGGCCCTGGGACCAGCTCTGCTCCTTGCACCCCGCTGCCTGCCTGGACACAGGCTCACTCGCTGCCTTCTTCTGGGAAACCAGCTTCTTGCCAGCCACAGCCGCTGCCTCTGCCACTGGCCACCGCCCCTGTCCTGGGAGTCCCTTGGCTCAGACACCCACCTCACTTAGTGGCTCCTGCAGGAAAGGTGAGTGAGTGAGTATGCGCGTGTGATGGTGTACATGTGTGTAAGTGTGCGTGTGGATTTGTGTGTAGAGGGAAATGAAGCGGGCCAGGGCTGCTGGGCTGTTGACACTGATGCTGTCAAGACCACAGATCAGATTAGGAGAAGGTGAGGTCAGCCTGCCTGGTCCCATGTCTCTGGGTTAGGCAAGCTGTTCAGAGGCCAACCTTGTCAGTCCCCTGTCTTCAGATGTTTCTGTGGTTCTGGCAGGGATGTCTGGGGTGCGGCTTGTCCCTGCTCTGAGAGAGCGACCAGTCAGAAGGAGTTTTGTTTGCTGGGGAAGTTGCTGGTGTCAGTGGCTGCTTGGGACTGAGGCCAGCTGGGGAAGTAGGGAGGGACACAGGGACCAAGGGAGGGAGAAGCTTGGGGGTCTCTTCTGCTACTTGCCTGCCCATTGCGGGGGCATGAGTATTTTTTCTTCTTCATGTCTTTCCTTGTCACCCACTTGAGCTGCTATGAGGGCACTTTTCTTCTCCTAGAGGCTCACTTAGCTCCCTGAGCTCTGACCTTGATTGCAGGGAGGGGCTGGCAGGCCTGGTAAGGTTAGGGTTCAAAGCACTTTTCCCATCTCTACTCCTCAGTATGGGCCCTGCTCCCTTGCCCATGGGCACAGTCTGGCAGGAGTGCCCCCTCTGTCCTCTCCAACCACTAGCCCTTACTCCTTCCTCATCCCTCTGGGTAGAAATGGCTAATCCAGGTGGTTAATGAACAGACAGGGGCAGCTGCCTTCCCCTTCTCCTCCTTCTCCCTCCACCCCTCCTCTTCTCTGACTCTGATGCCCTGCTTGCCACCGTTCCCAGGCTGGAGAATCCATACAGAGCTGACCTCAGTATCTGTCCCCCAACCCCCAATCCAGGACTTGGGCCAGGACTGCCTGCCCAGATGTTTTAGGCTGGCCAGTGTTCTAGAAGAGGAAACTGGGTGGGGGTGATGGGCGGGGGGAACCGGGAGAAGCCTGCTGTGCTCCCAGGCTAGGATCCCTGCAGGGGAGGGGATGGGGTTAGGGGACAGGATAGGTGCTGCGTGGGGAGGAGCTGGAGGAGGAGGGCAGGCAGGCAGGCAGGCAGGCAGGCGGTTGTGGGGTGAGAATAGGTGGAGGACCTGGAAACTGGGGTGCCAGGATCTTTGGAGACAGGGATTTCTCTTCTGGAAGTACTAGCCATCTCTTCAATGTGGCAGCAGTGGGGAAGGTGTAGGGGGAGCACCCTCTCTTCCCCTCTTGAAGCTGCCTGGGGTGGGTGGAGACCATGGTGGCTCAGATGTGACTTCAAGTTGCACCTGCTCCTGCCAGCTGATGGCCACTCTGTCTCTCCCACTCCAGCTCTCCCTGGACCTCAGCACTTTCTACAACTGGGGCACCTGACACCTCTGGC
This sequence comes from Papio anubis, assembly GCF_008728515.1. Lineage (NCBI taxonomy): Eukaryota > Metazoa > Chordata > Mammalia > Primates > Cercopithecidae > Papio > Papio anubis. Next base: position 101,735,588 of record NC_044985.1, on the reverse strand, counting down.
CCAGGGTTGTGGGTGAGAGTGAGGGAGGATGTGGATTGAGATGGAGAGGTGGGTGGGAGAGCCCCACATGGGATCAGCGCTGGAGACCCAGCCTGGGGTTGTCTTGGACTTTGCTGCTCATGGAGGGCAGGGAGTTGGAGAGGAGTGGGCTGGACCAGGCTGGGGAGGGTCTCAGCCAGTCCGGCTGACCAGCAGGGCTGGGAGCCAGCACTGTAACCAGGAGCTGAGGGTTCTTGGCGGTGGAGGAGGCAACCTGGGACCCTCTTCTTCTAGGCGCCTGGTCTTGAGCCCTTCTGGCTCTGCTTCCCCATCCTTCATCCCATGCTTCTTCACACTTCACTTCCCGCAAAGCCCCAGTGAAGAATTTCCCAGGGAGGTGGCGGTGTCCAGGAAGTATAAGCACAGAGAACCTGGTGGCCAGGTGAAGCGGGGCTGGGGTGGGGTGCTTATGGGTTCAGAGAAGATGTTATTGTTTTGTGGACCAACTTCTGGCCTCTGATGGACTGTGGCTGAAGCCTTGGAGTCTGGGGACACTCAGACTCCTGTTTCTACCCAGATAGGAGCAGGAGTCAAGGGGGGCCAGAAAGGACTTTTGTTTGGTCTGAGGAAGAGGAGCCTCAGAGGTGGAATCTCGGATCATGTGAACGAAGAGCTTCCTAAGGACCCTGGTGGGTCAGCAGGAGGATGGGCTGCCTTGTAAGGTGGAGCGCATCTTGTCCTGGGGAGAGTTTAGACAGAGGCTGGACAACGGCTTGGAAGGATTCCTGGGCTGGGATGTGGTTAGAGGCGATGACCTGGATGGTCTCTTGGGATGCTGAGGGCCTGGGATACTTGGAGTCGGAGAATTCTGACACCAGAATGGGGGATCAGGAAGCTGTGTCCTCTGGCTTAGGGCGTGGGCACAGACCATTCGCAGGGGCCCCCTCCTTCCTGCCAATGTGTAAGGAACCAAGAACCTGACGCTCTGCCCTGGCACTGTGCCTCTCCCTCACACCCGTGGCTCAACTGCCTACCAGGTCCGCCCCCAGCTGCTTCCTGCAAAGGTTCTGAGGTTCTTCCTATTCCTCCTGGCCCACTCTACCCCTTGCCTGTGGTGGGCTGTGTGACAGTGTGGAGTCGAGGGGACAGCAAGCACCACAGGCTTCACCCCCAACCCCTGCAGTTAGAGCCCATGTTCCCTGTTGAGGGGCTCTGGGGCCAGTGTGCAAGGACCGGGGTTGGGTGCTGAGATGTTGGGCACCTTGAACCCCTGCCCAGTTTGGCCTCCCCAAAACAGGCCTCCTTAGCCAGCCTGGAGATGGCAGACCGAGGGCAGTGTCGAGATCTGAGATGCAGAAAAACTCAGGCGTGGGTCTCATTTGAGCCTCAGTTTCCACGTTTGTAAATAATGCAGGGTTGTCCGGGCAGCGTCAAATGGGCTTGCGTAACTGGCATGGGGTGAGGGGTGCAAGGCAAGGCAGTTGCTCTCGAGAGCCTCTCAGGAGGACGAGTGGGGGAGGAGCAGTACCTCTCACAGGCCTTTCCAAACATGCTTTTCCTGAGGTGGGCAGTGAGAGGAGAACCAGAGGGGGCTGGGGCCAAAGCTTTCCCCAGACCAAACAGATTTGGGCTTCCCATGATGGAAGTGCCCATGAGTGGTTCCGGGTGGGCTTGAAACCCACCCTGGACTCCATCCTTCCTACAGCCAGCCTCCTCCACAGCCCCTCTGTGGATGCCTGTGCCCCCTTTTCTCCTGACGAGAGGGTGACACAGTTGGAGACTGAGATCACCCAGCTCAACCACCGCCTCCGACCAGGGGAGCCCCCTCACAGTCTTGGTTTCATCTGAGAGGGAGGTCCTTTCTGATGTCTAACTTCAGTCCCTCTTCTCCAGTCAGGGACTACATGAGGCTGCTAAATGATGACACTCTTTCCTGGGGTTTGAAAGAGACTCAGTGATGGTGGGAGGGGCATGCAGGGAAGGATCGGGAGACCTGAGTGTGCCATGAGCCTGGGACACCAGGGCGGGAGCGAGGGTGACAGGCAAAGGCTCTCGGCTGCCAGTGCTTCTGGATTCTTGGCTTAGTTCTGAAGCCAAAAGCCGCTTTGACCCCAGGAAACTGAGGCCCAGTTGAGGGATATGTTTGGAGGTGGGGGGCAGAGGAGATAGGCAGGAAAGCCCTCCCAGTTACCAGCCTCCAAATAAGCAAATCAGAAGTGGGTGGAGGGAGAGGGTGGTTTCTGGAGACTGGGATTTGAGAGGACTGGCCTAGACTTTGTCCCCATTACTATCCACCAATGGCCCCTGGCTCAGTAGCTCCCTGGCCAGATGGCTCTTAGCTTTCTAGGGCTATTAGGCATGCAGAAGTGTGGGCATAAGTGAGCTGGGACAAGGGGTTGGGGATGGCAGGGTGGCCAGCTTGGCAGGCTGTGCCCACATCCCCTGGTGCCACTTCCATTATGCAAGGTCACACCGGCCCTTCCCTCTTTCCTTCCCTCCAATGGTCTGGAGCGCTTTCCCATCCGGGAGGTTGCTGGACACTAGAGAACTCCAGTGCAGCCTCTACCCAGGTTGGTGGACCTGGCCATCTTCCTACTTGCCCCACCTCGCCTTCCCTCAAGGGGAGAGGCTTGTCTCTGTGGAGCTGGAGCCCATGTGGGAGGGGTGGTGGGTGGGCCCGAGCCAGTCCTTGGCGCTACCTCCTCCAGGGCTAGTCTGGGCTGTGCAGTCCCTGCCTTTTTAGGGCTGGAAGCCTGTAGTTCAGCCCTGAAAGCCTGTAGTTCAGCCCTGGGTGTGGGAGACAGGAGGGACTGGACCAGCAGGGTGGGGGCCTGGAGAGCTGATGGGGGTGAGGGGTCACAGGAGTGGCTGGGGGGAATTCTGGCCCTTTGGCCACTATGGGGCCCCAGACATGGGTCTATTTCCCCCAGGGACCTTCCTCGACTTTCATCTTCTCCCTCAGAGAGACCCAACAGTGTTCTGTGATCCTTGCAAGTTTCCCGTTTGCTCACCTGTCTTCTGGATGGATTACAAGTTCCTTGAGGGCAGGCCTGCACCTCTGGCCTCTCTGGGGATCCTTGCTGTGCTTGGCAGAGTGCTGCTCAACACACAGATGACTGACTAATGGAGGGCAGAGGGGTGAGGGTTTTGATGGGGCCTGGTGAGGATTTGTTAGACTTGGACTGAGGTCTGTTTGGAGGCTGAGAATGTGAGTCTGGTGCCAGACTGTTGGGGCTCATCTCATGATGACCTGGTTTACCAGCTGTGTGGTCTCACCTTTGCCCCTTGACCTTGACCAGACCTGGGCAACCAACTGGTCTCCTCAGTTTCCTCACTGTCAAATGGGATAACATCTGCTTCAAGGTATGGGTGTGAGGATCAAATGACTTAATTTATTTAAAGCACTTTGGGCGGTGTCTGGCACATAGTAGGTGCTCAATGAAGGTTAGTTATTATGATTATTATTGGTGGTGGTGGTGATAGAGTTCTCTCTCTCTTGTCTTGTTGTTCCATCTCTAAGATGAAGAAAATTATGGGACTAGAGAGTGGAGAAGATGCTGGTGTCATTTTCCCTTAAGAGGTCCTAGCATCAGATCCCAGGGCAGAATCTTCTCTGTCCCCATTCTGTCTCTCTTTCTCTGCAATTAGAGGGCAGGCAGGGAGCTGAGGGGCCCTCCGGAGGTCTTGTCTGTTCAGGGAGCCCATGCAGATCTGTGTTTACGGAGGACTCTGAGAAAGTTGCCATCACTGTAAACAAGATGCATTATTATAAACCAGCCCGAGCTCCCCTTCTTGGATCCCATCCCATGCCTTGATGAGAGTCACAGAATCGGAGACTCCCAGGCTGAGCAAGGACCTAGCCTGGCCTCCAGGAAGCCTGCCCTGGACCATGGGCTACACCCATAGAGGTGGCATCTACATTTTAAAGTAGGATCCCCAAATAACTGCTTCAAATTATTGTGTCTTATGCCCTCTAGGTTCCCCCAGAATCGAACTGGCATTCCTCTTGTTGCAACTTTAGTTCAGTCCCTTGTTGGTAGCATGTAGGGGAGAACCATGTCTGCTCTTCCTACATGCCATATAAGCTGAGAGCTTTGAACCCGTGCAAGGGTAGGGCTCCTGGCCACAATCCCTCTCCATCCCAGGCCTCTGCCCTCTCTGGGGTCTCCTGCTTTCCGGTGCCACTGACATTCCTCATTAGCAGGGGTCAGCCCTCAAGGCCTGCCAAGCTATATTCTCCACCCAACCCGGTTCCCACCCAGGGAGGCTGGGGTTGCTCTGGGTCGGGGGTGAACTCCATTTCCGGACCCCTGGCCCGCCCAGTTGCAGCTGCAAAAGGCATTAAGCTTTTTTTTGGAGAAAGAATGGGCTTGGGTTGATGATGATGACAGCTGGGGAAGGTTCCTGAGCTCAGCCCGGCCCTATCTTGCTTTCCTTCCTTGGCCCCTGCTCACCTCTGCCCAATTTCTAGGCCATTGCTTGTGTAGAGGTGGGCCTCACCTTTGCCCCTTGACCTTGACCAGACCTGGGCAATCAGCTGGTCTCCAGCCACCCTGTGTGGGAGCAGTTTGTGGGTTCAATGCTGGGCTTGGTGCTGGGGTAGGTGGTAGGGGTGGGGAAGAGAGCTTCAGGGGAAGCGGAAGAGAGGGGCTTCACCCTGGGGTTCATCTGGGTGGGAGAGCAGTGGTCCTCAAGTGAGCAGATCTGAGTCTAGGCCTGACTCCGTCCCTAGCCTCTGGAGGAGTCCCGCCTGAGTCCCTTTTCTCGCTGGGCCTCAGTGCCCTCACCTGTAAATGAAGGGCTGAAGAGGTGCAGGGGTGGGGGGTCTGTGAGTCCATCTCCCCGGGGCCTCCACTGGGCGTCCCCCAGTCCCAACGCTGTGGAACTTCACCTTGGATTGACCTTGCTTCCCTCCCCGCCCCGCCCCCACCTCTGGCAGTCGCTGGCAGGAAGTCCTGCTGATTAGGGCCCTAATCACCGGCTGAGACTCCCAGAAATGGCAGAGCTGGTTGAGCGAGAGGGGCCGCCAAGCCAGGAAGGGGGGGCTGGCATGGGGACAAGCCTCCACCCAGGGATATGAGCTGGGGTTTGGGCTATGATTTGGGGGTGGCAGAGATGGGCCGGCCCCAGGGGTGGGCTCCTTGGGTCTGGGGCGGTGCTGGTGGACCCACTGTGGATGCGGTGCGGCAGCAGCTGAGTCCAGCAGGGCACGTGGGGCCACCGGATTGTTCACTTTAAAAGCCTTTGAGGGCATCCACCCTGTGCCAGTCAAGGTGCTGGGTATGAGGCAGGAAAGACCGGGAGACACGATCTAGTGGGGAGACGAGGGGAGTATACAGAGTGTTGCTGCAAAACGCAGCGGGAACGTCAAGCAGGAGGCAGGTCACGTGAGCTGGCAGAGTGGAGGAAGCTTTGGAGAAGAGGTGCCGTTTGAGATGGATTTTGAAGTTTGGGAAGGAGTTTTGCCGGGAGGAAAAGGAGCAAAGACTTCTTCAGGCACAGGGGAAGGCATGCGCAGAGGCCCAGTGGCATGCAGGTAAGGAGCAGTAACCAGCGTGGGTCTCCCTCCCAGCTCTGCTACATGCGTCTGAGCCTTAGTGTCTGCATCTGTAAAATGGGGTTCATATTTCCAACCTTGTAGTGCTAGTGTGGATATGAAATGAGATGCTATTTGTAAAGTTCTCAGCCCGGTGCCTGGCATGGAGCAAACTCACAGTATATGGAGGCTTAAAATGGCATGTGTGGGAAAGGATGGCTTTGGGGAGAGCCTGAAAATGTTGCTTGGGGCCCAAGACGGGGGTGGGGGATATTCTGAGCCAGGTTAAAGAATGGAGCGGCGGGGGATTTTAATATAGGGAAGACATGATGAAACTGTGATTTAGGAAAGGCAATTGGGCCACTGTGATGGCTGTACTGGGAAGGGGAGTCCTAGGGACAGGCCTCAAGCCAGGGCCTGAGTTCCTGGAATCCTATGTTCAAATTCCTCAGCCCTGGGGCTGGAAAATCCTCTCCCAAGTCAGTTCATCTCCCTGATCCCTCTGGGCTTCCTTCCAGCATACCGTCCTCCCCTCCTGGATTGGGAGGCCAAGGAGGCCCTGAAATCTCCTTGCTGGGAGATCTTTCAGGCCAGGAGAGAGCCATCCTTGGCAAGTCTTCACACGCAACCCTGGGATGGATGAACTGCAGCAGGCAGGAGTGAGGGTAGACTGTAGGCAGCTTACATATCTAAGGCACCGAGAGGATCCTTTTGGAGGCCTCCTTTACCATCTGGCCTGGAACACAGTAGCCCCTCACTGTTTGTTGAATGAATGAATGAATGAATGAATGAATGAATGAATGAATAGCAGTGTTCCCTGGTTAGGGTGGAGGAGCCTGTTTGCTCAGAGACAGCCATGCCCAGCCTGGCTCTATATGGCCTGGTGAGTGCAGAGAGTGGCTGCCTGTCCAGAGTTAGATGGGATGTTGAGTGTCTCAAAGGCCAGGTGCCTGGCATGTCGCAGATGTTCAGGGACTGTGTGTTGATGAAGGAGAGGGAATTTCAGCAGCATTTATTTCCTAGAGCAATGACCTCTCATGAGGCAGCGTGATGTGGGCGTCAACTTCACAGACTCTGCATCCACATGGTCTGCGTGTGAATCCTGACCCCACCTCTTGCAGGCTATGTGACCATGAACAACTTACCTGACCTGCCAGTGCTTCCCTTTGCTCACCTGTAAAATGCAGGAAACAAATAGAACAGGGTCTGGCACGCAGGCTGTTCTGCATAAACCTTGGTGATTGTTATTGCTGTTTTTGTTATTGTTATTACTATTACTGGTGCAGTGGGAGAGAATGGGGCTGATGCAGGGGTTTCTTGGCTGGGATGAGTACAACTGCCCAGAGTGGGAGGGGAGAGCACAAGAGATAGATGAGGCTCCTATGGAGGCTTAGAAGGAATTCAGTGGCTCACAAACTGCTTCCACCACCACACATGTGGCTGCCTCTGCTGTGGCTGGCTGAGCTGAGCCAAGCGTGGGAGCGGAGGCAGTGGTCAGGCCTGGATTCCAGGCTGGAACCCTGGGAGAGCAGGGGCGAGCCAGGGTGAGGGGTGGGGGCTGGGGGAGGAGAGGTGATTGGAGAGGAGGCCAGGACTCTCCCAAGTTCCCAGCTGGGACCCTAAGAATTCCTCCCATCATCTCCTGCCAGAGGGCCTGGCCCTTGAGCTCCAGAGCCTCCAGAGGGCCTGCAGTCCATCTCCCTGCCTCCTGGGCAGATTGCTCTGAGTAGGTGGCCTGGAGTCCAGTGCCCTTCACTGTTGGAAAGTGATTCCTCCCCAGTAACCACTGTCTGACTGCAACTCCTTCCTCCCCCTCCTCACCTTGCCTTCAGATCTCCTGTCTTCAGTGTTGCTTTGCAATAGGAGTGTGAGAGAGTCAACTTCAGGGGCCTGCTCTGACTTGGGGCAGAGAGAGAGGTCTGTGTAGTACCGTGGAAGGACCCATGGCAGGGGTGTCAGGTGGCCTGCTAGTCCCTCTTGGCACTGTGAGACTTTAGGCAAATTGCTTCCACTTTTTGGGCTTTGGTTTCCTCAATTGCGAAATGAGAAGTTCGAGTTAGGGGCGTTCTGTCTTTTCAGCAGTGCTGAAATTCTGCAAGTCCACGCATCTTTCTGAACAGAGAGGCTCCTAGTTTTGGAGCCTTTGGCAGAGCTGTCCAGCGTGGAGGTGGGATCCTGTTGGCTCTTCAGGCATCTGCTGGGATGCCAACTGAAATGCTGGGGAGATCCTTCCAGCACTGGAATTGGAACGTTCTTTGCCCCAGTGACCACTCCTCCAGGCAGCTTGGTTTCTCGGAACAGAGCAGAGGGCAACAGCTGTCAGGGTTGGGCTGGCCAGAATCTCCCGTCTCTGTCCCAGTGACTCAGGTGGGGATACAGTTGGCAGGATTGGAGCCAATGAAGCGAGGGAGGGGACTGGGGAAGATCTGCTGCCCCCTTGGCCACCCAAAGGGAACAGAGTGGGAGGAAGTGATGTGATGGGGACGTGGGTGCAGAGGCAAAGTGAGTAACAGTTGTGAGTAATGGCTCAGTGTCTCCACTGGGTAGGTGGCTCCTAGACTGCACAGAGCTGTCTGGGGCTCCGGAAATTCTCCCCGAAGGCCCAGCCACTGAATCACAGCAGCCTGAGTTCCTCCCTCCCTGTGCTTCTTAGGAGCTAGGGGTCCCGGCCAGCAGGGTGCCACACCTCGTCCCCTCTGCCTCTCTCTGCTTCTCTGGATCAGCCCCTCCCATCACCTATGCCTGCATACTCCCTTGGCCCCATCGCTACTCTGTCTTGTCTTCTAAGCATCCAGGTGACTTGCCTTGCCTCAAGGAGTGTAGAATTTGCAGTCTGAGTTTGAGTCCCAGCTCAACCACGCATCGCTGTGTGACCTTGGCCAACACATTTCTCTGCTGTAAGGTTCAGTAGCCCCATATGTAAGGTTCAGTAGCCTCATATGTAAGGTTCAGTAGCCCCATATGTAAGGTTCAGTAGCCTCATATGTAAGGTTCAGTAGCTTCATATGTGAAAAGAGGCTACTGCTTGTTGAATCTCTTATTGGAAGGATTAAATGGGATAACCTGTCTGAAGTACGTGTTCCTTGTATGTGTTCAAATAATATGGTTGTCCTAAGCCCTAAACTCTGTTTTGTCCCTTCTCACCACCTCTATTCCTAAAATTCCAGCTTCCTGTGCTTCCACCCCATAATGTTCAGGCTGCATATCCTCCTATCTACTCCACCCTGTTGTTTGTGCACCTGCTCTTCCATTTCTGACACCTCCCACCCAGCGTCTGCCCGTGTGCCTTATCCCTTCACCTGCTGTTCTAGAAGGATGGGCGGGGCTCAGATGGGACAGGCGAGTGTGAGGGGAATTTGCTGCTTGCCTCGGCTGCGGTGGGCACTTTGAAAGGAGCTCAGAGGTCTGGGTGTGCTTCAGAGGCCCTGGGCTGCTCTTGTACCCCCCATCTCTGCTGGCTCATGCTCCCCCTGCCCCAGTCTGTACATAGGGGCTCTTTTCCCTTCTGGCTTCCTGGAATCAGCTGTGCTTGGGGCCATGCAGAGTGCCCCTGCCAGTGGATGTGTTGGCGGCGCGGATGTGTTTCTGTTTGCGTGGGTCTGCTTGGGGTGGGGCCCAAGCACCAGGGGGTGACTTTGCATCTGGGTCTGGCAGTGGTCAGGCGTGTGCACTGTGTGTGCCTTGGGCTGTTTTGAGCTGTATGTGTGTATGCAGGGCTGCAGTGTCTGGGTCACCGGGTCTTTAGCTGATGCCAGCTTTGTTTTCTGTCCGTTTAAAATCTCTCAGTGTTTTCCGAGCCACAGAGAGCCAGGTCTTCTTCTGCCCCTCCATTTGCCCTCCTCCTTCCCCTCCAGACCTGGTTTCAGATATGTGTATCTCTGAGGTCTGCCTGGGAGCAAGGAAGCATTACCAAGGGTGGATATGCGTCAAATGGAGCCAAACAATGCTGGTGACAGCCAGGCCTACTCTGGCCTTCAGTGCTGGCTGTGCGTCAAGTCTCTGCTGCCTGGTAATTGGAAGTGAGAGGGGGCTTCCTGCCACTCGGCCCCAGATGGATTTCAAGGAGCAACAGAGAGCGGGGCTGCTCTGCCCTCGGGACTTTCTGCTTCCGGGGCCTCCTGGTGCAGCCTTGTCCATCAGAGCAGATGGGGTTCCAGAACACCAGGCCCTGATGTGCGCTCATTGTGTAGAACAATTGCACTGCCTCCTGTCGCTGCCATCTAGGGGCTAGGAGTTTTCCACCTGAGTGAATTTTCAGATAACTGAAGCTTATGCATGGAAGAATTCAGAGCTCAGGAAAAACAGTGGATTTTTTTGATGGAAAGTTCTCGCATCGTACAGTATCCCACTCTTTCTTTGACTTTAACAATAGATGGGATCTTAAAAATCAGCTCCTTCCTCTCCCTCTATTGTTTCTCAGTTTCTTCTGTAAAATGGGGATAGGACTAGGACCTGTTTCACAGGGGTGAGGTGAGGATTAAGTGCTTTGGGACGCATAAGATGCTTAGAACTGAGCCCGGTGCATAGAATTTACTGGTCCGTAAATGAGGATGTTGAGCTGCAGAGAATGCCATTAATCACCTCCAGGCTAACACAGAAGGGAACTAACATCTCCTAAGCATATTCCAGACATTTTTACTTATGCCACCTAAGTCAACTTTATTGAGTACTTCCAGTCACTCTGCAAAAAGGATCTCACCCCCATTTTACAGAGGGGCAGACTGAGACTCAGGGAGGTTAAATAAGATCTCGATAGCTAGTCTGTAGCAAAACTGGCATTTGAGCCCATGCCTGACTCCCAGTCCAGGTATTTTTCTATCCCTCCTCTTACCCTGTAGTTGGAAACTCCTGGCTTCTTAGTGTGTTCACGAATCTGGAAATGAAGACCTGCAGACAGAAGGAGTTACAATCTCATAGAGCTGAATCTGCTCCCAGGTACCAGGTTTGGGCTTAGTGCAAAGCTGTCTGGAGTCAGGTGATGAGAAAAAATGACCTCTGTGGACGTCCAGGGAACATAAGGCCATAGACCAGCTTTGAGAATGTGGGATTTTTTTCCTAAATAATATGTGGTTGGGTTGCTTTCCCCCCTGTTCCTCCCTTTGGCCAGCCTTAAACTCTTAAAAGAAGACGTAGGTAGACATCAGAAAGGATTTCCTGATTGTCCACCACATAGGGCTGTGATACAGGCAGCGTAGGGAACCCGAAGAGTCAAAAATTTAAGGCACTTCTTCAAATCGGAGATGTCTTTTTTTAAAAAACATTTTAACATTTCCGAAATTGGAATGCACCTTAGGATCGATGTGTACAATTCAAGTGGCCTTTCCCCCTCCTCAAAAACTGTTATTCAGTTGATGATGCTACATACAATCAACAGCATCCTTGAAATTAGGAAACCGGGAGGTGAACCCCTGTGGTTTGCAAGTAACTGCACAGGTGTTGAAAGGGGAGAGGTCTCTACGCCCTTGTCCTGGCTGGCAAACAGACGATGGCCTAGCTTCAGAAGACAGGGGTTGATGTCTGTGTGGGTCTCTGATGTCTGTGTGGGTTTGAGTGTGGCCCCAGACCCAGAATTCTCTATTTTGGGCCTGACTTAGCCCTGCACAATCTACTCTCACACGTCTCCGTGGTGGTTGGCATGGTCCTCAGCACTGCCTGAGACCTTTGGCTCCTTGGGTTTTCCCATTGCTCTTAGATTTTTTTCCCATGCACCCTTCCTGCCTTACTGTTCTAGCACAGCTAAGGTCAAAGACTTTTGTCCCTTCAAGTTCCCATCTAGAAACAGAAACCCTTGGTGGAAAGTGAGGGGGTGGGGTGGGCAGCCTCCCTCTGGGTGGAAAAACAGATGGACTTGAATCCCAGTGAAATCCTAGCCCTCTTCATACCTCCATTATAGCATTACTGGGGCTGTTTTATAATTCTCTGTTTACATGCCTGTCTCCCCCACCGGGCCACAAGTTTCCCATCCGGGCGGGGCCATCCTCATTCATCTGTCTCCAGAGCTGGGAGCCTGGCATGGAGGGGCACTCAGTGGGCATTGTTGCATGAACACGTGGTCTCACTCCCCATGCCTGTCACCTCCTTTCACACGAGTCCCACTAGAACCACGACCACAGACCACAGCCCTTTCCTTGAGCAGCTCTTCTAGGAACTTCCTAGAAGCTCTGTTCTCTGTGCTGCCGGCCCTGTCCCCCAGCCTCCCTGCTTCAGAATAGGCCGGGGAGAAGGGATAGGGTTTTCCTGCTCTTTGGGTTGCTGGAGAAGGCAACTCCGAAGCCTGCATTCCATATTGGCTGTTCACACTTCCTCTTCTAGCATGGCGGCTGGCTCACCCCCAGTCCTCCGGCAGCGTGCCTCAGCAGCTCCGATTGCCCCACTTTCCTGCCCCTCCATCTTCTTATGTTTCTGGGAGCCGCTCTTTAACCTCTCTCCTCTGCTCCCTGCCCAGCTCAGAGCCTCTTCCAGGCTGGACTCTCGGGCTCCAGCCCCACCGCTCACCCATGCCTTCTCACTGGCTCTGGGGGCATGAGGCCACTCCAGGGCCCTGGACGTTGGCCTCAGCCTGGCCCTCCAGGTCATGTGCAGTGTGGCATTAGCTGCCTCTCTGAGCACCTTTCTCCATTTGGCCAAGTGTGCCCTGGGCACAGCTAACTGGTCTCTTTGTGTTCTCTGACCCCTGGCATCTCTCCTCCCTACCCACCTCAAAGGCCATGTTCTCCATGAAACTTTCTGTGATTCCCGACTGGGCAAGGTGGTGTGGTCCTGGGCAGATATGAGACTTTGGACACAGCCACTGCAGAACTTGGTTCAATATCCATTATTTACTGGTTGTGTAACCTTAGGCTGAGAATGCAACCTCTTAGTGCCTCATTTCCTCATCTGTAAAATGGGCTGATAGCCCCTAGCTCAGAGTGCACCATATTGAATGAAAGCGGACCTGAACATGGTTTTCTCTGGCCAGAGCAAGGGCTTTGAGGTGGAGAGGTGAGAAATGGGCGTGGAGAGAGAGGCACAGCCAGGTCCCGAAGGGCCTGATGGCCATATTAGGACATTTGGACTTTCTCCCGTGAGCTGAGAGCGATGCAAGGACTTTAGGCAGAGAAGTGACACTGCTGGATGTGCATTTTAGAAATAGCTCCCTGGCTGCCAAGTGGAGAATGGGCTGGAGGGGACAAGGCTGAGGGCAGGGAGACCAGTGTTGAAGGCTGTTGCAATCATCTCTATGATTAATAGGACCTGGGAAGGGGTGTATGTGGCTCAGAGAGGTATTTAGGAGGAGGAATTGCCTAGGCTTGGTGGAAGGGAGGGGAAAGAATGAAGGAGGATACTCGGGCTTCTGGCTTGAACAACTTTGGTGGCCAGGGTGGGTGGGGGGTGCAGGGCTGAGGGAGGGGGTGATGTGGAGCTGGGGGTGGTGGCTAGGGTTGTCAGTGCCATGCAGGAAGGCCAAGACATGGCCGAGTGTGGGCTGGATCGTGAATCCAGGATGCTGACGGGTCATGCCCTGGGCCCCTCCGTGCCCTCTAACTCCTGCTGGTGCTTCCCTGTGGCCCTGCCTGGCCTAGCCTTTTGTCCTGGCTATTGCGGGGACACTCTTACCCAGTCCTGGCAGGCTTGTGCTCTCTCGTGCTCCCTGGGTCTGGCACACAGTAAGTACTCAGTGCAGCTTTGCTGAACCCCACGTCTCTGACCCCCCTGCTCATCAGCACATGCTCCTAAGAAGTCCAGCCTAGTGTGCAGCCTCACCTCTCCCAGCTTCCCTGATTCGGGGTGTGGGTGAGTGTGGCCCCTGAGCCGAGGCCCTTGAGATCCCTGCTTGGGTTGTCTGGAGGCAAATCTTCAGAGAAGACTCCCTGCATTCACCTGGGGTGGGTCCATCTGAATGCCATGGTGTCGTGCCTTCGTCCAGGCTGGCTTGGGAGGGGCTAGCTTCAGTGGGTGGGAGGCCTATGGGTCCCACAGCTTGACCTGCTGGTCCCCCTGAGTTCCCCTTACTGTTGTCAGCTTCTGACTGAAGCTGCCCGGAGCTCCACATTCCACAGGCTCCTGAAGGGCCAGGCACACCTGCTCTTCCCTGCCTCGTTCAGGTGTGGTTGTTGAGTGGCCTTTATGTGGGCCTGACAGCTGCTCTGTGTGTGGGTGTGGTTAGAGGTGGGGAGGTTCTTGTCTGAAGAGGAACTCCTCTGTCTGAAGAGCCCATCTTGAGTGACTTGCAGGATAGGGAGCCTAGCGATGGGCTGGGGGGTCAATGAGTGGGGCCAGGAAAGAGGATCCTGAGACAAGAAGAGGAAATGGAGGAGGAAGCAGTGGGCAGCTGCAGCTTTGGGGACAGGTTGATGGGGCCAGTGATCTAAGAGGAGCTTGGCTCAGGAGGATTTGGGGAGGGGTGGGGCCTGGGGCCTTGGGGACAGGGCTGAGTCAGCCCTCTGGGACTCTTCTGTGTCCTGTCTGTTGCAGGTTCTGGGTCCCAGCCTGTTCTGCGTTTGGGGAAATGGCCAGGCCCGCTCCCTGTCCCCACTGTCTTTGGAGGGACACTCAGGGCTTGGGCGTGTGTGCCCTGGCTTGGTGTCGCTGGAAACAGGCCCCTTCTTGCCTCCAGGAACTTGATGCGCTTCATTTCCTGGTCCAAACAGAACTCTATATAAGGGAAGGAAACAGCCTAGCAGGCCGGGGAGCCTGAAGAGGCTGGAGCAAGCCCTGGTGAAGGCCAGCGGCCCGGCGGGGAGGGCACAGGCCTGGGGAGGAAATGGGCCACGGCAGTGGCCACCTTCTCTCCAGGATCCCTCCTTCTGAGGGCCTGAGGCTCAGCCTGGGAGGCCAGTGTCTTTGAGCTGTGCTGGGATCCTTGAGACCTCTGGCCCTTCCAGGTAAGCCTGGTAATCTTGTCCCCACGCCCTCCCTCCATGGCCCTGGCATTCTTGCAGCTCCTTGTCTGTTGAGCATCCTCACATCCTGAAGGAGGCCTGCCTCCCTCCTGGCTGCCAGGCCAACAACTGGCCCTCTCCCCTGGGCCTCCCAGCTTGCCTTACCGGGTTGGAGGGGCTGTCTGGGGCCTTCCTGAGTTCCAGTGGACTCATGGTGTGAGCCCTGTCCACAGACTTGGGGGGTCACCTGCCTATTTCCTCATCACAGGCATGGAGACTGGGGCCTTCTGGGATCATTGTCTGGATTTTTCTGGACCCCTCTGGTATTGTCTCAAGAGGCCAGGGCTCAGAAGCTGCCTGCCTCCTGGCCACAGGTTCCTGGGACAGGGCCCAGAGGGTGAACTGCAGGCAGAGCTGTGGGCATGCCAGGTCTGCTCTAAGAGTGGGTAGTGGCACCCTCCCGTGCTCTGGGTGAGGAAGAGAAGTCAAGGGTGGGGATGGGGGTCACTGCAAATGTGTGTTTTGTTGGGGTGGAGATGAGGGCCCCTGGGTTTCAGGGTGCCTGATGGCCTCTTGTCTATGGGTTATAGGGTCCTCTTCTTCCCCACTTTCTCCTTCCCCTTGTTGTTATTAGTGATGTGACTGTACATCCTTGCTTGCCTTAAACTTCCCACCCATCACCTTCCCCAGATCCTACTCCTGGACATTTTTATCTGGAGCATAATTTCAGCCTGGTCCTTCTCCGACTCAAGTGCCTTCAGTGGCTCCCCAGTGCCAATGGCTAAAATTTAACTCCTTCACTGGGCATTCAAGGTTGCCCATGGTCAAGCCTAGAAAGACAGTTATGTCATCCTTCTTCTCTTCATCCCTTCCAATGCCTGCTTCAATGCCCCTCTTCCTTTCCTTCACCCATCCTGTGTCCCAGCCAAAGAGGGCTTCTAGTGGTTCTTTCAACACGCCAAGCATTCCCACCTCCGTGCCTTTTTTATGTGTTATTCCTACCCCTAAATGTCCTTTCCCCATCTCCACCTTTCAAAACTGTATCCACTCACCAAGTGAGCATCAGGCTCTGAGACAGGCACGGGGACTTCTCAATGGAAATGATCCATGTGCTGCCTCCTCTCGGAGCTTTCGGGGTAGTGGGTGAGACACACAGTGGACAAACAGAAGCAATGCATCCTCCACGCCAGGCTCAGTTGCCCTTGCTTCACGGAGCCTGCCTGGATCCCCTGACTTCTCTCTGTGATCCCGCAGCCCTGGCACCTCTGCCACAGCATGGGCCCTGTCCCACTGTAGAGGCAGCATGACAGGTGGGGCTAGGCAGGTGTTTGAGTCCGGCAGACCCAGGTGACAGCCCTGATACCATCCTTTGGAAGCTGCGCCGTCTCGGGTCTGGCAGAATGGTTGAGAGGACTGCCTGAGACCCTGGAGGACGGGGATGCTGATGCCTGCCTCGTGGGTGGTTGTGAGGAGTGAAGGATGCATACACAAAAGCTCGGAACAGTGCCTGGCATGCAGAGATCTTAGCAACGAACACTTCTGTTTCCGCCACAGTGACTACCACTAGTTATTCCACTTGGGGCAAATTGCTTAACTTCTCCAAGCCCATTTACCTGAAAAACTTGTCAAGAAGATCACAAAAAATAAGACATGTAAAACACCCAGCTCAGAGACACACAGTGGGTACTCTACAAACCCCAGTTTCCTTCCCTCTCATGTGCCTTTTGGGGCAGGGATGTGAGGTAGGTGTCAGCAACCCAGGTGTCCATGGATAGATGAATGGAAAAACACGAGGTGGTGTAATCTGTACAATGGAACAGTATTCAGCCTTAAAAAGAAGGAAGTTCTCATACATGCTACAACCTGAATGACTCTTGAAAATATGATGCTAAGGGTATTAGTCTGCTTGGGCTGCCATAACAAAATACCATACACCGGGTGACTTAAACAATAGAAATGAATTTTCTTATGGTTCTGGAGGCTGGAATCCAGAGGCTGAGATCAAGGTATCAGCAGGGTTGGTTTCTGCTGAGACCTCTCTTCTTGGCTTGGAGATGCCACCTTCTCCCTGTGCCTTCACACGGTCTTCCCTGGTATATTTCTGTGCCCTCGTTTCCTCCACTTGTAAGGACACCAGTCAAATTGGATTAGGGTCTCATTTTAACTTAGTTACCTCATTAAAGACCCTGTCTCCAAATACAGTCACATTCTGAGGTTGCCGAGGGTTAGGACTTTGATACATGAAGGAGGACATAGAATTCAGCTTCTAATACTAAGTAAAATAAGTCAGATATCAAAGGGCAAATATTATATGATTACTCTTACAGGAAGTACCTAGAATAGGCGAATTCATAAAGAAAGAGAGTAGAATAGAGGTTACCAGGGGTTTGGGGGAGGGGAAATGAGTGCTAATGGGTGTAAGGATGTTTGGGATGATGAAAAGGTTCTAGAAATGGATAATGGTAATGGTTGTACATTACCGTGAATGTTCTTAATGCCACCGAATATATTTAGAAATAGTTAAAATAGTAAAGGTTATGTTATGTGCATTTTACCACGGTAAAGAAAAAGGGACTAGCAGGAGATGGTTGAGGGGAGACCCCTTTTCCACTCAGTCTGATATGAAATGCTGAATTCCCAGATGCACATGGGTCTTGTTTAAGCTGGGGGCAAGGCCGTCCTCTTCAGTCGCAGGGGCCAGGTGAGTGTGAATGTGTGTGGGGGGCCCCTTTGGAGGGCTGGGCAAGCTTAGGAGTTTGGGATTTTACATAACTAAGGCTGAGATGTTGGCTCTTTCTTGGGGGCCTGGGGACGGGAGTGTCACCCAGTTGGGGCCCTGGTCCTGCCACTTGCAGGGTTGGGAGGTGAGAGGGGCAGTGCTAGGCAGATGCCTGGGTTTTCTCTTGATCTGCAAAGAGCAGTGCCTGGAGTCCACAGACCAAGATTCCACCTGCAGATGACCTCCTCTCAGTGGGAGCCGAGCATAGAAGCCTGAATGTCATAATCCCAAATGGTAAAATCCCAAAAATATAATTTTGGAAAAAATAACAAAAATTCTTTAAATGATGTTTATTTACATTTTTAAAAGGGGGTTTGAGAAACATGTAAAAACACGACAGAACATTTCATAGGCCATTTTACACAATAAAATAGGCAATAATAACACTTATATTTTTGCAAGCATAAACACTCAGGTGTTTAATGATAGTCACATTGGTATAACAGTTATGAGCAGATGAACTGTATTCATAAAGAAATAAGCAAAAGGGAAATGTATAAGCACATATTGCTGTGGTTGGTAATTGTGTACCCCCAGCTGTATAACTGCAGTCACCTGAAATACCATGATGGACAACCTAAGTCTTGTGATGAGACTAATCAAAAACCTCAGTGGGTTACCACTGCATAACCACTGCACCAGACACCCAAAGGGCCAAGATCTCAAGAAATGTTACCTTTCACAAATGCAGATGTAGTGGGATTATGATCTAAACTCCTTCCCAGCTGATTAACCTGAGCAAACATCATGACCTTGTGGAGCTTCTGTTTCTCCACATGTGAAATGGGAGCAATATTGCTGACTCTGTGGGCTTGGAGGGTCTCAGAGAGATCAGGTGTATGACAAAATTAGCCCCAGTGCCTGGCGCCTAATAGGTACTTAACAAATAGCAGCGATTGTTACCACAAGTGACCCCAGGTGCCTCCCTGGCACCTGAAAGTGATTCAGGCCTCGAATCACTTTCATTCCTTCAACAGACATTTAGTGTGTACCTACTGTGTGCTGGCTCTGTGCTGGACTAGTTTGATGGATAAGATGTGCTTCCTGCCCTCATGACACTTGTTTTCTAGAGGGGGAAACAGATTATAGACAAGGAAGCACACACACCTATAATTACAAATTGTAATAAGATCTGTGAAGGAAGAGATATGAGTGTGGGAGAGAGAATATTGTGTGGGTGTGTGCGTGTGAGAGAGAGAGAGAGAGAGAGAAACATAAGGGAATTAGGGAGGGTCTCTGGGATGGTGACATTTAAGCCAAAGCTAGAAGGACAGGAAGGACACAGCTCTGCAGACAGCTGGAGGAAGAGCGTTCCAGGCAGAGGGAACTGCGTACGCACAGGCTCCGAGGAAGAACAGAACTAGGTGTCGGAGGGATTGAGAGGAACCCATCCCTGTGTGTGGCTTCGGGTCCCGGATAAGGGGGCCGAGCATAGAACGAAGAGGGAGAGGACAGCAGAGCCTGGGTCATGCAGGGAGCTCCCTGCCTGGGCTGGCTGCTCTCTAGCGCTTTTAGGCCCTCGTGTCCTGGGGGCGTCTCCGCGGGTGTGCCCTGTTGTTGCCATTGTGCTCAGGGACCTCTGAAGTTGAGAAAATACTAGTGGGTGTGGGGCTGACGAGTGCCAGGCATCAGCCCTGGTCTGGGAGGCTACCATGCTCACCTTCCAGCTGCACCCCCGGGGCTCCACCTCGCAGCCTCCAGAGCCAGACTGCTTTGCTGCAGTGCTGGGCAAATTGTTAACCTTTCTGTGCCTTAGTTTCTTCATCTGTGAAGCGGGGGTAATAGCATCCAATGAGAGCAAAGGGCTTGGTACAGTAATTAAGCTTTGGTTAGTGTGAGCAAAGGGCTGAGTGTAGACATAGCACACTCACTCCATGAGCATTGTTCCTGTGACTGTGGATGGCTCTGTGGACATGTGTGTTTCTAGCACAGAGGACAAGAGCATGTCTCCAGACCCGGACCCCGACTTTGCATTGTGCCTCCTGTTGGCCAACTCATTAGCCTCTGTGTACCTCAGTCTTCTCATCCACAAAATGGGGATAATAATGATTACGCTCAGCATTGTTACGATAATTAAATGAGTTAATTAATGCAAACTGCTGAGAACAGTGCCTGGCACAGAGCAAGGGTGATGGGAGTTTATTTGCTGCTGTGATTTTTATTGCTATGTTATTCAGAGTGAAAAGATTGAGCAGGACACCCTGTCAGTTCCAAATGTCTAAATGAGATCCACTGGGAGAAGGGGGCTTACCTGAGGCTGACTTTCTGGGTCTGAGCCCTGGAATCCCACACTGACAGCTCTGGGAGGTGAGCCTATGGCAGGGCTGGCACCAAGACCCCCTATAGCCACCCTCAGAGTCTGCCGCTCTGCAGAAGGAGGCTTCCTTACCTGGGCCCCCTGGGGACTCCAGGACTGTGGGGCCACAGGGCATGGGCCACAGAGTGGCAGGGGGCCCTGGCTCTCCCTGGCACATTCTGGACTCCTGAGAGGGTGGCCAGGGGCCAGGGTGCCGGAGGGAAGGCGAGAGCCTTTTAAGGAAACATTTCTCTGCTTAAAAAAAAAGAGAGAGACAAGAAACATTGAAACACACAACAAAGTCAGTGGGCTGGCCGGCCAGCGGGCCTGGAATGCATGACTGTGGGCGGAGGATGGAAGACGCCGTGGGGGGTGGCAGGCCACGAGGGGGCACCCAGGCATCAGGCCATCGGGCTGGGGCTTGACAGCTCCCCTGCAGGGCCAGGTTCTTAGGGGGTGCCTCTGCCTCTGGAGGCCAGGGAAGGGACCTGCGGTCAGGATACCTGGGCCCCCTCCTGTCCACTGCCTGAGAGTAGGTCTGGGAGGGAGACCGTCCTGTTCGTCTCAGAGAACACCTGTCTCTTCTGTTCCTAGTTCAAAATGTAGCCATAACCCCCTCCCTCCCTTTTCCAATCCCTAGCTTCTAAATGGAGAGCAGAAACACACCTCTTGGGAGGGAGGGGACTGGTGGAGGCTGGGGCCCTGGCAGCGGCAGGCATCAGCCCGTCCTCTGGCAGCTTGGCCTGGCTCGTGGTCCCTGCCCAACCCAAGCTCAGAGGAAAGAACACAGCAAGGGTGCTGTCCTGGGAACTGTACTCTCTCCCCCGGGACTGAGGGACCCATGGTGACAGAGTGGGTTGGGGGAAGGCACCCTGGGGCCCTGGCCCATGACCTTGAAACCTCCCAGTCCCCAGAGCAGCGTTTGGTGCTGTGCTTGGCAGGGACAGCAGTGTCCCCTGTAGCTGAGACCTGGTCTCGTAGGCAGGGCAAGCAGAGAGCCCTGCAGGCCACAGCCAGCTCTGGGGAACTCCCCTTCCCTCCCAGTCTGTTACCCTGGCACCCTCTCCCCCAGCCCTGGGTTCTGTCCCTCAGAGGCCTCTTCTAAAACAATCACTCATAGCCCCGTGCTGGTGTAGATTAAGGACGCTGGGCTTCTGGGGGCAGTTCTGTTCCCCCTGTGTCTCCTCATTCTCCCGAAATTCTCACGAGTGGTAAGCTTCCCTTCACATCTCATCTTGGGACTTAGACGCCTGGGTTCAAATCTCAGCCACTTATCAGCTGTGTGACCTTGGGCAATTTAACCTCTCCATGCCTTGTGCACCGCAACTGAGGAAATAACAATAGTAACCCATCTTACTGGGTGGTTGCAGGGATTAAAGGTGTTAACAGAGATAAAGCATTTATAATCATGCCTGTCATCTAGTACACACTCAATAGTATTGGGTATTATTTTTGTCGGTTCTGTTTGGCCCCCTGTGATTCTCCCACTAGTCCTAGAATTCTGTGGAGCAACGGGGAATAAATGCTAGGACTCCATTTGGGCCTGTTTGCTAGAGAACGAGTTGGGCAGGGAGTCTGTAGCCTGACTATGTCAAGAACCCAAGAATGCCAACTCCCAGCCAACTTTGCCCCTTCCAGAGCTTGGAGCACACTGCCCCACAGGTGCTGTCCTTGTCTGGGCTGGTGTGTCAAGCCTGGGGAATCCCTGGGCTAGTGGGATGACAGCATGCGGTCAGCTGGAGGGAGGGCTCAGCTAGGGTGCCCAATGCCCAGTCAGCACCAGCTGGGGCTGGGCTGAGGGCTCTTGCTGCTACCATTCCACCGGGCTGGTGGGTGGGGAGGGGTTGCCCCCTGTCTGGGGGAGGCAGCTACCCCCTCTTTGGACATCCATGGCTTGTTCCCAGATAGCCTCATGCCCGAGGGAGAGTCTCCCACTTTGTGCCCACTGTGGGCCCCTTGCCTGGTGTTCAGGTCAGGAATTGGAGCCAAGGTGGAGGACTGAGCTCCAAGAAAAACGTGTCCTGGCTAGAAAAAAGGAGCACATTCAGTCTCTGATAATGCCCCTGCTAATTGTCAGGGTAATAGCTCGGCTGCCAGGCCTGGCCAGGAAAATGTTATCTCAGGGAAGGGAGCAATGGAGCCTTCCCTCCCTCCCCTCTACTCTCCTCCTCCCTCTGGCTGCCTCCCCTCTACTCTCCTCTTCCCGGCTGCCTTCCTCCCGTCTACTCTCCCCCTCTCCCTTCTTCCCTCTGTCTGGAGGTTCAAGTTGCCATCTCCTTCTCTGGATCAGAGAGGAAGATGAGGATCATGAAACTTGTGAAGATCACAGCTCACTCACAGAGGGTGCTTCTGCCTCTCCAAGCCTTCCACATGTATTAGCCGCACTCATGGCTTTCTTCGGAAGGGCTGGTGGGTCACTTTACCAACCCACTTCCTGCATGCTCTGGGAAACTGCCAGAGCTGGTAGGAGCCTTCTGCAGCACTGAACTTTGGGGGAGATCCCTTAGCAATGGGGAGAACCAAGGTGGTGACTCTCCCTTTTCTGATGATGGTCCTAATCACAGTTTTAAAAAATGCAAAATGAATTTTACCACATTGTAGAAATTTCAGGACATAGAGAAAAAAAAAAAAATCCTCCTTCTTATTACCTGAAGCCTCTGTTATTGAAATGCCTGTGCAGTGACCTCCAGTCTCCCAGCATCTGCATATTTGTCTCAGAATTTTAATTGTTACACTCATTTCATTTTTGCCTTCTGCGGCCCCCGCTCCCTTTCCCAGGTGTTATTGCTGGAGTATTTTTTCTGTGTTGCTCCATAGTCTGCTGAAGAACTCTCAACCCGGAAAGTGTCAGCCTGTATGAGGGAATGGGGCGGGGGGAGGCATGTGGTGACCTCAGGAGGTGCTGACTGTTTCTGGAGACAAGAGATGCTCACCTGCCCTTTCTCTGTTCCTTCCACAGGTGGCTGCCCCCTGTGTTCCTCCATCCAACCATGAGCTGGTGGTGAGTGACGGCCCTTCCTTGCCCTGCAAGCCCCGCCTCCCCTCCCTCCGCAGCTCCCAGCTGCAGCTTTCTTTAGACCCAAATATGTTGGTAACTGGGGTGTCGGGCAATTAGGTGGAGGAGGAGGGTCGACCTCCCTGGGCCGAAGCAGGCCTGGGAGGAAATGAGTCATGAGGTCCCTTCTGATGAGATGCAGTGCCTGCTATTTCCAACCTTGAGACTTGCGTCCTTAGAAAAACCCATAAAAGGGCATCTTGTGTGTCTCCAGGCCTGGCCAGGTGCCTGTTGTCCCGGGGCTCAAGGACCAGGGGCTGCCACGCATCTCCTTCTGCCTGCCTGGTGCCAGGTCAGGCACCCTGGGGCTGGAGGTGGGGGATGACCCTCAGAGTCCATTCACCTGGGCAGTTTCACCCCACAGGCGACCTCTGTTCTGCCTCTAAGCCCCTTGGCTTGACTTTGCTTTTCTGCTCCCTTTCCATTTACCCCACTTCTTTTCCCCTCACCCCCAAATCAGGCTTGCACCATAGCCCGGACTGGGGCAGGATCCCTGTGAGTTGTGAGCTGTAGAGAGGGTCTTGCTCCACCCTGATGCCAGCTGGGCTGATTTGGCACACTGGGCAGTCTTCCTTCCTGCCTCTCACCACCTTCTCACCCTTCAGAGGTCTTCTTCCTCCCCACCGCGGCCCTGGAGGCAGACAAGGCTCTGGGGGCTGCTGGGGAAGGAAGGGGGCTGCCCGCATGCACGTGTGTGCCTGTGTACAGGTGTGTGGGTATGTCCCAGAAGGGCACCTTGTGAGCACAATTGGATCAGGCTGTGGAGGTGCCTGTGTCGGTACTGATGTTAGCAGGAGCCTGGGGCGGGGCGAGGCTGTCCTGGAGCTCAAGCAGTTGTAGGTACCTCACACATCTCTGTGGTGACTTGCTCAGCCCAGACACTGGGCGCTCAGTCAGGCCGCAGAGTCTCCTTCCTTTCATCAATATCCACTTGCTGTATGACAAGTGGGTGGTCCCATCCTGTTTTTTTTCTGGACCTCCATTTTCCTTTCTGTCAAGATGCTCCAAGGGCCCCCTCCATGTTGATGAGTGTACCCTCTCCCTCCCTCCCTCCCTATTCAGGGTGGTGATGGAGTGAAATGAAGTGCACAGAAGTGCTTGGGACTCTGAGTGTCACTGCTCTGCACGTTCCGGCTCAGGCCTTGCTGGGGCTGTTTACCTTCTTTGCAGTGGTCCCTCCTTCCCTGGTCTCACTAGGGCCAGGCTCTCCTGGGCCTCAGTGCTGCCCAGCCCTGCTGCTGCAGATGTGGAGTGTTATTCACACGGAGCCCAGTGGAGGGTCATCTGGCAACAGCGGGGGCTGGGGGTGGACTGCAGTCGGGCTTGGAACTGCCAGCAAGAAATCGCGCTTGGATTGCAGAGGGACACCATGGGAGTCCGAGGAGGGCGGGCGGGGAGGGGCGAGTGTACATTTCTCCTTATTGCAGCTGAACTCCCACCTTGTGGCTAAGAACAGAATGTTCTTGGCTGCTTTATGAGGCTGGGGGTCCAGGGTTTAGGGACCACCAGGCAGAAGCTAGATGTTTGGTTGCTGGGAGTCTCATGAGCTTTGTTTACATGAAGAGCGGTCAGAGGTTGGGACAAAAGGGAATAGGTTGGCATTCCAGCTGGAGGGACTGCAGTTAGAATCCAGAAGAGACTCATGCCTGAGCAAGGCTGCGTGTCTCTGTGATGTGCCCCACCTGTGCAGGGGCTCTGCCCTTCGAGGAGGCTGGATCAGCCGCCTGGTAGTGAAATGGCTATGACACCAGACTGTGCTCCCAGAGGTTCCCCTGCCTGAGTCACAACCCGCCTCCCCAGCAGTAAAGAGCAAGGAAGTTAGACCACCTCCTTCTGCATCCCAGCTCCCCTGCTCCTTGGTGTATGACCCTGACATTGCTAACCTCCCTGGACCTCTGTTTCTCTTCTTCATAATGGGAGTTAGTGACGGTACCTATGCTGTAAGGTTGCCAAAAGACCAAAGTAAGCACATTAATCCATTTAATTCACCTGTTTTCAAAGCCCTTCAGTGCTGGCCCATTTCACTGGAGCAAAAGCTCAGGTACTTCCATTGGCCCAAGCAGCCCTACATGACAGGTTTCCTCTTGCTTCAGCTCCTTCTCATTCACCTGTGTCTTGTCATTTTCCTTTCTCACCTCATCTCCTTCTCAGCGCCTCACTCGCTCTGTTTCAGCCATCTGGCCTTCCTGCTGGTCCTTGAACATACATGATGCCTCCAGGCCTTTGCACTTGCTATTTCCCCCTGCCTGGAATGCTCTTCCTGCAAATACCCGTAAGGCTTTTCCCCCAGTCTCAAGTTTTTTTTTTTTTTGGAGACACAGTCTCACTTTGTCGCCCAGGCTGGAGTGCAGTGGTGCGATCTTGGCTCACTGCAACCTCCACTTCCCGGATTCAAGCAATTTCTCCTGCCTCAGCCTCCTGAGTAGCTGGGACTACAGGCGCACAACACCACACTCTGCTAATTTTTGCATTTTTAGTAGAGATGGGGTTTCATTAGGTTGGCCAGGCTGGTCTCAAACTCCTGACCTCATATGATCCTCCTGCCTCGGCCTCTCAAAGTGCTGGGATTACAGGCGTGAGCTACTGCGCCTGGCCGAACCTCAAATCTTTATTCAAGGGTCAGCATTTCCCTTTCCCCAGCACCTAGTCTCCCTTCCATGCTTCCACTGCCCCTCAGCATGCATCGCCCCTGATACACGATGCATTTTACTTATTTGTCTTGTTTAAGGGGCTTTGCCCACGCCAGCGTGTAAACTCCATTACGACAAGGGAGTTTTATCTGTTCTGTTCAGTGTTGTGTCCCCACTGCCTTGCACACGGTAGGTGCTCCATATATGTTTCTTGAATGGCTGGAAGGAAGGCATTCAGCCCGATGTCTGGCAGATTGGGTACTCAATAATCAGGACTGCTATGGCTCCTGTTCCCTAGCTGGCGAATGGGTGGGGCTGTCGAGTCCTAAAGGTGGGGGGCCATGGGGGAGGGTGGCAGCTGCCTTCAACTGGAAGCTCTGCTACTGTCCCTGGGGAGTGGGAAAGTGGCCCAGGGGAAACCGGGAGAAAGTTTGGCTTCCCCAAGAGCACTCAGCACCTGTTTCCTCACGGGCGGGCGAGGCAAGTGCTTTGAACAGGTTCACAAGAGGGAGGAAAGGGCGGGTTTGTATTTTTCCTTCCTTTTCCATTTGTTGCCTGCCCTTCAGCCTCAGTAGGCTGCTCTCCAGCCTCCCTGCCCATTCCCTGTCCCTCATGGTGTGTCTGTCCTTCTGTGTGTTGTGTTTTCTTCATGTCTCAGTTCAGCTCCAGCTCTCTGTCTGGCCTTCTCACTGATCTTGCTTAAATTCCAACCCCTGGGATTAGGACCCCTCCTCTCAGACATAGAATTTCTGCCCAGCTTCAGGCCCTGCCAGCCAAACACATTTCCCAGCCTGCGCCCGGGCCAGCCAGGGCAAAGTGGCTTAATCTTCAACCATGTTTTCATCTTACTCAACAGATGTTGCCCAAGGCCTTGGGTAGAAGGGACCTAGGGTCACCACCCTCCTGTGGGGCACTGGTGGGGCAGGATGGAGAGGTGAGGGGGCTTGTTTGCCACAGACACTCCTGATCCTTGGAAAGAGCTGAAGCAGCTTTTCTCAACTTCTGAAAAATAAGAGTCAAAGGAATTTTTCAAGGGTGATCGCCAAATGGGTTGGCCACCAAGGTCGGCGGATGTCAGGTCTTCTGTGGGCAGGAGAGCTGGACTGGGGGTGGAATGGTGTGCACATTGCTTCTCCTCGCCCAGGCAGGCCCAGCACAGGGGCTTGGAATGTCACTGTAGAATGACTTGGAGGTCTGTAGGTCGGGGTGGGGGGTCTGGAGGGGAGGAGGTGAATGGGGAATAGAAATTGCCCAGGAGGAAATCATGCTTGGATTGAAGAGGGACACCATGGGAGTCCGAGGAGGCTGGTTTCACTCATAATAGTGATAATAGCAACAGTGAGAAATTAACCCTTTACTGGAACTTCATATCTGCCGAGCTTTGTTCTAAACACTTTACAAAAATAGACTGATTTAATCCTGATGACAGTGCAATGAGGGAGGTGCTGTGATGATCCCAATGTCACAGATGAAGAACTGAAGCTGAAGGTCACAGAGCTATTAAAAGGGGAGCTGGGATTCTGACACGGTGGTCTGGCACCAGAGTTCACCCTCCTAAGCACAAATAATGACTGATATCACTGTCACTTGCATAGCCCTTGCCGTTTTCAAAGCCCTTTCCATGACGTGGGACCATTGGGACCCCACAGTGACTTGTGTGGAAGCCTGGCAGGCCCGAGCCCATCCTGGGAAGACAGGAACAAACTGTGCATGGAGCAAACCGGGTGCCTTGTTCACGGTCACATAGCTCGCAGTGGCAGGGCTGGGTCAGGAGTGGATTCTTGGTCTGCTTTTCTCCCTAGGCTGCCCTTGGTGCTTGCTCCTGATGTAAGTATGCGATGTTGCTGGGTGATGGACTTCTCCTGGGCCCCTCTTTCTAAACAGCTAGCTTCTCTATTTGCCAGTAGGCTTGGGATGTGGGGGAGGGTCTGTCCATCCATGTAACCATCCAGCCATCTTGCCAATACATATCTCTTGAGCACCTACCCCCTGGGCTTAGGACCCCTCAGTGCTAGGCACTGTTCTATGTGCTGGGGCTTCAGGGTTCCTTTCTGCCACAGGTGTCAGTGCTTCTCGAAGACAGATGGGCATGGAGTAGACCTGGAGCCACAGGGTGGAGAGGACTGTAGATGCTGTCTAGTCCCATCCTGTTCTTTTGCAGATAAGGAAACAGGCCCTGATCTTCTTAAGTGACTTTCTGAAGGTCTCCCAGTGTCAGATCTGAGGTTAGAAGGCACTGTGCTGCCTCACGGAAGCAGAGAAGGGTGTGATGTCAATTGAAAGCAGAGAAAGAGAGTGGAGCACTCAGCTTCAGTGTGCGGGCTTGCTCCCTCAAGGGTGATGTACAGTCACTTCAGTCAGCCTGAACTCTGACCTGATGCATTTCATCCCAAGGCACTGGGCAGGCCACGGGTGGCCATCCTTGGGAAATCCTGAAAAAATGGCTGATTTTCAAAGGGGAGGTGCAAGCTCTGAGCATTGCATTCCCAAGAGGATGCTGAGCATGGGGAGGGAGGTTGAAAACCCCAACCTGAGCAACCCCTAGGGCTGCTTAGCCTAGAGAGACAAGACATGGAATGGGTGCAGAATGGGAGTGAGAATATGTTGAAAGGCAAATAAACTCATTTTCCATTGTTCTGCAAAGTAGAACTTGGTAGGTTAAGGTCATCAGAAAGAGGAGGAAACTCAGTCTCCTCATTTGCCAAAAGGAGTTCAAAGTGCTTCTTAAAGAACAGCATTTAGGCCGGGCATGGTGGCTCACGCCTATAATCCCAGCACTTTGGGATGCTGAGGCGGGTGGATCACAAGTTCAAGAGATCGAGACCATCCTGGCCAACATGGTGAAACCCCATCTCTACTAAAACTACAAAAATTAGCTGGGCGTGGTGGCTCACACCTGTAGTCATAGCTACTCGGGAGGCTGAGGCAGAGGTTGCAGTGAGCTGAGATCGCACCACTGCACTCCATTCTGGCAACAGAGCGAGACTCCGTCTCAAAACAAAAACAAAAACAAAACAAACAAAAAACACAAAACATTCTCACTGATACTTATCAGGTATAAGGCACCATGCTGATGGAAGATCCCCTCCTCAAGGAGCTGCCTGGGTAGAAGTCCTCACGCTCACTGAGGTCCTGCCATTTGACTGGGTTACGAAGTGACAAGATACACAAAGGCTAAGGCATCCCTGAATGTGCTGAACACCTCCCCTGTAACCCTTGCTTTGAAAAGTCCAAGTAGGGTGAAGGGTCCTGACCTTGGGGAACCCTCTGTTCAGTGGGAGAGAGAGAACTACACTATGGAAATAGTGCCTGACTCTGGGGTTTTGACGAGAGGTGGTAGCCTTGGTGTTCAGGAGAGGAAGTGATTTGCTTGATTTGCTCGTGCTGTGGTGGTTGGGGAAACCTGCCTTCTGTTCAAGCCTAGTTTAAGTCTGGAACAAATAGAAGAGAGGAGGGAAGGAGGGAGGGCATTTTGGAAGGTAGCAGGGCTGAAACAGAGAGGGTGTAGGACCTGGATACCAATTGCTGAGTCTGAAAGAGGGCCAGGCAATCTAGTATAAATGTTTTGGGCAAGTCTGTCTTGCTAGGGGGAAGAGAGAACCGGGCAATCTTGTATCACCGGGGCCCAAACAACCCTTGGTGGCCCTGCCTGGGGCTGGTGGTGGGAGCAGTATGGGTGCAGAAATGGGGGCAGGGACGAGCGTGATAGGCCTGGTGGGACTGAGCAGCTGTGACCAGAGGCTGCACGCTGGAGAAGAGAGAGTAAACAGTGGAGTGGCTGGAGGGAGAAGGGGCCAGATATTGGAGGAGTCCACAAACCACACTGGGGAACTTGAACTTGACGTGCTAAGCATTAAGGGCTATCCTGAGTCCCCGAGTGGGGAAGTGACCCAAAGCAGAGTGTTAGAACTGGGAGTTTGCTGCCAGTTTCAGGGTGGCTTGGCAGGGAGGGACTGTCGGGGAGGGCAGGGCTGGCATAGATGCTCAGTGTGGCTCCAAGGCTATAGGCAAGGGTGGCTGGAGGGGTGTGGAGGAAGGGCATAGGCTTCCAGTGCCTGGTCAAGTCGGGGAGGAAAGCCATAACCAGTGAAGGACATGACAAGAAACAGCACAAAATACTCCAACCTGTGCAAGCTGGCTGCAGTGGGGGTGTCCACCATTGCACAGCCTCAGCCAGGATTTGGGTGTTGGGCCCCTCGAGGTGAATTAGGAGAAGGGGTTGAGGACAGGCGTGATCTGGCCAGATCCTTCGCCTGTGGAGAAATCAGACATAACTTTCCCCTTAATCACATGGAGCCTATTCTTTTTCCTCTGGTGGCCTGGGCCTGCTGGGAGACGATGGGGCCCCTGGAGCAACTGAGCAGATACACTTCAGGGTCGCAGGCTCCACTGCCAGCGTCCTCTGCCAGCCCTGTCTGCTCAGCACTCTTTCTCCAGCCCTTACCCATTGGCTCCCACTTTCTCAAGACTGAGGGAGGGGAGAGCACAGGGCTCTGGGAGGTGCAGACCTCAGAGGTCTCAGACTCAGAGGCGCAGACCTGATCTCACATTGAGCAGCCACCCTCCCTGGAAACTCCGTCTCCTCATTTGCAGAAAGGTGTTCAAAGTACTCCTTCTAGAGCCCTTGCTTGTGACAGTGAAGGGAGGTGATGCCTTGGGAGGCACGGGGCATGGAGAAAGAGCTGTCTCCCTCTGCTGCCTTCCGCCACTGCCTTGGTTTTGTAATTATGCTGTTGATAAAGGGCTCTCATAGGTCTGTATGTGGGGATGATTAAATGGGGCCACGCCTCTAACGTGCCATCTCAGAGGCTGCCATGCTCCAAGTGCCCCATGAAGGCTGTTTCCCTGCCCTTCCCTTCTGTTTTTAGCCCCTTCCCTGCATTTGCTTATGCTTCTATTTTTGAAACAAGTGAGCCTGGAATAACTTTCTCTGGGTCCTGGGTCTGAGGCCATTCCAGCCCTCGCTAGCCCTCCCTGCCGGCTCCCAGTTCCTTCCCCTCTTGATAGGCAGTGCGCCGTGACCTCACGGTTCATTGCCGTGGCAGTAGATGTGATGTCATGGGGTGGTCTTTTTGGCCCCCAGACCGCCCAGATTCCAGGCCTCCCAGGGGGCCAGAGTTGGGAGAGTTGGAGGGTGGAAAGGGGCAGGGTGTAAGGAATTTCTGGACGGAATGTTCCTCCGGAGGCTGAGCCCGCATTCTGCACACCCTCCTCCCCAGTCCCCTTCCCCTCATCCCTGAGCTCAGGCTTGGGAACCTCCCCCATCCTGTTGTTTCCTTCCTCCAAAACAGCAGCACAGATATATTTTTCCCAGCCCACCCTCCTTGCAGGCCACTGACATGTCCTCCTGTGTGAGCCTCCAGGCAGTCATGGCAGCCACCCCCCAACCTTCCAGCACAAAGGCCCCTCCTGGCCCCTCCTCGCCCCTCCTCAGGCCCATGCAGTGGGGGAGGGTAAAGGCATGTGTGGAGAGGGCATGTATGTCTTTTTTTGGAAAAAAATTGAGGAAAGGATGTGGAGCTTCCCTTATCCACCCTGTGGTTCCCGACCCCTCGAATTCAGGAAGTTTTCTCTGTTGTCTGATCTCAGTCTTTCCTACTGCAGCCCGGTTCCTATTCTTTCTGTGGAAGTGTGGTTAAGAAGTGTCTTCCTACTGAGGACCTGGACAGAAGACCTGCTACAACTAGCCTTCACTTCTCAGAAAGCTTGTTCCCCACAGGAAGGCAGTTATCAGAGGAACTGCCTAGAGATCATTGCCAGGGAGAGGGGAGATAGCATGATGGGGAGGTGAGGAGCAAGGTTCAAACAGCAGCTCTCCTGCTGACTGGCTGTGGAAACTTGGGCAAGTCACTGCATCTCCCAGGCGCTCAGTTTCCTAAACTGTACTGTGTGGTAATGCTCACCTCCCAGGGTGGTTTTGAGGACTGGTGATCAGGAAAGCAAAGAGCCCAGCACTATGTTCCGGGCATTGCCAGCCCTGAAAGAATAGTTGTAGTTCTTGCACTAAGTTTATGAAAAGGCATCTCAGGGCCAGGGCTAGGACGAGGGCCAGGCAAGTGAGGCCTCTATGGTGTAAGATCTGAAGAGTCATCACTCTCAGGATTATGCAAGTGCACTCGCAGGACCTGAGAGTGAGACGGATGCCTTCTTAAATGTTGTGCCCCAAGGGCTTCGCCCTAGTCCCCACCTTGCTGTGCTCTAACTGCTGGCTTTGGGACTCTAGAGCAGAGGGGCCCGCTAAGAGCAGGGCTTGCTTTTCAGGTAGCAACCTGTTACCTGCTCCTAAACTGGATTCTGAGTTGTCCCTCCTGGAGGTAAGGGGGACTCTGGAAGACCCTTGGTGGGACAGTGAGTCAGCTGCTCTCACTTTGGAAAGCCTGGAGACCTTAAGCTCCAGGCTTTGTTCTGGGACTGGGCAGTGGGTGGGGTCAGACCTAGGGGTCTGTCTGTGTTTGGGCTCCACCCACTTCATCCCTCTGCAGCTGACTTGAGGAGGAAGGAGAAGAAGAGCCCGCAGGGAGGTACCAGCTAACCCTGCCAGCAGGATGGCTGGGGCCAAGGGTGAGGGCAGTGAGATGAGCCTGGAAGTGGGCTTTACAAACCTGGGAACCAGCTCCAGTCATGCCACGAACCTCACCATGAAAGGCTCGACAGATCAGACCTCCCTGTACTTCAATTTCCCCATGTGTGGAACAGGGGGATGGAGGAGATGATGTCTTAAGTCCCTCTCAGAGCCCATGTCCCTAGGAGTGGCATGCAAGGATGGTGTGTGTGTGTGTGTGTGTGTGTGTGGTAGCTGTAGAAACATCCTGGCC
This sequence comes from Papio anubis, assembly GCF_008728515.1. Lineage (NCBI taxonomy): Eukaryota > Metazoa > Chordata > Mammalia > Primates > Cercopithecidae > Papio > Papio anubis. The sequence goes on along the minus strand of NC_044985.1, from coordinate 101,703,637 downwards.
AGGAATGGAGTGAAGACAAAGGTCAGGGGCTTCAGTTCCAGAGGGTCCCAGGAGTGCCAGCTGGACTCACTAGGCAGTGTCAATGGTAGGGCTTCCCACTGGCTCTGGTCTCCCTGCAGGGCATGGAGCAGTGGCAGCCTCAGGGGATCCTGCCCTCCTGTTACCAGTCCCATGCCTTTTTCCTTCCCAGTAGCCCCAAGGCTGGCAGTGGTTGGGAAACAGAGAAATAGGACTTGAATCCTGGGAGAGTTGGGTTGGAGGGCAAAGGAGGGGTGGGCAGCATGCATACTGGCTGTGTTTGCAAACACTGCAGGACAACTCGGGTGTTTAGATGGTGTGGGGAGTGGGGGTTTGGAAATTTTTAGCTCCTCAGGAAGCATCTCAACCAGTAAGCTGAAGGCATCTGATCTCTGGCAAGCGTCACCATGTGGCTGCCCTCCAGCTGGCATGGGGAAGGGGTGGGGGCAAAGGGGATGGTGCTCAGATGATCACTGGCAGGAGGAGAAAGTTTCTCTTGCACTGCTGAGGCCTGTGGTTTCTAATATTGACTTCAGCTCCCTTGTCTGCACCATGCCAGACCCAGGAGGGGTGGGGCAGGAGGGTCACAGTGAGGCAGGGTGGGCTGGAGAGGGCCTGGGCCTCAGGGATATGAAGTGCTGCCCCAAGGGTAGAGATGATAAATAATAGTGATAGCTGACAAGTATTGAGAGCTTCCTAGTGTCTTGTACACTTCTAAGTGCTTTATGTGCTTTATTGCATTTGATCCCCAAAACATAACCCTGTGCGGGCCTGTTGAGGAGCAGGAAGGACAAGGTGACCTGCTTAAGGTTGCATAGTTAGGTAGCAGCCGAGAGAATTAGCATGTGGACCCCAGCAGTCTGCTGCCAAGGTCTTTTAGGGAGCAGTAGGTCCAAATCCTGCCACCTGCTCCCAAGCTGATTTTGAGCTGGAGTTGTCCTGCCTGGTGGCAAGGGAGCTGTTAGCTCGGGCTGGTTGTTCTCGGAGAAGCATCTGGGACCTGTGTTGCCTGGAAACCTGGTAGAAATGCACGTCCTTGGGTCCCATCCTAGGTCTAACTGTGTATATGTGGGGTGGCCCAGGCACCTGTGTATCAACAGCCCTCTGGGTGGTGCTATGCTCGTTCAAGTTTGAGACCCCTGGGCTCATGCTCTATTGAGGGTCGAGGCCTATTAGGAGGCTTTAACCAGAGAAGGAAGAGGCTTATCTGGGCCCTGAAAGGGCCTGGGGCAGGTGTATCATCTTTAGCTTGTCCAGCCCATTCCATGTCTGTCCATTCTAGCAGGCTGGGTAGCGGACAGGTCAGGAGTGAGGGCTTTGGGTTTGTGTCTCAGTGCCGTTGTGGTCTGCCTTCCGGGAGTTCCCTTCCTTCCCACAGGAGACCAGAGCAGCTCTGAGATGAGGCAGCTGGGCTGTTCTGCCCACCCTCAGGTCTCCACATGGGAAGGACAGAGCCCCTGCAAAAGAAGGGAAAGGCTGGGGGGTGGAGAGGGCCTGGGGTGGCTGACACTGCTCTAGTGGGGGTGGGGTCCCTGGTAGAGGGGTGGGTGGGGTTGGGTTGTTGGCGGCTGAGGGGAGCACCTGGTCCTAATAAGCAGGCAGCTCCAAGAGCTCCAGCTTACCCTGAGTGGGCTAGGGGATTAGTGGGTTAGGATTATGGCTGAGCTGAGAAAGGGCAGAACATGGCATCTTTACTCCTCCTCCAGAGCCATCCTCAGACTCCGGGTGGAGAGAAGGGGGTGTACCTAGCAGTGGGGAGGAGAGTGGAGGAGATGTGTGGGAGGGGTTTGCCCCAGTCCCCCAACCCCTGTGCCTGGACCCCATTGTCCCTTTACCATCCCCAGCTGCCTTGGTCCTGAACTGCTCAGGAAGTTTCATCCCCTGGAAAGGAGTTTTGTCTTCAGCCGCCTGTCTTCCAGGCAGTAGGGGTAGACGAGTCTGGGCCATTTCCAGAGAGGGCACTGTTACCTCCGCTCAGCCCAGTCTGTTCCTCCATGCCCATCTGGGCCCACTCCTCCCTGATGCGGGAACCTTTTAGAGGGGCATTCTGTCCATTCCCCTGCCTTTGGACATGAGCAGCTCCTCCCTCAGCTCTTTGGGATGGGGTTGTAGCAGCTGCCTCTTGCGCTGAGACACATGGTCTTAAACCTGGGTCACACTCGTCCTCGCCAAGCTCTGCTCCAGAACCTTTGCAGTTGTGCTCAGGCCTTTCTGCCCAATTTGAGGGCCCCATAACCACTTTACTGAGTTGGAAACGGAGCCCTAGATTCTGGTCAAGAGGTGAACCTGGCATAAGAAGCTTCTCTTCTTGCTATGGGGAGAAATCAGACCATCTTTAGTAGGAAGCCCTTCTGTTGCTCTGAGTGAAGAAAGGAGGGTGCCGGGGTAAGGAATGGGATCAGCCAACAGGTGTTTGTTGATGGCCCACTATGCATACATCCACCCTGGTAGGAGGGAGTTTCCAAATGAATTGGTCCAAATGTTGCTTTGAATCTATTTCGGATGAAGGTGGAATAAGAATCACAAATAAAACAGTAGTTGGGGAAAAAAGTCATGTGTTCCCATGATGAGATTATTCATACACTGAGGACCAGACAGGGAGGTGATTGGAGTTCAGAGGTGGGAAAGAGATCCCACTTGCTGCGGTGGCCAGGGAGGGCTAACTGGAGGAAGAGAGCCCTCCTTGTAGGAAAAGAGGGGAAGGCATTCCACAAGTAAAGACCTGGATGTGGGAACAAGCAAGAAGGGTTTAGGGGCCGGGGCTGATGGAGCAGAGCCTCTGTGCTTGGAAATGGAGGTGTGTGAGGCCCAATGGTGGGCGGCCTGAAAGCCCACTGAAGTAATGAGACTGGCTGGCTGCACTATTTCAGACTGTTGGGATATCACTTAAAGCCCCAACATGGGGTTCAAATCCTGCCGTCTCTATTAGAGTTGATGATGTTGGCTCAGTCATTTAAGTTTCTTATCTGTAGAGTGGGGCTAAAAGGTAGCAATGGTACTCACCTCCTGGATTCTTGGGAATAAATGAGATGCTGTAGGTCATTGACCCCTCCAATTTGAGGGTCAGCAACTGTAAGAACCAGAGGACTGACGCCGGGCACCGAGCGTGGGTCTTTGGTGAAGGTTTGTAGAACTGGATGGTTCTAGCACTATTAGGATGGTTTTCTGCATGCCACACTCTTCCCCCTGTGCTTAGGGCCAACCAGATTATGCCTGAGTCTTGGGTTGGCCTCATCATCCCTGTCTCAGGGGGCATTCTGCCCATCAGGGCCACCAGCCATGGGGAGAGAGCCCATCCCTGGGATGTCTGCCCTGAGGGCTCATGCTGTTTCTCCTTCTGTCTACAGCCCATCACCACTGAGAACACACCAAAGAATGTAGTGGATACGGTGAGTGATGGCAGATGGTGGTGGAGGGAGACGGAACAGCCTGAGCAGGAGTGAGAAGGCCAGAAGTGGAGAGTGGATTTGGGGGAGAGCGGACAGATGTGGTTGGGGAAATGCTTCCAGAATAGATTTGGGGAACTTGCGGGGAAGTAGTGGGGTGGCTGCTGACGCTGGGAGAAGGGCGTCTGACTATCCCCGTGTGTTCGGAAATGGGCTGCTAGGCAACTGGGCAGGCAGAGAGGGAGAGGCGGGGTGGGAGCTGAGAGGGAGCAGCCGGTAGTTAAATGTGGGCTTCCTTATGAAATATGCAGAATGTGAGAAAGCCAGGCAGATCTTTCCAAACAGGTCTTTCTGACCTAGCTGAGAGACGGACAGTTTCCTCCAGGCTATGTGCAAGATTGAAGGGAGGAAAGTAGGTGGGTTCCGCAATGGGGAAACTGAGGTTAACTGCCGAGAGAGATCTCCTGGTGATGATCAGCAGGAAATCATGGGCTTGGAGATGAAGGACTTCAGTTCAAACCTTGACTCCGCCAAGGTTCTAATTATGTGACTGTGGCCAAAGCATGAGCCTGTCTATGCCTCAGTTTTCTTATCTGCAAAATGAGAATAACAGTATCTCCCACAGAAGTGGTGGTGAGTTGTAAACAAGAGGGTCTGGTTAGCTCTGGGGAGGCCTTGATATGAGCAAAGAAATGTGAAACAAACACCAAAGTTATTTCCAGGCCCCTCTGCCAACCTCCTCATCTGCCACTCCTGACGAACCCAGCAGGTGGAAGACCTGGGTGCGTTTTGATTATTTTTCTTGCCTCCCCTCTCTGACTGCCTTTTCTCTGTCTGCAGGGAGAAGGAGCCTCCCGGGGTGGAAACACACGGAAAAGCCTCGAGGACAACGTGAGTGTGGAGGGGGAGAAGAAGGATGGGGCTGGGCCCTGGTGGCCAGGGGGAATGGGGTGAAAGGTGGATAATGCCTTGTTTTGTGGGCTTCCCTTACCTCTCTGTAGAAGGAGAGGCTGGGATTGTGGGCAGGCCCGTTTCCTTACAGGCTGGGCCCTCGTCTTGGCTGCCACCTCCATCTAAGCGGGATCCAGAGCTCATTGTCCGCGACTGCGCCAGGCCTCAGTGCTCAGGCCGGGCGGGAGGAGAGAGGGCATGCTACGGCAGGCTGGTGTGTGATGAGTGGCCATGGGGAGCAAGGGGAAACGCGCAAAACCACAGCAAGGGAAACTGAGGGCTGAGGCAGAGAAGGAGCCCTGACTCTTGGGGCCGTCTTAGTCCTTGGGGAAGTGGTAGGGCCTGCTTCCCTGGAGACAAGAGTCTTAGAAAATAGCAAGCACCACTGTGTGGCTTAGATGCTGTTGCTTCAGGAGGAGGCTGGTAGATGGGTCCACGGGTCCCCCTGGGCTCCTCCTGCCTCCCATTTTGGGGAGAGGGGAAGGGGCAGATGCCTGAAATGGAAGGATCCCGCAGAAGGGCTCAGGGGCTCTTCCAGGACGTGCTTTGAGCCTCGTTTGGGGTTGGGCTTGTCTCCACACCCCAGGGGCAGACTCCCAGCACAGTGGGGCTTTCTCCTTTCTTCCCTGCCCCTCTCTCACAGTGCCTCCTGTGCTGGCCCCTCCATCTTCACCCGCCCTGGGCTGCAGAGGAACAGGGAGTGGTTTTGGTGGTTGGCACAGGGGTAGATGTTGATGGCACGAGGCCCTATCATCTGACAGCTGCCTGACCCACGGTGGGGAGGGCCCTGGAGGGAGTGCTGCGGGAGCAGGAGGGGCAGCTCCTATAGGCAGCCTGACTCCTGTGGTGAGCCCACTGCCACCGCCACATTGCCCTGGGGCAGTCCTGCATGTCCAGCCCTACAAAGCGGCAGCATCCCAAGGGCCGCATGGGACCTCTCCAGGTGGAGCAGGGAGCATGCCTCTTAAATTAGTGGGGGAGGCTCTGCTCAAGGTATGCGTGAGTTCCTCTGGGCATGGGGTACTCGTACTGGGGAGGGGCCCTTGTCCCTGTTTGTAATGTTTCTGGGGCTGGGGTGCAGGGGGAACCTAATCTTTTGTGTGTACCTACTACCAAGGATGTACAAGCTTCATGTACTCAAAATATATCATACGTGCTCAATAACTGTGAGCCATTCTTATTACTGTTATTTTGACTAAGGGCTGGGAGCTCTGTTGGCTGTTTTGAGATCCTCCTGATACCCCTGTATGGCAGAGCCTACGAGTCCACTTTATAGATGAGGAAACAGAGGCTTGGCATTGCTGAATGATTCGGTGAATGCCACTCCATCCCTTCCTGGGACTGCTGCTGGGGTCTGGTGTTATCCCGAACTCCTAACCTTTGGCAAGGGGACAGGGTGATGGTGTGTGAACCAAGCCTTCTAGCCAATGGTCTGAGCACACTCAGGAGCCAAATCCTAGAGCTGCTGTCCCCACATTCCCAGCCTGGGCCAGATGGATCCCGTCAACTAGTGTTACAGCAAGAGAGAGTGAAGTTGGACATCACGAAGAACTTTTGATTGCAAGAGTGTGCATGACCTTGGTCCTAGGGAAGAAAGAGGTGGCCGTTTATTTGTGACTGAGGCTCTTTGACTTTTTTAAGAAGAAAGTATTGGTGATCTGGGATGGATGTGTCTGTGCCTGTGTGTCAAGATGGGTAAGTGTGCTGTCTTGTCTGGATATGGGAGGAGGGACAAGATGAGCTTTGGAAGGGTAAGCAAGTGAGCAGTTAGCAGAACGGCCTGTGTACTGCAAAAGAGGAGAGAAAACCTAAATTTTAAGGCTCCTGTCACCTGTCTCAGGTTGGGTTGGCCCCAGGGTCATTGAGCCAATCCCCTGCCCAGCCACGGGACTCTCCAGCAGTCTACCCTAGGGGAGGAGGACCTGGGCCTGCTGCTGTGATAATGTGGCTGTTTGTCAAGCTGCGTTGCTGTCTCTGGCTCACGGCCCAGGACTCACAGGCAGGAATGGCTGTTTTCCTCCTGCCGAGTTGGTGTGTAGTGGAGTTTGTGGACAGTGTGCTGTGTCGCACTTTGTTTTGGAAAAATCCAGGCTAGTGGGCAGGAAGGAGAGGGGAAGAGGTGTGGCTGAAGGGGGTGCTATGTGGGGGTTGGCCACAGCCCCCAGAGGAGATGTAGGAATGGGGCCGGGCCCCTGACGTAGGTCAGTCACCAATCTCTGGCTGCCTGACAAGGCCCCTGGTGTTCGCTTACAGACCCTCCTCCCAACTGTGGCCCTCTGGGGACCTGGGCTCAGGAAATGGCTTTTCTTTTGGTCCTGAGCTGTTGTGTTTGGTCTGTGGACCTCAAAGGAAGGCAGGGCTCTTCCCACAGAGGCATTGCTTCAAACCAACCCCACCCAAGGCTGGGGGTTCCTGCTCCTTGCCTCATGACGGGGAAGAAGGCGGCAGATAACAGAACCTGGGGTCATAGACCTTGAGCAACCCAGTAGTGTCTGAGTGGTGATCAGCTCTTGCCTGCAGTGAGGACCAAGGCAAAAAGAGTTGGCTGAATCTGCAGCAGGAAGGATGGGGGTTAGATACCAGGAGGAACTTCCTGACAGTGAGCAAAGTAAGACACTATGTCCAGGAGGCTGTGGAGTCTCCTTTCATGGTGCCCTTTCAGCAAAGGAAGGATAGTGTTTTGGAGGTGAGGAGAGGGGAGAGTTCTGTTTGGTGTTTAGAGAGTTGGATGAAAAGTTCTATAATCTGGCCGGGCGCGGTGGCTCACGCCTGTAATCCCAGCACTTTGGGAGGCCGAGGCGGGCGGATCACGAGGTCAGGAGATCGAGACCATCCTGGCTAACACGGTGAAACCCCGTCTCTACTAAAAATGCAAAAAATTAGCCGGCTGGTGAGCCCTGTGGTCCCAGCCTCGGGAGGCTGAGGCAGGAGAATGGCGTGAACCCGGGGCTGAAGACTTGCAGCGAGCGAGATCGGCGCCCACTGCACTCCAGCCTGGGCGACTTCATGAACTCTGTCTCAAAAAAAAAAAAAAAAAAAAAAAAAGAAAAGTTCTATAATCGATCTATGTCTTGAGAGGAGGTAGGAAGAAGTTCAAAGCCATGTGGGTAAAGTGCTTTGTGATCCCCAGAGAGGAAAAGATAGGATTACAGGCAGGCAGAGAACTTATTTTCCTTTTTAAAACAGTTTGTAAAGTCCTGTAGTCGTTTGCCCTAGGGGCTCTATGCAGAGTAGGCAGAAGATTATGTGAGCGCTGTACGGGGCCCATTTTACAGATGGGTAAATGAGACGGAACCTCTCCTCCTCCCGCTGATGAGTATCATGGTCCGTAAAATACAAGCTCTCTGAGGTCAGGGACTTCACTTCCTTTGTCCCCTGGTGTCTGGAGCATGGCCGGGGACACAGCTGGTGGCACTCGGTGGATGTTTGCTGAATGAGAGAGTGAGCATGAAGATTGGAGGCTCAGGGATGACCGGATGCCTTGACTTACTCCCACCGTGCTTGTAAAGAGCTACACGATGAGGCATGCTTCCAAAGGCGCCATCTCTAGCCTCGTGTGAGGTCACCTGTGTTTCTGGAGCACTAGGGTGTGTTTGCTGACATGCCGCACCCCCCCGCCCCAGCCCATTTGTTGTTCTCTGAGTTCTGTCTGTGTGCACCGACACTCAGACGTGTCACCGTGCATGTCTGCTCTCTCTCTGCCAGCAAGGGTCACGTGCCCCCAAACTTTGCAGAAAACAGGAAGCCCCGTCAGTGAGAGGGCAGCCCAGTGATTCATCAGGGGATGACAGTCCCAGCTGTTCGTCCCCCATCCTCCGCAGTGGGGTCACTGTCCAGGGTGGCTTCCTCCCCCTGCCCTCCTCTCCCCCCCGCCCGGTGGAGCAGAGCAGGCTTGGACTTTGCCTTATCACCTCTGGAGGCGGCCTGGCCAGACTCTGTTTGGGCCAAGTTTTTATTTATCTTCGCTGGCTTTTTTTGGGGTGGGGAGGCTGAGGAATGTGGAGTGTTGTAACGTTTGGAAGAGGGCGGTGGGGAAACGGGAGCCAGGTCTGCTGCCCTGCTCGTCCTGCTTACCCCTGCACCTTTGCAGGCTCCCAGCTCCCCTTGGTTCCCCAGTTCCCCCTGCCAAGCCCATCTCAATATGGCCCATTGTCTTTCTCCAGCTCCCTGGGTCTGGTCCCATGCTCCCGGCCACACCTCACGTCTTGGCTACCGTTGTGGCTTCCAGTTGTTCAAAGCAGCTGTGGTGGCTTCCTCCAAAAGTGGCTACGGATCAGCAACAGATGAAACCCAAGGGGCTATTTATAGCAGGGTGGCCCTGGGGCCTGGAGCAGGGCCTAGGGCCTGGGGAGATTCAGGGACTCCTCATTAGGGACCAGTGGAATGGAGATGGATGAAGTGTTGGGTTTCTGTGTTCCACTGAGCGGGTAGTTTTGGAACAGCCTGGTTTGGGTCTTGAAAACCAAACACAATCACTCCTTGACTCCCAGCTCCACCCTTCTCTAATCCCCCCACCCCCAAGCTTGACTCATGCAAACTGGAGTCCTCAGGGCCAGAAGAGCTGTGAGACTTAGAAACTTCCCCCCGATAGCCGCACTTGGCTGTTCCTTCCTTCACTGCTGCGGGGCTGCTCATTGGTCCGAGGCAGCTGGGACAGAGCGGACTCTAGGCAGAGCCTTCTTCCCGAAGGCTGGATGGAGGGTCCCCCTCTTAGCAGAGCTGCTCTAACTTGGGGCTCAGCTGAGAGCTGGGCCTCGGAGCCCACCTATCCTGCCTCGTGGGCACTGCAGAGCCAGGAGAGGGGTGCAGGGTCTCCTCTTCTTGGAGACCCCATGGTCAAGCCCCGGGTTGGAGTGTGAATCCTGCCTGGCCATCAACTTCCTAGGGACTTGAGGGTAAGTTATTCTGTGCTTCAGTTTCTTCCTTTCTTGGCAGATTGTGGTCCTGTCTCCTCGAAGAAGAGGCTGCAAGTTGGTGGGAGGAAAAGGCCATTTTCCGAGAGGCACATGGGTGTTTGGACGGTGTCAATGGGCTCAGGAGGTCTGAGAATCTAGAAGCGGGGCATCCCGATTCTGAATCCTATGAGGTGGCTGGAAGGATGGGTAGAGGCGATGCAGGGTGTTGATTTTCTATAGAGGTGAATGTTTGGTTGTAACTACCCTTTTCATTTTTCTTGATACAAAAGTAACGACAGAAACAACAGCTGTCATCTGGCGAATGCCAGGCATGATGCGAAGTGCCTTATATGCATAACTCCTTTGGATTCTCACCGCCAGCCTGAAGGTTGTCCCATTTTACATGTGACATTACAAGAGGCTCAGAGGGGTTACATTACAACTGGCAGGGCTGCCCAGCAGGATCCTGGAATCCAAACTCCATGGTCTGTGGGCCTCTGACCCTGTGCTTTCACACCCGCCATACCATCCTGCTGCCCTGGGATGGATTGGGCCCATTTGCTTAAGTTCGTACCACTCGACAGCTGTGAAAAGGGGAGTGGGTGAGATGGCTACTGTCTGCCACAGACAGTGGGGAGTGGGCCCTCAGGAGCATGGCTCACTGCCTTAGGCCTCGTCTTGGTTCCTGCATGCTCCACCTGACTGTTCTGGTCTCTAAACTCAAGTGAATGACTTGACGTCACTACTTTCAAGCAGAGAAGTGTGGGGTGATGGTAGCAGGACAGAGGGGCACCATTACTCTTATCACTCCTGTTTCTTTCGTGGTGGCAGTCGTATTCTCCTCTTGGGGTTTCTCTTGTGTGGGTGAGTGAATCAAAGTGAAATGTGTTTCCACTGAGTCCGTAACTGTTGAGTGTGCCCTCAGTGTGGATGGCACCAGCCCGGTGGGGTGCAGTCCTCAGCATTCGGGATTTCTTCCTTTCGTCCCTCTGGGGCTTGCACACAGGCAGGCACACTCACGTGGAATCAGTGCTGATGGCTTTGGCTTCGGCGGGCTGTGTTTTTGCAGGGGTTAGGGTGGCAGGGTCGGAATGTTGGCAGGGAAAGGAGAAGAGGATCGTGTTTGCTCCTGTGGACAGCTCTCTGGTGTGCTCCTCCCGTCATCCTGCCCACCCCTGCATAATGCCGCTTCTCTTCTCTCCTTCTCAGGGCTCCGCCAGGGTCACCCCGAGTGTCCAGCCCCACCTCCAGCCCATCAGGTATGCCTGGCCCATGGGGGCAGGGGGCGGGAGTGCAAGCAGGGGGGTCACTGTGGGTGTTCCTGTTAAGTCTTGACTCTGGGTGCCCCAGACTGCAGCCATAAAGCCACGGGTGGGGAGTGTGGGCAAATGTGAAAGGCACAGGAGAGGATGGGTGCAGATGCCCTTGGCAACAGTTGTGTTTTGAGCTCTTAGCGGGCCCTTGAGCTGAGTCTTTATTTACCTGCATGAGCTCATCTAGTCCTTGCAACAACCCCGCAAGGTAAGTATTTTATTCCCTTTGGTAGAGCTGCGTTTCAGAGAGATGAGGTGACTTGTAAAGGTCACACAGCTACCAAGAAGCAGCACTTGGATTTGCATTTAGGGCTGGTGGGCATCGAGGCCTGTGCTGAATCCTTTCCTCTCTGCAAACAGGGGGTTCTGACTGGGCAGAGTAGTTTATAAAAGGAAAGTTCCCTATCTGGCTAGGCTGGCAGGGGCCGGGGGAAGGGGATGCACGAGGGACTTTGTGTCTTGGTGATCCAGAGAGTTTGTTTTGCTCCCCTCCGCCTCTGCCTCACCTTCACCCACCGAGGCTCCTGAGATGATCGGGGATGCCAGCCTTGGGGTAGAGTGGAAGCCCCTGGCAGTTTCTGGCCCCTCTGCTGGCTGTCCACGGACTGGAGGTGGCTTCTTAGAGGGTCCCCTCCTTCCCTCAGACCTGGACAGATGGATTCAGAGTGTGATGCTGAGGCTGTCCGGCTGGTGGCACTGTTCTGTCTTTGCGTCCTTCCCGGGATCCAGCCTGTAGACAGGGGCAGGTCAGCGTCCCTGTGGGCCACGTCTGACTCATGGCCCTCAGCAGTACCTCTTGCTCCCCGTCCTGTGTTGAGGGAGAGGCTGAAATCACAGGAGCTTGGGCTTGCGAGTTTTTCTGACATTCTAGTTTCTTCCTTGGAGCCAGGACAGAGAGGGGTTTTGGAGGGTGGGGAGGAGGGGATGCTGCAAGTTAGCTGAGGCTCCCCACCCTCACACCCACTTGCTTGCAGGTATGTGTGCATGTGGCTTCTTGTCCCAGACTGGTCACCACCTACAAGAACTGTCCTTGGGTAGGCAGTTGGCTTGAGATAGAAACTTCACCACCCCCACAGCTGCAATGAGAAGCTTTCCATAGGGACAAGAAGTGGCCGGGACTCAGAGTCAAACTCAAACCGGGCTCCTTACCCCCGGGTGCTGGTCCCCAATCCCACTTGGGGCCCTGTCATCCCACCAGAGAGGACCTGCCATGCCTCATCGTTGGCTGCCCCACCTCCACGCCCCACCTGGGCTGGGATTGAACCCTGGTGGAGGTCTGGATTCTTCACGGCTTCTCAGCATCCGGGGCCTTGTTCTGTGTAGTGCCAGAAAGCCCTCGTAACTTTTAAATATCCCGGCGGTATTCCTTTCGCTGGCCTCTACTCTCCACTTTATCCCGCTGTGGTGAAAGGTTAGCAGAACGAAATGTGAGTGCTGCCTGCATTTGATAGAAGGGGAAGCGAGACACTAGGAGGTTGATGATGGGGTAAAAAGCTGGAGGGATGGGGGAGGTGCTTCTAGAAGCAAGAGGTGGGCTTCCCCAGTGGGCATCCTGGACCCTTCCTCTGGAAGAAAAGTTGGGAGAGATGTAAAGATGTGAGCCCCTCCCTTCCTCACCCGGTGCCCAGTGGAGAGGATGGCCAGCCCAGGGACCTCCCCACCTCTCCGGGAAATGCATGGTGCTGGCAGCTACCCACCACTGCAGCAGCAAGGGCTCCATGCCCTCTTGTTTCCTGGGCCCTTAGAAATCAGGGAGGCTGCTGCCAAGAAGCAGCTCTGGCAGGCGGTGGGAGCTGCCAGAGGTGGGGAGAAGGCCAAGGAACAAAGGGCAGGAGTCAGCCTGCCTCCGGGAGGGCTGGAATGTGTGCTGTGGTCTGGCTTACCTGGAACCCAGGTGAACATGTCACCTGAGCTGCCCTCTCCCCTGAGAGGTCTCCCGCCCACTCCACAGCTCGAGAGAGCGAGGGGCGGGCAGTGGAAGGCTCCGTTCCAGGGCTGGAGAGCGTTCAGCGCAGGCTCTCCTTCCTCTTCCAGAGCAGTCTGGGGCCTTTCGGGAGATTTCTGCCTGGCCAGGCAGTCACAGTGTCGGGAGCCAGAGCTCCGGGTTCCTGGGCCAGTCTGGCCCTGGCTCTGAGCTCTGGAGTCACAGGTTGAAGGCAGTGGACTGATGGGAACCAAGAATTGGTGTTATCAGTTTGGTTCTGAAATGGCCTGAGGTCCTTGCCAGTCCTACCCAGCTTGTTCTCACCGGCAATCCCAAGCTGGCCACACTGGCCTTGCCAGAGGAAGCCTCTGGCCTTGGCCTTGGGTTGAAGAGCAGCCAAGCACCCTGGACTGCAATTGGGGGTCACACAGGATGTGTATGGGGTGCAGCTATCTGGGGCCTTCCCTGTGGGCTGGATTCTGATCTGGACCCTCTGCTGCCTGCTGTCTCCCTAGAAACATGAGTGTGAGCCGGACCATGGAGGACAGCTGTGAGCTGGACCTGGTGTACGTCACAGAGAGGATCATCGCTGTCTCCTTCCCCAGCACAGCCAATGAGGAGAACTTCCGGAGCAACCTCCGTGAGGTGGCCCAGATGCTCAAGTCCAAACATGGAGGCAACTACCTGGTGAGGATGGGGCCTCGTGCCCATTGTCCTGTGCCCTCTATGCTTCCATCTGCTAGCCACCTCTTCATGGCTGGTATCCCTGCCACCAGCCCCTGTGCCAGCCCACCCTCTTCTCTTTGTTTATCTGCCCTTCTCCTCAGGCAGCTCTCTTGCCTGAGTCTTCCATCACTCTCCCGCCCAGCTCTGCTCTAAGCAGTGTGCTGCAGCTGGAATGTGGCATCTGGAACTCTGTGTGTGCATGTGTGTGCTGGCCAGGAGAAGAGAGTAACAATAAGAGTTCAGGTTATCGAGCGCTTGCTACTAGCCAGGCCCTGTTCCAACTGCTTTCCACGCACTTAACCTTTGCAGCAGCCCTAGCAAGCAGGCACTTGCTGGAGCACAGAGAGGTGGGGTTATTTGCCTAAGGTTGCAGGGTCAGGAAGTGGCAGAGCTGGCACAGGGTCGGTGCCTCTGAGAAGTCTGAGGGCAGAGTCTTGGCAACATGTGTCTTAAGGGACCCTGGGTTGCTGGCACCTGGCTTGGCCTGGCCCAGAGGAGTCACCTTAGCACATGGGAGAGAGGTACTGGCAGTGGTCTCCACTAACGCAGAAAGGCCGATCCGTCCTTGGCCCCAGAGGAGGGCTCGGGTCCATTTTAGAGGGAGGTGCCTGTGGACTGGACCCACAGATCTGATCTGTACAACCTCAGGTGGCTGCCCCCAGGGTGTTTGAGGTGGGATGTAGGAGGCCACATTAGTTTCCCAGGGCTGCTGTAACAAATGAGGCGGCCCTTTCTATCCACGAGTTTCACCTCTGTGGATTCAATCCACCATGAGTTGAAAATACTCAGAAAAAACCCAACAGTAAATAACAATAAAAAACAATACAAATAAAAACAATACAGCAGAACAACTATTTGCAGAGCGTTTATATTGTATTAGGTATTACAAGTAACCTAGAGATGATTTAAAGGCTACGGAAGTATATGCATAAGTTATATGCAAATAGTACATTTTTTATATGCAAGTTGTATGCAAATAGTACATATTTTATGTAAGAGACCTGAGCATCCATGGATTTTGATATCCACTGTCCATGGCGGGGTGGAGGGGTCCTAGATCCAAATCACCCATAGACACCAAGTGATGACTCTACCTCAAATTTGGTGGCTCAAAATAACAGAAAGTTATTCTCTGACAGTTCTGAAGGCTGGAAATCTGAAATCAAGGTGTTGAGGGGGCCATACTCCCTCTGAATCCTATGGGCAGAATCCCTTCTTGCCTTTTCCTAGCTTTTGGTGGGATTCCTTGGTTTGTAGCGCATCACCCCAACCTCTGCCTCCATCTCCATGTGGCCTTCTTCAGTGTCTCTGTGTGCGTTCTCTTCCTATAAGGACATCAATTATTGGACTTAGGGTCCACCCTAGATCCAGGTTGATCTCATATTGAGATCCTTAACTACTTACATTGGCAAAGGCACTGTTTCCAAACAAGGTTGCATTCTGAAGTTCTGGGCGGACATGACATTTTGAGGATACTATTCAACCACTGTAGAGACCCCTCTGTTAGCTGCATTGGGGCATTGTTAAGAGCCTGGCTTTAAACATCAGAAAGCTCTGGGTTCAAATTCTGGCTCTCCTTTTACTAACTACAAGATCTTGGCTGTTTAGCCTCACTAAGCCCTAGCTTCTGCATCTGTAAAGTGGGTCTAAGATCTACCTCTTACGGTTGGTGAGAGAATTAAGCCAGCTGTTAGATGTAAAGTCCTTAACACAGGCTGGCAGGTGGCAGACATTCATTGAGTGATGGCTATTGTAACATAATAAAGTGTGTTCCTTTACAGAGTGCAAGAGTGGATGAAAATCCACCTATTTCTGATTTTAGGGGTCCAGGGTTCTAGGGGACTTGGTGCCCTGCCACCCCTCTCTCTATCCTGCCTATTCCAGACTGGGCTGTCCCCTTGTCTCCCCAGGAGATGACACAGTGGCCTTTGAGTTTCCCAGGCAGTGGGGTGGAGGTGGGAAGTTCTGCATGCCCCCCTCGGAGGTAGAGGCAGGAATTCCAGAGACTGGGGAATTCCGTGGGATTCCAGTGGTCAGGAATGGGACCCCAGTGGTCACGCATTGAAAGGCATGTGCTGGGAGAGGTATGTCAAGGGTCTGATTGGGACCACCCAGGATGGTTTGCCCCTCTGATGGAGGATGTCTGGTGACAGAGAAGTTGCAGCCTCATGGGATGAGGTTCTAAGGTCCATGTGTGAAGTGGAAACCAGAGATTGCCAACTACTTATCATCTCACACCACTGGATTCCCGTTCAGTGTGACGAGAAGCAAGTGGGACTGGAGACAAGTTCCATCCCTGTCTCGTCTTCCATTCAGGACATTCGCTCACGGAGCGGGGTGGCTCAGTGTCCTCATCTCTCTCTCTCTCCTTCTTCATCCTGAGGACCTACAGTTTAGTTCCTCTTGGTGACGGTGTGTCTGCTGGGACTCACCTGCATGTTCATGTATGGATAGAATTCCTATCAGGGGAGAGAGAGTGAGAGCAGGCACAGGAGGTCCAGGGAGCTCATGGCTGTTTTGTGGCCAGGCCCCTGGCTGTGGAAGGACATCGATGCCCTGCTGGGTGCTGTCGTGGGCTCTTCAGAGGAAGTTGGTGATGATGCCACCATCCTTTCTGGGACCAGCAGCCCATGGTTCTCTCTCCCCTCGCTGCGCTCCTCACTCTCACCTCCTCATGTTCTCTTCCTTTTTCTCCTTCTAGCTGTTCAACCTCTCTGAGCGGAGACCTGACATCACGAAGCTCCATGCCAAGGTGAGCCAGTGGCTGTTTTGGGGTGGGGGAGGAGAAGGAGAACAGATGGACTCCCTCTCTGCGGTTCCCACATAATAATCTTGGGGAAAATGCTGTGACAGTTTGAAAAGCCTATTCAAAGTCAGAGTGCCATCTTATATCTGGAAAATGGAAAATGATCTATTTATCCTTTCCATAATGTAAATTACAGAAAGCAAAGCTTGGGGCAGTGACTTTCCACCCAGGTCTGCCTGCTGGGGAGTACACAGAATCTCTTGGGTGAGACTGGAGTTGTGAGATGTTTAGTTTTTGGATTTAAAGTAGTTGCAAGTTGCTGCTTTTGACCTTCCAGCTGCCATTTTTTGTTTTTTGTTTTTTTGTTTTTTTTGAAATGGAGTCTCCTTCTGTCGCCCAGGCTGGAGAGCAGTGGCATGATCTCAGCTCACTGCAACCTCCGCCTCCCGGGTTCAAGCGATTCTCCTGTCTCAGCCTCCCGAGTAGCTGGGACTACAGGTGCCCACCACCACGCCTGGCTAATTTTTGTATTTTTAGTAGAGACGGGGTTTCGCCATGTTGGTCAGGCTGGTCTCAAACTCCTGGCCTCAAGTGATCTGCCCACCTTGGCCTCCCAAAGTACTGGGATTATAGGCGTGAGCCAGCGAGGCTGGCCCTGCTGCTGCTTTTTACTCTGTTTGCTCGGGGGGCTGTGTGCAGGCTTTGCCATGGGCATCTGCTCCTAACTCTTGAGAGTTTGGTACATGCTGCTCTGTGACCCTGGGGGGGTGACGGACTTCTCTGGGCCTCAGTGCGCCCCTCTGAAAGTGGCCTGGCTGGATTAGGTATGCTGTACGGGTCCTTGCAGAGTTCTCTTTTACTTTAAAGTTGGTGAGTCTAGAAAGGTTTTGAGAGGCCCGAAGCCTGCTCTTCAGGTCTGCCCTTTGTGTCCTTGAGGCTGCTCTTGACTGGCCTGGAAAGTGGATGGTTTGTGTGTCCAGGGCTTAGAAAAGAGTCATGAACATCAGACAGCCCTTTGCTTTTTCCTCTCTCAGCCTGAGCCAGACCTCAGAGCTGTCCGTGGGAGAAGAGCTTGAGGGCAGTGCTTGGGGCCCCTCAGCATGTTGGAGGTCAGTTCTATGGTAGGGACCTTGGGGTCATCAGCTCTAAGCCTTTCTTTTTTTTAAACACACATATGGGGAAATTGAGACTGGAAGAGGACATGAGGCCTAAGGCCCCACAGTGAGTCAGTGCCAGGGCCAAGACCTGGACCCAGGGTCCCCAGTACTGGGTCATGCACGGCCTTTACTCTTCACACCCCTGCCTCCTTGCTGACCAGTGGGCAGGGAGGAACCAAGTCCTGGCAGGAACCAGCAGCTGCGGGCCGCCGCCCAGGTACTAGCACGTGGCGTGGGCGGCTCCCGCTGGCTTGCTTGACTCTGCAGGGCTTCTGCCCTCTTCTCACTCATGGCTTGGGCCGTAGGTACTGGAATTTGGCTGGCCTGACCTCCACACCCCAGCCCTGGAGAAGATCTGCAGCATCTGTAAGGCCATGGACACATGGCTCAACGCAGACCCCCACAATGTCGTTGTTCTACACAACAAGGTCAGAGCTGTGGCAGGGGTGTGTGTGTGTGTGAGTGCCTGAATGTGTCCTTGGATGATCGTGTGTACCTGCCTATATCCTTGGATTTTGTGAGCATATAAGTCTGTGTGTATTTTTCTTTCTAGGGGATAATAGATTCTGTCTTGGGGGGCACCTCTAAGAAGTGCAGGTGACATCAGCTTATGTCCACGGCAGTGGATGATCAGATGTGTTTTTTCTGAGACTTAGTCCCCACCTGTTTCCCTCCCTTGAGGCCTCCTTCCTCCTTATGTTCTCCCTTAAATCCACACCCCTCTCTCCAGCCATAATTCCTTTCCACCAAGGCTTCTAGATAAGCTCTGGGGCAGCAGGGCTGGCCTTAGAAATAAATGCTTTTGTGTTTGGGGATTCTTTCAGGGAAACCGAGGCAGGATAGGAGTTGTCATCGCGGCTTACATGCACTACAGCAACATTTCTGCCAGGTAAGAGGGGCCTGGAGCCGCCCATCCTCCGGAACATTGACAGTGTGACCCCTTCCTCTCATCCACCCACAGCCTCTCTGTTCCCTGGAGTGACGGGATAAGCACAGAGGGAATGCAAAGCGATGAGGACGGGTTCAGGGGCCCCCAGCTCTGAGGCAGGAGCCTGTGGACAGAGGGTGGGAGGGAAGAGAGTCCAGTTCTCTTTTGGGGGCTCTGGTGGGGCAGGCTTGGGAGGCAGGCCTTGTCCTGAGCACCCCATACGGCCAGCTCTTCGGAGCCCCATTTCCTTGCCAAACCACCTTCTTTTTCCCTGGGCCAGCAGGAAGGGAGTCAGAAAGAAATGTCGGATCAGATCTGGGTCTGACAAAACAATATAGAATATAGAATATAGAATATAGAAGTTGTCTCATGCATTCCTCTGCCTCTGGACAACAGGGGGCCCTCTTCCTACCTAGGTGTTTGGAACAAGAATAAAGAACATCCAGTCACTGACTCCCTTTCCTATCCCACTCTTCAGGGAGGCAGAGGGATTCACCCATTCATTTTGTTATCCATTCAACAAGGAATATGGCTAGGTGCAGTGGCTCACACCTGTAATGCCAGCACTTGGGGAGGTCAAGGCAGGTGGATTACTTGAGGTCAGAAGTTCGAGACCAGCCTGGCCAACATGGTGAAACTCTGTCTCTACTAAAATACAAAAATTAGCTGGGTATGATGGGGCAGGTGCCTGTAATCCCAGCTACTCAGGAGGCTGAGGCAGGAGAATCCCTTGAATCTGGGAGGCGGAGGTTGCAGTGAGCCGAGATGGCACCACTGCACTCCAACCTGGGTGACAGAGGGAGACTCTGTCTAAAAAAGAAAAAAATAAATAAATATTGGACAGCCAATGTGCCAGGCTCTGTTCTAGGTGCTGAGAATGCAGCAGAGGGCAAAGCCAGGTCACTGCCTTCATGGGCATTAAACACGCAAACAAATACATTAGTAATAGCAGGTGCTAGTTATCATTAAAGAGTAAAGGGACTCGAGAAGGGCAGTGGAGAGGCGGGTACATGGTCAGAAGAGGCTTCTTGATGAGGCGACACTGAAGCAGAGACCTGAGTGACCAGGATGGGAAGGGCTGAGCCGTATCAGGCCTGCGGGATGAGCCCTGCACACTGAAAGAAGAGGAGGGACGGGAATGTGAGGGGCTGGGGTATTTGAAGCTGAGCAAGTGAGGGAAGAGGAAGAAGAGGGTAAGCTAGGAGGTGGCAGAGACATGGGGCCTCGTGGCCTCACTGAGGACTTTGGAGTTTGCTCTAAGAGTGATGGGAAGTCACTGGAGCTTCGTGATCTTTTCACTTCAAAGTGATTTCTCTGAGCGCCCTGTGAGGACAGGTAGAATCTTCTGTGGAGGGCCTGCCAGGAGGCTGTAGCGTTAGGACTTTGAGCAACCCAAGCCAGTCTCATCTTTGCTTAATGATGAGCAAAGATGAGGCTACACCCCTACTGTACTCCTGTACCCCTATTGTGTGTCAAGCTCTTTATGGATGTTCCCTCGCTTCATCTCCATAGTCACCTTTGAGGAAGGGGCAATTATCACCCTCATTTGATGGGTGAGGAGAGTGAAGTTCTCCTCTGAATGAAGTTCAGAGAGATTCATGAACTTGTACCAGGACATGGGGCTCATAAGTGTAGACCTGAGCTGGGCTCCCAGGCTGCTGAGCTTTAAAGCCTGGGCTGAGTGCTACCCCACACAGTTGGAGAGATGCTGAAGCACTCTTTCCCAGAAAGCTTCTCAGCACAGGATGGCAGGGGGAAGAGGCTTGTCTTCCCTCCAGGACAAGGGCTGGCCAGAGGGCTCTGCAGGTCTGAGGGAGCAGGGGTGGGGAAAACAAGGGGCTCTTGGATGCAGGAGTTGCCTCTTTTGACCACCTGTCTCTCCCTGCAGTGCGGACCAGGCTCTGGACCGGTTTGCAATGAAGCGGTTCTATGAGGATAAGATTGTGCCCATTGGCCAGCCATCCCAAAGAAGGTGGGTCTCTGGGGCTCTCAGCCCCATGCATGTATGTGTGCACTCACTGTATGTGGAGACAAGACTTGTGTACTCACAGGGATGGGATAGCTGTGCCTAGGTGAGGGTGTACCAGGCACATGTTTTCAGATGCCAGCCTGCAGTGGTATGAGCTCAGGCACACAGAAGAGCCCGGGAGACAGCCTGTGGTGCGTGCCCGCAGGTTGGCACAGCACTTGACTCTGAGGCCTGTGCTAGAGAGCAGTGCAACCTTCGTGGGCAAGCAGGAGTCTGGGGATAAAAAGGCGCTGGCATAGGAAGGCGTGTGCTGTTCTTGGCCCTGGAGGCAGGATTGCTTCAGTGCTTGGATGAGTCTACAGGAGACTGCGTCACTGCCCCCTGCTGTGGGAGGTCAGAGACTCATGATAAGGATCACCTTCTGTTGGGAGAGTTTAGACAGTTTTACTGAGAGCTTTCAACCGTATGGTCTCATTGGAGTCTCACAATAGCCCAGGCAGGAAACAGGGCAGGGATGGATTTATTAATTCAGCAAACTTTAAATCATCTACTATGGCTCCAAGCACTGAGATATCCAGGCGAATAGGAAAAAGTCCTTTCCCTTGGTAAACTGATACCCAATGAGAGAGATGGACATGAAACGAACAACCGTACAAACAAGACAATGTCAGACAGCAATGAGGCTAGGAAGGAAAGAGGGCACTGCAGACACGAGAACTGATAGGAGGGGAACGGGGCTCTTTTAAGGGGGATGGTCGGGGAATACCTCTTGGAGCAGGTGAATTTGAGCCTAAACTGGAATCGTGGTAAGCTGTCATGTGACGACCTAGGCATCCCATTTTGCAGATTAGAAGCTGAGCCAAGGGAGGGGACATGGCCAGGGTCTATAGCGAGTAGTGGCAGAACTGGAAAGTACATGAAAGCCTAGTAATGCCTGGGCCAGGGCAGTGCCCCCCGGTTGTGTGACCCACTGTCCTGAGGGATCCTGTTCCGTGGGTGACGTGTTGCTCAATGACATCTCATCCACAGGAAGGCATAGGCAGCATCAGGGGCAGGTGGTCGTCTTTGGGGGAGGCTGCAGCCAGGGTGGTGGGAAACCCAAGCCCAAGCTGGAGACCTGGATGGTGGGACACAGGCCCAGTTCCGTTTGCTGCTGGGAGTTGTGGGCCTGCCACCTGCTGTGATGTCAGCACCGTTCTGCACACTGGTGACATGGTGCGGAATCTGCCAGGCAAGGGCTTAGGGAGCTCAGCTTCTAGTGGATGATACACATATAAGGAAACAATTCAGATAGTCATGAGAGCTGCAAAGAAAAAGCAAACTATGATGGCTAGAGAGTGATGGGGCTGGCAAGAGGGCTGATTCACATGGAAGGGCCTTCCGAGAAGGTGACGTGTAACATGAGATCTGGGTGGGGAGAAGGAAGCCTCCAAGTGAATGTGCCCAGGGTAAAGGATCCAGACAGAGGAATAGCACTGACTAGAAGGGCCTGGAGGCCAAAGCATCCCATTTGCCTTTTTAGTCCCTGCGCACATTGACTGGGCCAACAAGGGCCTAGAGCTGTGAGTCCTGGAGCTCTTTAGCCTCACCATGCTGAGAGTCTCAATACATGCCCCATCACCCTGCCTTGCTTGGCTGGCTAGAACTTTGCTGTCCCAGCTGGGGGCTATTCCCACCAATGTAATTGGAAGCCCAAGAAGTGAGTGAGTCCTCAGGCAACCCAGCACCTTATAGTGGGCACAAAACAGTTGATAGCCAGCCTCAGAGTCAGCAACCAGAAATGGGATGTCTTTATGTGCAGAAAATTCTGGCTAGGCCCCCAGACACAGCAGCTGTGGATCAATGAGAGTCTTCTCAGGGAAGAAGAACGATTGGTCAAATACTGCCTTCTCAGTCTCTGGCTTGCCATGTGTGTCTGCTGACCGTAATCACAGTTTGACCTTTGACCTTGAAGGATAAGGATACTAAGAGAGAAGCATGCTGTTCCAATGGCACAGTGTGACTTGGAGAGAATGAGCAGAGAATCACATCTCTGAGTCTGAGCAGTGAAGGTCTGAAGACCAGGGATCAGTGTCACCTCTCAGGAATAGGATTATTTAGGGATCCCCTGGCGTATTAGTCCATTTTCACGCTGCTGATAAAGACATATCCAAAACTGGGCAAATTACAAAAGAAAGAGGTTTAATGAACTCACAGTTCTACGTGGCTGGGGAGGTCTCACAATCATGGCGGAAGGTGAAAGGCAAATCTCACATGGTGGCAGACAAGAGAAGAGAGCGAGCCAAGGGAAAGGGGTTTCCCCTTATAAAACCATCAGATCTTGTGAGAATTATTCACTACCCTGAGAACAGTATGGGGGAAACCACTCCCATGATTCAATTATCTCTCACTGGGTCCCTCCCACAACACGAGGGAACTATGGGAACTACAACAAGATGATATTTGGGTGAGGATGCTGCCAAACCGTATCACCTGGTGTTCAAAATGCGCTTGCACAGCGTGCCGTTGGGGCGTGTCTGCCTGGCTCCTATCTGACACTGCCTCTGTTTGTGGGTGGGTCACCTCTCTGAGCCCAGATGTGGAAGTGCAACTGTGGGTTTACTATGCATTTGTTGCCACCCTCCTGCCTTCTTGTCAATGTCACTTGCAGGGAGTGGAGCAGATGGAGGAGAGGAAGGCAGGGAAAGAGAGAGGGAGGGGCTTTGCCTGTAGCTCTCTCATTCATTGTCACCCGCCCCCGGACTCATTGTCCCCCGAACACAGACACATCCTGTTGGCGTGATCCAGAGATCTGATAGGAACTGCTATTCCAGGTTTCCGGCTTGAGTAATGGGGCAGGGGTCTGAATAGGAGCGGGTACTGCCCATCAGATTATCTTACTTGAGTAGTCCGAGGAGGCCCCACCCAAGCCCAGGGACAGAGGCGCACAGGCCTGGAGGTGGGCCAAGGAGCCAAGAGACAGGAGGGGATCTTATCATGGTTATGTGGGCTCTAGTTCCACCCTCCTCAGAGACCTACTATTGGCTCCTGCAGAGCCTTGGCATACATTCTGATTGGTCTAACTGACTCAGCTTGGCATTCCCTGGCCAATAAGAAAAGGGAAAATGCTGACTAATGGACGCAGAAGGACTGATCTCTAGTTTATTGGGCAGATGCGTTGGGGTCCAGACTTCTTTCCTGCTCTCCCCATCCACTCCCAGCTTTGTGTTTTCTTGCTGTGTGTCTCTGGAGTCCAGTGACCCCTCCTGGACCTTATTTATCCTCTCTGTCTAGAAGGAGAAGGTATGGGTTAGTCCTTCCATTCTTCCAACAGATCTTTGTTAAAGAATTGGGGGATGCTGGCCAGGCGCGGTGGCTCATGCCTGTAATCCCAGCACTTTGGGAGGCCGAGGCGGGCTGATCACCTGAGGTTGGGAGTTCGAGACCAGCCTGACCAACATGGAGAAACCCCGTATCTACTAAAAATACAAAATTAGCTGGGCATGTTGGCGCATGCCTGTAATCCCAGCTACTTGGGAGGCTGAGGCAGGAGAATTGCTTGAACCCGGGAGGCAGAGGTGGTGGTGAGCCGAGATTGCACCATTGCACTCTAGCCTGGGCAACAAGAGTGAAAGTCCATCTCAAAAACAACAACAAAAAAATATTGGGGGATGTTGACCCTAGAGTTAGTAATACTTATTAGAAGCTAGTTACCTCAAATATCAAGTAAACTCAAGGATACAGAGAGAGGGACTTCATGCACTTTAGTGTGATGTAGAGAAAGTGAAGAACTACATCTATTAAAGTCTTGCTCACTATTTGCTAGACTGTCCCTTGTGGCTACTGGATCTGTGGGCAGAACTGGGGCTGTGAGTATGAGCGCAAGCTTGATTTGAGCTTTGTGTAGGGGTGTGAGGGTGTCAGAGCTGTTTGGTGGTTGGGCCTGCCTTGTGCAGCTAAACGTTGCCTGTCAGGTATGTGGGGTGGAAATTTTGGTACAGCAGGAGATTCTTGGGCTGGGAGTGAAGCAGGAAAGAGATATTCATGTTGACCACCAGAGGGCGGTGGCGAACTCCAAGTGGGATGCTTGGCTTGACCCAGCTCTAGGTCTGGTACACCTGCTCACTCTTCCTACCTGGGGCTCCCGGTAGCAGGCAGGAATGTCTGGGAGGGAGGCCTGGTTGGGGAGGGGGACCATGTTGGTTGGGGAGAGGGTAGAGTAGGTAAGCGATCTAGGGCAATGTTCTTAGAAAAGACAGAACAGTGATTACTGCACCAGCACAGACCTCTCTCCCTGAAGCTGCTTCTTCCACCACTGCAGGTATGTGCATTACTTCAGTGGCCTGCTCTCCGGCTCCATCAAAATGAACAACAAGCCCTTGTTTCTGCACCACGTGATCATGCACGGCATTCCCAACTTTGAGTCTAAAGGAGGTACCTGCCTTGAGCCCTCCAGCCTCCCCCTTACCAACTCCTCCCTTTCATCTTCCATCTTCTCCTCTAAGAGGCAACCTTGGGTAGTAACAGACAACATAAGAGCTACAGGGTCATAAGACTTCCACTGGACTCTCAAGTGCATTGCTTCCTGAACTTTTCTAAGCCCCAATCTATTCATTTTCAAAATGGGTTTGATATTTGCAGCGCCTGCTGGCCAATGATGTTGGATGGGCAATGTTTTTATAAATTTAGTTTGCTTTACAAGTGAAAAGTTGGCATTTCTTCCCCTTTCTGCTTCCTCTTTTTCTCTTTCCTCTTTTCCTCCTTCCCCTTCCTACCTCGACTTCCCCGTTCCTTCTTTCCTTTCTCTCTTTCTCCCTTCACTGTCTCCTCTGCCCCTCCCACCTGCCAGTTTCTGTTGTCTTAGCTAACACCCACCCCACTTTTACAGGATGTCGGCCATTTCTCCGCATCTACCAGGCCATGCAACCTGTGTACACGTCTGGCATCTAGTAAGTATTACATGGGCATGAGAGGCCAGGGATGCCCAAGGCCCAGGGCTAAGGACCAGGTCAGAAGGGTGGGGAGAGGAGAGAGTGTTCTCAAGAGGACTGAAAGGACAGAGTCAGAGAGATTTCCCACTAACTCTGTGGCATAGGGGCAGCAGGGAGAAAACGCCCCTCCCTCATCTCCCCTCCAGCAGCCTTCTCGGTTTCTGTCCACCTCTCTCCCTTAGCAACATCCCAGGAGACAGCCAGACTAGCGTCTGCATCACCATCGAGCCAGGACTGCTCTTGAAGGGAGACATCTTGGTGAGTGCTGTTCCTCTGTCTCAAGCCCCATCCTTGTTTATTTTCTCTCTCTTCTTTTCTTACTCCCTTCCTGCCTCTCGGGACAAGACAGCTACTCCTCCTGGGCTGCCGGGCTTGGAACCATAGGCTCTCAGGGCTCTTGGAAGACCTTCCAGTCTCACACAGTCCGTGTCTCTCACCCTGGGCTTAGCTGTTGTTCTGGAGCATCTCCAGGGAAATACCACTCAGTGTGAGCTGTTACCTTCTGGCTTCTTATTGGTGACAAGGACTCTGTGAAATCTAGCTTTAGTCCTTCCTGCTACCATTTAAATCCATCTTACTTTTTGCACTCTGACTTGTATGCAGAAACTTCTTGGGAGGACATTTTTGTCCCCAGAGGCCAAGGCTGATCTCCAATTCTTTGCTGTTCTAGAAGTTTCCCCACAGAACTCTGAGATCCTGTTTGGTGTTGATGAGCTCTCCCTCATTGGGTTTGGGGTGAGCCTTGGGGGCTTAGTCAGTGGAGCTGATAAGGAGGCTCCCTGGGACCTGACCTCCGAGCCTCAGACCCCTGACTGGTTCTGCCCATCTTCCCACCCAGCTGAAGTGCTACCACAAGAAGTTCCGAAGCCCAGCCCGAGACGTCATCTTCCGTGTGCAGTTCCACACCTGTGCCATCCATGACCTGGGTGTTGTCTTTGGGAAGGAGGACCTTGATGATGCTTTCAAAGGTGCGCTCCTTGAGTGGAGCTGGGGGTGGGCACCCCTGTGGCAGGGAGAGGAGCTCAGTTTGAGAGGATATGGTGGGTATGGGGACCATCTTTTCTGGGCCATGTGGTCTGTCTAATCTCAGGATGATGATGGGAGAGAGTTGAGAGAGACTTGGGAGAGAGTTGAGATCGGGATGGTCTGGGAATTCCAGTTGTTAGTAGAAGTGGAGGTAAATTCCTCCCAGTCCTTGGGCTGTTTTATATCTTGCAGCCTTCTATTACTTTCCCTGTCTCTCCTTCATCTTGTCCTCCCAGTTTGTCACATGTGTCCTATTGATAATCATTTCTTTTCAACATTCATTGGGCATCTGCTTTGTGTTAGGATCTGTACCAAGTGCTGGGGATTCAAAGTGAAACCTGACATGGTCTCTGCCTTGGTGGAGTTCAAAAATCTTGTTGAGTTGGCAGGCAGACCAGCAGGGGATAGTTACCCTGTAGGGCAGAAGAGCAATAGTGGAGGGGTGTGGCCGCCGCAAGGGGGAACCATTTTCTGAGAGAAGAAGAGGTGGTTCGGAAAGGTTTGGTGTTTGCTTTTGCTTCTTTCTTTTATTCATTGGAAGTTTTATCTATATCACATTCATGCCTGGGACATATAAATGCACATTTATTTACCCATCTCTCTTTCCATCCACCAATTCATCTTTACACACATCCATCCATCTATCCATCCATCCATACATCCGTCCTTCCATCTGTCCGTCCGTCCATCCATCCATCCACCCACCCATCCATCTACCCACCCACCCATTCATCCATCCATTAATCCATCCCTTCATTCATCTATCCATCCATCCACATATTCATTCATCTGTCCACCTATCCATCTGCCCATCCATCCATCCATCCATCCACCAAGCATCACTTGTGTGTCTATATGTGTCGGGCATGTGCTAGACCCTATAGATATGAACAGAAAGAAGTCAGACACTACCCTCAGGGAGTTCACAGTTTCCTCAGTGAGAGACACACAAACATGATACTACGAAGTGATGCCTGCAGTGATGGAGACATGCACAGGCATGATAGGAGTCCCATGGAGCAGATGCCATCCTTGCTGTAACTTATTTTCCTACAAGCAGTGGGCAGTGATCTGTGTCCAGACTGGGCTCAGGCAGTGAAAGACTGGAACTGACGTTTGGAGGAGGGTCCAGATCTCCTTAGTGTAGCCTGGCTCATGTAGAAGGGTGTTTCTTTAATGAGCTCTCCTTGCACTGGAGCCAGAAGATGCCATCATAATTACAGTATAGAATGTAAATGATGGCAGTCTTAACAAGGAAAAATAAAGGAATAGCTGATAAAATAAATAAGGGGTTGGGCAGAAGTTGAGAGAAGGGAGGGTCACAGATTTCCTTCTCTTACATAGTGGGAGTCAGGAAATACCATCGAAAATGGACAGATCAATAAATAGAGGCATGGCCAGGCACAGTGGCTCATGCCTGTAATCCCAGCACTTTGGGAGGCCAAGGCGGGAGCATTGCTTGAGGCCAGGAGTTTAAGACTAGCCTGGTAAATATAGTGAGACCTCTGTCTTTACAAAAAAAAAAAAACACTAGCTGGGCATGGTGGCGTGTGCCTGTCATCACAGCTATTCCAGGGGCTGAGGCAGGAGTATTACTTGAGCCCAAGAGTGCAAGACTGCGGTGAGCTATGATTGCACCACTGCACTTTGGCCTGGGCAACAGAGTGAGACCTGGTCTCTAAAAAGAGAAAAAGAAATAGAGGCTTAACTATCTTATTTAAAGTTTCAAAGACAATCAATAGAATAAATAAAAACAATAATCAGATTTAAGAAGAGAGGAAGTGGGGGTAGTAGTGTAAGTGAACCAAATTATTCATATTCATAGTGCTCAATCCACAGAAGTTATTTAAAATTCATGTCTGGCTGGGTATGGTGGTTCACACCTGTAGACCCAGCACTGTGGGATGCTGAGGCCGGTGGATTGCTTGAGCCCAGGAGTTTGAGACCAGCCTCAGCAACACAGCAAAACTCTGTCTCTACAAAAAATACAAAAATGAGCTGGGTGTGGTGGCTTGCACCTGTAGTCCCAGTTACTCTGGAGGCAGAGATAGGAGGATCACTTTGGCTTGAGAGATTGAGGCTGCAGTGAGCTGTGATCGCACCACTGTACTCCATCTAGGGTGACAGAGCAAGATTCTGTCTCAAAAATATAAATATGCATTCCAACCTGGGTGACAGAATGAGACTCCATCTTAAAATAAAATAAAATAAAATAGGTATCTGGAAATAGTGGCATAAAAATAGTGGCTATTAGATAGAGTCTTAGAGGTAAATTGCTAGTAGAAAAGAAATAGAAATACAGTCAGTTACCTCATTACCTCAGGCAAGTAGGACAGGGGCTAGAGTGGCAGGAGATTTAATTCCATTGTATAATTTCATGTATATATGTATAAATATACGTTGATTATTATATTATTAACCATGTACATATATGGTATTTTAATTTTTTCTAGAAGAAAACTTTTTATGGAGTCCTTTTTGGGACTTTTTGCCTATTTTTGTTTTTCCTTCTCTTTTTCCAGATGATCGATTTCCAGAGTATGGCAAAGTGGAGTTTGTATTTTCTTATGGGCCAGAGAAAATTCAAGGTATAACCCAAGTTAGAATTCATTCTCTCACTCCTTCCTTTTATCCTGACCCTATCTCCACCACCCTTCCACCCCGGTCTCTTCCACAATGACCAAGTTATCTTTGAGAGGCAGGCCATCAGTAGAGGATCTGGGTTTCAGAGTGGACCCCTAGCTAAACATGAACCAGTGACTTAATCTCTGGATAATAAAAATAAAAAAGCAGACAGAGAGGCATTGGGTTGGATAAACTGTTCTGGTCGCATTAGGTCATCAGCCTGTTATATTCAGAGACTGAGGGCCACGGTAGATGGAGGGAGTGGCTGGCGGGCAGGGGACACTCAAAGGTGCTGGATAGACGATGCGTATTTATGAGAACTGAGGTGATTCAACCTGAAGGCCAGTTTAATAATAACCTTGAAGCCTCTAGACTGGTTATAAGTGGAGACCAGTTGTTCACCATCTTATTTGAGAATGGAATGAAAGGAGATGAAGTTAGGTTATGGGCAGAGGGACTCTGGATAGACTAAAGAAAGGACTGCCAAGCCAGGAAGGTAACTCGCCCTAACAGACTTGACTAGCAGCTATGCTGTCTTTGAGCTGGGTTTTTAAACATTTATTTATTTATTTATTTTTATTTTACCTTAAGTTCTGGGATACATGTGCTGAATGTGCAGGTTTGTTACCTAGGCATCTATGTGCCATGGTGGTTTGCTGCACCTGTCAACCGATCATCTACTTTTACGCTCTGCATGCATTAGGTATTTGTCCTAATGCTAAGCTGGGTTTTCTGTGGGTGGCTAGGAGATTCTGCCGTGCTCCCTAGGTTTCTGTCTGGAGTGGAGAGCATTTTAAGAGGGGGCAGGGTCATGCCCGGGATGACCTTTGGAGGCTTTATGTCCTTTCAATGTCAGGGCTGTGATTTCCCTGCTGTCCCTGACCCCATGCAGCTCATAACCAGCCTACCCCCCACCCCCAGGGTCTGACTCCAGGGGCAGACTTCCTGGTCTCTTGGCACTGCCTCAGAAGCCCCAGGGACACAGAAGACAAAGAGGCAGACACCCAGCCAGGGGTCCTCCCTGCTTTCTTCCAGGGGGTCTTCATTCTTCAGTGCCTGTCCTGGTTTACCCCTATGACCCAGCATGAGCCTTTTCAAGAATGTAAGAAACTGGACTCCCAGTTCTCAGTCCAGCTTAAACCACTGGTCCCGCCCGCCATGCTCAAGAAAACGAGAAGTCCCTCAGGGAGCATCTCTTGGGGAGCTTGTGGGCTTTCTCTGTTTTTCCAGCTGCTGATCCTTTTCCCTCTCTGCACTGCCTCCCTGACTGCCCCTGCCTTTCCCATCCCACTTAGGCATGGAGCACCTGGAGAATGGGCCGAGCGTGTCTGTGGACTATAACACCTCCGACCCCCTCATCCGCTGGGACTCCTACGACAACTTCAGTGGACATCGAGATGACGGCATGGAGGGTAGGTGGGACCCAGTGGCTCCCAGCCCCTATCCAAACTGCACAGCCTCTGCTCACATGACCTTGCTTCTCTTGGCCTGCTGTCAAGAGATCTGGGTTCGAGAGGAGGCAGAGGGGAAGTCTGAGGTGCCTCTGAGAGTTCACAGTCCACTGGGGGAAGATAAGGCACATATATGAATATATTAAATAAAAATGAGGACAGAGCCAAGGAAGGCAGCAAAATGGCCACAAGAGGGTTATTGTGGAAGTGTATTGCTGCAGCCAAGTAAGTTCCATGGACAGTGAGTTCTCTGGGATTGGCAGGGAGGGATTTTGAGAGCTGGAGTGATCTGGGAAGACTCCTTGGAGGACGCGGCCTTGAGTGGAGCTTGAGATACCCCCCGTTGTGCTGCAGAAACAGCATTTGTCACGTGTGTATTAAACCCACTGCTGGGTTTCTTCAGGCTCGCTGCCTGAGTTCTCTGGGGTCAGGGTACTAGGAACAGAGACACAGGATCTAGGGCCTGCAAGCTTTCATCAACAGCCAACAAAAACGTTTGAGAGCTGGGAACAAACTGATACACTCTGAAATTTGAAAAGAAGCAACAGCATTGGAATTAATACATGTTTAATTTAGCTACAAACCCAACATTATGTCAAATCGTCCACTGCAACTCAGGTCATCTCTTGAGAGTTCTATTTATGTATGTGGTTTATCTGCATATGTGTAAGGAGACATGGGGCGGGCTCTGAAAGTGAGCATGCCCGGAGCCCAGGAACTCTTGAGATGCCCTGTCTGGGGTTTGGCCACGAGCTTCTTTTCTTGAGGTGGTCGTAGGACCGCAGAATGTTGGAGCTGGGAGGACCTTTGGGATGGTCCAGCCCATTCCCGATCTGTGTTCAGGTGGGGTGACTGAGACCTCTCCCAGAGGCAGAACCTCCTGATTTGCCCCCATGACTCAGGATGGCCCTTTCAAGGATGCCAGCACCCAGCGTCCGGCTTCTCCTCCCAGCTGAAGCCAGTCCTGGGTAGGGCTGTGCCATCCTGGGGCCCCTGGGGCCCATGGCAGAGTTGAGTTAGAGACAGGCAGGCCTGGGGGCCTCCCCCTGCCCTCTTTCCTCTACACAGCGCTGTCTTCCGTCTCCCTCCCCAAGGTTTTGGATTTGATGACTCCTCTCTGAAAATCTTTGGGCCTTTTCTTGAATACAGATTTCTCCTCTGACCTTGGGGGCACAAGAATGTGCACAAAGTTTCAGAGAGAGGTGGGATGAGGGAGGGTGGTTGGGCTAGAATTTGGGGACTTGCTGACAGCACATTTTTTCTGTGCAACGTCGAAAAGTGGATGGCCTGTCCTCACACCTGCCTCAGTTCCCAACCCCTTCCTGGGGTGCTTTTCCTGCCCCAGGGGCCCAGCACCCTTGGATTGGCCAAGACACCCCACCAGGCCCCTCCGACCCCCCAGGCTGCTCCCGAAAAGCACTCCTCCATCCCCTGGCGCTGAGCGGCCAAGCAGAAAGCAGAGGCTGGAGCGAATTTGTTCTGAGGTCTCAGTGGCTGCCAGCCTAATTGGTCGTTGTGCTGGGGATGTTTGCATTTTTAACAAGAACACTTGGCAATTGGAAATAATTTTTACTGTCTCTCCATCTCTCCTTGGTGCACAGTCAATGCGATGATAAATGTAGAAACATTTAGTAAACTATAAAGTGCCAGGCAAATAAAAGGTAAAATAATTAAGGGCGAGGAGGAGATGTGGGAAAGACGGGGCTTAGGATATAGTTGGCTGTGGGGGAAGGAAGAAGAGCAGACGGTCAGAGTGGGAGGCAGCCCAGGGACAGCAGAGCTGAGAGCGGCTCCCCCTCTCGGCAGAGGGCCAGCTTCTCAGCCTCCAGACAGGGCCCCTCTGTCCTTGCAGGACGAGCTGACCTTTAGCTGGCCAAAAGATCCCGCTGGTTCCATCCCTCTGTCTGAGGGAATGGATTAGAAGGGAAAAAAGGAAGGGCTAGGGGGCAGAAGAGGCAGCCAGGACCTTCCCTCACCAGCCCTCTGTCCCCTCTACCTGCCTGTAGCAGCCTTCATGAGAGGCAGTTTAGCATGTGGTTAAGAATGCAGCCTCTGCAACCAAACTACCTGGCTTCAAATCCTTTGACAAGATACCGCCCCTTGGGGCCTCGGTTTGCCCTGCTGTGAAATGGGGATTCAGTCAACAAATCATTTTGAGCCCCTTGTGGGCAGCATGACCTGAGGAGGGGCTGCAGGCCGTGTGTCCTCGGGGGTCCCTGACACATTTGTGTCAACTATGGCCAGCGTGTCAGGTGCCTGCAAGACATGGCTAAGGGAAAAGGCCTGGATTTATCATGCAGCAGCCATGGCACCAAGAACTTGGTAGTTGCCGTTTCATTTGATGCTCCCAGCCATTCTGTGACTCTTACTATGTTTGAATGGGGAAACTGAAGCACAGAGGGGTTAAGTAACCTGCCCCACTTGCCAAACCAGTCAAGAGCAGATCTGGGTTTCAAGCCACCGCACTGCCCACCATGCTATCCTGGGTTGGCTGACGTCCCTAGGGGCCAGCTCTGGGCATCTGGTTTTGTGGCAGTACCTGGGTCCCACTGAGCCTAGTACCTCTCTGGCTGCTACCTCTCACCCACGGACAGAGAAGTTCACCCAATCCTGACTGTGAGAAAGAGGGAGGGTTAGGGGAGGGGGGTGCGCTGGAGCGTGGCACCCCGGAGGCCGTTGGGCTTGCCCTGAGGCAGGTGTTCAGCAAGACTTCAGTGCAGGCAACAGCTGAGCCCCTGCCCCACCCACAGAGAAGAGTGTGTGACGCTCACTCAGGAATGCTTCTGGTGAGTGGCTGGCCTCTTGAAATAGGTAGAGGGAAGGGTGTCCAAGGTGACCTGGGGCCATTTCTGAAAGTGGCCCCCTGCCTACCTCTTCTATTTCAGGCCCAGTGCGGGAGGGTGATAGTAGGGGCCAGATCATTCCCTCTGGAGCCCACCAGGAGACTCAGATGGCGGGGGCAGGGAGCACCCAGCCAGGCAGTCAGCAGCAGATGTCATCTCTGGCCTGCATCCTCTAGTGTGACCTGTGTCCCCACCTTGCCCTCTCCTGGCAGTGAGGCATGGCCAGCACCGGGCTCAGAGCTCCTGGTCCCCTAGGAGGCCCTCCTGCTGCCCCTAACTTAACCATCATCTCAGAAACTGCTCTGCGTTTAACCCTTTCCTCACTGCCTGCAGTCCCCCAGACCAACTCCAAGTTCAAGTTTACAGCTAGCAGTACTGTGACACTTAGAGCCTTCTCCCGAATTCTGTTGAATTTCTGTTCTCTGAAGGCCGATTTCTCAGGCTCAGGTGGCCAGGCTAGTCATAAAACCCAAAAGGGAGGGGGCTTGCCAATGGGGCAGGAAACCCCCATGTATGGACCCTCCTTGGCATTAGCTCAGCTCAGCCTGTGCCAACCCCATTTCCTGGAGGAAGACCCTGGAAGTAGGCTGAGGTTAGCAATCTTGTCCAGAGTCATGAGACAAGAGGTGGAGTTGATATTGGAATCCAAATCCCTTTCTACCTCCCTTGGAGCTCAGCTTACCAGCACCCCGGAACCCACACCCCTAATCCATTCAGGTGGCTCCTTCAGGATCATTGTCTCACTTCGCAAGCCCTAATGATGACAGGGACTCACTACCACACAGGGAAGCCCGTTTCATGGTGGGACGGGTCCAGCTGTGTCTCTCTGTAGCAAGCTGAGGCTGTGGTGGAGACTTTGGGCTCACCTGCTCCTGGGCCAGGAGCAGCGGGGCGTGATGAGGGTGAAGAATCAAATGGAAGCTCAATAATAAGGACCCTCCAACTGGACAAAGTTGTCTGTTGTGGGACAGTGGCCAGGAGTGAGGTGTCTTGGGTACCCTTTATTTCCAGAGCAGTGCCTTCTGATGCTTCTCATGCCTGAAGTATTATTAGTCTGCTCAGGCAGCACAGCAAAGCACCACAGACCTGGGGGGCTTGTGCAACAGAAATGAATTTTCACGTAGTTCTGGAGGCTACAGGTCGGAGAGATCCAGGTTTCAGCAGGGTTGGTTTCTCCTGAGACCTCTCTCCCTGGCTTGAAGATGCTGTCTTCTTCCTGTATCTTCACATCGTCTTCCCTCGGCTTGTATCCTTATCCTCATCTCTTCCTATAAAGACACCAGATATATTGGAGTAGGGCTCACACTAATGATCTCTTTTCACCTTAATTGCCTCTTTAAAGGCTGTATCTCCAAATACAGTGGCATTCTGAGCTGCTGGGGGTTAGGATTGCAACACAGGAATCTGAGTGGGGCAACAGTGCAGGTCTTCACACCTCAGAAGGAGTTTTCTGGGTCACATGTATTTGGATGCCCCAGGCCTTTGATCCTGAGTGGGGAGGAAGGGGAGGTCAAGGATGGGTGATGGGGAGAGGTCTGGTCCCCTCCTTGCAGGAGCCTCTGCCCCTCTCCAGTTAGGTCTGGAGCCTGCCAGCTCAGTACTCTGGCTAACACCAGTTTTGCAGCCTCCAGAAGCCCCATTAGCAACTTGGCCTGAGATCTGATGCCCCGTGCCCAGATTCCAGGTCCCCATGGGTAGGGGTGGCGCTGTGTTTTTGCCTCTGCTGTATAGAGCAGGCTCCAAATTCCTCCATAGTGTTCCAGGGCAAGCCTTCTCGGAAGCAAGCCTTGAACCAAGGGATGTGGGCTGCCCTCTGCCTCTGAGAAGCCTGCGGGCTGACCAGGCCTGGGTTCCTCCCTGCCTTCTCATCCATCCCCACCTTTCCGTGACTTCCTTGGACATTGGTTGTTTAGAGTTTCTCTTGACTCAACAGAGGATAGGAACAGGGGTTGGGCAAGTGAGGGGTGCTCTCAGAAAGTAGATTTCTCAGGGACAAAGGACATGGTGACGCAGGGGAATGACAAGCCTCCCAGCCTGGCTGACAAGGGTGAGGGGCTGGTGTCCACCCCACTTCTGGGTTTCTCCTGGTTGGCAACCATCAGTACTTCCTTTGTTTCCATGGATAATCCCACCAGAACCGGGAGCTGGTGACAGGGGGCCTTGGTTTTGTGCCCAAGCTTCTCAGCCCTCAGAGGAGATCTTACAGTTCTGCAGGGTGCCAGTCCACTCCCCAAGTGCTTTTGTCTGGGTTGGGGAGGAGCCTCTGCCTGGAGCCAGGAATCCCTATTCTGTGATGACTTCTTATGAGCTGGGCTTATCCAAGGACTCTGTGATACTTTTTTTTTTTTTTTGAAAGAGGATAGAGGGAGGGAAAGAGATACAGCAAACAGGCAGAGACCAAGAAGGAGAAAGAAATAGATGAGAGACATGGAGAGATAGACAGGCATGCATAGACATTGGCCTGGGAGGCAGAAGATTTGGGTTCTGGATGTCTCTGGTAACTCCTTTTCCATAGGTCCTTTTTACTTCTTATGAAATGTGAGGGTTGGAGTAGATAGTATTTCTTTCCATTTCTTTGAGCTCAAGCATTGTGTCTTTTCATGACGTGTGAAGACCTAACAAGGTCCTGCCAGGCTTCCTTCTGAGCCCAACCCATGGGCTCAGAGCAGGAAGGAGCATGGCTTAGTGGTTTTATCAGTCAGGAGAGGCTCAATTATGCCACAGTGACAAATGGTCCCACCTTCTCAGTGGCCTCACCCAACAAAAGCGTATTTCTTGCTCATTCTATGTGTCCACTGGGGGTCAGCAAGGTCTCTGTTCATCACAGATACTCTAGGCTGAGGGTGGCTTCATCTTGCAGGTGCTTCCTTCGCTGCTGCGGCTGTGGGAAGAGGACACCATGACTTGCACACTGCTCCTGCCTAAAACTCACATGCTTTCCTTCTGCTCATGTTTCACTGGCCAAAACAAGCCACACACCCATGCCTAGCTTCAAAGGGAGCAAGGAAGTTGTGCATAGAAGATGAGAAGCTGGAAATTAGGTTGAACAGACCAATCTCTATTCTAGGGATTAAGGCCAGGGGACCCAGAATCAGAAGATCTGGTTCTATGCTCTGTTGTTTATAGGTGTGTTTCTTGGCCAAGTAACTTTGCCTTTCTGAGATCCAAATGTCTTAATTGTAAAATGGGTTCAATAACAGTACTTTCGCTATAGCATTGTCTGATATACAATGAGGTAATATACATAAAATGTGAAAAGCAGAGTGGTGCATGCCATGCTGGCAGTGATTTGTGTCTGTTTTTATTATTATTGAAGTGCTGGAGGAGAGAAGATACAGATGTGATTTTAGCCCTCTCCTCTTTAGAAAAAGCCCACATTCACCATGTCCCTCTGCTCTCTGGGAACCATCTATAGCTGGCTCTGTGCTGGGAGCCCCACTCTTGGGAGTCAGGAGACATGCCTCTGATATCAACTTGCTATGTGACCTTGGAAAAATTACTTCCCTTCTCTGGTTCTCAGTTTCATTATCAGCGAATTGAGGATAATGGATTTCAAAAAGGGCTTCCAGCTCCAAAACCCTAACAGTGTTGAGGACGCTGATGCTGACGATGACCGTGAGATAAGAGCACTGTGTACTTTCTGGGTGCTGGGCACCACTGACTGTATGTCCTCTTGGTTAATCCTCCCCAAACACCTATAGGTGGGTGTTGTTTTGTACTTATTGGGCTGAACAAGCGGAACTTGAAGGATGTGATTAAAATGCTACTTGTTTTGTATACTTCTGCCCTTTAAGTCTACCCTGTTTCCCCTTCCCCCAGATGACATTAGGGCAAGTTCCATCCCTTTTCTAGCCACTCTCAGGTAATACAAGGTCCTTCAGTTGGTAACAAATAAATATGCCTGGTGCTGGTGAACTTGCTCCTCCCCCTTGGCAGCTCCTATCTGGCTGCTAGCTCTGTGTGTGTTGGTTGGGGGGCGGGGGTGGTGGTGGTGGTGGGGAGGCTCAGTAAGTTTTCTTTCTGTTTTCCTGACATACGTATTTAGGGTTAGGAAGAGAAGAAAGGGGGAACATTCCAGAACATTCTTTCTTGCCTGGTGAGGTTACACAGGCATGCTCTGTGTGGAGACAGAGACACAAATGATATCTCTTGGGTTCTTTGCCAGTGGAAGATTCTGGAGGCATTGAATGCCCTCTGGCTTCTCTCCTGAGGCACTTCTGTAGGTATTTGGGAGACCCCGTCCAACTGCCCAAAAGTCTTTCATTCCCTGTTCTCTTTGGGTGGCGAACGTGGTTCTGTTCAGATGCTCAGGACCCCCTTCCTCAGCCCAGTCATCCCTCTCTCCCTCCAGCCTCATCCTGCTGAAATCTCTCACTCCTGCAGGTGGCCCTCATGGACAACATTTCAGGTAGCCCAGGAGCTGGCTCTCTCTCACCTTGGTCGAAAGTAAACCATCAGCACTCCTGGCCCCCGCAAAGACCTGGGTTGAGGTGGCCAGTGTGCCCCCGCCCCTGTTCCCACAGCACAGTTAGGCCCCTGTCTTTCACATCCTCCATGCACCCTCAGGTGCCTGCTGAGCCTCTGAGCAGACTCACTGAGATGAGGGATACGCCCATAGCAAGGTGGGACTTGCTGCCAAACACCATGCTCTCCACAATTCCTCTTACAATCTTCCACTTCCTGATCTTTTTACACCTTTGATACATATGTTTGTGCGTGGTGTGTATGGTGGTATAGTTTGGAACCACAAAACTGTTTTCAGCCATCACTCTCTTTAAAAACTTAATAGCTGTGTAGATGTAATTTAATACCACAACTTCACCTGTTTAAAGTATACAATTCAATGGGTTTTAGTATATTTAGGCTTGTACAACCATCACCATAATCTCATTTTAGAACAGTTTTATCACCCCCACCCAAAGGAACCTTATAACCAGCAGCAGCCACTCCCATTTCTGCCCCCAACTCACAACCCTAATCTGCTTTGTGTCTCTGTAGATTTGTCTATTCTGGACATTTTATGTGAATGGAGTGATACAATATGTGGTCTTTTGTGTCTTGTCTCTTTT
This sequence comes from Papio anubis, assembly GCF_008728515.1. Taxonomy (NCBI): domain Eukaryota; kingdom Metazoa; phylum Chordata; class Mammalia; order Primates; family Cercopithecidae; genus Papio; species Papio anubis. The sequence goes on along the minus strand of NC_044985.1, from coordinate 101,665,640 downwards.
ACTTGACCCAGTGCTTTCAAGGTGCATTCACATTGTAATATGTATCACTACTTTATTCATTTTTGTTGCTGAATAATATTCTATTGTAGACCATACCATATTTTGTTTATCCATACATCACCATCAATTGATGAACATTTGCATTGTTTCAACTTTTTGGCTTGCATGAAGAATGCTGCTGTCAACTTGTATGTGCAAGTTTTTGTGTGGACTTAGGTTGTCATTGCTCTTGGGTAGATAGCCAGGAGCGGAATTGCTGGATCACGTGTGTCATCATTTGAGGAACGGCCAGACTGTTTCCCAAAGTGGCTACAGCATTTGGCGTTCCTACCAGCAATGTATGAGACTTTCTCCTCAACCTCACCAACACTTACTTTCTGTCTTTGGGATTCTAGCCATCCTAGTGGGTGTGAAAGGGTATCGCATTGTGGTTTCGATTTGCATTTTCCTAAGAATTAATGATGTTGAACATCTTTTCATGTGTTAATTGGCCATTATGGTCTTCTTTAGAAAAATGCCCATCCACATCCTCTGTTTACTTTTTAAATTTTTGTTTTGTCTTTTCATTATTGAGTTGTAAGCATTCGTTTTATATTCTGGCAACAAGTCCCTTATCAGGTATATATTTGCAGATATATTCTGTGAGTGGTCTTTTCACTTCTTGATGTTAGTCATCTCTTCTGCAAGGCCTGCATGGTTGTCTCCTGCCTTAGTTTTGAAATGTATCATTCATTGTCCTCAGGCCTCTTTTACAACTGAGACCCAAGTACTTTCACATTAACATCTGGTCACAAATAGTGTTCCCATTTGATAGATGAGGAAACTGAGGCAAGTAACAGCGATGTTAAGGACCTTGTCCAAGGAAGTCTTCTGGATAAATGGTGAAGGCAGGATTCCAACATGGTGGGTCTGCAACCAGTCAGGGATCTGTACTGCTACCTGTCATTTTATGATCTTCATCTGTAGCCCAAAATGCTTTAGGCTGTGTGGCCTGATCTCTTTCCAGCTTTAGAAGAGGTGCCTGGATTAGCCTGGAAAGGCTGCCCCATTACACAGAGAGGGAGGCCGAGTTTCAGATCCCTGGATGGCAGAACAGCAAAAAAGCCCATGAGTTCTATCTTCCAGCCAGTCCCGGGCCTATGTAGCCCTGTGTCCCTTCATCTCCTGGGGCCCAGGCCAGATGGGAGAGTGGTGAGAAGGTGTCCTCCAGGTTCAAGAGTGAGACACTTCAGCAGTGGGGAGCAGAGTCCCAGCGCTCCCTCTGGGTGGGGCTGCGGGAGGGAACTCAAGTGCACCACACAGTTTGCCCTTGATGTATTTTCTCAGGGTCTGACATTCTTGCCGTCTGAACTTTTGAGTAAGACGTGGGAGAAACCAGCAAGAGAGGAGAGTACAGGATTGCAGGTGGTCCCAGATAACTCAGGGAAATAGTCCAAGGTTCCTGGGGAGTGATACATGTGCCCCTTGTATCTGAGCAGAGGACTTCAGGGGTGAGTTTCTATATGTGGGTGCTGAGAGCCTGGGATTCAGCCCTGAACTGATTTTTGTTGGGAAATGGTCACCTGGCCTCCAGAGGGGATAGCCCCTTCTGGCCTGTGACTTCAAGGTGGTAGGGGCAGTAGCAGGGGAGGGAGGAATTCAAAGATGCTACTGAAAGCTTCTGTCCTTGATCTATCACATCATACAGGACAAAGGGCTGAGATACTAGCAGGAGAGGTTTGGGTTAGCCCCCTGGTAGAACTTCCCAACTGTGAGAGGGTGAATCAGCTGTGGCAGGGAGATTGGTCCTCTTGTCCTCTTGGCCCCCTTGGGTAGAGATGTTGAGGGACAAGAGGTGTGGATGTTAGTGTGTGCTGGTCTGCATAGAGGCCAAGACAGAGGCCTGGATGAGACAGCTCCTTGAGGAGGATTCTTGGTTCTTTTGCCTCCTCCAAGAGGAGAGTCCTCTCCTGACTCACTGGCACAATCAGAGTCTTGAGAATTCAAATACAAGGCAAGCCTGACCTTGCGGGTAAAAATATGACACCACTGACCCGGTATCTGCCAGCCACCTGCTTGCACTGTTCCCTGTCGAGCAGCGCTGGGTTTGTCTCAATGCCCTTGGACCCTTAGCTGGCCCTGCTCTGCGAGGCAGCTGGCATGCTTGGGCAGCAGCCTCTGCCCATGGAACACACAGTAAACCAATACCCTCCCGAGTGAATGTGCCTTTGGTGCTCTGTAATCTCTGCCATCGGGTGCAGGCTGGAAGGCCGGAGCCACGCTCGGAGCTAGCCGGAGCTCTGGGCACAGTCTGCTCCCTTGTGCTCAAATATCCAGATCGAGGCAGGGGTCGGGGGAGTGTGAACTCTTTCCCCTCAGTCTCCCTCCCTGTTTCCTCTCCTGCCAGACCTGTAGACAAGTGCAAGTCATCCGGACCTGTCAGGACCCCAAGATACTGACTCGAATTATATCCAATAAAAGAAATTTAAGCTTCTATCAAATACTTTTTCTTACCCACCTAAAGCCGCTTTGCACCCATCATTTCCTCCCTCTCTTCTTCCTTTCCTTCCTTTCTTCTCCAGATACTTAACTGATCCTTTGCTAGGTGGTGGCCACTGTGCGAGTCCTGGGGATACAGAAAGCTGTGCCCTGGGGTTGTCTGGAGACGGGGTGGGGGTGTCAGCCCGGTGCTGTGTCCACTCTGACCCACAGCCTGTGGGTAAGGGGCTCGGGCAAGTCCCCTGTCTTCTGGGGATGATTGTGATCAGAGGAGCTGGCTTTGCAGAGGGTCTGCATTTGAAGGGCCCCTGGGAGGATAGATGGCATTGAAGGCAGAATTGTTTTTCAGATTAAGAAGTGGCATAAAAACGTTGCTCAACGTCTGGAAAGTAAAAGGAAAGAGAAACAATCAAATCTGACTGGCTTCCTCACACAATTGCTCTGGTCACTGCGATGGGGTGGTGGGATCTTAGCAGGATGCTGGAGGTGGTGGAGGTGAGCTGAGGGCCAGGACACCCTTGCAGGAGGCCAGGGAGGCGAGAACAGTTGCAGTGTGGGGCCAAGGGAGGGGCTGGTGTTCCCTGGGGCCCCTGCTGCTCCCAGGAGCTGAGCTGAGCTGAGCTGTCCCGGAAGCTCTCATCAGAGTCCTGGGGCTCCATTCCCCCGTCTGCTATTGAAGGGGTGCAGGGGCCTCTTTTCTCCTTTGTTTCGTTTTCAGTTTTTTAAAGCAACCTTTACAAAATAAAGAACACCAAACCTGCAGTAGATGTGTCCACAGAACCTGCATTTCTTGCCCTGGTGAACTTGGCTGGCTGAGGGCTGCCTTTCCTCACTTCCTCCCCATGTGGCTGCCTGGGGAGACTCCACCAGGCCACTCAGAGTCCCACGCAGGTGGGGGTGGGTTGATGCCACCCCTGGCTCTGGTGGGTGTGTGGCTCCCACAGTGGGCTTTCTTGCCTTCAGCCTCCAGTCCTCCAGCCTCCCCATTCAGCTCACAGCAGCATCTAGCCCTCTGTGGTGAAGGTCCTCTTTCTAGATTATTCCAGATGATTCCTTGCTGGATCTATTCAGACCTTGGGCGCTCCTCCCTGCCTTTTCAGAGGTTGATTTGCTTTGGCAAAGTTGAGCTTCTTCACTCATTGTCCTGGCCTGGCTTTGGGGCCAGTCTCTCCATCAGCCTTGGAGAGGCGGCATCCTCCCTGGAGCCTGCCTGCATCTACCCACTGCCTCCCCTGCCTGCTACCTGGCACCCCATCTTCCTGCAGCAGAGCCCCTCCCTCTTGGTCCACTCTCCAAGTCCCTGCTTTCTGTCTGATGGATGGTTCTGAGGCCGTTTATGGGAAAAGGTTTCAAGGGATCTGGGGTCTGGCAAATGATCAGTCCTTTTTCCTTTGATAACCCTCCCTCTACTTCCTCAGCTGCTCATGGATGATTCATCCCCTGTAAATCTCCTTCTTTCTTCTCTATGTCCCTCTCCCAGGCACAAGACCTTCTAAAATTCTACCAAAGCCACTGAGCTCACATAGCTTCAGTAATAGGCTGCCTCCTTTAAAATTAAGGACAGTGTCTTAGAGTGGGCTGGGAAGAGGTGGAACCTACGTCATTGGGAGGTGATAGTCTTTAGGTGGGAAGATCCTTGGGAGGTCCTGTAGTGATTGCAAGCATGGTCTTGGGACTCAGGCTGTCTGGGCTTGAGCCCTAGCTCTGCCTCTTGCCTTTTGTTGACCTTGGGCAAGTCATTGAGCCTTTCTGGGCCTCAGTGTTCTCACCTGTAAAGTGGGGAGAAGGCTAGTACCTGTCTTACAGCGTTGAGAATTAACAGAAATAATCTTTGGACGCCTAGCTCAGCAACTATTATACAGGAAGTCATTACTAAGCATTAACTTTTGCTAATACCGCCACCTGACCATGGGTGGCACTTTATAAAATGCTTCCCCGAGTTCACCTTCAACCATCCCAGTTCTTGAGCTGGACTTTGAACTGAGGCCTCTGGCTGCAAGTCCAGTGTTCTTCCCATTATACAGAACTAGGTGTCTGTGAAGCTTTTCCCCAACATCATCTAAATACCGGGCTCCATCCCCAGGTGTGACCCACTCCCTCTGCTCAGGGGTCCTACCTCCCTGGCACTGGTCATCAGTGACCATCAGACTGCAGGTTATGGCCTCCTCCCTTTGAGAAAACACATCAGCATGCAGGAGGGTGGGAATGACATGAAGATAGGCCTAACCTTGAGTCCATGCAATCGAAGAAGATGAAGAGAAGGAAAAAACCCACATCATCTATGTTCTTTGGTACATAAGCTGTTCTCAGTCATATTCGCTTCTTCATCCAACAGGTCTTTACTGAGTGCTTACTCTGTGCTGGCCACTTACTGTTCCAGATGCTGGGGACGGAACAATGAATGAAACAAAGATCCCTGCCATGTGGTGGTTCCATTCTAGTGGAGGCAGACAATAACACATTTAAAAACAACCATAATAAGTAACTGACAGAGCCTGTTAGAACTTGAGAAATACTCTGGGAAAAATGGAGCAGAGTAAGGGTGATTGGGAATGTGGGCATTGAATTAGCTAACATTTTTAAAAAGGGGAGTTGGTCAGTCCAGGCCCTCTGAGGAGCAAACACTTGAGCCAAGACTTGAAAGAAGTGCAGGAGCTGGCCAGACAAATATCTGGAGAAGAGTATTCCAAGCAGAGGTAACAGCAGGTGCAAAGGCCCTGAGGCAGGGGCCCGCCTGAGATGTTTGGGAAGCCAGGAAGAGGACAGCGTGACTGAATGGAGGTTGTGTTGGGAAATAAGGTAACGGGGAGTAGATCACCTGGGGCCTTGTAGCCATAGTAAGGATTTGGCTTTGGCCTCAGCCTCTTTGTTGAATGATACATTGTAAAGATCTTTCCATAATAGCAGGTAAAGAGTCTTCTCATTTTGTTCAGCTGCATACTATTCCACTGTATGTGTGTGCTATGTTTTAATAACTAGGTTTTTAAAAACTGCCTTTAAATCATAGAAACATTTAAGTTGTTTCCAATCTTTTGCTGTTTCCAAAAGAATGCTGCAGTGAGTAGTGCTGCACATACACCATTTTCATTTGGGTAAGTCTATCTATAGGACACGTTTCTGGAAGTGGAATTGCTGGGTAGAAGAATATATGAAGAAATAATTTTTATAGACAGGGCCAGACTGGCCTTCATAAGGATTGTATTAATTGATGCTCCCAGCCAGTGATTTGGTTAGGGATGAGGAGGAGAATCTACCCCCTCACTTCCTTTAATATACACCCTCCCATATGTGAGATACTGTTAGGTACCCATAATTTCTTGTACTCCTCCTGACTCTCCTGTGACCTGAGTTCTCTTGTGCCTATTTCGCAGATGAAGAAACAAGCACAGAGAGGTTAAGTAACTTACTGATGTTTACACGGCCAGGTAGGGATAGAGCTTGGATTCTGACACCCACCATTTCTCAGCATAACATTTCTCATCACTTCTTGCAAGGGTAGGAGTCCTGAGGAGCCCTACCCTGCTGACCTATGCAGTCAGGGTTTGAGAACCTAGGGAATAGGAACTGAGTTAATGTGGGAAGCCTGCCTGTCCAGCTCTGCCCAGTGCTGTGCCTGTGTCCTGGAGACACGTGCAGGCCAGTGATGGGGAAGGGAGAGGCCAGCCCAAGGGATCTGGAGCCACAGTGGCTGAGCTGGTCAGCCCCAGCCTTCTCCCTGTCCCCTCCCTCTGCCAGCCCCAGTAGAGAGGCCCGAGAGGCTGTGGACTAGCTAATTCTGCTCTGGGTGAGGAGCTGCCTGCTGCTGTCTGCCAGGTCAGCTTGCTCCGGGGATTGAGTTTCAGCATTTCACTGATGTAAATAAATCAGCCTTTTGATTGCCCTGCATGGCCCTGGGAACCTCTGCAGCCTGGCGTGTATTTACAGCCTTCCTCTAAGTCCCCTTTTCTGTCCTAGCCTCAGGGGCTCCGTGGCTGCTTCAGAAATAGCCTCATACAAGTTTGGAGCCTGAAGCCACCCGGGCAGGACCAAGCAGGAGAGGAGAAACAGGACCGCCGAGTTCAGAGGCTCTGGGATCCAAACAGTGCCTGGTAGAGCATCTTCTCTGAGTTGTATCCTTGAGGATCAAGATCCAAACAGGACTTTAGGGATCACCCATACTTGCCCTCTGCCATTGCACAGTGGAGTAAACTGAGGCCTGTCCAAAATCACCCCTTAGAATTCTGGCCCCTTGGCTCCCAGTCTGCTGCTGCTGCAGCCAGACAGCGTTTTCTCTAGGTCTGTTTATTACACCATGGCTAGTTAGAGATCTAGGGGCAGAGTTGGAGAGGTGAGTTTTAGCTGCTCCTGGAAGGATGGAGGTCTGACATTCAGGAGAACTCTCTTGCCTTTGGGGGATCTGAGAAACAGGAACAGATGCCAGGACTAGATATTCTAGATTTTCTGAAAGTTGAGGAGAATCCTTCCACCCCACGCATCTGTCTAGGTGGGATGAGTGACCATGGCTCGTGGACATGGGAAAACAAGGCAACTTTTAGAGGGTTCTGACAAGGCCCTGGCTCATTCTTGTGCAAAGGGGACTCAGGAGTCTCACCCCAAAGTCCCTTTTCTCCTGCCCCTCTTTCTTTGCTCAAGCATTATTTGCACTCACAAGACTATCTCTCAGGGACCTGGGTGTCCTGCCTCAGACACTCCTGGTTCCAGGACACTGGACCTCGGTTGTTCAACCCCTGGGCCATTTATCTCCCTGTGTCCTGTTGATGGGTGTGGGGAGCTTCAGACTGCCCAGTCTTTACATCTTTACAGGCAGTCGATGCCCTGGCTGCTTATCTGGGACTTATGCCTTTGATTGCTTAAAAAAATTGTTAGCAGCAAAGTGTTCTTTGATGTGTGTTCTCCTTCTCCAGGGGCAGTGAGATCAGATTTTGATATGAAAGCTCAAAGCTTCTCAGATCTCTCCTTCTTCCCTGCTTTCCTCTCTCTGTCTGTACATTGCTTAAGAACCTTTGAGAAGCAGATGGGTGCTCCTCATGTGATGCAAAGGTAGAAAGGCCCAAGGGTGGTGCCCTGGCTTCTGTCTCCCAGGCAGGCCTGTGCTCCATGGTTTGGTGGCCTCTGCATAAGTGAGTCACTTTCAGCCTAGCCCTAGATGGACTTATTTGAGGAAGGAAGCAGATACCCACCCAGATCTTCCACCCTCCTCTGCACCTACTCGTACATGGAGCCACATGGACCCCTGTACTCATAGCCACCTCTCACACATGGAACCACATGGACCCCTCTGCTCACACCCACCTCTCATGCATGGAACCACATGGACCGCTCTAGTCATAGCCACCTCTCATGCATGAAGCCACATGGACTCCTCTGCTCACACCCACCTCTCATACATGGAACCACATGGACCCCTCTAGTCATAGCCACCTCTCTGCGTGGAACCACATGGACCTCTGCCCCACTGTGTACCCCAACCCATCAATGTTGAGAGCTGTAATTATAAAACTGTGCAGCCAGTTTGGTAACCCAACTTATATGTGGATGCTGAAAGAATGGGCCTGTTTGGGGTCAGGAATAGTGATTGACCTCACTGGCAGAGATGGTTTCATTCGTGTGAATTATAAACCAGCCCTGAGGCAGTGTTCTACTTGTTTCCAGAAGAGCTTTGAGCCCTGGTAGCATTGTGAGGATGCATGCATAAAATTCCCAGGGAACCAGTTTGATGGGGACAGTGCTCACTTGGCTGCTGGAGTTTGTTATAAACCAGCATTGTGACTTTATTGTCACTCTCCACTCCTTTTTTCTTGTTGGATCTTCTAAGATCTAACCCTTTGCCTCCTCCATCTCCTTTCTTGTTTCTCCTTCCTTTCTGGGAAGCAGAAAGAGCATGATTGTCAGAGTCAGACTGGCAATGTAATCCTGAGCAAGCCACAACCCCTGAGCCTTAGTTTCTTTATCAGGAAGATTGGCATGACAATATCCACTTTGAAAGGCAGTTGTAGAACCAAGCAAGGGAACCTCCATTAACGTGCAGGCACATAGTCAACAACGTGCCTGCCTTATTCCATTCTACCCTCTCCTTCCCCCTTGCTCCCAAAGCCCCATATCCCCTCTCCCCATTCTTCCTCCATCCTCAGCAAGTGAGGACTGCCACTGACATGGTGTCTGTGTCCTGGGAGCAGTAAGGGTGGGGAGAAGCAGGAGGGCGGTGAGTGGATATATCCCGACCCTCATCCAACACGAACATCTGCCTGGGAGTTGACAATTCCCTTCCTGAGTAATCCTCTGGCACTCGGTCTCCTGTCCTGTTCTCAGGGAACGTGCTCCTGGGCCTGGCCCTACCCACTGCCTTCCTGGGATGGGAATTGTGAAGACCCTGGAAGGCTGAAGCCCTGCCAGGGGTGCCTGAAGCTTGTCCTGCTCCTATGGCCCTGCCTTCCCTGTCCACTGGGCTGGGAGGCAGGAAGGAGGTCCTGGGGAGGTCTAAGGACATGTTTTTATCACATATGCAGCTGCTGTGCCCACCCCAGGCAGCGGGCCCTTCCTCCCTCTATCCCCAGACATTTGAGACCTTGACACCACGCCTATCTTGGGAGATCTCTTCCTTCTTCTGCCCTGACTGCTCCCTCTAGCCACGCCTTTCTCTTCCTTGATGGCTGTCCATAGAACCAGAAGTTTTAGAGTTCAAAGCCTATCTCGTCCCACTGATTTTACCACGTTGGAAACTGAATCCCAGGAAAAGGAAATCACTTTCCCAAGTTGAAGCAGCGAAGTAGTGGCCCAGATGGGGTTGAAACGCAAGACTCCTGAGTCTTAGTTCAGAGATCAGTCTATTACACCCCAAGCTCCTTCATCCCTCAGTCTAGCTCAGGGCCTGTCACCTGTGGTACTATTGGCATTTGGGACCAATATAATTGCTTGGGACCACAATAATTGCTTGTTGTGGGAATCTGTCCTGTGTATTGTAGGATGTTTAGCAGCATCTTTGGCCTCTACCCACTAGACACCAGTAGTATTTCCTCCAGGTGTGATAACCCCAAATATCTGCAGTATTGTCACACATTGCCTGGGGGGCCCTGGCTACCTGGAGGTGCTTCTCTTTCCTCTAACCTCTCATCTTTGTGATCTCACCTCTCCCACCTGCAGGGTGTGCAGTAGTCCTTCACTAGGGACACTGTTCTGTTTCCTCCTTCTGCTCTGGGACGGGTCTACTTGGAAACCAAAGCACTCAGTCATTCTGTTCTTTAAGAGGAAGAACAAAGAGCCAGACCAGGAATGTTGGTTTATACCTATGAATGAAAAGAAAGAACTTGATAGGAAGGGGCTAAGCCTTGGGAGGGGGTGGCCAGGAAGGCTGGGCCCCCTTCCTTTCTGGAGAGACCCCTCAGTGTGGATGAGGGGCCCTGGCCGCCTGGCTCCAGTTGTAGGTCTGCTGGCTGGAAGGATGGTCTGGAGGGAACAGGGGCATTTACTTGACCTACAGTTGGGAAGTGTGTCTTCATTGTAGAATTGCACGCTAATATCCTACTTTCTTTGCACAGCTAGACCTGCAGACATTTGTGGTTCTTCTGTAATGAGAATTCATAGTCTCTGAGCACCCATCTCATGGCATCTGACTGAGATCTGGCAGTGGGGAGGACTCCCTCTGAGAGCCAGGAGTCCTGGTGGCAATCTCACTCCAGCACTGACCATCTGTGACAGTGGGAAACTCTTCCCCTCCCTGAGTTGGACAGATGAAATCGGGTGGGTGGGTTGGGCCTGATGAACTCATGACATCCTCTGGCTTGACCATGAGGGGATTCTAGGATGTTGCCTGGGCTGGCTGCCCACAGTGTGGTGTCACGTGGCAAATCTGGGGTCTTGAAGAATCCTTGGCACCTGAGAAGTTTCCAGAAGGTATCCAGGTCCATTCCTCTGCCTCTAGAACTTGTGTTTTATGAAACTGCCCTGCTCAGGGCCATCTCAGGGGGTACAGGGAATACTGCTGCCTCTGAAGACAGAATAATGCCATCATCTTTCAAGCTTAGTTTAACCCACCCCTATTGGGAGAGACTTTTCTCCTGCTATTTTCTGTAGTTTGTTTTAAGAAAAAAAAAATGTCTTTTTTTTTTTCCCCAAATAGGAAACATGGTAAGATGAAGCATATTCTTTTTCGAACCGGATTTGCCGTGCCCTGTCCTCTGCCCAAGCCCCCGGGAAATCCTTTCGTATTTAAGCAGGCAGCTGAGGCCATGCCCATCCTTCTCTCCTTGTGGTCCTTGATGATGAATTCATCTCTGCAGGTGGAAGTGGCAATGCATTTTCAGGCACACCATTGGCAGTAATCAATGTTGGGATAGGCTCAGTATTTGTTAATGGAATGGCATCACATCCTTGGAGTCTGCACCATTTCCGAAGCCTCTTCTCTGTGCTGGCCATTCCAGGCCATGATTTTCAAGCAGAGATAGGGTAGGCCAAATTATATGTCCTGAAGCTTAAGCACTGGGTGTGATGCATATGACCTGGTGAGATAGGGTCCCATAGGTACTGCTCAGGGGGCTCAGGGCTAGGGAAGGGAGACGGGGAAGCCCACGCTGCACTGCTGGTGGTCTGTCCTTTGGAGCACCTTCTGTGTTCTGTACACTGCGCTGAGAGCTTTTCATGTGTTATATCAGTCTTTGCACTACTTGCTGAGATACAATGACTAGTATACCTATTTTACAGATAAGGAAACTGAAGCTCAGACAAGTAATTGGCTCAGGGTTGCCTTAAGCTAGTAACTGGTAGTATCTGTATTCAAACCAATGTCTGACTTCCAAGTCCATGTTCTTAGCCCGGCAGATGCTGAAGTAATGAGAATGAGAAGGGCCAGGCATAATCTTAGGCTGCATTAACGAAAGCATGGTTTCCAGAAAATGGGAGGTGACAGGCCTGTTGTGCCTCTTGTAGGTCAGAGCACCCACGTGGGCTGTTTGTAGGTCCCTTGCTTCAAAGTGATAAAGAACGACTGGAAGCAAGTGCAGAGAAGCAACCAGAAAGTATGTCAGGCTCAGGGACTTGCAGGGAGAGGGGCTGCCTGTCAAAGGGGAGATTCAGCAGGACAGGCGCGTTTCATTCAGTATCTGAAGGGCTCTCCCAAGGGGGCGGTTGGCTTGTTCTGACCCACTCCATCGGGCACTGTAAGGCCAGTTAGTGGAAAAGAGGGCTCCAGGGTGTTTTTTCCTATATTGAGCTAAAATCCACTGTTACAGCCCTGTAAAGATGAGCTGGGCTTTTGGAGGAAGACAGTAAGATCCCTGTACCGGAAGCATTTGAGTACAGCCAGGAGCGGTTTTTGCCAAACTTGGCTCTCTGTTATTTACAGCGGGGGAGCATTTTCAAATTCAATTTCTCAGGCCCCATTCTAGACAGTTTTGCCTCTGGGTGGAGCCAGGGAATCAGGGTTCTTATAAAACTTCCTGGGGGCTAGTCCCCCTGGATGATAGTGGAGAACCATCAGATGGGGTTGCCACTGGCAGGAACTATTGTATAGTAGTGTTTTCCAAAGCATGGTTCAGGGGTCAGACTGCTAATTATATATGAACTGACATTAGGTATATTTATTTTGATGCATATTGGAAAAAAGATATCTATTTTGCCCATTCAATCTGGGACATCATGGATATTGCGCTTAGAACTAGTTTAAGTTAAATGAAGTTTATTTTTATAATGTACAAAATAATAATGTAGGTGGTATTCAGATGGGCAAATAAACATGGAGGTTGTGTGCACACAAAATCTCTGCTAACACTGTTGTGGATTGGGTAGGGTGGGGACAAGTGGGTAAACTGGGGTGCCTTAAACCTTTCAAGAGCCTGGGGTTTGTTGGTTAGTTCTAGAAGGCTCTATGGATGTAGGAGGATAATTGCAATAGTTTGTCCAAACTGTGGTCTTCCCCAGGTGGAGCCTGAGGCACAGAATCTCTCTGCTTCCCCTCCCCTGGTCTCCCTATTTTTAATGGTCTCTTTGAAGTCTGTGACACCAAGCTGTCCCACTCTATCTCATCAGTGAAGATAGGTCAGTGGTCAGGATATAGGGCACTGGGTACCATTTTCATTCTTCCCCTTATTTTCTTTCTTTACCCTCAAAGAACAGCAGCCAGAGAGGGGTGCTGACAATGGGGAGGGGTTGAGGGTTCAGGTGTTGGAGGGGAAACAGAGGGAGAAGTAGTTGGGCTGTGCCTGGCAGAGCTCTCCCTCCGGATCTCACAATACCAAACCTAGCTGGGAAGGTCTGGGCGCGAGGATGGGGTGGCCATAGCTCAGGGCAAGCCTGTGTCTGTGGAAGCACTTTGGGGTTGAAACTAACTGGGACCCTCTGCATGGAGACACCAGTTGCTGAAGCTCCCACTGGCCTGGCCGCAAAGCTCCAATCACCTCCTGTCCACTCTGAGAATTGGGTTGGGAGATTCAATTGATATGCAAATAAGTCACAAATGACATGCTAATAAGAGTGGGGATTTGGTGTCTTATTATCAGTTAGGGACTCCTGGCACTTTTTAGGGCACACCAGGATAATGGTGGGAACTTGAAGGCCATTCACCTACCTTTTGGCTGCATGGTCTCCCTCGCATCTGGGTGGTTGGGAATGAGGGTGAGGCATTGCGAACTCTGAAAAGTGATACTCTGCTATTCATGATTTCCACAGCTGGGAACAAGCAAAATACCAACAGCCAATCAATGGAAGCATCTCAGGTGGTCTGGAGGACCAATATCCCTGGCCAGACACACACTGGCCTTCCCAAAGTTAGGCCCCCAAAATGTCAGGTTGCCAAGCCAGAATCCAAAGCTTTGCACTGAGAACTTCATGTCTGGGCTCCTGTCCCCTCCTGGAGCCCTGCCTGGGTGACACCCCAGTCCTTATATTCAGGTCCTGTGTTCACCTCTGGGAAGTGCAGGGCCCTGTGGGATTTTTTTTCTTTTTCCTTTTCCAAGTCAAGGATGTGTCCTGGCTCCTAGACTCTGCCCTGTGGAGGGGAAAGGGGGAGAGAAAGGGAAAAAAAGATTTCCACCTTATTGTTCAGCAGCTGGAAAATTGTTGTCATCTGTTCTGCCTTCCATTTGCTGAGAATGGAAAAAAAATGTGGAAAATTTGGGGAAATAAATCTCAATACCCTCATAGGACCTCTCTCCCCTCCCTCTCTGGCCCTTGCATCCCTGCCTCTCTGCTCAGGGCTCAGTTTCACCTTACTCCCAGGTTCTCTCCCTGCTTCTCCTCAGGGCACTGGGGCTGCCATGGATTTGGGACTGGGGCTGGGCTGGGCTACCCTGGGACTGGGCTGGGTTGGACTGGGACCCGGCTGGGCTGGGCTGGGCTGTGCTGGGACTGGGCTGGGCTAGACTGTGCTGGGTGAGAGTTGAGCAGGGGCTGGGGCTGGGGCTGGGGCTGGGGTTGGGCTGGGCTGGCCACTTTTCCTGACTCCCGGCCGGTGGGAGTGGAGGGCTTGGGAAGCCACCGTGATGTCATTCAAGAACTGCATAGCTGCAGGATGATAAGTGAAGCCCTGGGGACCCAGCTGGCTGAAATTACAGACAGAGTTTTATCCCACTGGCTTCCTACAAGCCAGAGTGAGGCAGAGCAAGCCGAGCTGGGGAGAGAGCCTGCAGGAGAGTGGAGGGAGGGAGGGAGTGGGGTGTGTGTGTGTGTGTGTGTGTGTGTGTACATGGGCAGGCAGGCGGCACTGGCTCCTCCCACCCCTGACAGTCGGAGGGAGCTTGAGTAGGACGCAGACAGCACTTGGAGCTGCAGCCATGTAGGAATTATTGGGAACTTGGGGCACCAGGATCAAATCAGAGCGGGCTTCCCTCTGCTTCCTCCCTCTCCCTCCAGAGGGTAAGTGTCTGCTGGGCAGCTATTTTGCCTGTGAGTGTCCTTGTGTGGCTTTCTGCTGAACCTGGGCTGGGGGGCTGGTGCTTCTGTGCTGGGAGGGTGTGGAGGGGCAGGCTCTGTCACGACCCTACCTGGGAAGGGCTTGTGGCTGAGCAGGGCTGTGGCCCGCTCTGCTGCTGTCTGATGTGGATGTGACGGGCCTCGCGGTCCCCTTCCTGGACTTGCTTCTGGGACACGTAAGTGCCACAGTTTTCAGGGCGAAGGTGCCTGAGTTGTTGGGGGGCTGTGTGTCTGAGTTGTCCTAAGTCTTGCGGGGTAATGGTTCGTCTTGTGCGCGAATGGGGTGGGCAGAGGGAATGAGGTGGAAGCGTGGATAGCTCCGGTGAGATGTTATTCAGGACGCCCCCTCCCTGCATCTGTGGCCTGAGCTTTGGGGCACCTCCAGCGCTCACCATTCCCCACCAGCCTCCTGTGGGCTCCCATTCACGGCTGTCTCCTGACTTTGGCAGAGATCTTGGCAGCTTGACTCCCCTCTAGCCAGGGATCTCTGAGTGCCCAGGCTGGCACCCTGGCCTGGCGGAGAAGGACTTCAGCTTGTTGTGGGCTCTGGAGCTATTTTTACCATCCCGAGTGTGCCTGTGTTATCTGCTGCCTGTATAGGCTGAGGGTAGGGGTGGGAGTGCCAGGTTCGGGTTATAGCTCCAAGCTGGGGGGAACCCAGGCCAGGCCAGAGTCAGGAGGCTGGGTCTGAGAATTCACATTTGTCCTGCACGTGTGGGCTGTCCACGGCAGGGCAGATCAGTGGCCCTCCAGGCCCCTGGGCCCTCGGGACTGAAGTCAAGGTCACGATCAGGTTTTCTGCTCCTACTCCCTTTTTATGGAAGGCATGGTATGAATTCAAGTAAGATGGTATCTGGGAAAATTGCCATGGGTCCGTCCTAAGGAGGGTCCGGGGACACATTTATCATCATCGCTTGACAGAAGCACCATATATTATGTTGTCCTGAGGTTCTGGGTCCTCAGACATAGTTGGAGAATCTGTCTTCCAGCGCCTCCAGCCCTAGCCATCTTCACCTTGAAGCAGCATTAGGGGAAAGAGCACTGAACGGGGAGCCAGGAGTCGGTTTTGTACTTCCTTGCTGGGTGATCTTGGGTGGTCCTGAGCCTGCTAAGCTTCATTGTCAGCCTATAAAGTGAGGGGTGGGCAGGGAGATTAACTATTCCCCTAAGACCCTTCAGCTCTAAAAGCCCCAGGGCTTTTAAAAAGCTCTCTTGGCTGAGCTGACCTCCCGGGCCCTGGAGATCCCAGTTCTGCTGTCCCCCAGAGGGCCTGGAGCAGCGGAGGCAGCCGTGGGTGGGAGGCGCTCTATTTTTTATTTCAGTCTGAAGCTGACTTTCTCCATCTTCAAGGCCGCAGGCTGACATTCAGATTTGGGTTCCATGTGGGTCTTGGGCCTTGAGCCTCCATCTTTTTTTCTTGGACTCAACAGAATGCGGAGGTGGCCAGGAGAAGCCCAGCTGGCCCACCCTCCCTGGGTCCAGAGGCAAGCTTGTGGGTGACACTGGTGAGGTCACTTGCTTAGAGGACAAAGCCACCTGTGACAAGACTGACAGCACAACCCTGAGAAAAATCTTGTTCTCTCCTGTTCACTTTCTGAAGGTGCAGTGGCTTCCCTCTGGTGTATGCTATTAAATGGAAAGAAAAACAGGTGTCTATTTATCACTCATGGACTGGTCTGTCCCTGCCCACCGGGGCCCAAGGCCCTGTGCTTGTCCGTGTTCCCAGCGTGCACCTAAGTCTCCTGGGCTGCACTTGGCACCTGCCCTCTTTGCTGTTCAGAGGGTGTGTCTCCTCTGTGTGGCTCTCCTTCAGAGGTTCAGGGATTTCTCTTCAACCTCTAATTCTGCAGAACTTCAGAGCCCCTGCGGAAGCCCATTCCCCTTGAGAAAGTTCCAGAGCTCGCTGCAGGCTGTGGGGAACAAAGGGCTGCCTCAATCCCTGGCTGTCTGTGGGAAGGGAAGCTGGCATGGGTGGAGGCCAAGACTGTCACAGACTGAGCCCGAGGAAGTCCCTGCCACCAATGCCAGGATGTTGCAGGAGGTCGGGGTCTTCCTGGAGCCAAATGCCGGGGTTCTCCATGGGGCCCTCTCTACCCTCATGCCTTCCTCACATCACTTCCCCTGGCAGGTTAAAACCCAGTGGGGTGCTCTGAGCCACTTCTCAGGCTCCCGCAGCTGCAAAGCTTCTGCTCAGTGTGCCGCCCTGTTTCCCCTGGATGGAGTCTGGCATTCTCCACACAAGTCGTGGGTGACAGAGAGGATCTCCAGAGGCAGCACCCTAACTTTTCGATGCATATGCTGTATCTTGGGATCCACAGATGGTGTGGGTGTTCGTCAACTCCCTTATTTCACCAGATCTCCCAGGGGTCCTTGGTCTAGGAAAGTTGATGTCCACTGGGCTGGAGTGTGGCCGGAGAGGTCTGTAGGGGATGCCATGGGGTAGGCTCTGGCTCAAGGACCTCCACCATGCTCAGCCTTTGCTGCAGAATATGAGGAATACCCGTCTCTCATGTTTTGGCTGCACTGACTCTCTTCCCTCACCTTTGGGAGAAACTTGGGGTCCACCTAGAACCCCTGATTTTTCACTGGGTGGTGGTGAAAGAAGAATGTCTCAATGGCTGACAGAACTACATAAAGCTTTCTAGGCTACTCAGTGTAATGCAAGAAGCACTGATGGAACAGGCACTGTTCTCTAGGGCCATTTTGTACAGCCATGCAGGTTGCACATTGAACTTCAAGAGGCATCATTCACACAGACCGCGTTGTGGATGGCACCATCTGGGAACCCGCCCTAGGGAGAGGGAGAGACAGAGAGAGAAATAAAGGCTCTTCCTCACCGAGCTCTCAGCAAAGTGGGAAGACAGACATGGACATCAGTAATGACCATTCTGTGGGTGACTGTTGTCACAGTAAAGATGTCTTCAAGGGACAACAGGAGCATGGTAGAGGTTTACCTGAGTCTGGAGGACAGTGGGGAAGAAGTTAGATTAAGGGAAACTTCCCAGGGAAGTGTGAACTGAGTCTGAAAGTGTTTACCCAGGGGGTTGGGAGTTTCACGGGCAGGATGAGGAAGGACATTGCAGGGGAGGAACAGCATGTACAGAGGGGAAAGAGCGTATGAAGAGTTGAGTAGGAATAGAGTAGGGGTTGTTCGGGGTATTGAGGACAAGGAAGTGAGGCTTCAGAAGGTAGACAGAGGCCTGATGGGAAAAGGTCTGACATTTCCAGTGTGGGGGTTGGGCTTTGCCCTGTGGGTGATGAGAGCTGTTGAAATGTAAAGCAGGGGATGGAGAGAGGAAAAGTAGAGAGTGCTTGGATATGCCAGGTCTAGCTTAAGAGCCTTAGCTCCTGAGTGCTATGACTGAGCAAAGCTGCACACACGCACTCAAATCCTCACCTGACAGGCCCGGAGGCTGGGCTCTGAGTGGGTTAGTGGTCAATGCAAGCTGATATGGCCATTAAGATGGGAGCTATGTTTCTGAGTGTTGGTGTGTCCGGCTGCTGAGGTGGGGTGGGAGGGCACACTTCCCTGTCTCCTCTCCAGAGCCACATCCCTTGTGGCCTCCCGGGACCCAGCCCCCCCTCCTGCCCTGGTGCCTGCCCCAGCCGTAGCCTCTCCTGCCTCTTCCCATGGCTGGGGCAGAGTGTGTGGATAAGGGAAAACGCAACCAGAACTTGCTCTCTGGGCAGGCTCTTGGCCAAGCTTCACTTCTCATCAAAGCTCACCTACCTCTCAGATGCACGTGGCCTTGGATTCCCCACTCCTCCTTTTAAGGAGTTTTGCCCAGTCTGCCTCCAAACTGCCTATGTCCAGGTTAGACACGGTGCTTCTTCCTATTGGCATGGCACTGATTTTCTCCCACGTTGGGTGGTCATCACGGCTCTGGGTAATGCATTTTAATGAATTGTTATTTGCTGGATGTGGACCCAAAGGACTTTTTATCATGAAGGGATCCATCCCGAAAACCTTAATAACTCATTCACTATTCAAAACCTACCTGCTGGTCGGACAGGGAAGGGTCTGTCCTTGAGTCATCACCAATGAAGGTGACTCCTTTCTTGCAGTCGATATGGCTGGCACCTTTTATTCTTCGTGGTTGGGCCATCTGTCCTAACATCTAAATAAGCAAAACCTCTCTGCTTCTCATGAGGAACAGAAGTGGGGTTTCCTGATCTCAGAGCCCAAAGTGCTGATGAGCTGGGGTGGGTTTCTCTAATGTCCTCTAGCCATGTGTGTGCCAGGACCCCTGGAGAGCTGGCAAAAATGCAGATTCCTGGCCCCGCCCCAGGCCTCTGGGTGAAAGTCTTTGAGGATAGGGTCCTAAAATCTAGATTTTCAACAATCTCCAGAGGAGGTTCTTATGAACATCAAAATTAGAAAACAGCTGCCCTGAAACCGTGTGACTTTACCATCCCCTATTTGTTTCCTTTGTTCTTTTTCAAGTGTGTTAGATGGCTGCGTCCTTACTTTCCTGCATCCCAGCCTCGGTTGCACGGCTAGTGCCGCACACACCTCGGCACCCTTTGCTGGGAGGGAGCCTCGGGGAGTGGGTGCACACCCAAGTCAGCTGGGGATTTTCCTCAGAGCTTTCCAAAAGCGTGACTCGTGCATCTGGACTATGGTGGCCCTGGAATAAAGGTCCCGTGGTGCAATCAAGCTCAGCGTCGAGGGTGGAGTCTGGGACTCTCTGCAGCTGCTGAGAAGAGCAGGGAGACATCCTCAGACAAAGCCAGTGGGGCCATGGAGAGATTTTGGGGTTTGCAACCACCAAGAGGAATGGGCAGGGCACTGGACCTTTCAGCCCACAAGGGCAGATGTCCAGGCTCACTGGGCTTGGGGCCTGCAGCTCTCCACCTGGGGTCACCTGCAGCTTGTGTTTCTGCTTCAGTTTATCCCACTCCACTGTCACCCGTGACAATGCCCACAGCCCCCAGACATGCAGACCCCTCCCTCTAGCCTATGCCCTGTTGTTCTGGATGTCCAGCCTCCTCTCATCTGAGATGCATTCCCCCGAACTGACCACTCCCTGTGTGGCTGCTGGGACTTCAAGAAGATGGTGCTGGGAGCCCCTCAGATTAAGAGCCATAAAGCCACCTCCCCAGCCTCCCTTAAGTCCCTCTCCCATCCTCCTCTACGTAATTTCACTCCTGTCCTCTCTGTCCCCCTCTGTCTTTTGCCCTTCCTGACTTGACAGATTGAAACCAACATTGTGTTCCGGCTTCTTGTGGTCCCAGTAAAAAGCTCTAATGTGGCCGTGGTGGACGGGGAGAAGGGAATGATGAGTGTGTGTGTGCCGGAGTGGGGGATGGGAGACTTTTGTCTTGTCTCTGATGGAAGGAGGAGGGGCACGTGCTCCTCAGATCCTGCCACTATACTGGGGTTTCAGCAGAGCCCCCATGGGGGCTGGATAAGCCTGGGACCCGCCTGGGTATTCTCAAAACTTCCCTTGGATAGGAAGAGGAGGACAGCTCAGCAAAGGTGCTGAGTGGCCTGGAGGGTGCAATCTGGGGCCAAGAGACATTTCCATTTGTAGTTAGCAAATGAGTTAATTAAACAATTTACATCTGTTCGATTTTCTTACTATGCCTTAGTGGCTTGGCTATGATTGTTCCTGATGTTGTTGCTGCAAACAGGAGCCCACTTGGGAATAGATTACATGACAGAATAAGTTTAACATTGATATTTTCAAAATCGATGCAGAGTGGGGCTTGGCCGCAGAAGCAAAGAAGGGCTGAGATATCAGGTAGTCAATTCTCTGTCCTGCCTGGGGGGTGCCTTCACAGCTCTGCCGCTGAAAGCTCTCTGTTAATCATGACTGAGATGCTGCAGGGGCGTATGTGCTTTCTGATTTGAATTTGCCCCCAGTGGCTCTCACTATGGAACATGTCTAAGTGGGGAAGCCACTGGACACACCAGCCTTTGCTTTCCAGCTCCCCACTTCTCAGACCACATGAGCATGAAGTTGGGGGATGAGGAGGCACAAAGGATGGAGGGGATCACTGGCCCAGGAGCGGAATTCTGGCACCTCACAGTGTAGGCGGCAGAGGGGGTGCCCTGGCCCAGGAGGGAGCCTGCAGCTTTCTAGGGACAGTGAGAAGGAAAGCCAGCTCTTCAGATTTGAGCCAGCTGGTCCAAGGGGCTCCATCCTCGAGAGAACCACCCCAGAGATGTGAGTGCATCAGAGGCGCCTGTTTTCCGTGCTTCGCCCTTCTAGAAACAGGCAGCTGGGGTCTCTTCTTTTTTTTTTTTTTTTTTTTTTTTTTTTGAGATGGAGTCTTGCTCTGTCACCCAGGCTGGAGTGCAATGGTGCGATCTCGGCTCACTGCAACCTCTGCCTCCCAGGTTTAAGCAATTCTCCTGCCTCAGCCTCCCAAGCAGCTGGGATTACAGGCACGTGCCACCACGCTTGGCTAATTTTTTGTATTTTTAGTAGAGGCGGGGTTTCACCATTTTGGCCAGGCTGGTCTTCAACTCCTGACCTCAGGTGATCCGCCTGCCTCGGCCTCCCAGACTGCTGGGATTACAGGCGTGAGTCACCATGCCAGGCCGAGTTCTCTTTTTTGCGTAGCAAGGAGCTCAGTTTTTTGGAGGGAGCAGGCATGAAGGTTAGCCTCCCTCATCCTACAGGGAGAAGACCCCTTTACGATGATAATAGGGGGATTGGAAGAGGCAGCTGTGCCTGGTCCTGCGTCTTAGCAGCCTTTAGGGGTCTAGGCACAGGGCCAGGTTGGTGGAGATTCAGATTGTATTTTAGCCAAAACTCCTTTTCAGTTCAGACCAGCCCCTAGCCCTGGGCCCTGGGCCGCTGCAACACTCTGGTCCTGTGTTGTCTGGGGCTGGTGTTGGCTGAGGTCCCAAAGCCTTGGGGAAAACTGGGGGCAGAGAGATGGATCTGGAGAGGTCAGTAAATGAGGAGGGCATCCAGTCCCCAGGGTGTGTGTGTGTGTGTGTGTGTAGGGGTATGCAAGTGCCTGGTGGGGCATCTTTGTGCTAAGTTCTCTGTGTTGTAACATGGCTGGCCTGTGGTCTGTGTGTGTGTATGTTGATTGGGATGTTCCTGTTTTGTGGTCGTCTGATCACTTGTTTTTGGCCATGGGCTTCTGTCAGAGTGTTTATTTTTAGAGGCTGCCACTTCTGGCCTCAGGGCTGATCTTTGGGCATGGTAGGAACATTTGTATTTTCTGAAATATTTGTGGCTTTCAGTATTTATTTGGGGGTGTTCCTGCCTGTTATGTGTTTATTCTAATTTGTGTGTATGTGTGTCTGTGTTTGTGATATGAGGGAGGTGTAGCATAATACAAATTACATACTCTTGGAAGGAAATTAGCTCTGATTTTAAATCTTGGCTTTATCAGGTAGCATTGTTGGCAAATAAACAGTTTCGCCTCTCAGAGGCTCAGTTTCTCCCTTGCTGTGATCGGTGTAATACTGTCTGGCTCGGAGACGATGGCTAGAGAGGATGCGCGTGTAGACTACCCGGCAAAGTGTTGGCGTTTGGGCTGTGCTCACTGCATGGTGGTGGCCACTGTTGTTGGTATTTGTGTGCACATGTTCATGCCAGTGCTTTCTGACTGTGGTTCTTGGCATTGTGTGGCACCCAGTGCATGCTCATGCCTGGGTGTTTCTGATTTGGGTGATCTCTGTCTTTTTGTCTGGCTTGGAGTGTGACTGCTGGTGTCTGGCTGGAGCTGGTGTAGGCTTTGGGAAAGGTCTTTTTTCCTTGCTAATGGAGAGCCTGGATTAGAGTGAGGGGAGGTGCGTGTGTATGTGTGTGTGTGTCTGTTGGGGCTGGCGGCTGGGCTGCTGACTGTACAGGGTGTGAAATCACTGAGTTCCTCTGGGCGGGGAAGTTCTTCATTCCTGAGTCAGCCCTTTGGCCCCCAGCCACCCAGCGCTCACTTTTTCCTTCCAGAGAAAGTGTTGCTCAGGGGGGTCCTCTGAGCTGCCTGCAGACAAGAGGACTCTCTCACCCCTGAAGACATCTTGTTTTTGTGTTCACGATCCCTAAGATGCTTCTCCTCCTGCCCTAGTCCCTGAACCCCCTGCATCAGCACCCTATATGCTCCCCATCCTCCAGCATAGGAAAAGCGTGTCCCTTCTGACACAGGGACTGTTGGCTTGGCTGAGCCCCACCTTGGCCCGTTCTTCAGGGGCTCCTGGGCTGGCTCAGAGCGGTGGGATCAGGACGCTCGTCTTTGCAGACCTGCTGCGATCCTGCCTGGCGTACCTTCCCTGAACCCGCATCCCTTTCCTGGAGTCTTGGGTGGTATGGGCTGAGCTTGCTGGTGGAGGGGTGGGGGTCCATCAGGAGTGGGCAGTGCTGGGGAGGAGCTGGGAGGAGCCTCTGGAAATGTGGCAGTGGGCAGCATGAATGACGTTGTATCTCTGAATGGTTCTAGTGCATCCTTTGCATTGAGCTGGAGACAAATCTAGCTGAGGGCTAGCTTGTCTCAGAGAGTCCCAGCTCTGCCTTCAGCCTCCCTGCCACCACCATCTTGGGCATGGTGGGGCCCTTCACTGCACCCTACTGTCCTCCTGAGTTCTCCCCCTGCTTACCTGGGCAAAGGCTATCCTGAGGGGCGACTGGCCGTCCATGCTGATACCTCTATGGGCATTCAAGGCAGTGGCTACTCTCTTGGCGTTCTGCCTCTAATCCAGAATGGAAACTCCAGAAATCGAAGCAGGGGTGAGACTTTCTGAGGTGGGGTGGCGGAGGGAACCGAGGATGCGTTGGAAATGGTCATTCAGGAATTAGGATACTCATAATGGCAATGGTTAGGGCTCCCAGCTGTTGACCTCCCACCACGTGCCAGGAACTGGTCTCGGCACATCATGTGTCAACTCATTTATACTCGAAGCACTGTGTGTTTAATGAATATTGGCAATTTCAGATGGTTCAACTGGATTCTATTATGATCCCCATTTTATGGACCAGGAGACTGGCTCAGAGAGTTATTCATGCCTCTGGTCAGGAAGCTGGTGAAATGCCGGAGCTAGGTTTGGGACTGGAGCGATTTGCCCCCAGCGCTTCCTGTTCAGTGTTGGGCTCCGCTGCCTGACCCTGTGTTGGTGAGGCTCTGCCCCAAAGCCTAGGGTAGAGGTATTTCTGTCATCTCCCCTTTTCCCCACCTCAGGGTGCTGAGAGGAGGTTTTAGGATGCAGGGAATGGGAGCTGTTAGCTTCTTTCTCTGGAAGAGTGGATGATACCCCTGCCTCCCACTAATGTCTGCTGTCTGTTGTCTCCGTTCCGGCTCTGTCCCTTGCAGAGGTGGTGGGACACACGCAGGGGCCACTAGATGGGAGCCTGTATGCCAAGGTGAAGAAGAAAGACTCCCTGCACGGCAGCACCGGGGCTGTCAATGCCACACGTCCTACACTGTCGGCCACCCCCAACCACGTGGAACACACGCTTTCAGTGAGCAGCGACTCAGGCAACTCCACGGCCTCCACCAAGACAGACAAGACCGATGAGCCTGTCCCTGGGGCCTCCAGTGCCCCTGCTGCCCTGAGTCCCCAGGAGAAGCGGGAGCTGGACCGCCTGCTGAGTGGCTTTGGCTTAGAGCGAGAGAAGCAAGGCGCCATGTACCACACCCAGCACCTCAGGTCCCGCCCAGCGGGGGTCCCGGCTGTGCCCTCCTCTGGACGCCATGTTGTCCCTGCCCAGGTTCATGTCAATGGCGGGGCATTAGCTTCTGAGCGGGAGACAGACATCCTGGATGATGAGTTGCCAAACCAGGATGGTCACAGTGCGGGCAGTGTGGGCACACTGTCTTCCCTGGACGGGGTCACCAACACCAGTGAGGGGGGCTACCCAGAGGCCCTGTCCCCACTGACCAATGGTCTGGACAAGCCCTACCCCATGGAGCCTATGGTCAATGGAGGAGGCTACCCCTACGAGTCTGCCAGCCGGGCAGGGGCTGCCCATGCTGGCCACACGGTCCCCATGCGGCCCTCCTACTCTGCACAGGAGGGTTTAGCTGGCTACCAGCGGGAGGGGCCCCACCCAGCCTGGCCACAGCCAGTGACCACCTCCCACTATGCCCATGACCCCAGCAGTATGTTCCGCTCTCAATCCTTTTCGGAAGCCGAACCCCAGCTGCCCCCAGCTCCAGTTCGAGGGGGAAGCAGCCGGGAGGCTGTGCAAAGGGGGCTGAATTCATGGCAGCAGCAGCAGCAGCAGCAGCCGCAGCCTCGCCCACCTCCACGCCAGCAGGAAAGAGTCCACTTGGAGAGTCTTGTAGCCAGTAGGCCCAGCCCTCAGCCATTGGCAGAGACCCCCATCCCCAGTCTCCCTGAGTTCCCGCGGGCAGCCTCCCAGCAGGAGATTGAACAGTCCATCGAAGCACTCAACATGCTGATGCTGGACCTGGAGCCAGCCTCCGCTGCTGCCCCACTACACAAGTCCCAGAGTGTCCCCGGGGCCTGGCCAGGGGCTTCTCCACTCTCCTCCCAGCCCCTCTCCGGATCCTCCCGTCAGTCCCATCCACTGACCCAGTCCAGATCTGGCTACATCACCAGTGGGCATTCGTTGGGAACCCCTGAGCCAGCCCCACGGGCCTCTCTGGAGTCTGTCCCTCCTGGCAGGTCTTACTCACCTTATGATTATCAGCCGTGTTCAGCTGGGCCTAACCAGGATTTCCGTTCAAAGAGCCCAGCCTCTTCCTCCTTGCCTGCCTTCCTTCCGACCACCCACAGCCCTCTAGGGCCTCAGCAACCCCCAGCCTCTCTCCCTGGCCTCACTGCTCAGCCTCTGCTCTCACCAAAGGAAGCGACTTCAGATCCCTCCCGGACTCCAGAGGAGGAGCCATTAAATTTGGAAGGGCTGGTGGCCCACAGGGTAGCAGGTAAGAGGTATTCTGTTCTGACTCCTTCTATCCCTTCCTTATTTGGTCTTCCTGGGGGGAGGTACAGGTCCAGCCATGACCCCTAAGCAGGTGTTGCTTTCACTGGTGGGAGGAGGGTCTCTGGAGCCTACATGTTAGCCAGTTATCCCTTCCTGCATTCATTGTCTGATAGGCACCAAGTCAGACACCAAGTTTCAAAGTTCAATGTCAAATAATTCCTGCCCTCAAGGAGTTTACAGTCTAGTGAGTGGACAGGTACACAGACAGATGATTTCATTAGAGAGTAATGTGTACTGTGACAGGACAGAGGCGGGACCAAGAACCCAGAGCCTGGGAAAGCAAAGCTTACCACCTAGGGCAGTCAGGGAAAGCTTCCAGGAGGTGGTGACTTTGGGGTTGGAGTACAGACTTTCTAGACAGAGAGGAGACTCTGCAATTGCCTGTCATGCTGTCTGTCCTCAGACTTCAGTTCCTTGGGGGAGATGTGGAGAAGGCTGGAGGGAGGTCTTTATAGACTCAAATTCCCCCTTAGGCCCCACTCCCAGAGGCCATGAAAGAGCTGAGAGGGTATCCTTAAGCCCTTAGGCTCTATCTGCTGGGGCCTCTCAGGATATCGTCTTTGCGGGGAGGCCAAGGTTCCCCTTCCGAGTCAGTTTTCCTGTTGGTCTTTGCTGAGAACCAGCCCGGTATGGGAAGCAGGCACCGAGACAAAAAGCTTCTTTTCCTGTCGGAGAGTGGGCCTCTCTTTTGGGAGAGAGGAAAGTGGGACACTCAGAAGAGCTTTTGGGGAGACAAAGGCAAGAAATGGCAGCATGTCCAGGGCCATGTTGGGAGGGACAGCTGCGAGGTTCCCTTCCCACTGGTCTGAGCCTATGCCCATTCCACAAGGGTGGCTGAACTTGGCAGGAAAACCTATTGGGTGACTTTATTCTGGAGGTGAAGCCCAGACAGGGGTGGACCAGAGACTGTGGGTTTGGGTGGACCTTGTGCCAGCCCCTCAGCTGACAGGGTGGTGGGAGCTCAGCGAGGAGGAGAGGAGCCTGGGCAGCTGTCTCTGTCCTCCGCCCCTTTTCCTAAATTTAGGGGAAGCTGAGTCACCATGCCAGCTGCAGGGAGGGAAGGAGACACCCTCCCTGGAGATGGACCGTGGGTTTAGGGAAGCAGCTTGGGGCAGGCCAGCTGGCTCAGGACCTGGTGTGGGGGCACAGGCTCCCTGCTTCTGTACTTCAGAGCAGAGCAGAGTCCCCAGCTCCACTATTGGTATAATAGCTTGAAATTGGCCATTGCGGGAGTATTTACACCATGGAAATTGGCAATCAGCCTTACCTCCCATAGAGAGCTGAACTAGCAGTAACCATTCCTTTCACCTGAGCATAGGAACACAGGATGAGCAGCTCTTAACTCTAGGGATGAAACGCTCCGTGGGTGGTCCAGGTGGGCTTTGACTTCTGCCTCCTCCTGCATCTGGGCCCCTGAGATAAAGACACCCCCCTGGCTTTGTCAGCAGAGACCCTTTTCTTCTTGGTTTTATTGAGGGGAGGGGGATGGGGCTCTCTGAATTCCCTGGGAATTTAATTCCCCTCCCAATATTTTGTGAGGTTGGAGTGGTGGCCTAAAGATTAGTGACATGTTAGTCTAATGACGGGCAGGATCCAGGAGCCTTCTCTCTGGGGGAGCAGAATACATTTCCTCCCCTACAAGAACCCTTCCATGTAGCTCTCCTAGAGCTTGCTCAAGAGGAGGCCACAACCCTAATGGCCCTAGGAGGATGCCTATCTTGTAGCGGACTGCCTTTTAGCCCTTTCTCTCCTACCAGCTTTCAAGGGCTTGACTGTCAGCTTCCATATTCTGTAGCCTCTCAGGCTTTGGCTGCCATGAAATCTTAGGGAGGGAAGGATACTGTTGGGACAATGTTCCCATTCCTTAACCCTGTTTCCGTTTCCTCCATCAACTGGGAGTGACTCAGGAGAAGGGATGAAATGTATAGAGGGGACAGTTATATTTGGTTCCCAGGGCTATGAAGTTGCCTCTTTGCTTCAAGCCCTGTCATTATAACAGAATTTATGTCAGCAGGTCCTGCGTGTGTAATTTCCTTAGTAGCCTTTCAGGATATCTGCAGTGCCTGTGTGGATAAAGGCAGACAGACAAGATCAATGTGTAGAACAGTCTGGGAGGCAGGGAAGATAGATTTCAGCACTACTTCTTTCTGCTCTTTCTACATCTCCGCTGTAAGAAGCTGGAACATGTGCTTTGACATGAGTAACCTAGGAAGCTCAGATCTGTGGGAGAACCTCTTCATGGCCATGAACTTGATCTGATTTCTCCTGGCTTTCCTCCCCCAGGTCTGCCTTTTCCCCATTGGCTGTCCTCCATACCTCAGTCTCATGTCCCTGGTTTATTCCACTTTGATCTAATCACCCTTGTGCCTTATTCCAGTTTAAGTCATAGAGAATGTAGGGGCAGTTTTCTAATTTGATAAAGGGTAGGGACCAGAAACCTATAGCATGCATCACACTTTCCTGTGGAGCACTGGAAGCGTTCCTATTAGAGCCAGGGACAAAATAAGGATGTCTGTTATCACCACTTGCATCTAACATTGTATTGGATGTCCTAGCTAGTGCAATAAGACAAGAAAAAGAAATAAGAGTCAGAGTTGGAGAGTCCATTGGGTTATCTTATGTCCCTGATTGTGTGACTGGACTGATCTCAGATGTCTCTAGAGGTAGAGATTTCAGTGCATGTTGGAAATCAGATATGGATCTTATCCTTAAGGAGTCTAGAGTTTAGAAGGGGGAAAAAGAACTGGAACTTTAAAATAGTCTTTTGTAATAAGAGAGGTAAGGAGAAAGGAGAAAGCTCTGAAGGAGAGAGGTGAAGCGATCACTATCAGCTAGAGCTGGGGGAGGCAGTGTTAAGTGTGGTTTTTAAATTGAGCCTTGGAAGATGGATAGGATTTTGAAAGTAATTGGGATCACTGGGCAGAGAGGGTTCACAGTGAAGACAGGAGAGCAAAGAAAATGTTCGGAGCATGGCAAGTAGATTGAGAGCATATAGTCTCTGTGAGGGACAAGTCAGGATAGGTAGCCTGGGGGTCTGTCTCTTGATGGTCTTCAATACCAGACTAAGGAGCTTGTATCTTACCTGGCAGCACTGTAGGAAGCCATTACTGTGATTTCATAGGCGTAACATGCCATGACCGGAGCTGAGGTTCAGGATGATGTGTCTGGTGGGTCTGGGCAGGAAGGACACTACATGGGAGAGACTTCGAGCCAGGAGATGCTGGGAGCTTATTAGATAGCCTAAGTGATGTGGGGCTGGATTAGGGTGCTGACCATAGGAACGCAAATGAAGAGATGATGCCATGGATCCTGTGGAAGTAGAACCAATGCACTTATGTGTTGATTGACTGGAGTGGGTGAGGGAGAGGGTTCATCAGAAATGATTCTGAGCTCCATGAATAGAAATAGAATGATGGTTCTGTTAACAAGCAGGAAGGCAGAAGGAGGACATTGGGTGGAAGATGAAGCCTTGGTGTTAGACATGTTGAGTTTGAGGGGACAGTAGAGCCTCCAGGGAGAGATGTATGGAAGGCAACTGAACTTTGGAATTGAGCTTGAAAGAATGGGAAGAGCTGCAGGTTTTGGAATCATTCTCACAAAGGTGATGGTTAAATCTTTGGGTGTATATGAGATCTCAATGTCAGAGGGCTTGGAGAGAAAATAACTTAGGATGGAATGACCACGAAGAGAGGTAGAGGCTGCAAAGGGGCTGAGAGTGAGTGTTCGGGTGGTGGCAGGAGACCAGGACAGCATGTCATCACAGAAGTCAAGGCAGTAAAGGGTTTCACGGAGGAAGGGCAGGAGGTTAGCAGTGTCAGCCTGGAGAGATCATGAGGAGGACTGAGAAAAATCCACTGGACTTGCAAATTAGGCAACCCTGTGTAAAACATCAAAGGCATATTTTTAGTGCGTGTTGGTGACAGAAACCAGACTATGGGGGATTGAGGATGAGTGGAGAAGGAGTGAAGACAGCAAACCAACTACTCTTTTGAGTGGTTTTGTGATAAGAGGGGAGAGAGAGTGGTAGTTAAAGAGGATAGTGAGAGATTGGGGACTTTTTTGTAAATATAAGAGTCATGAGAATGTTTGTATGTAGAAGAGGAGGGGAGTAGGTTGGACATGTGGGGAGGAAGGACAAGAAAAAGAAGAGAAAGAAAGAAGTTGATAGAATAAGGTCTCTAAGGAGGTAAGAGGGGATAGGCCTAGGAGTCCACATAGGTAAATTAGGCTCAACCAGGAGGTAAGATGCCTCTTCATGAAATTAGAATAAAGGATAGATAAAGATAGAGGGAAATACTGATGTCAAGATTTGGGAGCTTGAATTGAAAACACTTGTTTTTTTTTTTACATTTTGTTCTGAGAATAGGAGATGAGTTCAAGGCTCATTCAGTCATTCATTCGACATGAACTTCTAATGCGTGCTACTTGCCAGTCTAGGCTTTGTGAAAATGGTGGCAAACAAGACAAATAAAGATCCTTGCCCTTATGGCAGAGATGGATACTAAACAAATAAGCACATATACATAGGTTATGTCAGATAGGTGGTACGTGCCATTGAGATAAAGCAGTGAGAAGTAGGGGATGGCTGGCTGCACTTTCCATGAGATGATCGGGACTGGACAGTGAGAGATGAGCCCCATGGAGCAACAAGTACAGAGGCCCCGAGGCAGGAGTGTGCCTGGTGTGGCTGGAGCAGAGTGATCAAGGGAGGCATAGCAGGACACAAGTTCAGAGAGGAAATGGGAATGGGGACAGCTTACAGAGAGTCTTCGAGGTGATTGAAAGAGTGGTGGCTTTTACTCCATATGGCATGAGAAGCCTTAGGAAGGATTTGGGCCCAAGAGTGACATCATCCGACTTGTTCTGAATTGACCAGGGTGGGCAGGATGGAAGGAGGGAGAGCAGTTAGGTGGCTGCTGCTGGGCAGTGGCCATGGAACGGGGAGAAGAGTTTGGATTGTGGACATATTTTGGAGGTGGAGCCAACAAGATTACTGATAGATTACACATGGAACGAGACAGAAAGAGAAAGGTCAGAGACAACGCTTAGGTTTGGGGCCTGAGCAACTACAGAATGGAGTTGCTCTTTATTGAGATGGGTAACAATGTACGAAGAGCAGGTTTCAGGGGAACACTAGAAACATGATTTTTGGACACATTAAGTTTGAGATGACCATGAAACGTCTGCAGAGGTTAAGGAGGAGAGGCTGGAACTTAGAGATGTGGGAATTGTCAACGTATACATGCCAGGTAAAGCATAGCACTGGGCAATGTCACCGAGGGGTTGAGGACAGGTAAGGAGAGGTCCCAAGGATGGAGTCCTGGAGCCTCCCACGTTTCGAGACTACAGATAAGAGAGGGAACCAGCATAGGAACTGGCATGGAGCAGCTTGTGAAGGAGAGGAAAAGTAACATAGCTCAAGCTCTGGGGGCCAGGGCAGGGGCAGTGTTGACCACTCATGTGGCCCTGTGGTGTGAAGGTGGGTTAGGAGTCAACAAGGGGCAAGGAAAGGATAACATAGCATGTCCTTCTAGTACATCTGAGAAGGTTCATCTTAAGGACTTTTCTGGTGATGACCAGGAGCTGGGGGCCAGAGCAGAAAAGCACAAAGTGTTCCCCAGGAAAGAGGATCACTCAGATGGCTGTGGTAAGGAGCCAGAGTGTGAGAGAGGGTGACCCTTGGGCTCAGGCTGGGTGTGTTACCTGGGTCCAGGGAGAGGCAGGTGCCCAGGAAAAGAGGGGTGGTGCAGGGACAGGCCTGCTGCCTATGGGAGCAGGTGAGGGACATGTGAAGTCTCCTGGTCCCATGCTGGCACCTTTGCTTCCACCCTGGGGTTAGAAGAGAGGGACACACTGTGGTGCTGGCCAGCAGGAAGTCCATCTGCCTTTTAGAGAAGCAGGACCTTGGATCCCCCTCTCTTCCTGTCTGACACCTTCCCCATCTCCCTCCAGTGTATGCCCAGATCCCAGAGTCAAAACACCAACTAATCTTGATTTTCTCTTTGTTTTTGTTTTGTTTTGTCCTGTTTAATGCCCCGTCCCCTTCATTCTCTGTGTTTCCCATGTCCATCTGTTCCCTGTGCTGTTGGTGGGGTGCCTGCCTTGCCCCATATCCTCCCTTCCTGCCTGCCTCCCACTCCTGCTGGCTCCCCTGGGGTGGGGGTGGGCAGCATACAACGCCAAGCTGCAGGGCATCGGACACAGTGGCAGCTTCCTGCCCCCTCCTCGCCACCGGCTCCGATCTTCCTCCCTCTCTGGTGGGTGGCTCTCCTTCCCCCTTCTGCCTTTCCAGTTCTTTGGCCCACTTTTGAGCATCAATTTCTCTCTTTTTCACTCCTTCTCCACGTGCTATTCCTTCCAAACCTTTCCCACCTTCTTCCTTCTCTCCTCTGTCTTTTCTTCTCCCTCTTCTGTTGTTCTCTGGTTTCCATCTGTTTCTCCTTCTCCTCCCCCATTTCTCACTATCCTCTCTTCTGTCTCCTCACTTACTTCTCCATCCCTCCTCTCTCCAGCCCTCTCTCCCTCCTCTCTGCATGAGCCAGAGCTCACGTCTGCATGAACATGGGCCCCACGCTAGCCTTAGCCTTGCCTGCTGGGAACAATGTCTGGAATGACTAGACTAACATTCAGAGTCCCCTGCGGAGATACAGGCCTTTGCAATGAGGGTGCTCGGTGAGGGCTCCGGACAGTTCAGCACTCCGGCCACCCTGGCCAGACTGCCTGGGCTGCAGGGCTAGGTCTCAGCAGGAGCCAGGCTGAGCTTTGCTTGGGGCCACCAGACACAACATAGAGTGGTGCCCCAGCCCCTGCTGCTCTGTCCACTCTTGAGCATGGCACATCCTGGGGACAGCATACCCCTTTGGTCCCACTCCTAATCTCTGATCCCATGGCTAAGAGTCAGAAGCCCTGGGTTGGGGTCCTGGCCCTGCCTGAGACCACCTCTGTGACTTTGGGCAAGTCTCTTAACTACTTAGAGCTCAATTTCCCAATCTGAGAAGTGGACAGATGATAGTCCTGTCCTGTTGTGTATTTTGCACGGGGTTTGACATGCCCTGGACCTCGTGGATGCTTCATTGGGGTCACGGTGGTTCATTTGAGAATGATGCCATCCACTAACATCTACCTCTGACCTCTGGGACACGCAGGCCCTTAGGCGTTGAGCCTGGGCCAGGGAATCACCTCTTCCTTCCCCTGCTCTTCTGACCCTGGAGGCTGGGTCAGGGAAGATGCCGTGCTCAGGCTTGCCCCACACCATGGCCCTGAGCAGCTCCAGGAAAAGGCCTAGGGGTGATGGGAACTGTTGATTCCCAATAGCAGTATCTGGTGCCTCCATGGCCCCTCCTTCTCCCAGTCCAGGGATGATCAGGAGATGGCTCTAGCAGACTGCTCCCTTCAACCGCCCCTCCCTCCTCTCTTCTCCCTCTGCCCTTCTCTCAGCCCAGTGGTGGGGAGTGCAGTGTTCAGCAGGGCCTGGGTAGGGGCAGGTTCTGGGATGGTGGGCCTGCCTTAAGGGGAGCTGGCATGGCTTGCCCTAGGGCTGCTAGTGTGATCGCCGTGTGGCTTTCTGGTGCCCTGGCCCAGCAGGTGGCCCTCGCTTCCGGAGCCCCAGGCATGCTGTCGGACGCCCAGCCCTGCCACCTGGAGCTGAGGAATCCAGTCTTTTGGAAACTGGAAGACTGGAAAGAAGAGCTGGGTCTGTGAGGGTGGCAGTGGCCAGTCTTGGGGGTGCAGAGGAGGCACATCATGAAGCCTGACACCAGCGTACTTGTCCGCGTGATCCAGGGGCGGCGGGCAGCAGTGCTTTGCCAAAGTACATGTATTGGTCTGTGTCAGGGCTACAGCTCCCAGAATTGCAGGGTGTGTGAGTGTGCGTGTGAGTGTGCGTGTGAGTGTGTGTGTGTGTGTGTGTGTCAGATGAAGGGATTGCCTCCAACAGTCCGCCCCACGCTAGGGGAGCCTTGGAGTGAGCTGTTGTCCAGCACAGCACTGTCCTGGCAGCAGAGTGACGCCTCCCTGGGAAGGGGGCTGCTCTGGTGTTGTGCTCCTCAGGACTGGGGGCCTGTGTGGAACCCTGGGGCCAGGGTAACTTCTCATCCTGGCAGGGCTGTGGGGAAGGCCTGATGCCCATGTATGAAGCAGCCCTTAGAGGACCCCCAGGGCTCCTTGAACATAGGGTGTTAGGATCCTAAAGACACTTTGTTGTCTTAAGGGCACCCCAGCCCTCTCAGCTTCCTGGGAGCTTCTCTTCCTTTCTTCCTCTGGCCACATGGCCTTCTGCTGGGATAGGGGCTGGCCCTAGAGGTTCTGAGGGTGACCCAGTGGCCCCACTAGGTACCCCCATCATCCCAGTGTCCTGCTGCCATTTCTGTTAGGCTGTGTGTATGTGTGTGTGTGTGTTTGTGTGTGCACATGCAAGCATGCACATGTGTGTCTGTGCAAGGCACCTGCCTCTGCCTGGGTGGGTGTAGGAGACGGAGGCCCTGAGAGAGAGAATGGGGCCAAAGACTGAGAAAGTCCTGGGGTGGAGGGTGGTGGTGAGAGGGAGGGAGGTGGGGAGAGCAGGCCTGTTTTTGTTATCGGTCAGCTTCTGGGACGTGAGAGGGTGTTCTCTCCCTGACACTGGCTGTCAGCTTGTGTCCAGACACCCCAGCTTGGCTAAGGAACAATGGGGCTCTCTTCTCTCCCCTCTGCCACGCCAGTCTCCCCTCCCATAGAGCAAGACAAGAGAGAGGGAACATGTCTCTCCAGACACTCCAGGCAGATCTGGGCTTGCCAAGGGGGACAACAGTGGGACACTGTGTTCAAAGAATGTGAGTGGCCCTGACTGGCCATTGGTGCCATGGGGCCATTGGTGCTCTTCAGGGGGAGGGGCTGGCCCCGTGGGAGTGGAATGCAGGGTCTTCCCCCTTCCGCAGAGGGAGGTGCTGCCCTGCAGCTCCTTAGCTCTTTGGAGGTCATTCCCTCCATTTCCCTGCCTCTGGTCAGAACATGCTCCCACGTGCCATTCTGGTGGTGATGGAGAGAGGATTGGGAAGGTGCAGCTCACCTTCAGATGGCTGACTGCCTCATGCCAGGATCTCACATTCTCTACGGTTGTCAGGTGCCCCCTGCACCCCAGGCTGCTGCAGGCATCCGTGGCCCCTGAACGTGGAGAAAGCTTTGGGAAGTTTGGGTAGAATGTTCTTGGTTTTTCCAGGAGATTCGGTGCCTCAAATGCAAACAGATCTATTTTTTAAGGGCAAACGTCAGATCCCCCAGCAGGGAAACTGGCCACACCTTGAAAAGGCAGAGGGATCTGCCAGAAAGAGCTGCTGGGGGCAGAGGAGCCCGGAACTGAGACCAGCCCTAATGCATTTCTTTTAACCTTGGGGCTGAACTCAGTTCCAAACCCCAAGAGCGTTTCCCAAATGGGCTTCTTCTGTCACAATTATTGTTAGAAAATCAATGGCTATGTCTGTTTCTCTCTAATGTTTTTGCCAGGAATGAAACCAGTGGCAGTGTTGGTCCAAGCTGCCCAGGAGACCTGAGTGGGATGGGGGCTCTGGGGAGCTAAGGCCTGGGAGTGTGGGGTTGCTGCAGGAAGCAAGCTGCCCACCCTTCCCAAAACCACACTGCTCTTTTCTCCAGGTAGATGCTCCTGGCAGCCCCTGGCTGGGTCCAATGGGACTCCTATTTTTCTGTTCTGTGAATAAGGGCTCTTCAAGGCACGGGGCTTATTTGCTTTAAGTGGAACAGTTTGTAAGTGGCAGAGTGAGGTCAGCGTCCAGTTTACTGTCCCCATCCTGGGTGCTATTTTCTTAGCTGAGATGGCAGCAGGGCTGCCCCTGATTAATAAAGAGCCCAAAGCGGAGACTCAGGGCATCTCTCGGTACCTTCTGCATTTGATGTGCAAATGCCGGTCCTGCTGCTCTCCCGACGCACCCCCCACCCCCGATTATGGGAGCCCCTGATTATGGGACAGTATGAGGGCGTGTCTCAGAGCGGCTTTGCCTATGTGAGTGTGAGTGTGTGTCTGCCCGTAGGCTTGGCAGCCGGCAGCCTGCTGTTCATGACAAGTAGGAAGTCTTCACAGGTGGTGCTGTTTGTGGCAGCCTTTGTGGCTGTGCCAGACTAGGGGTGCTGGGAGGCGCGCCTGGGGACATGCAGTCCTCACTGTGGATGGCAGAAGATGTTTCTGTCTGAACGAGGGTGATTTCTGCTTGGCTGTACTGGCACATTCCTCGGGGCTGGCAGTGTGTGTGCATGTGTGCACATGCACTGACCCATGTGACCTGGGGCCTTTGGTAAGTCCTAGCGGTGGTGAAAGCAGGGCTGGGAATCTCTTCCCAGAAGATATTCAGGACCAGAAGCCCACACTTCAGGCTGGGTCTTGGCCTCTGGGACCCAGGAAGTGAGTTTTCTAGGATTCTGGGAACCAGCTCAATGAGGCAATGGATTCCATGCCTCAGCCCAGCTGTGGGAAGAGGGAGTGGGAAGGAAGGAGGGTGAGATTAACAGCATCCCCAGGCCTGTGGAATGGGATTAGGATGGGAAGTACAGAAAAGCAGATGGAGCACATGACTTCTCTCTGCCTGCTCTTCAGCTGGGAGGGACACGGTGGGATCTGCCGCCATCTTTGGGGCGGGGAGCCAAGGGGCCAGTATAAGGGGAGTTGGTAAGAGGTTCAGTGGTACACCGGATGAAATTGGGGAACCCCAGAGAAAGCCAAAATTATCCCAGAGGCCAAGTGGGGCCGGGGACTTCGTAACAAGGCTTAGTCATGTCTTTGTTTCTCCTTGGGAGCACCATTTGCAAGATGATGCAATTTAGCTCTTTCCAAGAGTTCTTCCCCACAGGCTTGATGTTGCTGGTTGGTTGATGCAGTTGCCTTGGAGACTCTCTTTTCCCTCCGCCTCCCCTCCCTTGTCTGGAAGCTCTGGCCCTCCGCCCCCAGGGGTTGGAAGTAGTTGACATCTGTTTCTTGTATCAGTCCTTTGTGTTCTTGGTCTCAGCCCTGTGTGGAGAGATTCCTGGTGAAGTCTGAGCCAATCTAAGCAGATCCCCTCTCCTGCAGAGAAAACCTGGGGTGTGAACAGAGTTGGGCCCAGGAGGGCTGAGGGGAAGACACTGGGGGATGGCAGGCCAGCCCCAGCTTGGCCTCTGAGCTAGGAGGCACTGCCTTCTCTGAAGGGATTAGGCCGATGGATCATTTCTTACACAAAACGCTCATTGTCCTCTACACCCTGCTTTCCTCCCAGGGGTGCAGGCTCGGGAGAAGCAGCCTGCAGAGCCCCCAGCCCCTCTGCGGAGGCGGGCGGCCAGTGATGGACAGTATGAGAACCAGTCTCCAGAAGCCACATCCCCTCGTAGCCCTGGGGTTCGCTCCCCTGTCCAGTGTGTCTCCCCCGAGCTGGCTCTTACCATCGCTCTCAATCCTGGAGGGCGGCCCAAAGAGGTGAGTCCTTAAGCTGTATCTTGGGGCCACAGAGGCTAGTGGTGCCCACTTCAAATCTCCAGAAACCTGATGGGCAACTTGGCGCTGATGTCAGTATACTCAGTGATCTGTACCCCCTGCGTCCTCACCCAAACTCTCTTCTCTGACGTGTGGAATCTGGGGCCCATTTCCTTCCTTAAATAGTTTTATGTCCCCACTTCTTGCATTAATGTTGAGATTGAAGTTTCTTTTTTGATTCCTAGAGAGTACCTTAATAAGGTGGTAAGAATCCTGGGGATGGTATAGGTGAATACAATTTCAAAACTCCAAACTAGATCCTGGAGAGGGGAAAAATTATTTTTGAACCCTTTGCAGTTATAAGGTTTTTCTCAGGAGCTTTAATTTTCATTCCAAAAGGTTTGCATTTCTAAGACATTTCAGTAGTTGAAGGCAGTGAGTCTCAAACTACAGCATGAGTAAACCAAAAGGGAGTTTGTTAAAACTGTAGCTTCCCAAATCCTCCTCCAGAGATTCCAGGGTAGTAGATCTGGATGGGACCCGGGAATCTGCATTCTAAATGTGTGCCCTGGAAGATTCAGATGTAGGTGGTCCACGGGCCACATTGAGGGAGCGAGTGTACTGGCCTATAAAAGCCAGGCTAATGAGTCATTCTGGATAGAAGGGGCTTGTGGATATCTTTTCTCTCCTGCCTCTGGCAGGACCTGTCTCCTGCCCTGAGCACCAGTGAGGAGCCAGTCTGACGAGGGGATTCGGGGGCTGATTAACTCACTGTCCTCATACCCCAGGTCATCTGAAGGGGAAACTTCTCCTTCTCATGGTTTCCCTCTTTTTCTGCCCGTATTCTTCCACAGCCCCATTTGCACAGCTACAAGGAGGCCTTCGAGGAGATGGAGGGAACCTCCCCGAGCAGCCCACCACCGAGTGGGGGTAAGAATTCCCTGTGAAGCTCGTCTTCCCTGTGTCCCCTTCTGCCCCTCAGCTCAACCCTGCCTGTGGGAGTGCCCCAGGCCTGAGGGTTGGAGGTGACAGTGCCCCAGGTGGGGCCAGAACGTGCTGCTCCTCACCCCCATGGCCCCTTCTCTTCCATTGCTCATGGCCATTGTCTTCTCCATCGTCCACACTCACACATCTAAGGGTGCAGCTGCCCCAGTTTTAGGGTCCAGACTGAGTGACCGTGGGACTCTGGGCTCCCACATTACAGAGTTTTCTTACTTGTTTAGAGTCTTGTTACCGTCCACACTCAAAAGACCCCACCATCTTAGCGTGACTCCTTGTGACTTGACTTTGGCTTTGTTTCTGACCTCCATTTCTGCCAGTATCCAGACACCTCTTCCATTACAGGCAACCTATTTAGCTTCTACCAAGGGGAGAGGGACCCAGGACCCTCAGGCTGACAGAGCCCCCAGCTTATCCATCCTTGGCCTCCAGGCAGAGGCATTTAGCCCCCAGCCCCTATACACTTACTGGGGAGGCAGATCCCCAAAGGACAGAGACACGTCCACCTAAAGCCAAGACCCAAATGAGCCGAGGCATGGGGCAGTGTTCCTTTTTATAGAAGAGACATGAAGAGGAACTGGAGGAGGTGGTTGTGGGGAAGGAAGTGATGGATTAATACCAGGCCGCGAGGGACTCAGTGTACTCAGGAGAGGCCTGGGTCAGCACAAGAAGGAGACACTGGTGCTGTTCAGGGATCAGGTTGGCTGGGCCTGGCCCAAGCTATCCACTGGCAGTGGCGAGAGGAGGGAGAACTGGAGCTGGCTGTACATTCCCCTGGGGGCTGGCTGTCCTGTACTGGAAAGGAATGTGGCAATGTACGTGGCCCATGTGCCAGCAGAACTTGTGTTGGCTGCCATCTTGGGCATGAGGAGGCTGAAGGTGTGACTGATTGGCGGCCCCTGGAAGCTGTGGCTCTCCCTTGAGCAGTACTGTCCAATGGAAATATAATATGAGCACATTTATAATAAAATTTCTCTAGTAGTCACATTAAAAAACATAACAGGAAACTGGCTAAATTAATTTTAATGACATTTTTGTTGAATCCAAAATATCCTTTCAATAGGCAAATAAGTCAATAAAAATATTGAGCTATTTTACAATCTCTTATAAAATGTAAGAAGAAACTGGTGAAATTCATTTTACTATGTTTTATTTAACCCCAGTCTAGAATATTAGCATTTCAACATATAATCAATGTGAAAAAGAACGGGATGTTTTGTGTTCTTTTTCATACTCAGTCTTTAAAACCCGGTGTGTGTTTCACACTTATGGCATATCTCCGTTCACTCTAGTCACTCTGTAAGTTCTCTGCGGCCATGTGTAGCTTGTGGCTGCTGTGCTGGACAGGGTGAACCTAGAGCAGGTGACGCGAGAGTCAACGCTGCAGCCTCTTGTGGCCGCGGGGAGCCTCTCTCCCAGGCCTTCACTTTCCAAGCTGACATCTGCTTCCATTCACTGTTAGCCCTAAATGGCCAGGGAAAGGGCATCACCCTGCCTGGGGTGGGAGCCACCTGGGCTGTGCTAGAACTGGGTTTTGCCGCCTTCTCTCCCTCCTCTTGGCCAGCCATGGGTGCCTTGGCGAGAAGAAGTCAGAGGTTCCACAGACACACAGGGTTAGGGAGAGAAGACCGAAGGCAGAGAAACGTGTGGAATTTTTCTCTCAGGAAGCAAAAGGCTTGCCTGGCTTTAGTGTCGCCCACTCATCTGCCTCAGCAGAAGGGCCCACTTGCCCAGGAACCGGGGGAATGAGGAATTCAGGAGCTGGAGGTGAACAAGGGAGGAACCAAGAGAGAGTTCCTGCCCTGTCTGGTCCTCTCGTCTCGTTCACCTCCTCGTGGGCGCACCTGTGCCTCCGCTGCACCAGTTGGTTAAACATGCACATACCTGTGGGCTGGGGCTGCTTCGTGATTATTCCACGAACAACTGTCTCTGAGGCCAGGTGTATTATTTCATAATTAATTTCATTCAATCGCCATTGGTTTGACAAACATTAATAAGCGTTTGATAGGTATCTATGAGCAAGACACCATGATAGGGAAGAGGGGGTGTGGCAGTGGTAGAAACAGAATCTGTGTGTATGCATCTATGTGTGTGTGTGTGTGTGTGTGTGTATGTAAAGACAGAGGGAGGATAGACAGAGACGTGAGGCCTAGACCTATCCCATAACTGGAGGTGTATGTTTGTACCCATTTGTCCCCTATGCTGTGTTTGTCCTTTGGACATCCAAGGACAGAGTGAGGGTGAAGGGCAGGGGTGGGCCACCCATCCGGACCCCTGTGATGTCTTCCTGTTCGCATGTGCATGTGGGTGTTCACCTGCACGAATGAGTTATGTATGTTGCTTGCATGGAGAGAGAGTGTATTTTTTCGTTATTCTAAGATTCCTGTAGGTCTCACTGTCTTTTGGGGAAAGCAGCAGGGGCAGGGAGGGTCATGGAGCTTTTGCTGCTGGTGGTTCCTGGGCATCTGAGGGCCATGGCTAATCTGTTGAGGCCATTCGGCAGGCAGAGTGTCCTTGGGGCTGTGGTCTCTGCAGGCTCCCAATGTCGCTGATAGGAGACACAGAGTTCATTTTTTAACTCCTTCTCAGAGCTGTGTCAGGAGACATGGCAGCTGCCACCCAGGTATCTCGTGACTGGGCATAACAGCCACCCTGCAGATCAGCTCCGAATCTGGCCGGGTTCTTGGCCAATGGGAAAAAGCCAGCAGCCCTTTCTGACCTTGCGTGTTACATGACACTTGTAACCCAGATGCGTGGCCTGGGAGGAGCCCAGGCTTTGCATAGGGAGTAGGTGCTCTTGGCCACAGACTGCATCCTTCTCCTCCTTCCAGGACACTGAGGTTTAGGGGGACAGAGCCCCACATTGAGAAGTTCTCTCCTCCTGGGCTTTTCAAGGGACATGCTTGGCCAAGGGCTGGCCTGAGGTCTCAGGATTGGCATAGCCCTGGCCCATTATCTCCTTCTGTCTCTGTCCTTTACAGGGTGTGCCATCCTGAGGCCCAATTTTCTTCTGTTCTCTTCTGAATCCATCCAAGTGCATGTTTTAAATGGACTCTGTGTGTGTGTGTGTGTGTGTGTGTGCGCGCGCGCGCACGCACGTTGGGTGGGGAGGAAGAGGGATGAGAGATTATTATAGAGAATGTCAGAGACAGTTGCAGAAGCCTGCATGTGTGTTATAAGCCATTGCAAAGTAAAGGGACTGCACCGAGAAGCTAAGGGCCTAGGGGTGGAAATGGTTC
This sequence comes from Papio anubis, assembly GCF_008728515.1. Taxonomy (NCBI): domain Eukaryota; kingdom Metazoa; phylum Chordata; class Mammalia; order Primates; family Cercopithecidae; genus Papio; species Papio anubis. The sequence goes on along the minus strand of NC_044985.1, from coordinate 101,624,688 downwards.
TCTCAAGTTTGGGGCCAAAGCCAGGACAAGGTTGCCATTTCCTGAATCTTTCCCTCTATCCTTTAAACTGCTCAAACGTGGAGAAATGCAGACAGGAAAGGGCAGTGGAGCCAAAGCGCTGGGCTTCAGGGTGGTTCCTCGGCACCATCTCTGGTCCCACAGCCTTCACATGCCTGGTGCGTCTGCCTTCCTGCCCACCTCTCACTCCCTGTGTCTCCCCTCTTCTTCCTGGCACAGTGCGGTCCCCCCCGGGTCTGGCCAAGACACCCCTGTCTGCTCTGGGCCTGAAACCCCACAACCCAGCAGACATCCTGTTGCACCCCACAGGAGGTGAGTTGGGAAGAGGGAAGATGGGGAGGGGGGCCAGGGGGAGGAGGACTCCTGTGGTTCTGGACAGAAACCCGGGCCTCAGAATCCGGTCAGCAGCCGGCTTTGTGCCCATGCTGAGGTCAGGCCTGGGTGAGGACTCTCTCTGTAGGGTTGGCGGGTGACAGATTTCCTTGCAGCCTTCCTGCCTGTTGACTTGTGGAGTTGGCACAACTTCCATCCTCCTCTAGCTTGGGGCTTTGGAGGCCTGGTCTCAGTTTCCTTGGTGTTGTGGAGATCTCTGCTGGAAGCCACACATTCGAGGTGTTCAGGCCCTTGAGTACATGCACATGGGCGCACACACATGCACACATGGGTACACACACATACACACACACTCACACACAGTCAGAGAAGCATGCCCCTGCTGCTCTGTGCCAGGGCCTCTGCTGGCAGCCCAGCTGGCTCTGCTCTGAGCATCCACGAGGCATGACAGGCATTCACCTGGCATCCACGAGGCATCACTTGGCATTCAGAGTGGTCTCTTGGTCTGCCTCTTCAGGCCCACAGAACCCTACCACAGAAACCCATTACTGGCAGTAGTCATCACTGGCTGCCATCTCCTTGACCCCCTTGCCCCCAGCCCAGGTCTTCTCCTGCCTTTCCAAGACCTGCCACCTCCGGGCTTCTGACTCTCTCCGGCCTGTGCTCATCCCCCATCCCCATTCCCGATGCTGGCTGCATCTTACCCTGCTGCTGAGGAGAGCACCCCAAGCTCTGAGGAAGGAAGGAGGATGGTTGCCTGGCCTCCCTGGGGTCAAACAGCCGGTCCTGTTGGCACGGTAGAGGGCAGGGCCCTGGGCCTGTCTGGCAGAAGGTGCTCCTCTGAGCAGACACCACCCCAGGTTCACACCTCTGACCTCCTCCTCCCATTTCCCAGCTCCTCTCCTTCCTATGGTGGAGGGAGACAGGGCTCCCTGGGCCCTTGGTGGCCATGTGGGGCCACTGAACTCAGAAAGCTGCTCCCTGGGCTCTGGTTTTAGGGCTGGGTGGGGGCTCCTGGGGTCAACTTTACTTTTTTCCTTAGTTACCAGAAGATGCATCCAGCCAGGTAGGTGGGCAGTGGCATGCATTTGTGACCCACGAAGCTACACAGCTGGGCACAGCCTCCCACTCAGAGTGTCAGCATGGCCAGGGACACTGAGCCACGGGGGGTCAGTAGAAGGGGGCTAGCGGCTGCCTCTCACCAGCCAGCACACTCCTGCTTGACACTCGGCCCACAGAGCCCTGGGCACGGGGGTTGTGAGGGGCTCGGGCTCCTGAGAGTCAGGAGCTCAACTATGCCGTGGAGCCTTGGGGTCCTGCGCAGGGTGGGCCTCGGCCTTCCCCTTGGAGCCCTTCTGTGGACAGCGCAAATTGGCCCTGGCCTCACCCCAGCTTTCCCACCTCCCTTTTCTCCACAGATTCTCTTTCTCAAGAAATAATCCCTGTTAATATCTTTCTCTCTTTTTCCTTTTTTGCTCTTCCTCATCTTCACCACCTGCCCTTCTTTCCTGCCTCTCCTTCCTCCCATCTCTCTTCTCATCTTCCCTCAGAGGAAGATGAGGGGAAGGTGGTGGTCAGGCTCTCAGAAGGTAAGTGGCATTTGCTGTGGCTTCCTGCTCTCTGGGTCTGGAAATGGCTTTTCATGCAGGGCTTGAAGAGGCTGGCTGGAGGCAGCTCTCTTTCTTCACTAGAACTCAGGTGACCAGGTACATGGCCTTCCTGTCCCTCAACGCTTGGTGATGAGATATCACCCTGGGCACCTCCTGAGTCCTGATGGGGGAGCTTGTAGCTGCCAGGCACAGGCGCAGTCAGTGTCTGGGGGCTCCTGCAATGTCACCTTGCTGACCCAAACGCTCCTCTTGCACCTTCCTCTCCCAGCACCATTTGCGCCAGCCTGCCTGGTGTGCAGCCACTCACAGGGGTAGACAGGGAGGGACTCAGATCCCCTTTTCCAGGGCGTGCTCCACAGGCATTTCTCAGAGCAGAGATTCTCCACCTTGGCACCACTGACAGTTTGGCCTGAATGACTCCTTTTTTTTTTCTGAGATGGAGTTTCGCTCTTGTTGCCTAGGCTGGAGTGCACCGGCACAATCTTGGCTCACTGCAACCTCTGCCTCCCGGGTTCAAGCAATTCTCCCACTTCAGCCCCCTGAGTAGCTGGGATTACAGGCATGCACCACCATGGCCAGCAATTTTTTTTAATTTTTTAAAAATTTTTAGTAGAGACAGGGTTTCACCATGTTGGCCAGGCTGGTCTTGAACTCTTGACCTCAGATGATCCACCCACCTTGGCCTCCCAAAGTGCAGGGATTACAGGCGTGAGCCACTGTGCCCGGCCCTGAATGAGTCTTTGTTGTGGATGCTGCCCTGTGCACTGTGGGAGGATTAGCAGTGTCCCTGGATTCTACCTGCTAGATGCCAGTAGCTCTCACTCAGTCATGACAATCGAAAATGTCTCCAGCATTGCCAGTGTCCCCTGGGGGGATAATTCTCCTGGTTCAGAGACCCCATCTTAGAGCCATGATTTGCCCTCTGGAAGCCCTGCCTGGTTTCCTATCAACACTGAAAGTACCAGGTCTGTCTTTCGGGAATCTCAGACAACTTTGGGTATTTCAGGAAATCTATGGACCCCCTGTGTATATAATAACGCATTGGGATTCCCATGCAAGTAATTCTGAAAAGCAGTTTCAAGGAGCTGGCATGTCTATGGGTCCCAGATGAACCCCTGATTTAAATGAGCCCTGCACTGGGCACCAGGGAAGCAGAGAGGGGGTGTAATCAGGTGGGAGGCCTTGGACTCACTAGGAGCAGAACTCGAGTGAGGACTGAAACCAGCAGGTGAAACAAAGTAGGTGCCAACCTGGGCGGGAGACCAGCATCTGGTTCTGGGCACTGGCATCCCCATCTCTACCAGGAAGATGGGGCAAGGTGGGTGCTGTGATCGCTTCCAGTTCTGACGGGTTAGGTGTTCTGACTTCCCACCTGGGCCCTGGGCCGGTTGGCTGGTTTTCTCAGGCCTATTTCCCACTTTCCTTTGTACACACCACCTTGATTTTCCACCCCCTAAGCGGGCATGGCCTGTGCCCCTCTAAATCTGCTGTCACCCAGCTAGGATGGTTGGAGTTTCCCAGAAGACTTTGCCCTCTCCTAACCAGCTGGGGTTTGGGCAACAGCATCAGGCTGCGTGGGGGGCTGCAGAACAGGGCAGCTTCCAGAGACAGAGTAGGTGGGCCACAGCATGCATCCCTCTGCTGAGAACGGCCCCTCCTTGCTCCCCTGCAGCCTCATACCTGGGGAAAGGGCTTTCTCCCAAGCTGGAGGCTGACCGCTGCTCCTGGCAGGGCAGGAGCTGGGAGAGAGAAACTGGCATTAGCTGGAGCTCAGAGCCAACGTTCCTGTGCTTCAGATGCCGGACCATGCAATAGGCTGTCAGCTCTCCTCGAAGCTGGTTGACTTAGACCCGTGGTATCCCAAACACTGTCCAGTGGAAAGGACCATGGGGTGGACTATCCAGCAAGCTGGCAGGGCCTGGTGATTGTCTCTCACTTTGGGGTGACTTCAGGGGCATGGGCCTCGATAGAACAGAACTATCTGCCAACTGCACCTCCTGAATGACTCTCATCTTACAGGGCCCCAAGTGCTCTGGCCAGAGCCACAGAGTTTGGAGGGGAAGGTGCTTAGGGGTTAACTCAGCCACACCCATTGTTGTCACAGATATGCAGCTGACATCAGCACTGTGGGTGGTGTTGGGGGATCTGCCCAAGGTCACAGTTAGGAGGTAATGTAGCCAGACTGGAGTTATTGGTCTCCTGTCTCTTCCTCAAGTGGCTGTTTCAAAGCTCTTCTCAGGCCTGCAGGCACCGTGCCCTGGGATTCCAGTGTGGGAGTTGGAATTGCTGCCCATGGTCTGGGGAGTGGAGTGGGGAAGGGGCAGGGAGCGAAGCTGTGGGCAGCCAGTTCCTTATTTCCTGACTCATGTGCCATAGCCCGGGTCAGACTAAAGCTCATTCTTTGCTGACCCTCTGAGGCTCCGCTTGATTTCCCTGCTGATACTTTGATGGGAAATTCAGAAAAAAATGCCCGTGAGGCAAAAATGGCCAGAGGCAGGATTATTCAGCTGGGGGAGAAGAAGAATTTGAGGGATGTCTGCTATGTCCCGGGCGCTGTGCGAAACACTTTACATTCATTCATTCTTTCATTCATTGCTTCATTTATTCTTAATATTTTGTGCACTGACTGTGTGCCAGGCTTTGGGAATATAAGGATGCATAAGGCAGCTGGTGAGGAGAGTGATGCCAACAGACATTTCAATATTAGGCAAAAGTGCTGAGCCGGGGTAGGAATAGGATGGCATGGGGGCTGGGAGGAGGGGGCATGTGGCCCAGTCTAAAAGGTTTGGAATTCTAACTTTTGAGCTCCTAGATCTGGGACCTGGGGGTTTCCATATTCCCTTCTTTCTCTTTCACCCACATGTCTTAATCTAACTTAGAGTGGGTGTGCCCCTTCTCTCCAAGCAAAGAGCCTCTTTGAGGAGACAGAAAATGTGCTTCAGGGTGTGGACGAGGAGCTGACAGTGCCAGACTGGAGGAGCCCAAGTCACCCTGTGCTGCAGCTGCTCTCCACCGCCAGCAGTCACTTGGCAGGGTTTGGGCTCCTGGAATGTTCTACATGAAGTACCCTCCCTGTCCCCACCTCTCCCGCCCTGCCCAACTCCCTGTAGCCTCTGATGCAGCTGCTCCAGGATTGGAGGAAAGGAGGAAAACAGCAGGAGAGGTGGTGCGAGTGAGGAGTGGAGGAAGGCAGGGATGGGCGGCTAAGAGCAGTGGTTCTGAACACCGGGCCTGGGATTGGCAAGAAAGAATTAGGAGGAACTTTCCTGTCTCTTCTCACCTGATCCTAGCCGGGCAGGTGGGTATCCTCATTCCCACTTTGCAGATGAGGAAACTGAGTCCCAGAAAGTCTCTAGTAAGTGCACGGGTGGTGGGTGAGGAGAGAGCTTGCAAGTAGAAGTATATTGTCCTGGGGTGGGAGAGAGAGAAAGAGCCAGGGAATAGACAGAAAAAGGAAGCATTTTCAATGTGGAAATCTGCATCTGAAAACTTGGGAAAACTGATGTTTAGCCCTGAAGATGGGTTTTAAACAGTTCTGGAGATGAACTCAGGAAATCAAATAACTTCTCAAAGGTCCTTCCTGCTCTGGGTTCATGAGTAGAGATTGTATGGAAGGGCTTCGTTCATCTCCACCCCATGGTGTGGGACTGGAAGGGCAGGTAGGGGTGGCAGTCGGAGGGCAGACCAGCTGACCAAGGAAGAGGATGTGCTGGGAAGGAGAAAGGAGGTGGGGGCCCGGTGAGGGCAGGGCCAGGTGGGGCTGGGTCTGAGTGGCCTTGGCTAGGTTGGCCACCCAAGGCACAAGGGCTGTTTCCAACATTGTGGTGGGAATGGATGCAGCTGCTTCTCCCTGGGCGAGCCATCCTGTTCCCCAAGTTCAGACTCCCAGTGTCTTGAGAACTGCTCTGGTGTTCTGCAGTTTAGGAGCTGAAGGGGCCAATGGGACTGTTGCCTAAAGAACTTGGCCATCCTATCGAGCCATCTCAGGGTTCTAATACACTGTCCCATGGGCCCTCCATGCAATCTTACCCGCAGACTCCAGGCTGCAGCTCAGGTGCCTGCGTTTAGACTACAGGATGGAGTTGTGCAGCCCACTTTATCTCAGTTTTACAGTTGCTAGAAGGGGTACCTGTACTTCCTTAAAGGGGTGGGGCGTAGGGCAATGGGAATTGCTTACCTAATGTGTGGGTCAAGGGCATGGCGGGAAACTGATGGTTCATTCCAGTGGAACAACCTAGGACAGTTGATGGACTCTTAAAAGGTCTGGGCAGAGCAGTGAGGGATGGTAAAGCACCCCGAGTGCTCCCTATCAGGAGCAGGGAGCCATCATCCCAGGCTTTCAGGAACCAGGAGGGAGCTGGAGGGCAGGGCCGCTGACTGGAGTGTGGCTAGAGGGAGATGGGGAGGGGATGTAGCCACTGGCACCTTGCTCTTCTGTCTCCCTCCCTCTCATCCCCTGCCAGTCCCTCCTTACTAGCCAGAGGCCAAAGCTATCCTGAGCCAGAGAGTAAGGGGGTCTGGATGACATAGTAACTAGAAGTCAGCCTCCAGAAACGCAGATCAGGGTAGAGAGCGGATCAGGAGTGATGTCAGTGGATTGGAGAAGAGCACAGACCTTCACAGTATCATTCACATAGGTTTCAACTTGAACTTTAGGGAGTGAGAAAAATGGATGTGGCCTCTGAGATCTTACTATGTGTCTCTGGATGGGGCTGGAGGGTAAGTGTCGTGCTTCTGTGACTTTGTGGAGCACATGCAGATTGAGGGCCTGCTGTGTGCCAGGTGCTGTGTGAGGGCTCAGCACACAGATCAGCTAGGCAGGCTCTGGGAGCCCACGGGCAGCCAAAGAGTGGCTTTGTCTCCCTGGCTGGGAGAGAAGGGGTTCCGAGAGCCGTGGAGACCCGGGCGAAGCCATGCTGAGTGCCTGGAAGGGTCTGGGAAGAGTTTTCAGAGAGTGACCTAGGGTGGCAAGAGACGGGAGGGGACAGTGGACTCTGACCTTGGGTGTCATTTGCATGGCTGTGGGTGAGACTCCCTCTGATGATCTCTTCTCCCAAGCTGGATTACCAGTTGCTCGAGACTAAAGCACTCACTGAAACTATTGGCTCCCCAACTTGCAGAGGATTGCATGTGCAGTGGGTAAGGGCAGGTCGGGGCCAGACTGCCTGGGTTCCTCGGCCGACTCTGCCCCTTGCCAGCTGTGACCTGGGCAAGGTACTTACACCCCCTGAATCCTACTTTTCCTGTATAATTGTTTGCTCTTTTTATCATTAGGAATAACCCTGTCGAGTTGGCTCTGCTCTGGCTGATGGGCTGGAGTGCTGAATAGAGCCAGCTCTGGGTGTCCTGTGAGCCTATGGGCCCTGTCTAGGTCACCCAGAGCCAGCTTGTGAGTCTGGAGATTCTGGTGCTAGTGTTCACTGCCACTAATTATCCATATGTCCTGGGCACATGGCTCCACCTCTCTGGGCTGAGGAGACAGGTTAGATCAGGGGTCAGCACACCGTGGTAGCTGGTCAGATCCCACCCACTGACTATTTTGGAAAAAAAAGTTTGATTGCGACCCAGCCATGCCCATTCACTGTCCTATTGTCTATGTAAGCTCTCACACCACAAGAGCAGAGTTGTGTAGTTGCAACAGTGACAGCCTGACCCACCAGCCTAAGATGTTTACTATTAAGTCTTTACAAAAAAGTGTACTGGGCCTGCTCAGGGGATCTCTGCATTGTCTCGTAGTTCCAGCAGAGCCTCATGCTTGGGTGGCACAGAATCCATGCCTTTGGTGTGAATTGGCCTGGGCCTTCTGTGAGGGGAGTGGGTGGCCTGGGCTGGTTGAGGGAGGCTTTCGAGGAGGTCTTGCTGGCACTGCCTACATGGATTCCAGCTTTGGGTGCTGAGGTGCCTGGATCTGCATCACCCTGTGCCTGGTACCTAGAATAGACCACCCGTGCCTGTCTCTTCACAGACAAACTACCCCAGCCTTGTCCACTGTCATTGCTGTCGAGTGGAGGGGGCTCTGTGTGGGGACAAAAGGCAGATGGGTAGGCTGTGGCTGGAGCTGTGTGCAGACTCCATTGCAGCCTCTGGGATCTGCTCTGTAAAGCCTCCTGTGCTGAGGGACCGTTCTTTTCCGGTGTCCAGAGAGGCCGCTGGCCTGGGTGTAGGATGTCAGACCTGGGGGCCACCCCAGAAGCCACTCCGTGGAGGCTGTGCCCCTAGGCAGCAAGGCTGGAAACGCCCCGCTAGCACCCTGGTGACTAGGCTCCTTCCAAATGAAGGTTTTCTTTGGGCTAAGGGGAAGAAGGTTGCATTTCAGCCAGCTGGACCCCAGGCTTGTCACCCATAAGGGACCTGGAGGAGGGGGCTCTTCTCCAACTCTTACCATCACTGTCTTGGCCAGCGGGGGCTGCAGGGGCCTGGCCTCCTGAGGGCTGCACAGACTCTGGTTCTTCAGTTTCTCAGGCTGATTTCAGTGGATGACTTAGTTGTGGGCGGTATGGCTCTGTACTCAGGCCAGGTTCCTCCTGGGTGAGACAGGGACAGGGCGGGGTGTGGAGGTGGTAGGAATGACATCCCTCCCCGACCATGGCCTGGGGTAAATAAAAGTGTTCTGCTGCTTCTTCCTTTTTCAAATGGAATTCGTTTAGGAGCTAGCCTCAGAGGCCCTAGAGGAGTCGGGCAGGTGCTGGTCTGGGAGTCGGGCCATCTGGGACCTAGTCATTTCCCTTGCCAGGCCTCAGCATCCTCATCTGTAAAGTGGCCTTTTCTAGCATGTGTCCCCCACCCCCTCCTCTTAGGCCGTTTTGAACACCAGGTAGGGCCGTGTATAATGAGGTCCTCTGTAAACTGCTTGGTGCTACAGGAATGCCCGAGGTGGGCGATGGAATGTTGAGTTCCGCCTGGGAATGGGGTTCCCTGACGCTAGTCTCTAGAGGAATGCTGAGTGTGTCGGGCGGAGAGGCCTGGGTGTGTCTTGGCATCGAAGGGGCTGGTGAGTCCACAGCAGCCCCGCAGGGCAAGTCTCACCAATGCAGGCCTGTTGCTAGGTGGCTAAAGCTGTTTCTGGATTCTGGGTAGGGGGTGGAGCTCACATGAACTCTGGCACTGTCCTGGGATACAGGCAAGGCAGGGATGGACCTCTGGGCCCGCTGTAGGGCCTCAGACTCTAGTGGCACCAGGAGAACCTGGAAGGGCCTGGGTGCTGAGCAAGATCATTGAAGAAAGAGAGCAGCCAAAGAAGGTGCCAGCTGTGGACAGACTCTTAGTTCTTGGAGGGAAGAGTCTCTGATGACCATATTCTGAGGCGGAGCCTGGGATCCGTTTCAGAGCCCCCTCCTCTGAGCAAGGCCCTGGTGAAAGGTCACTGCAGGGCAGGGTGGGTCTGGGCAGGCGGGAGCCTTTCCTGTCCTTTGGGGGCTATTCCTATGTTCCCAGGCAGGAGTCTGGGAGGCTGTGTTCCAGGGGAGGTTGGGTGGGCCCTGCACTGCACCCCTGTGGATCTGTGCTCAGAGTCTCTTTCCCCTTGCCCCTTCCAGAGCCCCGGAGCTATGTGGAGTCTGTGGCACGGACAGCTGTGGCTGGGCCCCGAGCTCAGGACTCTGAGCCCAAGAGCTTTAGCGCTCCAGCCGCCCAGGCCTATGGCCACGAGACACCCCTGAGGAACGGGACCCTGGGTGGATCCTTTGTGTCCCCCAGTCCCCTCTCCACCAGCAGCCCCATCCTTAGTGCTGACAGGTAAGCTGGGAAGGGGCAGTGGGTGGGGGATGAGAATCCAGGCCTGGGACTGGGACGGGATGGGTGAGGCCTCCTGGATCTGTTGCCTGTGGCATGGACAGGCAGAAATCATACCCAGATGGTGGCACCTTGCAAACCACTTCATCAAGGTGCATTGGGGGCACATGTCCTGCGTGCCGAATCCTGTGGGGAGCCCAGTGACCTATAATTCCCAGGCCTCATTCAATTCCGCCCATCCAAAACTGTGCTGGAAGGAGTGAGGCTTACCACGGTGAATGCCGCAAAGTCCTTCTCCAAGTTGAAAATCTACCAACAGTAATGACTTATATCGTGGGCTCATCCTAGGTACCAGGCACTTTTGCTATGTGCTTTATGCAGTTATTTAATCCTCGCAGCAATCCTAGGAGGTAAGCACTGTTATTGTTCCTACTTTTCAGACGAGGAAACTGAGGCATAAAGGTGCAGTAGCTTGCTCAAGGTCCCGCAGCTAAGCAGTGGCATAAATCGGATTCAGGTGGAAGCGTGTGGTTCCAGAGCCCACATCTCTGTCCTCTGCCCCAGACCTGCGTCATGGCGCCCTCCCTGCACACGATGAGAGTCAGATGGGCCCAAAGCCCACACATGAGTAAAGGGCTTGGAGCTCAGAACAAGGGGCCATTATTTCTGGCTAGGGATGCAGGGAGGATTTCTGAGGGCTGGAGGCATTTGTGGAGGGTCCAGAGGAACTAGCGGGATGTTGAAAGATGAAGAAAGAGAGAGAGGGCATTCCAGAAGGACAGCCCAGCAGGGACAGAGGACTGGGCTGTGGCCATGTTGGGAGTGTGATGCTGAGGGCATGTGGCCTGCTATTAGGGGGTGCCTCGGTGGATGGACGACTGGCGTTCATATTTCTGATTGCATCATGCAGAGATGAAAGCCCAGAGTTGGGTGGACAGTCCCTGCTGACAGACTCAGTGGAGGGGTGCGGCAAGGAGCTGCTTGACTGGGGCAGTGGGGGTGAAGGTGGAGGGGACACAGAGATGGGATGACAACATAAGAAAGGAGGGTTGCGATCAGCTCAGGCGAGGCATCGAGTGCCAGGCAAAGGAGGAGGATCCAGGAGGTGTTGCCCCCCAGGAGGGGAGACTCTGCCCTGACCATCCCTTCTTCACTGTGCCCACTGCCCTCCCTAGCCTGGGATGTCACAGGGCCTGCAAATTCCCCTGCCAGGCCCAGTGGGTCCAGTTTGCTGCACTGTCTACATTGGCTCCATGCTGAGCCTCCCCTGCAAGCGGGGGTACCATGGGAAAACTAGGGGAGCAGATGAGTGGAGGCAGCTGTCTTCTGGATTCTAAGCCAAGCATTCCCCCTCCCCAGCCTCTTAACAGGCAGCAGGCTGCGTTGCTCAGGAGGCCTGACTCCGGCAGAGGGTTGCATTTCCTGTTTTAAAGGAAAGGGGATTTTCCTAAGTTGCCCCAGCCACCCGTTGTTGGTGCTCAGTGAGCCCTGGCATTAGCAAGCTGTTCATTGTTTCTCACTCAAATCCCTCCTGCTGAAGTGTTGGCCCTTTCCAGGAAGCTAGCCTTTCTCCCCTAGGATTAACCTCCCAGAACTCCATTTTAGTGTCTCCTTCTCTCGCCCTGCTCAGCCTGGCTCTGTCTCCCACTCCTCCGAATCCAGTTTATTCTGGATTATACCAGGAGGTGGCCTTCTGCTCTGGCGCCTTCTGGGATGCAAAGTAGACTTTGCCCTAGCCTGGCCCCTGACCTTCTCCTTACTCCTGGCTCTTGTCTGGCCCAAGAGCACACTCCCGACCAAAACCTCACATCACCCCGTGAACCTAAGCTTATCCAACCTGGCCCAGGGACGGCCAGCCCACCACAAGATCCTTCCAGCCTGCAGCTCCAGGTTTTGGCCCATTGGCTAAGTAAGGACCCCTCCCCATGGGGAGTTCCCGGTGCACGGCCTACCTGCTACCTCCCCACAGCTACTAGTTTATGCAAAGCCTCCGTCTACCTTTGTTTCTCTCACCATAGATGGATAGAAATTTGGGTCTAGAAGGAGTCAGGGTCAGCTAATCCAGCCCTGTCATGTTCCACGTGGAAAAACTTCAACAAGCAAAAAAACTCACTGGCCATCACATTGTGCTGCTGTGCTCTCATATGTCACTCCATGCGGACCTAGACTTAACTGTACAAGGGAACTTTTGATTGTGGCAATTACCCCAGGTATAGTCTCCTCTGAACTGAATTGTTTCAGAGTCAGAATTGGTAGTGACCTCTCAGCTCATCTCATCTAACCTCCCAATGCAGGAAATTCCTTCTACAACATTCAGGCCAGTAAGTCTGTCAGCCTCTGCTTAAATGCTCCTAATGACAGGAGCCTCATTACCATGCAAGACAGCTTTCTCCATTGGTGGCCACATCCCCAGTGGCTGGAGAGCAGACCTTATAATGACCTGAAATCCCCTGATGTGAAGCTTTCCCCTATGATTCCTTGTCTTTGCTTTTTTGGAGCCATCCAGGAGTGAAAGCCCCAGTCTAGCACTCTCAGTCAATGTTTAAGGATGATGACATCACACTTGAGGAAACTGAGTCAAGGCAGGGCTACCCCCAGTAGGAACAGGAGCCAGGAAACTCCACTGGGAATCTGTGTGATGCTGGAGGCTCTATCATGACAGCCACCTCCAGTTTCGATAGGAGAGGGCTCTTCACTTTGACGTGGCTCAGGAGTGAGCATGGTGCAGTGGGGAAGACATGGGCTTGGGAATCAGACACAGCTAAGTTGAAACCCTGGTCTTTTATAAGCAGTGTGGTCCTAAGCCTACTGCTTAACCTCCCTGAGCCTCAGTTTCTTCCCCTGATGGTTCTGTAAGGTAACGTATAAAACTCTGACGTTCTGCCGCACTGCCAGTGGGCCCATTCTTCCTGTTGTTTGTGGTTGGAGGGAGGGCAGAGAGCACGCTGTAAATCCACCCTTCATTCAGTTCTGTCCGCTGACATCGCAACCCTCCATCTCTCTGCAGCACTTCAGTGGGGAGTTTCCCATCCGGAGAGAGCAGTGACCAGGGTCCCCGGACGCCCACCCAGCCTTTGTTGGAGTCTGGCTTCCGCTCCGGCAGCCTGGGACAGCCCAGCCCGTCTGCCCAGAGAAACTACCAGAGCTCTTCTCCTCTCCCGACTGTAGGCAGTAGCTACAGCAGCCCCGACTACTCACTTCAGCAATTCAGCTCGTCTCCAGAAAGCCAGGCCCGAGCTCAGTTCAGTGTGGCTGGCGTCCACACGGTGCCTGGGAGCCCTCAGGCGCGTCACAGAACAGTGGGCACCAACACTCCCCCTAGCCCTGGCTTCGGCCGGCGGGCCATCAACCCCAGCATGGCTGCCCCCAGCAGTCCCAGTTTGAGCCATCGCCAGGTGATGGGTCCACCAGGCACTGGCTTCCATGGTAGCACGGTCTCCAGCCCCCAGAGCAGTGCAGCGACCACCCCGGGGAGCCCCAGCCTGGGTCGGCACCCAACAGGGGCCTACCAGGTTTCTGGCCTCCACAACAATGTGGCCACCACCCCGGGGAGTCCCAGCCTGGGCCGGCACCCTGGGGCTCACCAAGGCAACCTGGCCTCCGGTCTCCATGGCAATGCAATAGCCAGCCCTGGAAGCCCCAGCCTGGGCCGTCACCTGGGAGGGTCTGGATCTGTGGTTCCTGGCAGCCCCTGCTTGGACCGGCATGTGGCCTATGGTGGCTACTCTACCCCCGAGGATCGGAGACCCACAGTGTCCCGGCAGAGCAGTGCCTCTGGCTACCAGGCTCCTTCCACGCCCTCCTTCCCTGTCTCCCCTGCCTACTACCCTGGCCTGAGCAGCCCTGCCACCTCCCCGTCGCCGGACTCAGCAGCCTTCCGGCAAGGGAGCCCAACACCGGCCTTGCCAGAGAAGCGAAGGATGTCGGTGGGAGACCGGGCAGGCAGCCTCCCCAACTATGCCACCATCAACGGGAAGGTGTCTTCGCCTGTCGCCAGCGGCATGTCCAGTCCCAGCGGGGGCAGCACTGTCTCCTTCTCCCACACTCTGCCCGACTTCTCCAAGTACTCCATGCCAGGTGAGCCTCTCCACTTCCATTTTCACCTCTCCTGCTGATGAAGTATGTACAAGAGTGAAATATCTGTCCCAGTGAATGTTCTGACATTCCCTTGGCAGGTGAGCCTGGGTGAATCACTGATTTCTGGGACTTAGTTTATCTGTATAAGGAGAGTTGGAGGTGTCCTCCCCATAAGTGTGCTGTGGTTGTGGATGCTGAGATGAGGATGTGGATACAGATGAGGATGATAAAAAGAATAACGATGAATAGTATTACGGTTATGATTATCATCATCCTCATAGCCATTACCACTTGCTGGGCACATGCTGTGTGCCAGGCTCTGAGCTAAGTACTGTCTCATTTAAGCTTCTTGGCCACTTGGTCAAGTAGGTATTAATATTATTAACCCCAGTTTACAAGCTGAGGCTTAGAGGCTCTGTCACTTGTCTAGTATCATACAGTCAAGAAATGGCAGAGCCAGGCTTCCAATCCAGGCCACGCCACCCCAAAACTAATGGTCTTCAAGCATCATTAGAGTTATCTTTATCATGTGTCCGTATCTTGGGGGGGTCATCATTATTTAGCATGACCTTGAAAACCTGCCTTCCAAACCTGGATCTCCATACCTTTGCCACCCCCGCAGTGGCCACATCACTCCTCATAGACCCAACTTCATCGAAGCCCATGCAGGTTTGTGCAGTGAATTCTTCACCCATCGCCAGGACTTGCCACCTTTGCCTCTACTTAGATAGCTCATTGTCTAAACACAAAGGCCAGCCTCTAACTTGACTGTGTGCACCGTGGCCCTGAATGTTTGAGGCAGATTTAGAATGTTTTGGGCCGCCTCAGATGGGCCCCAGCTGCCTAGATTCTCCCGGTATCACTCTCAGGTCCTGCCCTGAGCCTGCCAAGCCAGGACACCTAGAATGACCCTGCACCCCCTGTTTCCTGCCGCCCCCTGGGGACATCTGGTTCCCAGCCCCTCTCCTTGAAGGATGCAAAACGTCTAGTAGCTGGGACACTTCCTGTTTCCCACCATCTTCCCTGCTTAAAATAGCCTCTGGAGTCAACACAGGAAGGCATGTGGGACTGCAGCCTCCTCTGACAGCTCATTAAACAGGCCATGGCAGCAGTGGGGCCTGGGGCTTCGGACGGAGAAAGGCAGCCTGAAGCAGTTGCACGGCCCAGCTGCCTAACCCAGAGACCTTCAGCACACAGCTGCCAGAAAAGGGAGCTGACCTCTCCCCTCACGATCGCTGGAAGACAGATCCCAGAAGCATAAGGGAGTGTAAATCATAGGTTGAAATTGACTTAGCACTGGAGACACAACTTGTGTCTCCTGATCTGCTCTCTTAACTTTACAGTGTCTTTCATGCCAGCTGCTGTCTCTGAAGACAGGAGAGGAAAAATGTGGAATCCTCATCTTTTTCTATTTCCCTTCCCTTTTTTTTGGTTTTCTTTGGTGCCAAAAGCTGAAGGAAGAGGTTGAGAGTGAGGGCCACACATCCTGATGCTTAGACAGGAAGATACAGTTTAGCTGGTCCTAAACTGGCTGCTAGGGCCTCTTACCAAGGCCACCATCTGTGTGACTTGGGCAAGTCACTTCTCGTCTCTGAATTTCTCCTTATATGTAAAATTAGGCAGTTGGACTCTGTCCTGTCTGAGCTCCCTCCAGAATCTCATGTTCTACGACAAATTTGCAAGGTCTGCAAAGAGTCTGGGCATGGGTGTGTGTGGGCATTGTTGTCTGCCTGAGAAGTGGGGTGCCCGACATGCAGTAGATGGCCTCTAGATTCTAGGCCAGCTATCACCTGTTTAATCCAAAGAGAAGTGAGTTTTTTTTGTACTTTGTGATGCAGAACATAGGCTTTCCCTGTAGAAAGTGAGGAGGGGCCTGGGGAACAGGGGGCAGAAATGGATCTTTCTGCCCTTATCTTCATAGTGGGTATGCTGAAGTTGAGAAACTGAGCCTGTGGAGGAAGGTTCTAGAAGCAAGCGTTTTAGCCCGTGGGAGAAAAGCCGCAGGAAGGGTTTAGTCACAGTCTTCTAGGGAAAGGGGGACATGGGGTGGAGGAAGGCTTTCGGTGGGCTCTGCGAGAATGCAGTGCCAGGCCCTCCACCAGGAGGTGGCTCAGCCACCCAGAGGGCGGCCAGGGGATAGGGGATGGATGAGGAGGCCGAAGGTCCCTTCCACTGTGTGTTCGAGGACATCAGCTTTTGATGTCAGTTTCCTGGGGCTGCCATAACAAAGGACCGTGTGCTTAGTGGCTTAAAAATGACAGAAACGTGTTCTCTCACAGTTCTGGAGGCTAGAAGTCCAAAATCAAGGTGTTGGCAATGTTAGCTCCTTCCTGATGTTCCGGGGGAGAATCTGTCCCAGACCTCTCTCCCAGTTTCTTGTGGCCGCCAGCATCCTTGGTGTCCCTTGGCATGTAGATGCATCACCCCAGTATCTGCCTGCACCTTCCATGGTGCTCTCCCCTGTGTGTATCTCTGTCTACTCTCCTTGTAAGGACACCAGGCCTACAGGCATACTGGATTAAGGCTCACCCTAATCCTGTGTGACCTCATCTTAATTTGTCTACATCTGCAAAGACCCTATATCCAAATAAGGTCAAATTCACAAGCACTGGGGTCAAGACTTTGATGTATGTTTTGGGCGAACACAATTTAACCCATAACACTTTCTTCCCTTCTCCTGCTTTAGACAACAGCCCGGAGACACGGGCTAAAGTGAAGTTTGTCCAGGACACTTCTAAGTATTGGTACAAGCCTGAGATCTCCAGGGAGCAGGGTGAGTGCTGGGCTCTGTGGTCCATCAGAGGTCATAGCTGGCTGAGGCCTCCTGTGTCTTCCCTGGGCAAGGAACAGAGGCAAATTTAGTCCTCTTTGTAGCAGGGGGTCATCACAGAGGGGGCTGGGGTTGAAGTTAGACAGTAGGAAGCACTTCCCTCAGTGAAGTGTGGGAACACAGAAGCAGTGGTTGTAGACAGTTCTTGGAAGGGTTCTTAAAAACAGCAAAGCCTTGGTTTTCCTGGGCAAAGTAAAAGGTCTGCCAAGATAACATGAAACCGTAGCTCTCTGTCTGCCTGATGTGGGAGGTTTTTGCATTTTACAGAGAGAGAGAGAACAAAGTGGGGAATGTGGGAATGATTCTCAGGGGAAGCCTGTCTGGGTGTGGGACAGGGGTCAGCAACGGCAACCCGTAGGTCAAATCTGGATGCTGCCTGCTTTTGTAAATGAAGTTTTATTGGGGCGCACCCACACCTGCTGGCTTGCATCCTCTCTGTGCTGGTGTCCTGCTGCAGTGGCAGAGTGGAGTAGTTGTAGCAGAGGCTGCATGGCCTGCAAAGCGTGAAATATTTACTCTCTGGCCATTTACAGAGGAAGTTTGTCAGCTGGGTGTGGTGGGGCACACTTGTCATCCCAGCATTTCAGGAGGCCAAGGCAGGGGGATCACTTGAGGCCAGGAATTCAAGACCAGCCAGGGCAACATAGTGAGA
The DNA here is from genome assembly GCF_008728515.1 of Papio anubis. Classification (NCBI taxonomy): domain Eukaryota; kingdom Metazoa; phylum Chordata; class Mammalia; order Primates; family Cercopithecidae; genus Papio; species Papio anubis. Next base: position 101,607,437 of record NC_044985.1, on the reverse strand, counting down.
TCCTGAATCTACAAAACAAAAAAAAAGAAAATTATCCAGGCAAAATGGCACATGCTGAACAGTGGCCTGTGGTCCCAGCTACTGGAGAGGCTGAGGTGGGAGGATCCCCTGAGCCCAGGAGGTCGAGGCTGCAGTGAGCCATGATTGTGCCTGCATGCCAGGCTGAGTGACAGTGAGGCCCGGTCTTACAAAAACAAAAAACCCAACAGAATAAGTTTGCCAACTGGAGTACAGGAAGACCCTTAGGACTAGTTAAATTCTAACTTCAAAGAACGTTGTCTCACCTAAGAAAAAACAAAGGTCGGTAGGCTCAGTGAGACTTAAGTAAAACTAGTGCCACCAATGTCTTGCTTCCTCCCCTCTCCTTGTCCCTTCCCCATGCAGCCATCGCACTCCTGAAGGACCAGGAGCCCGGGGCCTTCATCATCCGTGACAGTCACTCCTTCCGAGGCGCCTACGGGCTGGCCATGAAGGTGTCTTCGCCACCTCCAACCATCATGCAGCAGAATAAAAAAGGTAACCTCATCTCCCAGAGCGGGGCTCAGGACAAGGTGAGCTTTATAGTTGCTAAACCTGGAGGTGCTGGAGGGACCCAGGGTGCTGCGCAGGACCCTAACTCCCATCAGACTCTTCGGAAGAGGGTGTCTTGGGCTTGGCGATGGTTGGGGTCAAAGATGGGGAAAGCAGGAGATTGGGTGCCTGCCATGTGTTTCCTGCGGGGTGGGAGAGCAGCAGAGGGCGCTGCAGTCCGTGGGGCTCCAGTCACATTCTCTCTTCGGCCATTTCTCCCATCTTGGCCCTGCGTACTGCGGAAGTTTTGAAGCAGTCTTGGGAGGTGGTGGGAGGAAGCCATGGGAAGGGACTGAGCCTCATTTCTTTCTCTTTGTCCCAGGAGACATGACCCATGAGCTGGTCAGGCATTTTCTGATAGAGACCGGCCCCAGAGGAGTCAAGCTCAAGGGTTGCCCCAATGAGCCAAACTTCGGTGAGCTGTCCCTGCTGCCCCCGTCTCTACAGTCTGGCCTGAGTCTTGGCCCTGTCCTGGGTTCCTCCAAGTTCTTTCTGACAGGCTCTGCCAGCCACCCTTGTCGTGAATTCAGCGGAGAAAATGAATGGAGGCTTGTCTCCCTCTGCAGTGCAGCTCCTAATTCTGCCAAACTGCATTCTGTATTTGTCCTGCCCAGCTGGGACTTGTTCTCATTATAACTGGAGTAACAATAGTAAAATCAGCTGCCTTAATTGACCACCTACCGTGTGAATGTCACTGTCCCAGCACCTTCTATCACGTCTGGCCTCACAGCTCTCCTGTTTGATAGGGGTCATCCTCCCTAATAGGGAGGAATTGACACATGAAAAAAATGAGAGTCATCAAAGTTACACTTACCTGAGAACCAACAGGTGAGATGTGACTGAGTTGGGATTGGATCCCACAATTCTCTGATCCTTCTGCCCTGTTCTCAGAGGAGCCCCAGTAACTGGGGTGAGTTAGGAGCAATGTTAGGAGGAACTTTCTGCAAAGGAAAGTTGTTAGGTAACTTTATGACTGCTGGAGTGAACCTTGGGAATCTCTTTTGGATCTTGTTAAGAAGAGGGTGTGAATTTTCAGCTTTGTTGGTGGGTTGAGGTAGAAGTAACAAAGAAGTGGAAGATCGTGTGTATCGGGATGAGGGTGGAGGTGGAGGTTTCCCCTCTGACTTCCAGTATCGCTGCCCCTGACATGCTGTCTGCTTCCCTGCAGGATCGCTGTCTGCCCTGGTCTACCAGCACTCTATCATCCCATTGGCCCTGCCTTGCAAGCTGGTCATTCCAAATCGAGGTAGGAACGTGAGACTCCTGGCTCACCACCCACACCCTTGAGCTGGCCCCCGTCATGTCTTGATCCTGCCAGCCACTCTAGACATGGGCCAGGGCTGGAGGACACACATCATTTTACCAATCTGGAGAAACTCAAAATTACTCTCCTTTTTTTCCTATTAAAAAAGAAGAAAAAATTTATGAAAAAGCTTGACTCCAGGAACATACATAAATGGACTTGCCAGATTGTTCAGGAAAACCCTCCGTGTGAAGAAATTCATATGGAATCTTCAGACCACGTGTCATCCCAGGGATGACAGGAGACAGGAGAAGTAGGGGACAGGAGACATGTCCTGGAGGATGAGATGGGCATCTGGGGAAGAGAGCGGGGAGGCAGACTGAGGTGCTGGGGGTTGGTCTGGATGGAGAGGAGAGAGCAGCCTCAGGAAAGGGAAGGCAGTGCCTCGATGTCGCTGGATTTTCTAATCTGTGTGCTGGGAGGGTGTTCCCTGACTGAGGGGACGCTGAGCTGTTAGGGAAGAGCAAGTCCTCTTTTGATTGTGGGAAGTTGGAATGGACTCAAGAGCATGAGGACATGCAGGATGAGAATCTGAGTGAGACGGCAGGGCTGGAGAGGGGGTGTTTAGCTTCTCTCATGGAGGCGCATCAGCCCTGGAGCATGGCAGGTGGGCACCTGGAACTCCTCCCAGCACAGGCCTCTATTGCCCAGCCCTCGGAGACACAGGGCTCACCTGAGGGTCATTGGCCTCACCCCCAGTGCAAGGTCTCAGAACTGGGAGCTGGGCTGCCTTCTCCCCACTCTCTCAACAATAGGACCTTCAGAAGCACTCCTAGGCTGTGGCCCTAGGATCTTTTCTAGTCTGTCTTGGAGCTCCTGGGGCTATGCCCACACATAACACCTCCAGTATTTTTGGACAATTTCTATTTATCCAGTTTAGTTCATTGAACTATTAATGGTAATGGACCAACATTATTAGCTTATAAGTTCAAATACAACTTAAATAGCACTATTAGCCAATGACACAATTCAGACACGAATTGAATTATATTCCTATGGAATTTACCATAGTAGTTCAGCAATTAAAAAACTGTTTAATATTTAGATTGTATAAACCTGTCATTTTCGAAGTATGGGCCTAGACCGACAGCATCAGCATCTCCTGGGGACTTGTTAAAAATGCAAATATTGGCTGGGCATGGTGGCTCATGCCTATAACTTCAGAACTTTGGGAGGCTGAGGTGGAAGGATTGCTTGAAGTGAGGCATTCAAGACCAGCCTGGACAAGATCAGAAGACCCCATTTTTACAGAAGAGTAAAAAAATTAGCCAGGCATGGTGGCTCATGCCTGTAGTCCCAGCTACTCTGGTGGCTAATGTGGGAGAATCCACTAAAGACTGGGAGTTTGAGGTTGCAGTGAGCTGTGATCACACCACTGCACTCCAGCCTGGGTGACAGAGCAGGATTTTGTTTCAAAAAAAAAAATTATCTACCATGTACAATGTGATGTTTTGATAAATGCATACATTGTGGGTTAAATCAAGCTAATATGTCCATCACTCAATTCTTATTAACATTGGAATTAGAGTTATGCTGGATCAATGGTTTAATGAATTAGGGAAATTAGAGGATTTATTGACCTACACAAAGATATATCAATGCAAAACAATAACAGCAATGCCAATTGTCACTTGAAGGCTTGCTTTATGTTAAGCACTGGCTAAATTGTACATGGAATCTCTCAAAAACCAAGTGACATGGGTACCATGATCATCGTCTTTGTTTTATAGATACTTAGTAAGTGCTGGGGTGAGGGTTTGAGCCCAGTTCTGCTGGACTCCAGAGCTCACAACCAGTGTGCTGGCTGCTTAGAGCAATCATCAAACATTCAGAATGAGCCTAACTCAGGGCTGACTGCCATGTTCTGGTATGAAAAGCAATGTCCCTTGTGCCAAAGAGTTGCAGAGCTCAACTTCAGCCCAGCCAAACTTGTGCTTCTTTCCAGCTCTAGGGTTTTAATTCCTACTGAATTTTTGTCTCAGACCCCACAGATGAATCGAAAGATAGCTCTGGCCCTGCCAATTCAACAGCAGACCTGCTGAAACAAGGGGCAGGTGAGTGGTCACCTGAAACTACCCATGCCCAGGCCTTCCTTTCTGCCTTCCTGCCCTGATCCCTCCTGCAGATGCAGGCTGGAGGTCTCTCCAGGCCCAAATATCTCTGGGAAGATCACATTTCTATGTGCAGATGCCTTGGCTCAAGGCTAGCCTGAAATTTATCTGCTACCTTCTCCCTGAAGAATGGATCTGGGTTAATGTCCTCACCCACCCCAGCTCCCATGACTCCCCCTTGGGTTGGTTTCTTCCAGCCTGCAATGTGCTCTTCGTCAACTCTGTGGACATGGAGTCACTCACTGGGCCACAGGCCATTTCCAAAGCCACATCTGAGACATTGGCTGCAGACCCCACGCCAGCTGCCACCATCGTTCACTTCAAAGTCTCTGCCCAGGGAATCACTCTGACTGACAACCAGAGAAAGTAAGACTCCTGTGCCTGCTCCTGGGTGGGGTTCTCCTTCCTGTGACCCATCTGTTCATCCATGTACCCACCCATTTACCAATTGATTAATTCCTTGCACCCAACTTCTCATCTACCCTCCTGTCCATCTGTCTTGCATCTACCTCCCATCTACCCAGCTACTTATCCATCCATCCATCCATCCATCCATCCATCCATCCATCCATCCATGCATCTATCCATCTAATCCCTGCATTCATTCATCCCTCATCTATCCCTGACCACCCGTTTTTCCCTTCATCCATCTATATCTCCATTCATCTATCCATCTACCCATTCATCCATCCTTCTGTGAGAATTTGCCAGCGTTGCGTATATGGCTGTAAATACAACTGATAAAAAGGACCTGCTTTCTAGGAGCAGAGCCCATCCACTTGGACTCTCTCCTAACAGTGTCCCCGGCCTCTTTGCTTCTTCTTCCAACCCCTCCCCACATTTCCTATTCCTCAGTGCCAGTTTCCTCCTTTCCCAGCCCCTGGCATTTGGGATGATTCTATGGCACGTCTGTCTCTGTACATTGCTTAGGTTGCCAGTGTCAGCAGCTCAGGCCATCTTGCTCATAAGAGAGAGGTTGTGTGGACCTGTGATAGCCACAGATGGTGGAAAGGTGGCCTGACCTGCTGGTGGAAGGAGGGGAAAAGCAGCCCCGTTAGCACTCATTCCCTGTTTATCTGATGTCTGTGCTGCAGGCTCTTTTTCAGACGCCACTACCCCCTCAATACTGTCACCTTCTGTGACCTGGATCCACAGGAAAGAAAGTAAGTCTCTTGTACACACCTTCCCTCCCACATAGCTCTCTTCCCTCCCACACGTCTGTGTGGGTGCGTGCATGTGCATGTGTATGTGTGTACATTCTCCATTCAGCTGGAAGATCTGCCCATGTGTGAATAATCGTGTTGGGTATCTTTTGAGTCTTTCCCACTATAGATATGGGGACTCTCCTAGGGACTCAGTGCCCACAGCCACCCCTTCTGTCATGCCCTGACCCTGAACCTGCCTCTCCACGATGGGGAGAGCCCCTCAGGAGGCAGGCTGCAGTGTTCTCTCCACCTTGAATGCATCTCTGTGTGAGCTTGGGCAGCTCCTGTGCCCTGGGAATGGGGGGTCGGTCCCCTGCCTTCCTGCAGAAGGTCTGGGTGTGTGTGGGGCTGGGCTCTAGGGAGAAAGTACGGTGATTTACTCTGAGCCCACTTTCTCTCCACAGGTGGATGAAAACAGAGGGTGGTGCCCCTGCTAAGTAAGTGTGACTTCTTACCCCCCACCCAGCAGGCTGGCCTTTGTACTTCACAGTGAGGGAAGCACGGGGCACATTTAGAAACCAGGGCCAGGGGTAGGGAAAGAGCAGCAAAACCCTTTGTGCCGAGGTCACTCAGCTTCCAAGCGAAGCTTGACCAGGCATACAGGCCTTTTGCCTTGTCCTTCCTCCAGGCCAGAGGCCCAGCCTCTGGTCTAGCCACCTTCATTCTCCCAGGGTCAGAAGCAGCAGGGATGGCAGGAAGTGGACAGAAAACAGAGTCTCATTGGAAGCAATGGAAGTGGGGCAGGGGTTGCTTACATGATCTTTTCTGCCCCAATTCTAGCTGCCTTTATTCTTGTTCTTGCTTTTTTGGGCTTTCCTATGAGTCTTGTGGCCAAGCAAGGCAGCCTTACCAGAATGTGGAGCCCAGAAGGTCTGAATTCTGGGGATGGCCTGGGACCTTTGGGTGGATTCCTCCATCCAGTGGACATGTCCTAGGGGCCTCCAAGGAACTCAGATCCTGCTTGGGTCTCTGACCCTGCCCTCAGGAGGCCTATTGGCACAGCAGATAAGATAGATGTCTAAATAGCACTAAGATGCTTCTGTGACTTTCAAACTGTGTTCCAAGGATCCTAGCATCCTTGGATTGCACCTGGTGTTCAGAAGGGAGGGAAAACTCTGCTGCTCTTTGCAGTTGTCTGTCAGTAGGAACTAGGCTTTTCTCACAATCACAAAACCAAAACAAAATATAGGCATAACCTGGGGTCTGAAGCTGACATGAGACTGTCACTATGATCTGTCATCCACTTCCCACTTTGTCAGGATTATTCCAACAACCCTATTATCCTCACTGATTGACTTTATAATAGGTAAATGTCATGCATTTGGAGCTGTAAAATACTGCTTTCACCTTTATACATGCAAACTTCATACAAGGTTGCTTTAGAAAAACAAAACGTTCACTGTTAAAAAACATGTCAGTTGCAAGGGAGGGAGAGGCAGCAAGAGAGTTCAGCTTCCATCTGGGGAGCTCATGCAAGAGAACACATTAGCACCTCAGAGAGGTGGAAAGAGCAGATATTTAAGGATGGGTCTTCAAAGACAGGTTCAATTTGGACAGGTCAAAATGAGAATGGGAGTAGGAGGGACTATTTCAGGGGAGGGGCCTCATGGCCACCAGACTGCAGGCTCCCCGAGGGAAGGGCCATGTCTGGCACATGGGGAGGCTGGTAAATATTTGTTGAGTGAAGAAATGAGGGAACAGAGGCTGGAGGAGCAGAGGCAGGAGGAGGCTGGTGAGGATGCCTCAGTCCGAATGAATGGACTGACTAGTCTATCACATGGTCAGTGATGGCGGCTTAGGAGACGCCATGTGGGATGGTGGGGCTCAGCCCTGTCCAGGCTTCATAGGGTCATCAGTGCTGCGAGTCCCTGCATCTCCCATGTCTCTGCAGGCCACGGCGGCAGGCTGGAACTTCGTGTTTGAAGGTGCTTGTGCTCACTCACCACAGGGCCCTGCGAGGGGAGAGGGTCAGGGACAGAAGGGAGCGGGGCCCCTAAGCCTGGAAATCCCTCTTTTCCTCCTTCAGGAGCTGGTTTTGAGTTGAACCTCCTGCTGAAGAGGCTTTGATGGGTGGGACAGAGGCCACAGGGAGAGGCTGAGCAGGGCAGTGGGCTAACAGGGAATCATGACAGGGACGAGGCGAGGCCAGCCAGGGATCTCAGGTGCAAAATTCAAGATGTTAGCTCTTGGGATCTTGCAAGGGCTCCCTCCTGCCCTTAGGGGCTGAGGCTTCTTGCCTGGATCTATTCCTCGTGGCAGATGAGAGGATTGGTCTATTGCGGGAGCCTGGGAGCCACAGCTGAAAGGAATATCAGGGGAGGGCAAGCTCGGTGCTCCCGTCAGGTGCAGTTGCTGGGTCTCCATCCTGGTAGACGCCCACAGCCAGGGCTGGCATGCTTCCTCCCTCTGCCGGGATCACCCCCACCCCTTCTCAGGGTCCGAGCCAGCCAGGAAAGGCAGATGCTGGGGGCAGCCCTGTGGACCCCAGCTCACCGCGCCACCTGGGCATTACCCAGGCAGCAGCCCTGTTGCTCCAGCCCACAGAACTCTAAGGCTAGGGGAACACAGCTATAAAGCTTATAAGGATTAATATCAATGTGTGTGTGTGTGGTGTGTGTGTGTTGTGTTTGTGTGTTGTTTGGTGTGTATATGTTGTGTATGTGTGTGGCCTGTGTATGTATGTATGCATGGTTTGTGTATGTGTGTGGTATATGTGTGTGTGGTATATGTGTGTGTGGTGTGTGCAGTGGTGTGTGTGTGGTGTGTGATGGTGTATGTGTGTGGTGTGTGTTGTGTGTGTGATGGTGTGTATGGATGTGAGGGTGTGTATGTGTGTGGTGGTTTGTGTGGTGGTATGTGGGTGGTGTGTATGTATGTGGTGGTGTGTATGTGTGTGGTGGTGTGTGTGGTGTGCGTGTGGGTGTGTGGTGGTGGGTGTGTGTGTGAGTGATGGTGTGTGTGTGTGGGTGTGTGTGTGAGATTGTTATGTGGGTTGGGTGAAATGCTATGTAGGTAGTGTGTGTGTGTGGTGTGTGTCGTGGTGTGTGATGGTGTGTGTGTGTATGTGGGTGGGTGTGTGTGTATGTGTATGTGGTGTGTGTGTGTGGTGTGGTGTGTGTGTGTGGTGTGTGTGGTGTGTGATGGGTGTGTGTGAGTGGTTGTGTGGTGTTATGTGGGTGTGTATGTGTGTGGTAGTGTGTGTGGTGTGTGTGGTGTTATGTGGGTGGTATGTGTGTGTGGTGGTGGTGTATGGTGTGTGTGGTGGTATGTAGGTGGTAGTATGTATGGTGTGTCTGTGTGAGTGGGTCATGTCATGTGGTGGTGTGTGATGGTGTGATGAGTGTGGTGGTGTGTGTGATGGTGTGTGTGATGTCTGTGGTATGTGTGTGGTAGGTGTGTGTGTAGTGGTGTGTGTGTGGTGTGTGTGGTGTTATGTAGGTGGTGTGTGTGTGTGTGGGTGTTATGTAGGTGATGTGTATGTGTGTGGTGGTGTGTGTGTGATGGTGTGTGTGGTGTTATGTAGGAGTTGTGTGTGTGTGGTGTTGTGTGGGTGTGGTGTGTGTGGTAGTGTGTGTGGTGTGTGTGTGTGTGGTGTTATGTGGGTGGTATGTATGTGTGTGGTGGTGTGTATGTGGTGTGTGTGGTGGTATGTGGGTGGTATGTGTGTGGTGTGTCTGTGTGGTGGTGTGTGATGGTGTGATGAGTGTGGTGGTGTGTGTGGTGTGTGTGATGTCTGTGGTATGTGTGTGGTAGGTGTGTGTGTAGTGGTGGTGTGTGTGGTGTGTGGTGTTATGTAGGTGGTGTGTGTGTGTGGTGTTATGTGGGTGATGTGTATGTGTGGTGGTGTGTGTGTGTGATGGTGTGTGTGGTGTTATGTGGGTGGTGTGTGTTGTGTGGTGTTATGTGGGTGGTGTGTATGTGTGTGGTGGTGTATGTGTGTGGTGGTGTGTGTGGTATGTGTGTGTGTAGTGTGTGTGTGTGTGGTGTGTGTGGTGTTATGTAGGTGGTGTGTATGTGTGTGGTGGTGTGTGATATGTGGGTGGTGTGTATGTATGTGGTGTGTGTGTGGTGGTGTGTGATGGTGTGATGAGTGTTGTGTGTGGTGTGTGTGATGGTGTGTATGTGTGGTGGTGTGTGTGTGGTGGTAGGTGGGTGGTGTGTGTGGTGGTGTATGTGGTGTGTATGTGTGTGGTAGGTATGTGTGTAGTGGTGTGTGTGGTCATGTATGCCTGTATGTGTAATATGAGTGTGTGTATGTGGTATTATGTGTGTGGTGAGTGTCCCAATATGATATAGTGTATGATAGTGTGTATGTGTGTGATGTGTATGTGTGTGGTGGTATGTGGGTGGTGTGTGTGTGTGTGGTGGTGTGTGTGGTCTGTATGTGTGTGGTAAGTTGTGTGGCGGTGTGTGTGGTGTGTGTGCTGTGTGTGTGTGTGAGTGAGTATAATAGGTGGGTGTGTATGTGTGTGGTGGTGTGTGTGGTGTATGTATATGTGTGTGGTAGGGGTATGTGTGTATTGGTGTGTGTGTGGTGTGTGTGTGCTGTGTGTGTGGTGGTATGTGTGTGCTGGTGTGTGTGGGGTGTGTATGTGTGTCGTGGTATGTGGGTGGTAGGTGTGTGGTAGGTGTGTGTGTGGTGGTATGTGTGTGATGGTGTGTGTGTGTGTGTGGTGGTGGTGTGTGTGTGTGTGATGGTGTGTGTGTGTAGTGGTAATGTGGGAGTATGTATGTGTATGTGGTGTATGTGGGTGGTATGTGTGGTAGGTGTGTGTGTGGTGGTATGTGTGTGGTAGTATGTGTGTGTGGTGTGTATGTGTGTGGTGGTGTGTGTGGTGTATATGTGTGTGGTGTGTATGTGTGTGGTAGGTGTGTGTGTGATGGTGTGTGTGTGGTGTGTGTGTGCTGTGTGTGTGTGTGGTGGTGTGTGTGGTGTGTGTGTGCTACTGTGTGTAGGTGGTGTGTGTGTGTGGTGTGTGTGTGGCATTGTGTGTGTGTGTGTGGTGGTGTGTGTGATGGGTGGTGTGGTAGTGTGTGTGAGGTGGTGTGTGGTAGGACTAATATATATATGTAGTGAAAGCATGGAGTAGTACTTATATGTGTGGTAGGTGTGTGTGTGGTGGTACGTGTGTGGTGGTATGTGTGTGGTGGTGTGTGTGTGGTGGTATGTGGGTGGTGTGTGTGGAATTATGGTATGTGTGGAGTTTGTATGTGTGTGGTGTGTATGTGTGTGTGGTAGGAATTAGTATTGTGAGTGGTGTGTGTGCTGGTGTGTATGTATACTATGTAATAATGTAGTAAGGTATGTGTGATGGTGTGTGTGTGTGGTGGTGGTGTGTGTGGGGTGTGTATGTGTGTGGTGATATGTGGGCAGTGTGTATGTGTGTGGTGGTGTGTGTGATGGGTGGTAATGTGTGTGTAGGTGGTGTGTGTGTAGGGTGTGTATGTGTGTGGTGGTATGTGGGCAGTGTGTATGTGTGTGGTGGTGTGTGTGTATGTGTGGTGGGTGTGTGTGGTGGTGTGTGGTGTGTATGTGTGTGTGATGGTATGTGGGCAGTGTGTATGTGTGGTGGTGTGTGGTGTGTATGTGTGTGGTAGGTGTGTGTGTGTGGTGTGTGTGCTGTATGCGTGTGTGATGGTGTGTATGAGTGTGGTGGTGTGTATGGCACACAGCGAACAGCCGAATCCCCCTTTGCTAACTTTAGCTGCCATGGTCCTGCGGTAGGGAGAGGGGTTTCCATCGGAATCTCCAGCTGTCCTCATTTCCCCATCTCGCTCTAATTAGCAACATGCTGGCTGGGAGGGGGCCTGAGCTCACATTCTGTTCTCTGCCCTCATATTTTTAACTCTGTTTTGCAAAGAGAACACTGGGTCACTCCAGGCCTGCGGGTGGGGGTGGGGAATGGGTGTGGGGTCCACCTTCCCTTTTTATTTTCTGGCTTCCAAGGTTCTTGAGCCCAGGAAGAATCAGTGTGTGTGTGAAGGGGTGTGAACTACTTGACCTTTGTCTCCCTGACCTTGTGGTGTCTGAGGAGGCCGAGCTCTTTGCAGGCAGACAGCACTTTCCTGATTGGCATATGTGTTGTGTGTCAGAACAGTCAGTAGGGGTAGGGCTGGGATGGGCGGGGAGAGGCCTGTCTAGGAATGTTCCCATTTTATTTTGGTCTCCTCCCCACCCCTCACTATCCAGCTTTGTCAGTCCCCTGCAGCTTCCCTCGCACCCCTCCAAGGGGGATTTCTGCCCATCCTTAAACAAGGCGGGACACTGTTTCCAGGCCTTGGCTTGCAGTCAGGGGAGTGCACAGAGGATTCTCTTCTGTGCCTCTCCGAGTCCCTGATGCTGAGGCTTACTGGAGGGATGGAGGAGAAAGGCTGGCCTGAGACCAGCTTGCTTACCTGGGCTGCTGTCTACCTCCTGGGATTCCATTTGCCCTCCCCTCATGCCCATTGCCCTCTCCTGCCTGCAGGCTCTTCGGCTTTGTGGCCCGGAAGCAGGGCAGCACCACGGACAACGCCTGCCACCTCTTTGCTGAACTTGACCCCAACCAGCCGGCCTCTGCCATCGTCAACTTCGTCTCCAAGGTCATGCTGAACGCCGGCCAAAAGAGATGAACCCTGCCTCTTGCCCAGGGCCAGTGCCTTGGGGAAGGGGCGCGTGGGGAGGGGACCCGTGAATCCTGACCACTCTTGAACCCAGAAGGAGGACTTTGGGCCAATTTCGGAGGAGAGAAGAAAGTGCAACGTGGGGAGAGGGAAGTGAATTGCAGAGGGGAGGGGGAAGAGAGAGAGAGAAAGAGGGAAAGCAAAAGATGGAGGAGAAGAACTTGGATTCCCCTGGGTAGATGGAAACTGCAAAAACCCAAAGCCTCCAAAACTAACCAGGTCTGCTTAATACCCCCTCCCTACCCCGAGAAGATGGATGTCCTCAAAAGAGAAGGAACAAACCTCCTTGGGAATCCACAGTTTTGGCGGGGGGGTGGATGGAAAAGCTCTGTCTCCTTAACTCAACTGCTTTGCAAGGGGAAATCAAGCTGGGAGAATCTTTTTCTGGCCACCTGTAGGGTAGGTTGTCAAACCAAACAGAGCCACCGTGGGACATCAAGTGGCAGAACTTGTTCGCTTGAAAGTATCTCAGACCCAAGGCACCTCAGGTCTCTTTGCTGTGCCTTCACTATATTGTTGTGTGAGTGTGTGTCTGCACCCACATCCTCACACATTGATCTAGTTCAGCCTTTATCCACTCGAATTATAAACAGCTCGGCTTGTCCTTGTCCCATGTGTTTGTAGACACACATGCATATTGTCCAAAGATTAGGGTTGGCGGTGGCAGGGCAGCAGGGGAGGGACAAACAACCAGGCTGTGGGTGACAGAGGCTCTCTCCTGGTGCCTGCACCTGCACTCTAGTGGCCCTGGGTGCCGCCAGACCCTTCTCCTCTGCAAAGACCCCAGCAGGAGTGGGAGGGTCTGCAATGGCATCACCCTGTCCCGCCTTGGCCAGAAGGCTGGAGCTTTGGTTTGAGGAGGTAGAAATATGTGTGTCCATACGAAGAGATCTGTCAGAACAGGCAGCTGTTGAGCTCGGGGTGTCTTCCCCAAGGCCTGTGGCTCAGCAGCAAGGAAGGTAATGTGCTCCTGCTGGGGCCCTGAACTCTGCCTTAGCTCCCACCTCTCAGCCCTGTTCTTGGGTTTCATGCCCCAGGACCAGCCTTATCTCAGACCTGCTTACCTGCATGATGCCTTTTCAGGGGCTGGGGATTGAGCCTTCCTGCTCTGCCCAGCCCTGTTCTATTCTGCAGGGTCCCTGTGTTGGAATTCACCCTGGGGAACCTGCTTCCTGCTCAGTGAGGCTCAGGGGAGAAACCTGGAGTCCTTATCCTCCCCTCTGTAAGTGTTTTAGGGTCTGGCTTTTGCAGGCACCCTCTGACCTCAGCAGAGCTCCTGGGGCTGCTACCTGTACACCGTATCGCCTACCTACAATGCCAAACCTCACTGTCACCCTTTCTGCCTTGGTTTCCCCAGCTGAGCCACACTGCCCATGCAGCAGAGGGCAGAAGGCTTGCACTTGGGCCAAAGGGCCTAAGGTCCACTGGACAGTTGGGAAGACACCTGACCACCATTTAAGGACTCTAAGCCAGAATGGAAAATTCACCAGGACTCCATTCTTAAGCCTATGGGGGTCCCCTAGAGAGAGGCATTGTACTGATATATAAATATTATATAATATATACATGAGACATACTGACAGAATCTGTAAGCTAATAAAATGTAAGAAAAGGTTAAAAAAAGAATAGGTAAATTGACAAGAAGTATTTATTGTTTTTCCATATTGCTTTATTGCCTTCCCTGGGTATAAACCAATTCCTATCCCTTTTTACATATGTAAGTAAAGCCTGAAATGTAGGGGGCCTTTGTTCTTGGAGCAGCCAGGGTCTCCTTGCCCTGGCTTTGGCCTTCCCTAGACTGTGTGGGGCTCAGTGTTGGGAGGGGTTGCATATGTTCCACCCTTTGGCCCCGTTACTTTTCAGCAAGCCAGGGGCCCAGCAGTCAGCCCCCAGGATGTGTGGGGAGCTGTCCCTGCCTCTGCAGGCCTGAGCAAGTGTGTGAGCATGCGGGGACATGGGTGTGTGTGGCACACATAGGGGTGTGTGTGCCTTTTGTATTTTTTCTCCTCCAAGGAGCTGTGTCTGTGTGGACTTTCTATTTCAGGGAGTTGGAAAGGAGGGTGTCTGCAGAAGGTGGAGAGCAGGGGCAGAGGCCCCACCGGCCACCCCCTGCTTCCCAGAGTGAAACCTTGTGCCTGGTGATCGAAGTCCCTCCAAAGTGCTCTTCCTTCTGAGATATTCAAGCCAAATATCTGGGTTTCCCCCTCTCCTCATTCCCTAGCAAACCCCAGTTATCTCCCAAGATAGGAGATATTTCCCATCCCCTTCCTTTGTAAATATCTCATCTCCCACTGGACAGCCCAGGAGCCTCTTCCTGGCATGGATGTTCTGTCCACACTTGAGGCTGGGCGGTGTATCAGACCCTTCAAGCAGCCTGGCTGGTGCCCGGGACTGAGTCTGGGGTCAGCTTTCATAGTCGCTTTCCTCTTCCTCACCACCCACCGCAGCCCACCTTGCATGCATGACCAGCCCCTCCATTCCAGCCTGAGCTGTGTGTGCCCCTGCGGGAGGACTCGTTGATGCCAGAAAGCTGGTAACTCCCTCCCAGCATCCCTGCGGAAGGAGTCAGTTTCTGAGAGTGTGGCCTTTCAAGGTGAATGATGAGGAAGGGTTTCCCAGTCCCCACAGTGGCCCCACCTCTGGGCCCCGCACCAGAGCCTTCCTGTGTCACAGGGAGCTGTGCAGCCATGCACACACCTACGCACACACACCACTCCACGCACACACCACTCCGCACTGCAGTATATTCTTGCCAAAGATTTCCTTTAAAAGAAAGCACTTTTACTAATTATTATTTTGTAAATGTTTATCCTCTTCTGTCTTCTCCCTCCCTCAATCTATTTTACTGTTGTTTATTGTTGAATCTGTGTGTCAGCCAGGAGAGCGCTGTCTGGCCTTGAACATGGGCTGGGATGGGAAAGGGTCTGGGAGAAGATGGGCAAGAAAGAGCCGGGGAGTCATGGCCATCGCAGCGACGCAGACCCCAGCAGGCTCAGTCCCGTGCTGCCGCCAGCTGTCCAGCTGGGTGTCTGGAGGGAAGAGGGTCATGTCCTTTCAGCTGGGGGAGGGGCCCAGTGAGCTCCATGTGGCTCTTTCCCAAGGGGAGCAAGAGGGAAGGATTGGGCGAGAAAACAATGGAGAGGGGACCAGAGAAGGAAGACAGGGAGGAAGTGAGCGGTTTGATCAGCCTGCTAGCATGGTGTTCTGGCTCTCTTATTTAGCCAGGCACTTGAGGGACAGATACATCACATTCTAAGTTTGGGAAAGGCCTTTGAGCCACCTCATCTGAGCCTCTCCTCCAGTAGCTCTGAAAGCTGTGGACACCAATGGCCAGGATTCCTTCTCCCCTGGCTTTTGAGGCCCCCTGGGTCTTCCGAGACTGGCCAGGAGAGGGATGGAGGGGCCAGTGGTTGTGTGACAGCAGGAGGGGCAGTCCTCCTGGACAAGCGTGATGCCCCTATAAAGGGCTCTCAGGAGGTTGGCGAGTAGGGGATTCTGCCTTGTTCTGATGAGCCTGCGCAGGGGCTCCAGGGGAACATGCTGTCCAGGGAACACAGAAGGGTGGTGAGTGTGATCAAATCTAGTCTCACTCCCACTTTTCAGTTTCACTCCCACTTTTGTCCCTCACTCCTGCCTCCTGGATCTTCTCCCACTTTTTTTTTTTTTTTCCAGTTTTAGGACCTGGGAAGATCATGTGAGTCAAGGGAGACACCCAATTCTACCCCCACACTCGGGGTCCTCCAAGAGGTTAGGGGGCGGAGTCCCAGAGCAGCCCTTTACCCCAGGTCCAGGCCCTGGAATCCTGAGACTTGCGTTTCCTTGGCCAGTGGTAACACAGGACGTGTGTGTGCATGTGCAAGTGTGGATGTATGTATGTGCGTGTGTTTTGCTCATCTCTTTAGGGAACTTGGGGGTAGGGGTTGGAGGTGCTGGGCAATGGAACTTCAAGTTCAATGTTGCCCAGCAGTGAGGGGAATCGGGAGGTGAGGCCTGTAGGGCAACCAGTTGGTGGAGTCTCAGCGATGGCCCAGGTGAGGAGTGGGCCACCCAGAGGGGCAGGGTGGGGGCCTCGTCCCTCTTGGCCCTTCTGTCCTCAAATGTCCAAAATGTTGGAGGACCTCTGTTCATATCCCACGCCTGGGCTCTTGCCAGCAGTGGAGTTACTGTAGAGGGATGTCCCAAGCTTGTTTTCCAGTCAGTGTTAAGCCGTTTGCAACTCTCCTGTGTCTGTGTTTGGTTTGTGCGTGTGTGTGAGAGCACATCAGTGTGTGCAGGCTGCGTTTCCCCATTTCTCTCCTCCCTTCAGACCCGTCATTCAGAACAAATGTAAGAAATCCCTTCCCACCACCCTCCCTGCCTCCCAGGCCCTCTGCGAGAGAAACAAGATCACCCAGCATCCTCCCCCACCCCAGCTGTGTATTTATATAGATGGAAATATACTTTATATTTTGTATCATCGTGCCTATAGCCGCTGCCACCGTGTATAAATCCTGGTGTATGCTCCTTATCCTGGACATGAATGTATTGTACACTGACGCGTCCCCACTCCTGTACAGCTGCTTTGTTTCTTTGCGATGCATTGTATGGCTTTATAAATGATAAAGTTAAAGAAAACTCTGTGCCGTTATCTATCTGTGTTGTTTAGACAGGGGTCTGCCACGTCTCTGGTGGGCAAAAAGGGGCCTCTCCAGAGATCCAGGTGGGCTTCAGCAATGCCTCTGGTGGACAGCTCAAACCCTCCCAGCGCCTTCCCCACCATCCGCATTGTGGTTCTGGTTCCATGCGTTTATTCATTCAGACTCTTTCAGCTGGAAGAGAAACTCAGCTCAAACCTGTTTAGGAAAAAAATAAGTTTCTTGGCCCAAGTGACTGAGAAGTCCGGGCCTAGCTGCATTTAAGAGCTCAAATGGTAGAATCAGGAATTCGTCCCCATCACTTGGGTCTGAGTTGGCTTAACTTTCAGGCAAGCTGTATCTGAGTGGCAGTGCCCCCAGATGCTCTGGGCTTCCATCCCACCAGCTCGATAGCCCTAGGGGAAGAGGGCTCTTTTCTCCCAATGTTCTCAGCAAGAAACTGGGACACGCGCTCATTGGCTGTGATCTGGATCTTGCCTGGCTCATATGATTAACTCGAAACCAATCACTCTATCCGGATCTGGGTCACACAACTGCCTCTGGAGCCTCCTGAAACTACGGGGACTGAGAATGGGAAAGTGGTTGATCCCGGAAGGGGTGAGGTCTGTCAGAGAGAGGGGGAACACGGGTTGTCAGGCAACATCTCTCAGGGCTGGTGCCCATCAAGTGGCAAATGTGTGGTTCACTCGTGTACCAGGCCCAGGGTTCCTGGGTGAATTCTTTGGAATTCAGAAAGTTTGGGAGTGGGACCTATTGAGGCATGCCTAGCACAGCACAGGGGTCTCTGGGAGATCCAAAATACTCAATGACATGGCGCAAGCTCTCCCCTGAGCTCACCGTGTGGCTGGAGGGGGGCTTGGACCAGCTTATTTGAGCAGGTTTGTGCTGAGCCCTCAGTGACCCTCACGGTCCTCCTGTGGGCGGCCTTCTCAAGTTTTTGGGTCTTGGGATTCCTTTACATTCTTAAAATTATTCAGGACCCCAAAGGGCTTTTGTTTAGAATGATTATATCTTTTGATCTTTTACCATAGTATAAATTTTGATCTTTTACCATAGTATAAATTAAAACTGAGAACACTAAAAGTACTTAATTCACTTCCATAGCAATAAATTCTTCACATGTTAATATAGATAGCATTTTTGTGAAAAAAAAATATTTTCTAAAACAAAAAGCACTGGGTGAGAAGGGTGACTTTGCTTTGCATTATTATTATTATTATTTTTGAGACAGAGTCTTGCTCTGTTGCCCAGGCTGGAGTGTAGTGGCACAATCATAGCTCACGCTCGCTATGACTAGGGAACCTCCTAGGTTTAAGTGATCCTCCCACCTCAGCCCCCAAGGAGCTGGGACCACAGGTGTGTGCCACCATACCTGGCTAATTTTTTAATATTTTTGTTTGTACAAAAGAGGTTTCACTATGCTGCTCAGGCTGGTCTCGAACTCCTGGGCTCAAACAATCCTCTCTCCTTGGCCTCCCAAAGTGCTGGGATAACAGGCATGAGCCACCATGTGCTTTGCATTTTGTAAAGGCCTATTCGTGTCGGGCTTACCAGGAGACAGCCAGATTCTTATATCAGTTTCTGCATACAATCTGTTGCAATATCACCCATCATGGGCCTCTGGAAAACACTGTATACTTGTGGGAAAATGAGCAAAAAAGTCAAATAATGGCTTAATAGCATTATGAAAATGGTTTTGACCTCAGCACTCCTGAAAGGGTCTCAGGGACCCCTGGGGTCCCTGGATCATACTTTGAAACCTGTTGCTATGAGGGATACAAGACCCAGGAAACTCAGACCCTGTCCAAGGTGGAGACTGAACATGTCTTGCACCCTGCTATCTGTTAGATATCGTCATGCTGAGTCATCCCAACAAAACCGTGAAGTAGGCCCTGTTATACACAGAGACATATAAGGAAACCGATGCTCTGAGAGGTCACACAGTTTCTAGCTGGAAGAGCTGGTACTCGGCATCACCACTGGTGAAGGCTGGCATTCAGCCAACACCTGCTAAGTGCCAGAGCCTGTGCTAAGCACTTGGGTATCATTTCTCACGCACGTGCACCTGAGAGGTAAGGGTTATCCTTGTCCTCATTTCACAGATGAAGAAACTGCAGTTCAACGAGGTGAAGACACTTGCTCAAAATCACAGAGCCGGGGTAAGTGGCCCAGCCAGGCTACGAACCCAGGTGAGCTGACTTCTCAGCCAGGCTCTTCCTAGCTCTTGCCTCTTTCTCCGCTCTCAGGGCTGGCTTCTGAGGGGAGAGACACACTCTGATGAGCCATGGACAAGCGGGAAACCAAACTGATGTCACTGGTCAGATAGGGGGTTACGGGCTAGGCTGTAGGCTGGCTTCCCAGGGAGTGGACCAGGGCTCCTGGGTGTGTGATGGGGGAGGTCAGGAGGTCATCCCCTGACACTGTCCAGCTGCGGAGGGATGTAGGGACCTCGGGGGTTGGCCTGGTACAGGGGAGGAGTGTCTGATGAGAGAGACAAGCTATGGCCTGTGAGCCGAGCTGATGCAGCTGGCCTTTGAGGGGACTCAGCAGTGTGGTGGCTGTGCTCCTGGTACCTCAAGAAGGAAGTGGACGGGCCTGCAGCGGAGGGCTCTGGGTGAAGAAGGGCAGCTCTCCTGACACACATTATCACACAGAATACCCAAAGGACCTTGCATTTTCTTTCTTTCTTTTTTCTTTTTCTTTTTCTTTTCTTTTTTTTTCTTTGAGACAGAATCTCACTCCATCACCCAGGAGGCTGGAGCGCAGTGGTGCGATCTCAGCTCACTGCAACCTCCGCCTCCCAGGTTCAAGTGATTCTTTAGCTTCAGCCTCCTGAGTAGCTGGGATTACAGGCACACACCACCACTCCTGGCTAATTTTTGTATTTTTAGTAGAGATGAGGGTTCACCATATTGGCCAGGCTGGTCTCGAACTCGTGACCTCACGTGATCCACCTGTCTCAGCCTCCCAAAGTCCTGGGATTACAGGTGTGATTAAAGGCGCCCAGCCACCTTTGCATTTTCTACGCAGAGTGTGGCCCCTGTACCATTGGCATCAGTATCACCTGGTGCTTACAGGAAAGACAGGACCTTTGGCCTCACCCCAGGCCTGCAGATAAGAATCTTCATGTTAGCCAGATCCCCAGAAAATCTGCGTGAGTGCTGAAGTTTGAGCTGCTTGCATGTGTATCTCTTGCTGGGACTAGGCCAGGCTGAGATGCTCAGCCCCGGGCTCTGCCTCAACCACCTGAAACATGAGGACCCAGTGTGGGTCTCCATGGGAGAGAAGCAGCCCTAGACCTCACCTTGGGTGCTTGCCTTATTGACAAGAATCTGGAATCTCTGCTGCCTGGGGCTGGCTGAGGCCGGTAGGGACCAGTCCTGGTCCTGATGAGCAGGATAACTCTGGTTGCACAAGGCGTGCAGGGTGTGAAGAGAGTCCAGCCTTGGAAGAGGTGGGAACGTCAGCAGGGGCAAGGAGGGGCAGAGGGATGGCGGCTATGAGGCTCTCTCTTGTCTCAAGCTCGGCTGGAAAGTACTGAAGCCTGGGCCCCACCCCAGAGATTCTGAGTGGGTCAGTCTAAGGTCCAGCCTGGGCAGTGGGAATTTTAATCACTCTTGGGTAACTCTGTGCAACCCAGGCTGAAAGTCGCTAGGAGCCCTCTCCTCAGATTGGCTTCTTCTAGGTCAGGGGTGTGTGTAGGCCCATGGGCACCTGTGCTTGGACGGGTGGGGAGCTGAGGAGTGGAGGAAGGCACGGTGGGAAGAAGTCCCCTCTGGACTGGCTTAGATCCCTGCCTCGCTTTTTGGGGGTGGGAGGATACCATCCCCTCCCATCTGCAGTGGAGCCCACTGGTATTTTAAAAATTCCAGGCCTCAAATGTCCCTCCTCCTGCGTCCCGTGGGCTGTCTAAGAGGGGAGGGGCCATGGCCATATCTTCATGGGATTCACCCCCAGGGCCTGCGCAGCTGGGTGGGAGGGGACACCTGGAAGAGGCTTTGCAGGCTGCTTCATTTCAGCTCCACGGGCTTTACAATACCTCCTGGGGTGGGGGGCGGGGTGGTGAAATCAAAGTCTGCCTTCCTCTTTTAAGAAACTGGTTTTTCTGGAATTTTCCCTGTTAGTTGGTGAAAATGCCTATTTATTAGTGCTTAGCAATTTACAAGCAGTCAGAACATGGGAAGGATATGGCCCATTCTAAAAACACTGACAGTAGGTATAGGACTAAAGACACACCTTCCCCCCATACACACAGATGCACACACACAAGACATGCAGACACACACACATGCACAGAGACACACAGGTACCCGTGCATACACATGCCCGCACAGATGCACACAGGCACACAGATGCACACACACAAGACATGCAGACACACACATGCGCACACAGAGACACAAAGACACACGTGCATACGCATGCACACACAGTTGCACACACATAGACACACAGATGCACACATGAACACATATGCATCCACACAGATGCACACACACAAGCACACATGCATACAGACACACAGATGCACACACATACAACATGCAGACACACACATGGACACACAGAGACATGCAGACACATATATACACAGGCACACACACAGACACACAGATGCATACACACATGAACACATGCACACAAACACACAGATACACACACACAAAACATGCAGACACACACGGACAGAGACACGCAGACACACATATACACATGCACACACAGATGCACACACATGAACACACATGCACAGAGACACACAGATGCACACACACAAGATGTGCAGACATACAGGCCCACACGTACACACACAGACACATGTACACAAGAGACCTAGTCCCTCGGAATATGCTGCATCTCCACACAGGCATCTCCTTTCCACCGCCTTCTCTCCAAGCATTCTGGTGTTCAGCTAACTGATGAGTCAGTCCAAGGGATCATGGGGTCATCAGTGGGGCAGGGAGCTTCTCCCACAGTGAGCTGACCCCTGCTGCACTGGTTGGCAGAAGGGCAGGATCAAAGGAGGGGAGAGAATGTCTCCATGAGCTCTGCAGACTGGGATCAGCTGCATGGGGGGGTGGTGCCTGGCACACACTGGATGTGGGATGTGGGCAAGCTGGGGTGTGGTGGGAAAGGGTCAGGGCCCCAAGGAGCACCCAAAGGACCCGAGAGCTCGACCTGGAGAAGAAGAGCTTCAGGGATCAGGGAGGATGAGATGGGATGCTGGCCTCCAATGTTTGATGGCCCCCTCGCTGGAAGAGTCAGCATTCTCTGGGCTCCACATGTAACAGATGAGGGCCACAGGGAGGCCAGAGGTGGGAGGAGATGCTTGAAATGGAAAGGGGTGCTTTGGGAGGGGTGAGCTCCTGTACCTGGAAATGTTGGGCCCAGAGACTGCAAAAGGCCCTTTCGAGGCTCTGTCCTAGGTATGGCCGCTGGCACATGCCAGGAGACCGCCTCATCCAGATGGAGCCCAGAGGATAGGCATGGCTGGGCCCAAGTTTCCTTATCTGTCATATGGGGTCACACCTATCCTGGAGGGCTGCATGACCACACAGCACCTAGCACGGTGCTCGGCTTACTGCTGGCCCTGCGGGACACTGAGAAACATGTGCTTCCTTTCCTTTTCTGGTGCCTCTTGCCTTCTCCGCCATTTCCTTAGGCCTCTGGGGACACTTGGCAGCAGGAAAGGCTAGAGCGGAAAGGCTGGAGCAGAAAGGCTCTCACATGATATCGATCTGGCCGGCTCTGGACTCCAGACTACGACGTGTGGGATGCTGGTACAACCGCCTCCATGGCTCCAGGTTTTATGGGGTTTGAAAGATCATCTCTGGCCATCGAGACAGGATGTCCATCTTCTGGGCCCCTCCTCTTAACCTCTGCTCCATTTCCTGACTCCCAGATCAGTCCTGAGAAACCCCCATCCCAGGCCTGGCCCTGGGAAACCAAGGGGTGCCTGGAAGGTTGTCATCTCCCCGCCCCGGCCCTCCCTCAGCCCCTCTTGCATTTGCAGAATCTGATCTGGCCGAACCATTACCTCTCCCTCCCTCAGGGGACTCTGGCTGGTGTAGGGTAATAGGAGCCAAGGCCACTGGGGCATGGGCAGGGGTCCTCGAGGACAGCAAGAGACCACCAGGAGAGATGGAGCTTTAGCACTCTGGAGACAGCAGGCCCAGCTTGGGGTTAAGTCAATCAACCAATCAATGAACTGATTTGAAAGATACATACTGAGCACCTACTGTGTACAGGCACTGTACTTGGCCCTGAGCACTAACAATGTGCTTGTTTGTCTCACGGCACTCCGGGTCTCACGGGATCAGGAAAAACTTATAAAGAATCAGCAAAGATATAATCACAATGTGATCGTGCACGGGAGCAAGGGTGCTTTACGGAGCAAGAGTTTCTAAATGGATCTGGCTGGTCTGGGGAGAGCAGAGAAGGCGTCCCTTAGGAAGTGACATGTGCAGAATGTCAGAATCCAAAGGGTGAACAGGAGTTGGTCAGGCAAAGAGGGAAGAAAGGGTGTTTCAGGCAGAGGGAACAGCACATGCCAAGGCCCAGGGGCAGGAGAGTCTTCGTGCCTCTGAACCCCATGTACACTCCCTTGATAGCACATTTCACAGTGGTAATTTGACATGAATTTGAAGGCAGGACAGACTCATGGTTGAATGCACAGGCTATGGTGTCAGACTACACAAGTTCAAATTCTGGCTCCATGCCCACTAGCTGTGTGACCCTGGGCAAGTTGCTTGACCTTGCTGTGCTTCTGTTTCCACATCTGTAAAATGTGGGGTGATCATAGTAACACCTAACTCAGAGGGTTGTAAGAGTTGATAATTTCTATATGTAAAACCAGCTCAGACAGCACTTGGCAGGTAGTAAGTGCTCAATAAATGTTAGCTATGCTTATTTATTTATGTGAACTTATTTTTTTCTTTCTCCCTCACTAGATCGTAAAGTCTGCAAGAGCAAGGCTCCGGGTGTGTATGTGCGAAGTCCCAGCACAGTGTCTGGACTGTGAAAGGCCCTCGATCAATGTTTGTGGAGGCAGTGAGGTGACCGCAAGGTCAGAGTGGGCAAAAGGAGCCGGGGGAGGTGGGGAAGGTTGGGCTAGAGAGGCTGGGTGAGATAGGCAGGGCTTTGTAGGCCACAGGAAGGGTTTGGTGTTTGTAGTTAGAGCAGTGGGAGTGTTCGAAGATTCCGAATCGAGGGGGCAGGGGATCTGGTTGGTATTTTGTAAAGATGACTGGGCTGTCAGTTTCAACATCAGTTGAACCCCAAGTATATGTCAATGTTATATTAGGTGCTTTATTCAATGCTATTTCATTCATTTTGTAAAATGATTGTGGGAAATAGGTAGGCAGCTAAGAAAATGAAAGCTTAGAAGGATTAAGTAGTTTGCCCCAAATCTCATAGCTGGAAAGTGCTATAGAAATGGAGTGAAGATCTCTCGTTTTTGTTTATTATAGAGACAGGGTCTTGCTCCATTGCCCAGTCTGGAGTGCAGTGGTGCAATCATAGCTCACTGCAGCTCTGTCCTCCTGGGCTCAAGAAATCCTTCCACCTCAGTCCCCTGAATAGCTGGGACTATAGGTGTGTGTCGCCATGCCCAGCTAATTTTTTCTTTTCTTTTCTTTTCTTTTTTTTTTTTAAGCGGAGACTAGGTCTTGCTAGGTTGCCCAGGCTGGCCTTGAACTCCCAAGCTCAAGTGATCCTGCTGCCTCAGCCTCCCAAAATGTTGAGATTATAGACGTGAGCCACTGCACCTGCCCTGAAGATCTCTTTAGCTCTATCAGTTAGCATATTAGTTCAGCTTCTATAACAAAGGCTTTGAATTACCAAACACTTAAATGTGGCCGTTTATTTTCGTCTTACTTGTATTATAGCTCTCCCCTGTGAAATTGTTCAGGACCCCAGGTCCTTCAATTTGATCGCCCTGCCATCCTCAATATGTGGTCCATGATGGTTGCTCCAGCTCCTGCCATTACAACTGCATTCTAGTCAGTGAAAAGCAGGAAAAGAGGAAGGGGAGGGCATGCCCTTCTCTTTAAGGATGTGGTACATTCACATTATATACATTGTTTCTGCTCAGATCACAATAGCCAAAGCTGTCACAAGGCCTCAACTAGCTGCTGGGAAATGTAACTTTTATACTGTGCAGCCATGAGTACAGCCATACTTCTGGGGATGTATTAGTAAAGGAGGAGAGGAGAGTGGGTATTGGGAACAACTGGAAATTTCTGATTCATACTCCAACATGTGCTGGAGGGAAGGATTTAAGAGTTATATTAGATACCATATGAGGAGGGGGTAGGTGCACAGCTTGAGTCCCCCTCTTTCATGGGAAGAGGGGGGTATGTATAGGGATGGCTGCCAGGGGCCATGTCAGTGTATTGGGATATCTTGATGACCACTTCCTCCAGTCATACAGCAGACTGGTCCAGGGAAGAGTACGTGACTCAAGTTGGGTCAGTTCAAATGCCCCCCTGGACTGGAGAAAGAGAATGAGAAAGGGTCTGGGGTTGGGGTGGGTGGCTGCATGGAGTTCTCAACATTATCTCCAGGGAGGTGACTGCCTCTCTGCATGCTCTGTCCTCGTGCTTACTCCTCTGCAAGGTCAATCTGTCCATTCCCCTGTATCTTGGGCACCGAGGACAAGGCCTGGGGCTCCAGGCCAGAGCTTCCTATGCTCCATGTGTGGAGTCCAGAGACTACAGAGAGAGCAGCTTAACTCACATGGCCACCCAGATTAGATGGTGGACATCTCGGGGTGACCCCTGAGGACAACGGACTGGATGACCAAGCGGGCCTGTCTCCAGGCCTTGGCGCTATCTAAGTTCCAAGTATTAGATGCAACCTAAAGTTTCTTGCTAGTGCAGTAGCGAGGGTTGTGTGATGTACAAAATAAATAGAGACATAGGAAAATTGCTGTGCATTTGCAGGCTGTGAGTCATCCTGACACAGAGGCATTGTAGACAGAGGAGGGTCGTGGGTGGAAGCAGGGGAACACTGCTATGTAAGGAGAAGGGAAGAAGAGGAGGAGAGGGGTCCTGTGAAGAAGACAGAGGTCTCAGAGAGGAAGGAGGAGGACCTAGGAGGGGTGCTGTTTTGATGGGGAAAGGAGCTGAGAGTTTCTAGAAGGAAAGAATGGCTGGTCAACAGTCCAGCCACCACCTTAGGATCAAATTGAGTGAGCCCCAGAGGAAGGTCACTGAATTTGACCACAAGGGAATCATTCCTTGTCCTTTCCTTTGAGAAAAGAGCAACAGCATCACTAGGAGGCAGGAGGCCAAGGAAGTGGCTTAGCACAGTGTCAGGCTCATGAAAGTCTCACGATATTTGTAGAGCTGGTGAACTGCTGAGTGAATAGGAAGTAGAGACACAGCAAGTATAGACAGCTCTGAAGACCTTGACCCCCACCCACCCCAATCAACGTGTTTTCCTGGGCTTTACTCTTTGCTTCCGTTAGTCACTTTTGCCAAGGTTTCTCCTCCATAGACGTCAGGATGGGGAGGACAGAGGGCAGGAAGGAAGGAGATTTGTCCCTGAAAGCTGAAGCCCCCTCCAGGGGCAGCCTTTTGGACAGAGCTTGATACCTAACCTGGATCATTCCTGCTGCAGTATCAGCAGGTGTCAGCCGGAGAAGGAGAAGCTTCTGTGAATGACAGTCCTTCAGATGACTAAAACCAGCTGAACTCTATCCCAAGCGGAGATAAGAGAGTTGGAGATCAGGTGAGAGCCGCAGCCGGGTGGAATTCAGGGCAGCGTCAGCGTTGTGTGTGTGCCTGGTGCTGGGTTACAGCCGTCTCACCGCGCTTCCTCTTCTCAGATTCCGGCTCCAGGATCTCACCCTCCCCAGCCTCTAATAACCCCAAATCCTGGACTGGTGTTTGGGAGACTGTGACTGGGCCAGGTAAACAGGGCAGGCCTGGAGCCACAGCCGACACTGGAGGGAGGGAGACGGGTCCTCCTCTGGATGGGTGTTTGGGGCCGGCAGGAAGGGCAGGCGGGGGAGGCTGAATTCAAGGTTTCCCCCTTGGGGTCTCCTCTCTCCTGTTTCCACTCTTCCCCTGTCTCCCTTTTCAGCGCCTCCTCCCCTCCAGCCCCTCCTGTCTGCATCTGCCCTCTTCCTTCCCTCCTCTCTGTCCCTCCGTGTCCCATCTCATCTGCCTTCTGTCTCCCAGGCAGCCTCCCCCCAGGCCCCACGCCGCTGAGGCACCGGTAGGCAGGGTTTTGGCTGGAGCTGCTGCCAGTGGTTCTCAGGGGAGGATGGAGACCTCCCTTTTCAAGAACTTCTGAAAACAGGAGGGGCCTACACTTGGGCTGGGGAGAGCTAAGGGAGGAGGACTTTGGGATGTCCAGACGGGCAGGGATTCTGGGACCCTTTGGTTTTCTTCTCCTCCGCCAGTTAAGGCAGAGCTGTTACGGGCTAAGGCTCCCTCTAGTGGCCAGCTTGGGAACTGCAGTCACTCGTTGGCCTTCCTGGAAGCGGTCACAGTGGGCAGCAGGCTGAACCAACTGTCCAAGGGCCTGAGAGGCACAATTAATAGACAGCTGGAAGCCGAGAGTCTTCAGGCACTTAGAGGCAGGCTGATTATTAAAAGCTTCAGTAGAGCGGTCAGGATGGAGACCCACAGTCTCTGTTCCCATTATCAATCAATCCCTCGTGGTGGATTGGACCTGGCCTAGATTTCCTCAATGACCACCACGCAGGCAGTCAGCAGTGGCAGCAGCCAGAGAGCCTATGGCTCCAGGGTGTGGCTCAGCAGAAGGGGCTCTGGACACAGTGGGTCCTAGGCAAGATCCTTCCCCTCTCAAACCCCCCATTTCCCGTTCTTTGGGCCTTTGGGACCTGGGTGTCTCTGGGCTGCCCTCTCACAGCCCTGCATGGCCCATGCCCTGGTGCTTGCTCCCTGAGTCTGCAAGGCCAACCTGTCCATTCCCCTGCAGCCGGCCTGCTGCTTGGCAGGGCAGGTGAGTTCCTCTCCTATGGCAGACAGTGCAGTGTTCAGCTCCACTGGACCTTTTGGGTGATTTGACCTCTGGAAGTTCTATTCCACTCACCCTTGCTCCTCCCCTTCCATGTGACCACATTCCTGGAGGTTCCAGCACCTGCGGAGATGGAAACAGCTGCTCCCAATCCTCCGGGATCTGGGTCAGAGGACCTGAAATGCAGGCATCTTTATTTCCCAGACTCAGTTATTAGACTTCCCTCTTTTTCAAAGTCAATGGCCCCCAAAAAAAGAGTGGGCATGAACGTCAACCTTTCTCCAAGGACACCCAGGCTTTGATTTCCCTGAACTACCCCAAGTCTCTATGAACGTGGAACTGAATCTGACTGATTGAAAGTAAAATTAAAAGGTAAATAGGCCTCTTTTCCCTAAAAGGAGCGGTGGTGGGTGCTTCTGCAGAGGTAGGATCAAAGCACTGAGAAGCCTATTAGAAAACATGGACAATAAAACACTCTCCTTTACCTGCATGCAGAACATTGGGGCAGAGTGCCCAGGCAGAGCAGGATTTGCCTTCACGTCCATCCAATATGGGCCCAAATGTCAGCTTTACTAGTTCCCCACTTACGTGATTCCGGACAGATTATTTGACTTCATGGTGCCTCAGTTTCTTCGTCTATAAAATGGACCAGTAATAACTAGCTGACAAAGTTACGTGGATATTCACGATTCTGTGTGTAGAATGCCGAGCCCAGTGCTCATATGAAATGGTGGGAGGGAAGTAACATTTACTGGCTGTCTATGATAGCGTTGGGCCCTGCATGAGATGCACAGGATGTCACTTACAAAAAACTCAAAAGGGTGGCCGTGATCACTCCCATTTCACAGATTACAAAACCAAGCCTCACAGAAGGTAAGTAACAACTCTGTTAATAAGTGCTGCATAAGGATTCAAACCCATCTCTATCTGCTTCCAAAGACTTTGGGCTTATCCAGAACAGTGTAGATGGGGTGGGGGCAAGAGCATGCTGGGGTCCAGGTCCTGAGATGGCAGAAGTCCTTGTGAGATCAGAGAAGAGTGGGACAAGAGAAGGGGTAGCAAGGACAGGCCTTAGGAGGCTCAGGGCCCATGACATCCTAGTGACCACCTGTCTCACCACGCCCTCAGCAGGTGAGGCAACTGACAGCATTGGCTGGTCCAAAGATCCAGTGACAGAGAATCTAGGACAGTCACCCAAGAGGCAGATGAGGCTAGACAAGGTCTCCGGGCTGCATTGGGAGGAATCCAGGCTGCACAGGGAAGCAGGACCTGAGAGGTAGCAGCACCACTTAGAAGTGGGGATGGTGGGGGTGGGAAGCTGAGGGCCAGCATGGGGCCTTCCTGACCAGCCCAGGGCTGGTGGAGCCCCCAGGATAGCACCGGGGAATGGTCACCTGCCTGGGTCTGGAGAGGCTAGGGATGCCCCAAGCTCTATAGGAGAGAACCTCGAGGGGGACAGGTCGGGGGAAGGAGAAGCCTAGAACCTGAGTCAGCCAGATGCCCAGCTGTGGCCCATGAGGGCAATCACCTAGTGCAGGGCCACCTCCTTCCTTTAGAAAGGGGAGTGGGGAGTCCACCTCCCTCCTATGTCCGCTCTGGTCCTGGGGTGAGGAGTTGGTTTTAGGGATGGCGGTTGTAGAGGCATTGGAAGGGGGACATCGCCCCCTTGTGGTCAGATGGCTGTGGTGCAGAGGAAGTGCCCGTTGCTGCCGCACGCCTTCCCGGTTGATGGAACATTTGAGCTTCTTTCACGTATCAGGCTCCCTTGGTGAGCAATGTCTGTGAACCAGGGACACGGAAGGCAGAGGGGCGGCTTCAGGATTCACTGTAGGGAGCGTGGCTTTCTCCGGAGATACTGTGGGGCTCTAAGGGTCCCAGGCACACTGCAATACCAGCAATGGTGGGGACTAGAAGAACAAAAGGACATATACTGAACTCCCAGCTCAAGCCAGGCCCTGGGCCAGCCCCGGGGATGCAGGGATGAGCAGGACATAGTCCATACCCTCCATTTCCATGCAGGAGACCGACAAGAGGCCAGGAATGATGATGTCCCCATGGCTGTGACAGAGGCACGGTGTTAGGGCCATCGTCATTCCTCCCTCTGGAAGGATTCTTGAGTAATCCCCTGGCCTCTCTCCTCACCCTGCTCCATCTTTTTCATGTCAGGTTGGGGAGTTGGAAGGAGAAATCCAGCAAGTCGGCCAGCTCCTTCCATCTTTCCCTTCCCTCAGCCAGCCCATTCCCAGGACATTGGCATCCCAGTCTCCTCTCTGCCATCCCGCGAGGGGCCTGCCTGTGTGGGGGCCCTTGGTCGTCCTGCACTGTTTGTCTCCGGGATGGCAGGGTAGAGCCACATTCTCCACTCAACTCTATCACTAACGTTCCGATTTTCCTCTCCCTGACTTTTGGCTGATATCTCATTTGTTTCTGAACTCAGGCACGGGAAGGCTCCTCCAAAGCCCCAGAACAGTGCTTCTCAGAGGTGGTTTTGCTGCTCAGAGAACATTTGTCACAATGTGCGGTGGGGAGGGGGCATAATACAGGCATCTAGTGAGTAGAGGGTGAGAATGCTAAAAAAAAAAAAAAAAAAAGTCCTAAAAATGCACAAGACAGCCCCTCACATCAATAATTGTCTGACCCAAAATGTCAAAAGTGATGAGGTTGATAAACTCTGACCTAAAGCATACGGTGTTATGAGGAATTAAATTAGAAGTACCTAACGCAGCCCTGTTGGGGGAAGCTTGCATGGAGTGGGAGTTCAATGAAGGCTTTTGGAATGAGATAATATCTGATTTAGGCTTTGAAGTGAAGTTGAAGATTGCCACGTAGAGGAAGAGTATCAAAGTTGGACACGTAGCAGACTATCCAGATAGTGGGAACAGAGTGTGCAAAGGCATGGAGAGTGATAGGCTGTGGTCTGTTTGAATGAGACCGTCTAGGACAGGAAATTAGGCTGTGGAAGTGGGCATGGGTCAAGCATGAAAGGCTTTGCATACTTATATATGGAATATGTTTTATAAAGTATAAAACAAGCACAAAATGTGTTTAGAAAAGTGCATACGACACTAGTATATAGAAATGTAGAGTGCATTGAATTACCAATTATATGCAACTGTTTCCAGTTTTTGGCTATGATAAGGGCCTATAAACATTTTTGTACTTGTCTCTTGGCATTCATTTTTGTGAATTTTACTTTGGGTATAATCCTAGTAAGGGAATGGCGGGGTTGTGGGGTGTGCATATGTTCAATTTTAGCTGATATTGTCAAATAATTTCCCAAAGTTCTTGCAGGAATCTACAATTCTCCAATAGTGTAAGAGAATTCGCATTGTTCTGTGTCTTCACAGTGCTTAGTGTGGCCAGTTAAAAAAATTTATCTCTTCTGGAGTATGTGTAATGGCAGGGCTTTATTTTATTTCTATCATTTTGTTTTATATTTTTCAAAATAAGGTTTATTGACATATGATTTGCATGCAGTAAAATTTCACCATTTTAAGTGTACAGTCTATAAATTTTTATTAATATATACATTTGTTTAATAAAAATATGTAATATTTTGTCACCCCAAAGTTCCCTCATTCCTGTTTGTAGCCAATCCACTCCTGCCACCTTTAGTACCTAGTAACTACTGATATGTTTTCTG
The DNA here is from genome assembly GCF_008728515.1 of Papio anubis. Classification (NCBI taxonomy): domain Eukaryota; kingdom Metazoa; phylum Chordata; class Mammalia; order Primates; family Cercopithecidae; genus Papio; species Papio anubis. The sequence goes on along the minus strand of NC_044985.1, from coordinate 101,576,319 downwards.
TCTTTATAGTTTTGCCTTTTCCAGAATGTTGTGTGAATGAAATCATTAAGTATGTAGTATTTCGAGTTTGGTTTACTTCCACGTAGCAATATGTTTTTGAGATTAATCCACTTTGTTCCATGGATAATCAGATGGGTAATTTCAAAAGAGAGATGGAAACTATAAGAAAAATCAAATGAAAATGCTAGAAATAGAGAACACAGTAACAGAAATGAAGAATGCCTTTGATGGACTCATCAGTAGACTCAACATAGCTGAGAGAAGAATCAGTAAACTTGAAGAAAATGTAGTAGAAATTATTCAAACTGAAATACAAAGGGAAAAAAAAGAGTGAACAAACAGAACAAAGCATCTAAGAACTGTAGGATAATATCAGTGGGCTAACATATGTGTAATTGGAATCCCAAAAGATGAGAGAGAGGGAAAGGGGAGAGAAGAGAAGAGGAGGGAGAACTTGGACAAATTATAGTCAACAATTTCCCCAAATTAGCAACAGACAGCACACCACAGATTCCAGAAGCTCAGAGAACACCAAGCAGTAAAAAAACCAACCCCCTCCCCCAAAAGAAAAGATATGCTCAGCTTCTCAGTCCGTCACTTCTGTCTTCCAGAATGGGCTGATGCATCTGGAGAAAATCAGATCCAAATGCCAGGCTCACCTCTTTGAATTTCCTTCCCCTCTGGATCTTGGTGTCCTCATTTTTCATTGTTTAGATAGCAACCTAAATATCTTCAAGTTGATGAAAAACGTTATACAGCTTTTCTTATTCTGTTAAGCTGGGGAGCCAATTCAAATACTTAGTCTGCCGAAAGTACTGAAAATAAAAATTGAGGCAATCTTTTCTAGTTTTTTTCTGGTTTTAGTTCTTTGGGAATTGCTGGTCTAATCTAACTAATAGGTTAAGACAGTTATATGTAAAATTAGCTTTTGAATCTTTGTAGTAAAAGAAAATAATTTAGCTTCCTATATTACTTTTACTCTTCCTCCTAATTTAAATAACAAACATATAAAAGTTTTTTTTTTTTTTTTTTTTTATAGGGTCTTGCTCTGTCATCCAGACTGTAGTGCAGTGCAGTGGTGTGATCACAGTTCACTGCAGCCTCAAACTCCTGGGCTCAAGGGATCCTCCCGTCTCACAACCTCCTGGAATTTTTTGCTGGTAAGAATAGTTGGCTATTTTTTGTCATTTGAAATTCTGCATGTGGACCTCTATTTCTTGTTCCTTCACCTCTATATACTCTTTCTTGATTTCTTTTGAAATTATGTGTCAAAAACCAGGCATTGATTCTTCCTTTTACCTCTTTTTACCTCTCCCACCTACATTCTTGAATTGGCTTTATTTATTTTATTTTGTTTATTTATTTTGAGACAGACTCTTGCTCTGTCACCCAGGCTGGAGTGCAGTGGCACAATCTTGGCTCACTGCAACTTCCGCCTCCCGGGTTCAAGCGATTCTCCTGCCTCAACCTCCCGAGCAGCTGGGACTACAGGTGTGTGCCACCATGCCTGGCTAATTTTTGTATTTTTAGTAGAGATGAGGTTTCACCATGTTGGCCAGGCTGGTCTTGAACTCCTGACCTCAAGTGATCCGCCCATCTCAGCCTCCCAAAGTGCTGGGATTACAGGCATGAGCCACTGCGCCTGGCCTATTTATTTTTAAATTAAATGTTTTATTTTGAGATATTGTAGATTCACATGCAGCTGCAAGAAATAATACAGAGAAATCTCATGTATCCTTTACTCAGTTTTCCCCAATAGTAGCATCTTGCAAAACTGTACTACAATAACACAACCAGGATAATTACATTGATACAGCTGAGGTATAGAATAGTTCCAGCACCACAAGGGTCCTTTTTGTTGCTCTTTTACAGTTTTGCCCACTTTTCTCCTACACCCTCCTTAATCTATGGCCACTACTCATTTGTTCTCCATTTCTACAATTTTGTCATTTCAAGAACATTCTATAACTGGAATCGTATGGTAATCTTTCAGGATTGGGTAAATGGTCATAGTTTGTGTTTTTCAAAGAATTGGCCCATTTCATGTAAGTTGTCAAATTTATATGTGTAGAGCTCATAGTATTTCCTTATTATCTTTTTGATGTCTGCAGAGTCTGTGATGATATTCCCTGTTTAATTTCTGATATTGATAATTCATGTCTTCTCTTTTTGTCAGTCCTGCTAGAATTTTGTCAATCATATTTGATCTTTTCAAATAAGTTAATATTTGTTTCATTGATTTTCTGTTTTTAGTTTCATTGATTTCTGCTCACATCTTTTATTTTATTTTTTTTTCTTTTAATAGTTTTGGGTTTATTTTGCTGTTTTTCTTCCTGGATTCTCAAGGTAGGTGCTTAGATTATTATTTGAGACTTTTCCTGTTTTCTAATGTATGTGTTTAGTGCTATAAATTTTCCTCTCAGCAGTTTTTTAGTTGTTTCCACAAAATTTGACGTTATATTTTCATTTTAATTTAGTTAAATATATATTTTAATTTCCCTTGATACTTTTTCTTTGACTCATAGGTTGTTTAGAAGAATGTTGTTTAGTTTGCAAGTGTTTGGAGATTTTCCTGTTGTCTTTATGTTATTGATTTCTAGTTTGATTCCATCATGGCTGGAAAATACACTCTGTATAATTTCGAGTCTTTAAAACCTATTCAAGTATATATATATATATTTTTTTAATGGTCCAGGATATGGTCTACCTTGTTTTGTGAACATTTGAAAACAAAAGAGTATTTTGCTGTTGTTGGGTGCAGTGTTCCATAAATGTTGATTACATCTTCTTGGTGAATATTCAGTTGAGTTATTCTACATTCTTGCTTATTTGCTGTCTAGTTTTTCTATTAACTGTTGAGAGAGGAGCATTAAAGTTTCCAGCTATAATTGTGGACTTTATGCTTCTTTTTAATTCAATCAGTTTTTGCTTTACATATTTTGCAAGTCTGTTGTTTGGTGCATGTACACTTAGGATTGCTAGGTCTTTTTGGTAGATTGACTTTTTTATCACTATATAATGTCTCTTTCAGTTTCTGGTAATTTTCTTTGCTCTGGGGTCTATTTTATATTATAAAGCCACTCCTTTTTCTGATTGATATTTGTGTGTATGATATATGTGTTTTCATCCATTTACTTTCAATCTGACTATATAATTATATTTGAAGCGAGTTTCTGGCAGCACATAGCTGGGTCGGCATTTTTATTCCTCTTTGCCAATCTTTCTCTCTTCATTGGTGTATTTAGACCATTTACGTTTTATTTATTTATTTTTTTGAGGCAGAGTGTCGCTCTGTCACCCAGGCTGGGGTGCAATGGTGCAGTCTCGGCTAACTGCAACCTCCGCATCCTGGGTTGAAGTGATTCTCCTGCCTCAGCCTCCCGAGTAGCTAGGACTACAGGTGCGTGCCACCATGCCTGACTAATTTTTTGTAGTTTTAGTAGAGATGGGGTTTCACCGTGTTAGCCAGGATGGTCTCGATCTCCTGATCTCGTGATCCACCCGCCTCAGCCTCCCAAAGTGCTGTGATTACAGGTGTGAGCCATGGTACTCGGCTGACGGTTTACATTTTACGTAATTATTGATATGTTAGGGCTTAAGTCTGTCATTTTAATTTTTGTTTTCTCTTTGTTTTTCTTCCTCTGTTTTTTTTCCTGCTTTCCTGTGGGTTACTTAACATTTTTTTGAGTTCCATTTTTATTTCTCTATAGTGTTTTTGAGGATACCTATTTGTATAGCTTTTTAAGTGATTGCTGTAGATATTATATTACTGATGTGTACCTTATAATAGTATACTGGTGTCAACATTTTACCAGTCTGAGTGAAATGTTGAAACTTTTCCTCTCTTTATGTCCCTTTACCTTCCCACTTTTCAAAATAATTGTTTTAAATATTTCCTCCAGTTACACTGAGAATTACATTAGACAGTGGTATAATTTTTGCTTCAACTATGGAAAACTCAAGAGGAGAAGGAAGGTCTATTGTATTTAAGTATATTTTTTACTCCTGTTGTTTTTTTCTTCTTGGTGCTCCAAGAATTCTTTTATGATATCCAGTCCAGACAAGTTTCTTTAGCTATCCTTTTAGAGTAGATCTCCCGAGGCACATTTGCCTTCCCCTACCACCTTCATTTGGGAATGTCTTGGTTTCTTCTTCATTTCTGAATGACATTGTCATTGGATATATGATTTAGGGCTGTTAGTTCTTTTCTTTCAGCATTTGAAAAATATTGTGGCACTTCCTTCTGGTCTGTATGGTTTGTAATGAGAAATCTGCTGTCAGTCAAATAGTTTTACCCATGTAATATTTTTTGTTTGTTTTTAGCTTTCAGAAATTTGATTATGATGTGTCTCGGTATAGATTTGTTGGAGTTTATTATGTTTGAAGTTTTCACAGCTTCTTGAATCTGTAGGTTTATGTTTTTGCCAAAATTAGGAAATTGTCAGCCATTATTTCTTTAAGTACTTTTTTGGCCTAACCCTCTTTCACCTCTCCTTTTGAACCTCTGATGACATAAATGTCATGAATGTCAGATAGTTTATTATAGTCTCACAGGTCCCTGGAAGCTCTGCTAATTTTTTTTTTTTTTTTTTGAGACAGAGTCTCACTCTGTTGCCTAGGCTGGAGTGCAGTGGTGCAATTTCAGTTCACAGCAACCTCTGCCTCCCGGGTTCAAGCGGCTGTGGTGCCTCAACTTCCTGAGTAGCTGTGATTACAGGCGTGCGCCACTAGACCTGACTAATTTTTGTGTTTTTAGTACAGACGGCGTTTCAACATGTTGACCAGGCTGGTCTTGAACCCCTGACCTCAAGTGATCTGCCTGCCTTGGCCTCCCAAAGTGCTGGGATTACAGGTGTGAGCCGCTGTGCCCTGCCTCTGTTCATTTTTGTTTGGCGGGGGGGGGGGGGGGGGGTATATTTTCCCTCTATTATTCCCACTGGGTAATTTTTATTATTCAATCTTCCAGTTCACTGATTTTTTTTCCCCTCTGTCCCCTCTGTTCTGCTGTTGAGCCCATCTATTGAGTTTTAAAATGTTTGTTATTATATTTTTTCAGTTCTAAAATTTCAATTTGTCTATTCCTCACATCTTCTATTTATTCACTGAGAAGTTCTATTTTTTACATGTTCATAATTGCTCATTGAAGCATTTTTATAAAGGCTATTCTAAAACCTTTAGCAGATAATTCTAACATCTCTTGGTATTGGCATCTATGGATTATGTTTTTCATTCAGTTTGAGATTTTCCTGGTTTTTGGTATGAGTGATTTTTAAAATTGAAATCTAGACATTTTGGGTATTACGAGACTCTGCATCTTATTTAAATTGCAAGTTTTAGCTGGCTTTTCCTGACATTGTCCCAGCAGAAGAAAGAGGGGGTTGTCATTCAGTTACTGCCAGATAGGGCTAGAAATGCAGGGTTCCTATGCCGCTTCTGTTGACACCTAAGGGGGTGACTCCTCATTACCACTGGGTGGCATTGGGAATTCTGCCTCGCCACTGGGCCTCTGTGCACACCTCCTGCGAGAGGTAGGGGTGTTTTATTACTACTTCTCGCAAGGCATCCTCTGATACTGTGGGGGTGGAGTTTGTTAAGGTGGGGATGAAAGTTCCATCTCCCTATTTGTCCTTCTCTGACTAAACCCTAGGGGGAGTGGTTTGGGGTGCTGAGGCTCCCCATTCAGTCCTTGCTGGTGTGTGGGAGAGTGGAGCCATATATTTTTCTGTGGTGTTTGGCTGCAGTAAAGCAGTTATCATCGAGGATTTGTTTTTTCTAGACTGCCCGTTTATTAATCATTTGGCTAAAGAAAGCAGAGGTTTGTTGGGACTTTTATTTGTGTCGACAACAGTTGGCATTTCTGGGGTTGCTGGCTTCTTAAGCTCCAAGTCTGGGAATATGAGGCAAAAAGAAAATCTAGGGATGTCACCACTGTGTCATTCCTATGGTCTAAAGTCCCTACCGGGTCTGCCCTCTTCTCCTCACTTTTCAGAGTTTCTTATTTGGTGTGTGTATATATTCATTCCAGAGTTTTAGTCATAATTTATAGGGGAAATAGGGAAAAGTGCATCTGCTCTATTTTCTCAGAAGCAGAAAAGTCTAGCTTTATTTTTATTTTTAAAAACATGCACATATATTTTGAAAAATTATTAAAGTGATATGAGCACATGCTGAGTAAAAGTGCTGTAATGAAAGTCAAAAAGCCCTGAAGAGCAGGTTACCTAATTTGCAAGTCCCAGGCAAAATGAATAGGCAGGGCCCCTTGTGTAAAATACCAGGAGAAAAAGTGCCATTAAAGGTACTAAAATATAAAGCATTTTTCTTTCTTTCCTAGTTGTCATGGCATTTTAAAATTGGTATTCAATTTCATTCTAAGTACAAATTAAAAACATTATTAGTATGATAACATTCATCTTTACATTGTGCAATGCCAGTTTTAAATGTAAATATAAGAATATTTAACTCACAAGTAAAATCACTTAAATTACACAATTATTTATAGCTCATACATTCAGTGGAAATGCTAACCGAAACAAATTCAACTGTTTTTATTTCATTTCATTTAATTTTAATTTTTAACTGGTACAAAGTAATTGTACCTATGAGGGGGACTTCAAAAAGTTCATGGAAAATGTGTATTATGAAAAAATGACGCATGAATTTCCAACTCTTTTTGTACCAAAATAAACTCATACTAATTCGTCATAGCATGTCTAAACAGGATCTTGCTTGAGGCACTAAGAAGGATAAGGCCTCAGTTTGACAAGAGGTCCTATCAGAGCAACATGAATTCTGCTACAATTAAAGCAAGAACAAGCATATGTTTATGGTGAAGCTTTGGTGAAAGAATGGTGAAGTCACTGATGCTTTACAAAAAGTGTATGGGGAAAATGCCTCAAAGAAATTGGCACTTTACAAATGGGTAACTTGTTTTAAGAAGGGATAAGACAATATTGAAGATGAAGCCTGCAGAGGCAGACCATTCACATCAATTTGTGAGGAAAAAATTCATCTTGTTTGTGCCCTAATTGAAGAGGACTGATGATTAACAGCACAAGCAATAGCCAACACCATTGCCATCTCAATTGGTTCAGCTTACGTAATTCTGACTAAAAAATTAAAGTTGAGCAAACTTTCCACTTGATGGGTGCCAAAACTTTTGTGCCCAGATCATCTGCAGATAAGAACACAACATTCAGTGGAAATTTTAAACAAGTGGGATCATGATCCTGAAGCATTTCTTTGAAGAATTGTAATAGGAGATGAAACACGGCCATACCAGTATGATCCTGGTAGATGGCTTTACCAGTATGATCCTGAAGACAAAGCACAATCAAAGCAATGGCTATCAAGAGGTGGAGTGGTCCAGTCAAAGCAAAAGCAGACTAGTGGAGAGCAAAGGTAATGATAACAGTTTTGGGAATGCTCAAGGCATTTTGCTTGTTGACGTTCTAGAGGGCCAAAGAGTGATAACATCTGCTTATTATGAGAATGTTTTGAGAAAGTTAGCCAAAGTTTTAGCAGAAAACCCCTGGGAAGGCTTCACTAGAGAGTTCTTCTCCACCATGACATTTTCCTCATTACACAAGTACAATTTTGCAAGTGTTTTGATGAGAAATCATTAGGCATCCACATTACAGTCCTGATTTGGTCTCTTCTGACTTCTTTTTGTTTCCTAATCTTAAAAATCTGTAGCGGGCATCCATTTTTCTCTGTTTAATAATGTAAAAAGACTGCATTGACATGGTTAAATTTCCAGGACCCTCAGTTCTTTAGAAATGTATTAAATGGCTGGTATCATAGCTTACAAAAGTATCTTGACTTTGGTAAAGTTTATGTTGACAAATAAAATTTATACTTTATTTTTATCTTTTAATTCCATTTTTTCTCATAAACTTTTTGGAGTCACATTGTATTTATGGGGTACATGTGATATTTTGATACCTGCATACAATGTGTAATGATTAAGTCAGGGTATTTAGGATATCCAACACCCCAAACACTTATTCTTTTGTTGGGAATATTTCAAATCTTCTCTTCTAGCTGTTTTGAAATATACAATAAATTATTATTAACTATAGTTAGTTGTCTGTGCCATCAAATTATAACTTATTTCTTCCATGTAATGATAAGTTTATGCCCATTAAATTACATATTTTCTTATTCTAGTCCCACCTTTCCCACCCTCTGGTAACTATCATTCTACTCCCTATTTCCATGAGATCAATGTTTTAGCTCCTACATATGGGTAAGAACGTGTAATATTTGTCTTTCTGTGTCTGGCTTTTTTCACTTAACATAATGACCTCCATTCTATCCATGTTGCTGAAAATGACATTATTTCATTCTTTTTAATGGCTGAATAGTATTCCATTGTGTATACAGACATCACATTTTCTTTATCAGTTCATCCTTTGAAGAATACTTAGGATGATTGCATATCTTGGCTCTTTGAATAGTGCTGCAATAAACATGGGGGTCCACGTATCCCTTTGATATACCGATTTCCTCTTCTTTGGATAAATACCCAGTAGTGGGATTGCTGTATTGTATCATTGTTCTATTTTCCATTTTTTGAAAAACCTTCAAACTGTTTTCCATAGTGGCTGTACTAATTTACATCCTGACCCACCAAAAGGGATGAGTTGCATTTTCCCTGCATTTTTGCCTACATTTGTTATTTCTTGTCTTTTTGGTAATAGTCATTCTAACTGGAGTGAGATGATATGTTATTGTGGTTTTGGTTTGCATTTTTCTAGTGATAGTGGTATTATTTTAGTTCTTGATATGCACGCATTCTACCAACATTGTCTATCTTAAGCTTACTAATGAGTAAGGAAGAACTGAAAGGAAAAACAACAATGGATTTTCCTATTTCTCCCTTTCCTTCTTTTTTTAATTTTTAAAAAATTTTCCTTATACTTTTAAGTTCTAGGGTGCATATGCACAACATACAAGTTTGTTACATATGTATACATGTGCCATGTTGGTGTGCTGCACCCATTAACTCATCATTTACATTAGGTATATCTCCTAATGCTATCCCTCCCCACTACCCCCACCCCATGACAGACCCCGGTGTGTGATGTTCCCCACCCTATGTCCAATTGTTCTCATTGTTCAATTCCCACCTATGAGTGAGAACATGCGATGTTTGGTTTCCTGTTCTTGCAATAGTTTGCTCAGAATAATGGTTTCCAGCTTCATCCATGTCCCTACAAAGGACATGAACTCATCCTATTTTATGGCTGCATAGTATTCCATGGTGTGTATGTGCCACATTTTCTTAATCCAGTCTATCATTGATGGACATTTGGGTTGGTTCCAGGTCTTTGCTATTGTGAATAGTGCCACAATAAACATACATGTGCATGTGTCTTCATAGCAGTATGATTTATAATCCTTTGGGTATGTACCTAGTAGTGGGGTGGCTGGATCAAATGGTATTTCTAGTTCTAGATCCTTGAGGAATCGCCACACTGTCTTCCACAATGGTTGAACTAGTTTACAGTCCCACCAATAGTATAAAAGTGTTCCCATTTCTCCATATCCTCTCCAGCACCTGTTGTTTCCTGACTTTTTAATGATCGCCATTCTAACTGGTGTGAGATGGTATCTCATTGTGGTTTTGATTTGCATTTCTCTGATGGTCAGTGATAATGAGCATTTTTTCATGTGTCGGCTGGCTGCATAAATGTCTTCTTTTGAGAAGTGTCTGTTCATGTCCTTTGCCCACTTTTTGATGGGGTTTTTTCTCATAAATTTGTTTGAGTTCTTTGTAGATTCTGGATATTAGCCCTTTGTCAGATAGGTAGATTGTAAAAATTTTCTCCCATTTTGTAGGTTGTCTGTTCACTCTGATGGTGGTTTCTTTTGCTGTGCAGAAGCTCTTTAGTTTAATTAGATCCCATTTGTCTATTTTGGCTTTTGTTGCCATTGCTTTTGGTGTTTTAGTCATGAAATCCTTGCCCATGCCTATGTCCTGATGGTATTGCCTAGGTTTTCTTCTAGGGTTTTTATGGTATTAGGTCTAACATTTAAGTCTCTAATCCATCTTGAATTAATTTTCATATAAGGCGTAAGGAAAGGATCCAGTTTCAGCTTTCTACTTATGGCTAGCCAATTTTCCCAGCACCATTTATTAAATAGGGAATCCTTTCCCCATTTCTTGTTTTTGTCAGGTTTGTCGAAGATCAGATGGTTGTAGGTGTGTGGTCTTATTTCTGAGGTCTCTGTTCTGTTCCATTGGTCTATATTTCTGTTTTGGTACCAGTACCATGCTGTTTTGGTTACTGTAGCCTTGTAGCATAGTTTGAAGTCAGGTAGCCTGATGCCTCCAGGTTTGTTCTTTTGGCTTAGGATTGTCTTAGCAATGAGGGCTCTTTTTTGGTTCCATATGAACTTTAAAGCAGTTTTTTCCAATTCTGTGAAGAAAGTCATTGGTAGCTTGATAGGGATGGCATTGAATCTATAAATTATCTTGGGCAGTATGACCATTTTCACAATATTGAGTCTTCCTATCCATGAGCTTGGAATGTTCTTCCATTTGTTTGTGTCCTCTTTTATTTCATTGAGCAGTGGTTTGTAGTTCTCCTTGAAGAGGTCCTTCACATCCCTTGTAAGTTGGATTCTTAGGTATTTTATTCTCTTTCAAGCAATTGTGAATGGGAGTTCACTAATGATTTGGCTCTCTGTCTGTTATTGGTGTATAGGAATGCTCGTGATTTTTGCACATTGATTCTGTATCCTGAGACTTTGCTGAAGTTGCTTATCAGCTTAAGGAGATTTTGGGCTGAGACGATGGGGTTTTCTAAATATACAATCATATCATCTGGAAACAGGGACAATTTGACTTCTTCTTTTCCTAATTAAATACCTTTTATTTCTTTCTCTTGCCTGACTGCCCTGGCCAGAACTTCCAATACTATGTTGAATAGGAGTGGTGAGAGAGGGCATCCCTGTTTTGTGCCAGTTTTCAAAGGGAATGCTTCCAGTTTTTGCCCATTCAGTATGATATTGGCTGTGGGTTTGTCATAAATAGCTCTTATTATTTTGAGATACATTCCATCAATACCGAATTTATTGAGAGTTTTTAGCATGAAGGGCTGTTAAATTTTGTCAAAGGCCTTTTCTGCATCTATTGAGATAATCATGTGGTTTTTGTCTTTTGTTCTGTTTATATGCTGGATTACGTGTATTGATCTGCATATGTTGAGCCAGCCTTGCATCCCAGGGATGAAGCCAACTTGATCGTGGTGGATAAGCTTTTTGATGTGCTGCTGGATTCAGTTTGCCAGTATTTTATTGAGGATTTTTGCATTGATGTTCATCAGGGATATTGGTCTGAAATTCTCTTTTTTTGTCATCTCTGCCAGGCTTTGGTATCAGGATGATGCTGGCCTCATAAAATGAGTTAGGAAGGATTCCCTCTTTTTCTATTGATTGGAATAGTTTCAGAAGGAATGGTACCAGCTCCTCTTTGTACTTCTGATAGAGTTCGGCTGTGAATCTGTCTGGTTCTGGACTTTTTTTGGTTAGTAGGCTATTAATTATTGCCTCAATTTCAGAGCCTGTTATTGGTCTATTCAGGCATTCAACTTCTTCCTGGTTTAGTCTTGGGAGGGTGTACATGTCCAATAATTTATCCATTTCTTCTAGATTTTCTAGCTGATTTGCATAGAGGTTTTTATAGTATTCTCTGATGGTAGTTTGTATTTCTGTGCGATCGTGGTGATATCCCCTTTATCATTTTTTATTGCATCTATTTGATTCTTCTCTATTTTTCTTCTTTATTAGTCTTGCTAGCGGTGTTATCAATTTTGTCGATCATTTCAAAAAACCAGCTGCTGGATTCGTTGATTTCTTGAAGGGTTTTTAGTGTCTCTCTCTCCTTCAGTTCTGCTCTGATCTTAGTTATTTCTTGCCTTCTGCTAGCTTTTAAATGTGTTTGCTCTTGCTTCTCTAGTTCTTTTAATTGTGACGTTAGGGTGTCAATTTTAGATCTTTCCTGCTTTCTCTTGTGGGCACTTAGTGCTATAAATTTCCCTCTACACACTGCTTTAAATGTGTCCCAGAGATTCTTGTATGTTGTGTCTTTGTTCTCATTGGTTTCAAAGCACATCTTTATTCCTGCCTTCATTTTGTTATGTACCCAGTAGTCATTCAGGAGCAAGTTGTTCCATTTCCATGTAGTTGAGTGGTTTTGAGTGAGTTTCTTAATCCTGAATTCTAGTTTGATTGCACTTTACATTTGCTGAGGAGTGCTTTACTTCCAACTTGGTAGTCAATTTTGGAATAAGTGCAATGTGGTGCTGAGAAGAATGTATATTCTGTTGTTTTGGGGTGGAGAGTTCTGTAGATGTCTATTAGGTCTGCTTGGTGCAGAGCTGAGTTCAAGTCCTGGATATCCTTGTTAACTTTCTGTCTTGTGGATCTGTCTAATGTTGACAGTGGGGTGTTAAAGCCTCCCATTGTTATTGTGTGGGAGTCTAAGTCTCTTTGTAGGTCTCTAAGGACTTGCTTTATTAATCTGGGTGCTCCTGTATTGGGTGCATATATATTTAGGATAGTTAGCTCTTCTTGTTGAATTGATCCCTTTACCATTATGTAATGGCCTTCTTTGTCTCTTTTGATCTTTGTTGGTTTAAAGTCTGTTTTAACAGAGACTAGGATTGCAACCCCTGCTATTTTTTTGTTTTCTATTTGCTTGGTAGATCTTCCTCCATCCCTTTGTTTTGAGCCTATATGTGTCTCTGTATGTGAGATGGGTCTCCTGAATACAGCACACTGGTGGGTCTTGACTCCTTATCCAATTTGGCAGTCTGTGTCTTTTAATTGGAGCATTTAGCTCATTTACATTTAAGGTTAATATTGTTATGTGTGAATTTGATCCTGTCATTATGATGTTAGCTGGTTATTTTGCTCATTAGTTGATGCAGTTTCTTCCCTAGCATCATTGGTCTTTACAATTTGGCATGTTTTTGTAGTGGCTGGTACCAGTTGTTCCTTTCCATGTTTAGTGCTTCCTTTGGGAAATCTTGTAAGGCAGGCCTGGTGGTGACAAAGTCTCTCAGCATTGGTTTTTCTGTAAAGGATTTTATTTCTCCTTCACTTATGAAACTTAGTTTGGCTGGATATGAAATTCTGGGTTGAAATTTCTTTTCTTTAAGAATGTTGAATATTGGCCCCCACTCTCTTCTGGCTTGTAGAGTTTCTGCCGAGAGATCCACTGTTAGTCTGATGGACTTCACTTTGTGGGTAACCCGATCTTTCTCTCTGACTGCCCTTAACATTTTTTCCTTCATTTCAACTTTGGTGAATCTGACAATTATGTGTCTTGGAGTTGCTTTTCTTGAGGAGTATCTTTGTGGCATTCTCTGTATTTCCTGAATTTGAATGTTGGCCTGCCTTGCTAGGTTGGGGAAGTTCTCCTGGATAGTATATCCGGAAGAGTGTTTTCCAACTTGGTTCCATTCTCCCTGTCACTTTCAGGTACACCAATCAGACATAGATTTGGACTTTTCACATAGTCCCATATTTCTTGGAGGCTTTATTCGTTTCTTTTTACTCTTTTTTCTCTAAACTTCTCTTCTCACTTCATTTCATTCATTTGATCTTTAATCACTGATACCCTTTCTTCCACTTGATTGAATCAGCTACTGAAGCTTGTGCATGCATCACGTAGTTCTTGTGCCATGGTTTTCAGCTCCATCAGGTCATTTAAGGTCTTTTCTACACTGTTTATTCTAGTTAGCCATTAATCTAATCTTTTTTCAAGGTTTTAGCTTCTTTGCGATGGGTTCAAACATCCTCCTTTAGCTCAGAGAAGTTTGTTATTACCAATCGTCTGAAGCCTACTTCTATCAACTCATCAAAGTCATTTTCCATCCAGGTTTGTTCTGTTGCTGGCAAGGAGCTGCGTTCCTTTGGAGGAGAAGCAGCGCTCTGATTTTTAGAATTTTCAGCTTTTCTGCTCTGGTTTCTCCCCATCTTTGTGGTTTTATCTACCTTTGGTCTTTGATGATGGTGATGTACAGATGGGGTTTTGGTGTGGATGTCCTTCCTGTTTGTTAGTTTTCCTTCTAGCAGTCAGGACCTTCAGCTGCAGGTCTGTTGGAGTTTGCTGGAGGTGTACTCCAGACCCTGTTTGCCTGGGTATCACCAGCAGAGGCTGCAGAACAGCAAATATTGCAGAACAGTAAATGTTGCTGCCTGATCCTTCCTCTGGAAGCTTCATCTCAGAGGGGCACCTGGCTGTATGAGGTGTCATTTGGCCCCTACTGGGAGGTGTCTCCCAGTTAGGCTACTTGGGGGTCAGAGACCACTTGAGGAGGCAGTCTGTCCAGTCTCAGATCTCAAACTCTGTGCTGGGAGAACCACTACTCTCTTCAAAGCTGTCAGACAGGGACATTTAAGTCTGCAGAAGTTTCTGCTGCCTTTTGTTCAGCTATGCCCTGCCCCCAGAGATGGAGTCTACAGAGGCAGGCAGGCCTCCTTGAGCTATGGTGGGCTCCACCCACTACGAGCTTCTGGGACACTTTGTTTACCTACTCAAGCCTCAGCAATGGCAGACGCCCCTCCCCCAGCCTCACTGCAGCCTTGCAGTTTGATCTTAGACTGCTGTGCTAGCAGTCAGCGAGGCTCCGTGGGTGTGGGACCCTCCAAGCCAGGCACGGGATATAATCTCCTGGTGTGCCATTTGCTAAGATCTTTGGAAAAGCACAGTATTAGGGTGGGAGTGTCTCAATTTTCCAGGTACCATCTGTCACAGCTTCCCTTGGCCAGGAAAGGGAATTCCCCAACCCCTTGTGCATCCTGGGTAAGGTGATGCCCTGCCCTGCTTCAGCTCACACTCCATGGGCAGGACCCAGTGTCCAAAAAGCCCCAGTGAGATGAACCGGGTACCTCAGTTGGACGTGCAGAAATCACCCATCTTCTGCATTGCTCATGCTGGGAACTGTAGACTGGAGCTGTTTCTATTCAGCCATCTTGGAACCCACTCTTCTCCCTTTCCTTCTATGCCATCATTTTTAGCCCAAATGGTTGGCTCACACAGGAAAATAACATGAATAAAAAAGAATAGGATAGGATTCCTTGGTTGTTTTTGTCATTTAGAACACCATTTCCCCTTTTCTGAGTTCATAGCAAGTTCTGGTTCAAATAGAAAGCCTGGCCTACAAGGGCTAGTTGTACCCTGTACAACAGTGTCCTGTTTGCCTAGTCATAGATATTATACACTTACCTGTATTCTCTTTGATTCTCATGTATTGTGCATCCACTGGATTATGTGCTCATGTGACATTGCCAACAGCTCCATGTGCATAAAGCAGCAAGGATTAGCCAATAAGCTTATTCAGCATATCTGCTCACAAGCAGGCTCTATTGGTCCACTGGATTTCATTTAGAAAACACAAGTTCAAAGACAAAGTCATTTTAATTTCATGACGTTGATAGCAGAACATTAAACCAAGCATGGAGCCCTTTGAGTTCATGGCCCTATGCAGCAGCACAGGTCTCATGACCACTAAGCTGATCTGGAGCTTCCTCATCCCAGGCCCATTATTCAGATGGAATTTTAACTTTCTATTTTAAAGTCTAGTTTGCTTGTGATTCTCTTTTCAATGATATATTTCCGTTTCTTAATGATCAGTTTTAGAGATTACCCAGCCATGTCCTGCTATGACAGATGAGAATTAACTCACTTAAGCTCCTCCTTTCACCTTCCACTTTTGGAACTTTATATAAACATATTTTTATTTCTTGCAACACAAATTATAAAAATATATCTTGAGTTCCCATTTTGTACATTGAGGCTATTCAGGTTCATTTCCTTTACCTATTCTCCCTGTTCATATTCATGTTTTTTAATGTGTGCTTTTACTTAAACTGTATTCATTAGGCTATTAATAGGTGCTGAAACAAGTCTCAAACACAATAAAACTTTACTGATTGCTCACAAAACAGCACTGGCAAGTCATTCATTGATTTAGTCTGATGGAAGCTTTATGAATACAACCACAAATCAATGCAGTTTCCATGGTAAGCATCTGCCTTTCGGCCAGCTGGAAAGGGCAAAGAGCATGGAAAAGGGTACGTGGGAGAGGTTTATGGACCAGGCCTGGAAGTGGTACTTGTCACTTTACTCTCATTTCATTGGCTGGAACTGAGTTACATGGATACACTTTACTGCAAGGGAGTTTGGGAAATATAGTCTACTCAAGTGCCCAGGAAAAAGAGGAAGACAATTTTGGTTAAAAACCAGCAGTCTTTATCACTCTTATACTGTCAAATTAGTAGCCTTTATATTCTCTTTGGTGATTTATTTATATGTTGATTCTAAAAGCTGAAAATCAATATCCAGGTTCACATGAACAAAACTGCATGGTCCAGATTTTGGTACAGAGCAAAACCCACTCTAGCTAGTTTGAATGGAAAGATGTTATGGTCCAAATGTATCTTCCCAATATACCTAGGTTGAAATCTAATCCCCAGTGTGATGATATTAGGAGGAGAGGCCTTTGAGTGGTGTATTAGTCAGTTCTTTCACTGCTATAAAGAAATACCTGAAACTAGATAATTTATAATGAAAAGAGGCTTAATTGGCTCAGTTCCACAGGCTGTACAGGAAGCATGGCAGGGGAGGCCTCAGGAAACTTACAATCATGGCGGAAGGTGAACGGGAAGCAGTCATGTCTTATGTGGCTGGAGCAGGAGGAAGACAGCAAAGGGGGAGGTGCTATGCACTTTAAAAAAACAAATCTCGTGAGAACTGACTCACTATCATGAGAATAGCAAGGGGGAAATTCGCCCCCATGATCCAATCAACTCCCATGAGGTGCCTCCTTCAACATTGGGGATTGTAATTTGACATGAGATTTGGGTGGGAATACAACCCAAACCATATCAGGTGGTGACTAGGTCATGAGGGTAGAGCCCTCATTAATGGGTTTAGCACCCTTATAAAAAGAGGCCCCAGAGAGCTGCCTTGCCCCTTTCACCATGTGAGGACCCAGGGAGAAGGCACTGTCTGTGAACCAAGAAGTAGGCCCTCCCCAGACACTGAATCTACTGGTGACTTGATCTTGAGCTTCCTAGCCTCTAGAGCTGTGAGAAATAAATTTCTGTTGTTATAAGCTACCTGGTCTATGGTATTTCATTATAGCATACCCAAATGACCAGGACACAGGAATTTATTAAGTGGATTTCAACATTATCGGGAGGACTGGACAAAGAGACTCTAGGTTGAGAGTTTAGAAACCATTTGAGAAACAGTCCCTGTGACTCTTCTGCAGTCAGGGAGCTGCTATCTCCAAAATCACACTGCCAATTCTGTGAACAGGGAGTTGTTTTTATAAGGAAGTCACCACCGCTGCTGTCTCTGGAATCATGCAGAGCTGCTCTGAACTGACGAGCAGAATGAGTGCTCCAATTCCTGCCTCAGCAGTCCTGAAGCTTGCGGCTAGATACTTGGACCTCCGTTAATGTTGCCACAGAAAACCCAGCAATTCCACAGGATGCCAGCAGGAAACAGCACAAGCAGTAGAAACCTGATCTCCACCTTTGCCTCACCTTAGACTTCACAAACCTTGAATGAATCTAGTTGGCAGGTTATAAATTACATCTAAAATTCTAGCTACAGTGGAATCTGGCAAATGTATTTCTTAGTTTTCTAGGTTCTTCCATTCAGAAAAGCATACTGGAGAGAAGATGGGATGGAGACTGAGTGTCAACCCACCATAATGATTAAACTCGTTCCTTGGACTAACCATATTCTTTTATCCATGCTTAAACTGACAAACAACATTGATAGCAACAAAAACATTTTCCCTTTTAATATAATACAATAGTCTCTGATAGAAAGCAAACAAACTCACTATCTTCCCCAAAACAGATGAGACACCTAAAGTCCCATCAGTAATTACAACTATCACTTGGTGATGAGCCTTCCCTCTCTAGTTTCTGTATAATTCCATCTTTATATTTTGTAGCTCATGGGTTACATTATAAAGTTATCCACCAAAACACATTCTGTGAAAATGGTGGGGAAATGGAAAAAGAAAAAACAAAAAACAAATGGAAAGGTATTTTTTTTTTTTTTTAAATAACACAAGAGAGTATAGGTGGCTATTATTGTCCTCACTTCTCTAACTGGTCACAAGATTGTAGTAATCATTTGGGTATTTATCTGGTGAAGTGACCAAAAACTTTATTCCTGAGGACTTTGAATACTGTCTCTATTGGGTCACTGTATGTTCTATTTTGCCAACATCTGAAGATGCTCCAAAGGATCCCTCGGGTTCTTGACACACTTTTCCCTGCTGCCACACAAGATATAGCAACCTTTGTTCCCCTTTGCCTTTGTCTGTTGATTAGTGGCACAAAAAGAAACAGGTTCCTAGTCTTTGTTTAGTGGAACCACTTTTAGTTACCTAGGGGAAGAATTTCTCATTTGGGCACTTTGGTCTTGATGTCAGCTGAGCCCAGTGAAAGGGAAAAAAAAGTTTGTAAGGGACCATTAGGTTTAATAGTGAGGGGCACCTCTCCTATTTCTGCCCCTTAGTTACTGAATACACACATTTTTGGCTGTGAGAGCAAAAGAACCATATGTTAGTCTCCAGTTCTGAGTATATACTGCATCATGCAAATGACACCCAACTCTCATAAGGTGCTGAGTCCAAAATTGAGCTGTGAATAAGCCTTCAACAGGTTTGTTCACTGTTCTATTACTCCAACTGCTTTGGGATGATGAGGTACCATGATAAGACAAGTGTATGCTGTATAAATAAGCCTATCATCTGTTGCTTTAAAATTATTTTTCCTGGACAGAAACAATGTTGCAAGGGATAGCGAGGGTAATTCAAGTATTCAGAAAGTCCATGGATGCTGCTGTTAGTCAAACTACAACAGGCAGAGAAGACAAATCCATATTCCAGGAAATGTCTATTCCAGCAAGGGTAAACTGCTTCCTCCTCCATGATGGAAGGTGTCTAATAGGGTGGTTACATACTGTACTGGGCACTCAGGATTGGTCTCTGCAGTTGTGTACTCAGCAATAGTGGAAGCTAGATCAAGCTTGAAGGGAAATCCAAGCCCTTGTATAACCTCCATCCCTGCTATTGTGGCCACATTGTTAGTGAGCCCATTGAGCAAATACTGGGGTGTCTGGGTAAAGAGGCCAATGGAGATCCATTGAATAAGCCATCTTGTCTATCTGATTATTAGCCTCATTTGCACTTGGTAAGTGTGATAGGCAGAATAATGGCCACCCCAAAGACGTCCATGTCCTAATCTTTGGACCTGTGAATGTGTTAACTTACATGGCAAAGGAACTTTCAGATGTGATTGAGTTAAGGACCCTGAGATGGGAAGTTTATCACAAGAGTCCTTGTAAGAGGCAGGCAGGAGAGTAAGAGTCAGAGAAGGAGATGCAATGTTAGAAGCCAAGGTCAGAATGATGCAAATGCTGGCTTTGAAGATGGAAGAGAGCCATGAACCAAGGAATGCAGATAGCCTCTAGTAAGCTGAGAAAGGTAAGTATATAAATTTTCTCCTAGAGCCTCTAGAAAGAAATGCAGCCCTGCTGGCACCTTGATTTTAACTCAGTGCGACCATTTAGACTTCTGACTTCCAGAACTGTAAGAGAATACATTTGTGTTGTTTTAGGCTATTAAATTTGTGGAAATTTGTTGTGGCAGCAATAGGAAGTGAATATAGTAATCATTGTCTTATTTCTGACTTTAGCATGAATAGCTTCTGTAGTTCTCTATTCAAAACATTTTATCATGTCAAGGAAATATCCACAAATTTCTATTTTATTGGATTTTAAATTTAAATATCAAGAATGAGTGCAGAATCTGATCAAATGCTCCCCCAGAATGTACGGAGATAATCACATGTTATTTATTGTCTCTTGACATAATAAACTATATTAATGGATTTTAAGGAGTTATCCTGGTATTCCTAGAATAACCCCACTTGATCCCATTTTTAATTTTTTTGTGCTGAAATTTAAAAATATCATCTTTGAGGTGTAAATAACACCCAATAAGTTGAATTCACTTAAAGGGCACACTATTTTGTGAGTTGTATGTAGCCACGAAACTGCGACCATAATCAAGAGGCAAAACTTTTCCATCCGCCCCAAAAGATTCCTTATGTTCCATTACAGTACACCCTTCCCTCTACTCCGAGTCCCAGGCAACCACTGATTCTATTCCTTTACATGCTTGATTTTTTTAAGATTTTATATAAATGGAGTAATACTAGATATATGTCTCTCTCTGTGTGTGTGTGTGTGTATCTATCTATCTATCTATCTATCTATCTATCTATCTATCTATCCATTTCTGCCTTCTTTTCCTCTGCCTGATTTTGAGATTCTTCCATGTTTTTGTGTTTATCAGTAGTTTGTTCTGTTTTATTGCTGAGCAGTATTCCTTTGTATAAATATACTATATTTTTTGCTTATTCATTTAGTTAAATGATGGATATTTAAGTTGGTTCCAGTGTTTTGGCTATTAAGAATAAAGCTTCTGTGAACATTTACATACAGATCTTATTGTGGACAAATGCTTGGATTTCTTGTGGGTAAATACCTAGAAATGGGCTGGTGGGGTCATATGGAAGGTATATGTTAAAATTTTAGTAAAAGGCGAAAGATTTATGCAATCTGAAGAAAAATCAGAGTATGCCGTTTAACTTAAAAAAACAAAAACAACCTGTCACTTCTTGGAAGTGGTTGTATCATTTCTCATTTCCACCAACAATGCATGAAGGTTTCAGTTGCTCCACATCCTCACCAACATTTGGTATTGTCAGTCTTTTTAATTTTAAACATTCTAATGAGTGTGTTAAGAATCTTATCACAAGCTTTTGGGTTTTTCTGCGTATCTTACTTTTATTTGTTTCTAATATAATTTGGTTGTGGTTAGAGAAATATTCTGTATGATTTCAATTCTTTTAAATTTGAGACTTGTTTTATGCCCAGACTATGGTAAATCTCAGCAAACACATAGTGCACACTTGAAATAAATACATTCTGAAGTTGTTGGGTAGTGTTTTGTAACTGTTAGTTAGGTCAACATGGTGAATATTATTATTCAGATTCTTGAATAATACCATTATTTTTACAGATCTTTACTGATGTTTCTTTTTAGTTGCTCTATCGCTTGCTGAGAGAGAGGTGTTAAAAACCTATTGTGATTATGGAATTGTCTATTTCTCCTTTTAATTCTGTCAATTTTTGTTTCATGTATTTTGAGGCTCTGTTGATAGATATATACTCATTTATGGTTATTACGTCTCATTGGCGAATTGATCCCTTTGTCACTATAAAATTTCCCTCTTCATTTTTGGTATTGTTCTATCTTGAATTCTATTTTATCAGATATTTATATAACTAATGTAGCTCTCTTATGGTTTACATAATATATCTTTTCGCATTCATTTAATTTCAACTTATTCCTATCTTTATATTTAAAGCATGTTAGGTTATGTTTTTTATTGTTTATTTTTAAATGCATTTCTCTAACCTCTGTCTTTCTATTTGGATGTTGAGGCCATTCATAATTAATATAATTATTGATATGTTTGAACTTAGTTCTGCCATTTTGTAATTTGTTTTATGTTTGTCTCACTTATTTTTTGTTTCTATTTTCCTGTTTTTCTACTTTCTTCTGGACTGCTCAAGCATTTTTAATTCATTTTATGTATTTATTAATTTTTAATCTATACCTCTTTGTTTTTAAAAATTTTATTTTTGTCATTGTTCTAAGCATTACAACATATCATTAACTTTTCTCAGTCTATTTAAGATTACTATCGTACTACTTTACATAAAATATAGGCACCTTGTGACTCTATAGATTAATTTATGACCTCACCTGCATTTATGTTACAGTTATATTATATACATTATAAACTGCACAAGAGAATTTCACAATTTTTCCTTATTCATATTTATTTGAAAGAAATTATTGGAAAAATAGACTTTTATATTTACTCAGATTTACTCAGATACTCACTGTTTCTGTTGGTCTCCGTTTATTCCTAAAGATCTGAGTTTACCTCTGGTATCATCTCTCGTAAGCCAGAATTAATGACTAGAAGAAATTCATTTACTTTTCTTTTATCTGAAAATACATTTTGCTTTTACTTTTCAAGTTTAACTAGATATAAAATTCCGTGTTGATAGTTTTCTTATTTCGGCACTTTAATGATGTTGTTCTCCAGTCTTCTGACCTCTGACATCTGAGAAGTCTATGGCCATTTAAACTGTTGCTGTCCAGATAAAAATGTAACATTTCATTTTTGTCTGTCTGCTTTCAAGATTTTCTCTTTTTCCTTGGGTCCGGTGGGTTGACCATGATGTTACCAAGAAAGTTTTTATTTAAATATTTTCTATTTGATGCTTGCTGAGCTTCTTAGTTTTGCACATTCACATCTTATACCAAATGTAGAGAGTTTTCAGGCCTTTTTCTCTAAATGTTTTTTCTGCTTCATTCTCTTCTTCTTCTACTATTGAAATTATTCCACATGTCCTTGAGGTGCTCTTTTCCCCTCTTCTTCAGATTGGTTGATTTCCTTAAGTTCACTGATTCTTTCCTCTGTCATCTCCATTTTGCAAATAGGCCCATCCAGTGAATTTTATTTTAGTTATTAAATTTTTCAGATAAAATCTCTTTTTGGTTATTTTATTTTATTTTTTCTCTGTTGAGATTTCTGATCTTTTCATTTATTTTGAGAAGGTTCCATTTACCCCATTGAGCATAGGTATAATGGCTACTTTAAAGTCTTTATCTAATCATTCCAACACCTGGTTCTTCTCAGGACTGAACCCCAGTTAGTTGCTTTTTTCCTTGAGAATGGGCCACACTTTTCTGGTTCTTTGTATGTTAATTATTTTAAATTGTATTCTAGATCTTTTGAATGTTATGTTGTGGAGGCTCTGGAGTTTGTTATATTGTTCCAAATAGTATTGATGTGTTGTTTTATGAAGCAGTTAACTTGGGAGAGTCATACTTCAAAGTCTCTCTTGCCTGTAGTGTGTGGAAATTCAGATCTCAGTTCAGACCGCCTCCAGTCTGCCCTGTACATACGTGTTTCAGGGGAATCAGACTGGGCAGAGTTTATACACAGATTTTGGGATTCTTCCTCTTTGGTTTTCTGTTTTCTAGGGTATCCTCTCTCTTTGGCAGCTCTGGTTTCGCCAGTATCCTTTCTTTAGTTCGTTCAGCAAGAATGATGATATGCTTTGCTATTGGAGTTTCTGTTGCTGAGTACCACCAGAACAGCTGCTGCTACTCCCAGAGTCAAGCCACAAAACATGAATTTCATCCCACATCTGCTACTGCCTCCTCTCATTGATCGCTTTTCAATGACAGGGTAGTTGGCTTATTTTTTACTTCTAACTTTTTTCCCCAGAGATTGTAGTTGTCATTTATGGAAAGGTTGATTTGTTAGGTGTTTTACTCCTTCATATCAGAGGTAGAAATAGTGATGTTTTATTCTTAATGTGCTTATGATTTCTGCTAATTTTTCATTTCATATTTTGACGTGTATCTCCCTAAATGAAATTGATACAGAATTTCCTTTTGTATGTGTTTGTGTGTGTGTTCATGTGCAGTCCTTCTCAAGTTATTTTTTTCTTTCATTTTTTTTTCTTTTGAGACAGTCTTACTCTGTTGCCCAGGCTGGAGTGCAGTGGTATGATCACAGCTCACTGCAGCCTCAATCTCCCTGGGCTCAGTTAATCCTCCCATCTCAACCCCCTGAGTAGCTGGGACTACAGGCGTGCACCACCATATGTGGCTAAGTTTTCTATTTTTTGTAGAGATGGGGTTTTGCCATGTTTCCCAGGCTTGTCTAGAACTCCTAGGTTCAAGCGATCTGTCTGCCGTGGCCTCCCAAAGTGCTGGGATTACAGGCATGAGCCACCACGCCTGGCCTCTTTCTCAAGTTTTGATATCAATATTATACATACATCATAAAAAGAATTTGAAGATTTTCTTTCTTTTCCAATGCTCTGGAATAGTTTAAACAGTATTGTAATCATCTGCTCTTTAAAACTTGGATATAATGTCTCTGTAACACTATGTAGGCTGTGAAATTTTAGGGGGAAACTATTTTATTACTTCATTTAAGGTTTTCCTTCTTTTTCCAATGCTCTGGAATAAACAGTATTGTAATCATCTCCTCTTTAAAACTTGGATATAGGCTGGGCGCGGTGGCTCATGCCTGTAATCCCAGCACTTTGGGAGGCCGAAGTGAGAGGATCATGAGGTCAGGAGATCGAGACCATCCTGGCTAACACAATGAAACCCTGTCTCTACTAAAAATACAAAAAATTAGCCAGGCGTGGTGGCAGGCGCCTGTAGTCCCAGCTACTTGGGAGACTGAGGCAGGAGAATGGCGTGAACTCGGGAGGCGGCCCTTGCAGTGAGCAGAGATTGCACCACTGCACTCCAGCCTGTGGGACAGAGTGAGACTCCATCTCAAAAAACAACAACAACAACAACAACAACAAACTTGGATATAATGTCTCTGTAACACTATGTAGGTTGTGAATTTTTAGTGGGGAGCTATTTTACTACTTCATTTCCTTTCTGGAAATTTGCTTATTTTGACTTTCTATCACTTCTGAGGTTAATTGTAGCAAGTTATGAATTTTTAAAAAAATATTCATTTCTTCTAGGTTTGAAATCTGCTTGAGTTTTACAAATAACTCCTTATATTAATAGTTGTTTATGAATGTTTTTCTTGCTGATGTGTTTGAGTTCTCTGTAGAATCTGGACATTAATCCTTTATCAGAGGTATAGTTTGCAAATATTTTCTCCCATTCTTTAGTTTGTCTGTTTATTCTGTTGATTATTTCTTTTGCTGTGCAAAAGCTTTTTAGTTTAATTAGGTTCATTTATTTATTTTTGTTTTTTGTTGCATTTGCTGTTGGGATCTTTGTCATAAATTCTGTAGGCCAGTGTCCAGAAGAATTTTTCCTAGGGTTTCTCCTATAATTTTTATGTTTTCAGGTCTTAGATTTAAGTCTTTAATCCATCTTGAGATAATTTTTGTATATGATGAGAGATGGTGATCCAGTTTCACGCTTCTATATGTGGCTAAACAATTTTCCCAGCACTATTTATTGAATAGGGTGTCCTTAGTGTACGTTTTTATCTTTGTTGAAGATTGAAGATCAAATAATTCCATTCAAAATGGGCAAATGACATGAACATACATTTCTCAAAAGAAGATATACAAATGGCCAAGAAACATATGAAAAAATGCTCAACATCACTAATCATTGGGGAAATGCAAATTAAAACCACAATGAGATACCATCTTACCCCAGCATAATGGTCATTCTTAAAAAGTTAAAACTCGAGAGATGTTGGTGTGGATGTGGTGAAAAGGGAACACTTATACACTGCTGGTGGGAATGTAAATTACTACAACCATTATGGAAAACAGTATGGAGATTTCTCAAAGAACTAAAACTAGATCTACCATTCGATCTAGTCCCACTGGTGTAATGCCTACATAACACAGCTGAATTTCTATCTGTCCTAACTCTGCTTATCTTTAAGAAACAGGACACCTGTGATAAAAATGTTCCCTTTGTAACCACACCAGCTGAGATGGTTAGAAGCAAGATAGACCAGGAGTGACTTCAAAAGTACCTCAGGCTTTATTATAATCACATTTCCATGCTAAACAATACTCCTACCAGGGCCATGATGGTTGACAGTCACCAAGACAATGACCAGAAGAAGCTATAAAGGGACAAAAACAAAGGCAGCATTCCACCTTTTTTTTTTTTTTGACATGGAGTCTCCCTCTGTCGCCCAGGCTGGACTGCAGTGGCACCATCTGTATATATATCTGAAGTGTATATATATACACACACACACATACACCTCCAGCCCCCCCACCCCCACACACACACCATGGAATGCTATTCAGCCATAAAGAATGAAATAATGTCTTTTGCAGCAACTTGGATGGAATTGAAGGCTGTCATCCTAAGTGAAATAACTCAGGAACTGAAAACCAAATACTGCATGTTCTAAGTGGGAGTTAAGCTATGGGTACCCAGTGGCATACAGAGTGGTATAATGGACATTGGAGACTCAGAAGTGGGAAGGTTGGGAGGGGGTAAGGGATGAAAAATTACCTATTGACTACAATGTACACTATTTGAGTGATGAGTACACTAAAAGCTCAGACTTTACCGCTATATGATTCATCCATGTGACCAAAACCCACTTGTACCCCTACAGGTATTGAAATTTTTAAAAAATTACTTATGAAGTTCTTTCACGTTTGTCATTTTCTGGACCTGCACATGGTTTGTGTGAGTGAGTGTGTGTGTGTGTGTGTGTGTGTGTTTGAGAAGAATTTTAACTCAAATTCAATTAGCTTAATAAGTATAGGGTTATCAGTATAAATATTATTTATTTCTCATGAGTGAGACTTGGTAGTTCATATCTTTCAAATAATTTGTCCATTATATCTATGTTGTTCAATTTATTGGCCTAAAATTGTCCACAGTATCCTCTTTTTCCTCTTAATATCTTTAGAAGCCATGGTTATGCCACTTTTATCATTCCTAATATTGGTAATTTGTGTCATCTCTGTTTCTTTTTTCTGTATTAGTCTAGCTAGAAATTTGTCAATTTTACTGATATTATCAAAGAGCCAATTTTTGGTTTCATAATTTTCTGTATTATTTTTCTGATTTCTATTTCATTGAATTCCACTTGATTCTTTGTTATTTTCTTTATTCCTGTTACATTGGGTTGGATTTAATCTTCTTTTCTAGTTTCTTAAGATGGAAGATGAGGCCATTGACTTGAGACTTGTCCTCTTTACTAATATAGGCATTTAGTGCCATATATTTCCCCTTAATTTATGCTTCAGTGACATTCTATAGATTTTGCTCTGTTGTGTTTTCATTTTCATTCAGTGAAAAATGCTTTACAATTTCTTTTGATTTATTCTTTGACCTATGGATTATTTAGACTTACAGTATTCTGTTTCTAAATAGAGATTTTCTAGTTATTTTTCTATTTTTGATTTCCAATCTGATTCTATTGTGGTCAGATAAAAAACTTGGTATTTCTCTAATACTATTAAATTTATTGAGACTTTATAGGGTCTCACAAAAGTAAAGCCTCATAAAAAATATGGTCTCTCTTGGTAAATTTTCTGTGCATAACTTGTTCCATTAGTGAGATAAATAACAATGATGTCCCACCTCAAGTTGTACAGCTCACTTTGGTGATATTTCTGCCAATGATGCAAAAGCTAAAATACACCATGGAGAAACTTAAGACAAATCTATGTTAAGGGACATATTATGAAATAACTGTCCTATAATCTTCAAAAAAGTCATGATCATGAAATGCAAGGAAAGAAAGAAATTGTTATGGACTAAAGGAGACTAAAGAGACATGACATCTAAATCCATCGTGAGTTTCTGGACTATAATATTTTACAGTAAAGAACATTATTAAGACAACTAACCATGGATGAGATCTGAAGATGAGATAATAGTAATAATGGTAGCATTAATTTCCTGACCTTGATGATCTCATTAGGTTATATTGCAGAATATCCTTGTTATAGGCAATACGTACATACAAAAGTGTTCAGTGAGCAAGGGCATCTTGTTGGAAATTGCCTCTCAAATAATTTAGAGAAAAAAAGATTTGCTTCATTTGGGCAACTTTCTTGAAAATTTGAGATTTTTTCCAAACTAAAAAAAATGCAGATGAAGAAACAGGAAAGACCTCAATTAGAAACAAGTCCATGGACAACCTAGGGCAGGGGTCCTCAACCCCAGGACTGAAGACCAGTACCAGCCCATCACCTGTTAGGAACTGAGCTGCACAGCAGCAGGTGAGCAACAGGTGAGTGAGCATTACTGCCTGAGCGCTGCCTCCTGTCAGATCAGTGGCAGCATTAGATTCTCACAGGAGTGTAAACCCTATTGTGAACTGCACATGCGA
Organism: Papio anubis; assembly: GCF_008728515.1. Classification (NCBI taxonomy): domain Eukaryota; kingdom Metazoa; phylum Chordata; class Mammalia; order Primates; family Cercopithecidae; genus Papio; species Papio anubis. The sequence goes on along the minus strand of NC_044985.1, from coordinate 101,548,317 downwards.
GAGGTGTAGGCTGCGTGCCCCTTATGAGAATCTAATACCTGATGATCTGAAGTGAAACAGTTTCATCCTGAAACCGTTCCCCACCCCCACCCTCATCTGGGGAAAACTCGTCTTCCACGAAACCAGTCCCTGCTGCCAAAAAGGTTGAGGACTGCTGACCTAGGGATTAAGATTTTCAAATTAGGATTTAAAAAATTTTAATAATGGCTCTTCCTACCAATTTTACAAAATTGGTCAAAATCAGTAAGTCACACATATAGAAAGCTCAGTGAATCTCAATCAAGATAAATATAGGGAACATCACACCCAGGCATTTTGATAGTCCAACTTCTGAAAGTTAAAACTGGATAGGTTCAACATACGCAAATCAATAAACGTAATCCAGCATATAAACAGAAACAAAGACAAAAACCACATGATTATCTCAATAGATGCAGAAAAGGCCTTGACAAAATTCAACAGCCCTTCATGCTAAAAACTCTCAATAAACTAGATATTGATGGAACGTATCTCAAAATAATTAGAGCTATTTATGACAAACCCACAGCCAATATCATACTGAATGGGCAAAAAATGGAAGCGTTCCCTTTGAAAACTGGCACAAGACAGGGATGCCCTCTCTCACCACTCCTATTCAACATAGTGTTGGAAGTTCTGGCTAGGGCAATCAGGCAAGAGAAAGAAATCAAGGGTATTCAGTTAGGAAAAGAAGAAGTCAAATTGTCCCTGTTTGCAGATGACATGATTGTATATTTAGAAAACCCCATCATCTCAGCTCAAAATCTCCTTAAGCTGATAAGTAACTTCAGCAAAGTCTCAGGATACAAAATTAATGTGCAAAAATTACAAGCATTCTTATACACCAGTAACAGACAAACAGAGAGCCAAATCATGAATGAACTTCCATTCACAATAGCTTCAAAGAGAATAAAATATCTAGGAATCCAACTTACAAGGGATGTAAAGGACCTTTTCAAGGAGAACTACAAACCACTGCTCAGTGAAATAAAAGAGGACACAAACAAATGGAAGAACATACCATGCTCATGGATAGGAAGAATCAATATTGTGAAAATGCCCATACTGCCCAAGGTAATTTATAGATTCAATGCCATCCCCATTAAGCTACCAATGAGTTTCTACACAGAATTGGAAAAAACTGCTTCAAAGTTCATATGGAACCAAAAAAGAGCCTGCATTGCCAAGATAATCCTAAGTCAAAAGAACAAAGGTGGAGGCATCAGGCTACCTGACTTCAAACTATGCTACAAGGCTACAGTAACCAAAACAGCATGGTACTGGTACCAAAACAGAGATATAGACCAATGGAACAGAACAGAGTGAGTCCTTAGAAATAATACCACACATCTACAGCCATCTGATCTTTGACAAACCTGACAAAAACAAGAAATGGGGAAAGGATTCCCTATTTAATAAATGGTGCTGGGAAAATTGGCTAGCCATAAGTAGAAAGCTGAAACTGGATCCTTTTCTTACTCCATATATGAAAATTAATTCAAGATGGATTAGAGACTTAAATGTTAGACCTAAAACCATAAAAACCCTAGAAGAAAACCTAGGTAATACCATTCAGGACGTAGGCATGGGCAAGGACTTCATGTCTAAAACACCAAAAGCAATGACAACAAAAGCCAAAATTGACAAATGGGATCTAATTAAACTAAAGAGCTTCTGCACAGCAAAAGAAACTACCATCAGAGTGAACAGACAACCTACAGAATGGGAGAAAATCTTTGCAATCTACTCATCTGACAAAGGGCTAATATCCAGAATCTACAAAGAACTCAAACAAATGTTCAAGAAAAAAACAAACAACCCCATCAAAAAGTGGGCAAAGGATATGAACAGACATTTCTCAAAAGAAGACATGCATACAGCCAACAGACACATGAAAAAATGCTAGTCATCACTGGCCATCAGAGAAATGCAAATCAAAACCACAATGAGATACCATCTCACACCAGTTAGAATGGCGATCATTAAAAAGTCAGGAAACAACAGGTGCTGGAGAGGATGTGGAGAAATAGGAACACTTTTACACCGTTGGTGGGATTGTAAACTAGTTCAACCATTACGGAAAACAGTATGGCGATTCCTCAAGGATCTAGAACTAGAAGTACCATATGACCCAGCCATCCCATTACTGGGTATATAAAGGATTATAAATCATGCTGCTATAAAGACACATGCACACATATGTTCATTGTGGCACTATTCATAATAGCAAAGACTTGGAATCAACCCAGATGTCCATCAGTGACAGACTGGATTAAGAAAATGTGGCACATATACACCATGGAACACTATGCAGCCATAAAAAAGGATGAGTTTGTGTCCTTTGTAAGGACATGGATGCAGCTGGAAACCATCATTCTCAGCAAATTATCACAAGAACAGAAAACCAAACACCGCATGTTCTCACTCATAGGTGGGAACTGAACAATGAGATCACTTGGACTCGGGAAGGGGAACATCACACACCGGGGCCTATTATGGGGAGTGGGGAGTGGGGAGTGGGGAGGGATTGCACTGGGAATTATACCTGATGTAAATGACGAGTTGATGGGTGCTGACGAGTTGATGGGTGCAGCACACCAACATGGCACAAGTATACATATGTTACAAATCTGCATGTTGTGCACTTGTACCCTAGAACTGAAAGTATATATATAAAAAAAAAACTGGAAAACAAAGTTCTTAAAAGTAACCAAATAAAAATGCACATTATATACGGGAGAACAATGATAAGAATTATAGCTGGCTTCTCATCATAAAAATTGAAAGCCAGAAGACAATGGAATAACATCTTTAAATTGCAGAAAGAAATATAGTATCAATGTTGGATTAAATATTCAGTGAAGATAGCTTTCAGAAATGAAGACAAATAAAGGTATATTAAGTTAAACATAAAAGCAGAGAAAATTTTCCAACAGCATACTTGTACTACACTAAATGCTAAAGGAAATTCTTTAAGCTGAAGAGAGATGCTACTAGAGAGAATCTGGATCTACAGGAAGGATTGAAGAATATGGCATATGGGAAACGTGAATAAATATAACCCTATATTTTTATTTTCTTGAATTATTCAAAAGTTAACATTTTCATTTAAAAATAACAACATTGTATTGGGGAGTTTATAATTCATGCAGAAATATGTATATGGCAATAATAACACAAAAGATGGATTGCAGGTAAATGAGGTTATACTATGTTAAGTATCTCAGATTATGTGTATGGTATATTATTTCAAGATAAAGTCTGGTAAGAATGCCTATTGTAACCTCTAAAGCAATTACTAAAATAAAAAGTACAGGTAGTTGTAACACTAGAAAGATGGTGGAGCAAGAGCAAAGAAAAATCCCTTTGGTCCCAGAAAATCTCCTGGAAAACAGGAAGGCTTATCAAGCCCTCGAAGCCACCCAGGCAAAGCAGGCACTTTTGGCAAAGAAGGGGCAGAGGAAAGGAAAAGGGCTCAGGTTTAAGTGACTGGAATCATTTCTACATGATTCCTGGAGGCAGAAACGTGACAAGGTGTGTCTCAGATGACTAGAAGTGAAACTTCATGCCTTGGAATCACCAGATAAACATTCCTTGGCCTTTGTTGTACACATCGAAAGGATTGATGGCATGTTTACTGGTGCAGAGAACCATTGCAAGATTTTGCCTAAAGAAAATTTTTAGTGGTGTCTTGTAAAAGTCACCCCCCAGAACCTAAAAATGCTGCATATAGTGGAACCTTATGTGACCTAGGGATTTCCAAATCTGAAGTCTGTCTGGGAACTCATTTTCAAACGTGGACAAGCCAAGGTCAAGAATAAGACCATCCCTCTGACAGACAACACTGATTGAGGAGCACCTAGGGAAGTTTGAAGTTTGGTGTCATTTGCTTGGAAGACCTCATTCATGAAATTGCCTTCCCAGGGAAGCACTTCCAGGAGATCTCATGGTTCTTGTGCCCCTTCCACCTCTCAGTGGCCTGTCATGTTACCAAAAATAGAGTGGGCTTCCTCAAGGAGATGGGCACACCTGGCTATGGGGTGAACACATCAATCAGCTCATCCGCCAGCTGAACTAGACCCAGGTGTCAAACTGCAGTAAATTTTTATCAGTGAAGTGGAAGCATGTGTTTTTGTTTTTTTGGGGGGAATTTTTATCAAGTATCTTCAGAGAAGATTATTTCCTGCTTTATCTTCAAAAACTGGAAAGGAAGGGTCAAAGAAAAGACTAGCTATGTTCATGGCAAGCACCTCTCATCACAGTCCAGTTCCAAGGAAAAATTACAGCATTTTCTACATTGGCTGTTGCCTCATCTGAAATCAGCATATTCCATGGACGAAGGAAACCTGCTTTTGTTGCATCTTCTATCCTAGGGTTTAATGTTGGTAAATGAATAACTCTAGCATTTGTACAAGGCTCACTAAGACTCCTGCAGCAGTCAATCAAGCCCAGGGACGTAACTGAATCTGGAGATTCCTGGGACCTTGTTTTGAAAAAGTCTTGAAATACACATAGGAAGAAAGGTACAAAAATAAATGTTCACTCGTCTCTGCAGAAACCAAACAGACAAAAAACAAAAAAAACACAAAGAGGTATGATTAAAAAGCCAACAGAGAAAACATAATACTAAAAAGTACTCAATTAAGACAGGAAAGGAGAAACAAAAGAATGAAGAATAGAGGGAACAGATAAAACAAGTAGCAAGATGGTGGGAATTTTTTTTGAGGGCGGGGTCGCTGTGTCACCAGGCTGGGGTGCAGTGGCTTGATCTCGGCTCACTGCAAGCTCCGCCTCCCAGGTTCAGGCCATTCTCCTGCCTCAGCCTCCGAGTAGCTGGGACTACAGGCGCCCGCCACCACGCCCGGCTAGTTTTTTGTATTTTTAGTAGAGACGGGGTTTCACCATGTTAGCCAGGATGGTCTCGATCTCCTGACCTCGTGATCCACCCGCCTCGGCCTCCCAAAGTGCTGGGATTACAGGCTTGAGCCACCGCGCCCGGCAAGATGGTAGAATTAAAGCAAACCACATCAATAATTAATAAAAGACTAAGCACTGAAATTGAAATGCAGAGTTTGTCAGACAATTAAAAAGCAAGACACAGAAAAACACTGTTTAGAAGAGATGCGTGTTAAGTATTAACACACTGACAAAGGTAAGAGAATGGAAAAAGCTATTTATGCAAGCATCAAACATGAAAAAGCTGGTATAGCTATATTAATATCTGACAAAATAGAGGAGAAGATAAAGATGATCATGGGTCATAATGGTACAGATTATTTTTTGAACTGAATTGTGTTTTCTCAAAATTAATATGTTGAAGTCCTAACCATCAAAGTGTCTGTATTCGGAGATAGAGCCTTTACAAAATTAAAGTTAAAGGAGGCCATAAGGATGGGGCCAATAGGACTGGTATCCATATAAGAAGAGGAAGAGACACGAGAGATCTTTCTCTGCATACATGGAAGAAATACCATGTGAAGTGATATGGTCTGGCTGTGTTCCCACCCAAATCTCACGTTGAATTGTAACATGTCAAAGGTGGAGCCAGGTGGAGATAATTGAATCATGGGGGTGGTTTCCGCCATATTGTTCTCATGGTAGTGAATAAGTCTTATGAGATCTGATGGTTTTATAAATTGGAGATCCCCTGCACAAGCTCTCTCGTCTGCCGCCATGTAAGATGTGACTCTGCTCCTCATTCATCTTCCACCATGATTGTGTGATTGTGAGGCCTTCCAAGCCATGTGAAACTGTGAGTCCATTAAATCTCTTTCCTTTATAAATTACCCAGTCTCAGGTATGTCTTTATTAGCAATGTGAGAACAGACTAATATATGAAGACACAACAAGGTGGCCATCTATAAGCCAAGGAGAGAAGACAGGCTTCACCAGAACCAACCCTGTTGCCACCTTGATCATGGACTTTCCAGCCTTCAGAACAGTAACAAAGTAAACTTCTGTTGTGTAAGCCACTAGGTCTGTGGCATTTTGTTAGGCAGGCCAAAGTCACTAATGCAGATGATAAAGGGGTCAATTCCTTGAGAAGAGATATCAATTCTAAATGTGTATGTATTTAATACTAGCACTTCAAGGTACATGAAACAAAAAATGAAACAACTAAAGGGAGTAATCAACAATCATAGTTGGATGTTGTAATAACTGTCACTGTCACTTAGTAATTGGCAGTACTTTTTCAGCTCTGGTCTTAGAAGTGGCTATTTCTGCAAGGAGCTCTGGTTTCTTTTATCACAGAATAGTATTTAGAAACCAAGGAATGTAGTCATTGTTATTAGGGTGTTGCTATTCCCACACCTTCTCAGTAGAGATACAGAATATATGTGTCGCTACATATATCCTCATATATCTACATATGTAGATATAGATACACATACAAGCAAACAAACTATACACACACACATTCCAACTTTATATCTAGAGTCCCATTTTCTTACTCTGGGCTTCTACAACAAGATACCATAGACTAGGTGGCTTAAACAACAGAAATGCATTTCTTACAATTCTGGAGGCTGGGAAGTCCAAGATCAGGGTGCAGAATCCATGTCTGGTGAAGTCCACTTCCTGGTTTGCAGATGACTATCTTCTCACTGTATCCCCACATGGTGGAGAGAGCAAGCTCTAGTCTCTCTCTCTTCTTAAAAGATACAGTCCAATCATGGGGTTCTCTACCCTCATACCTCATCTAAACCTAACTGCCTTCCAAATGTTCAACTTCCTAATATTATCCCATTGGGGGTTAGGGTTTAAATGTATGAATTTGGGAGAGGGATACAAATATGCAGTCCACAGTAGTTCTACATACAAACATGCAGTCCATAATAGTCCTTCATGCATTTATATCTGTATTTTATACCTCTATATATTGCAAACTGAGCTCACACCAATATCTCAAATTCCACTGGGTTTATTCTTGTTTTCTTTTTTCCGTATTTCCTACTCTCATTTCCAGTAGTGAGAAACATGGCTCCTATTATCCCTAGTATAATTGTGCCCCAGTATCCATGGGGGATTTTTTTCAGAACTCCCTCAGATACCAAAATCCATGGATGCTCAAATGCCTTATGTAAAACGGTGTAGTATTTGCATGTAACTTACACATATCCTCCTGTAACCTGTAGATTACTTGTAATACATAATACAATGTAAATGCTACATAAATAATCGTCATACTATAGTGTTTAGGAAATAATGACAAGAAAAAAAAAGCCTGTACATGTTTGGTGCAGTCGTAACCGACCATTTTCCCCCCAATATTTTCAATCCACAGTTTGTTTAATCCACAGAAACCACGAGTGTGGTGGGTGACTGTTCTACCTGTTTGTTCCATCTCTCTATATGTAAGCAGTCTGCATCACCACTGCAACCCCCAACTCCCACTGCTTTTGCACAGACACCCTCCTCTCCTTCCATGGAACATATTTATACAAAAAACTTTCACATGTATCTGAAATTCAAATTTAACTGGGCATCCTGTATTTTTATTTGCTAAACCTGTTAGTCCCAGAGGGCCATCCTAACTTCCGTGCTCCCGGCCTTCAGGTGACTGTGCTGCAGCCCACGTTCTCTCTCTGCCCAGCCCTGCTTGTGTCCCTTCCTTGGAAGAGGTGTTGAGCTCTAGAAAGCACCCCCCAAAAATTTCCTGTTGCTCATCTCCATTTTCAATCAGCTTCCAGGGACTAAACTTGCAACATCAAGCCCCTGCTTTATTATTTCCCTGGTTCTAAGACCCCAGAGGTCCCAACCCATACCCATGTAAGCCCAGTTCCCAGAGCAGCCTCGATCCTGGCCCCAGGGCCTGGGGATGATTCCAGAGGAGCCCCTTTCAGGGATTACAGGCGCAGGACGTTGGCCCTGCAAACCTCCAGAGGGCTCCCGCCCACCAGGGGGCAGTCTTCACCTGCGTGTGAGCAGCTCCGGAGGCCCGGGCAGGGGCTCGCTGGGGGAACCGATGCGGGGAATACGTGCGTGAGGACACGTGAGGGCCGTGCCGGCCAGAGCCCCAGCGTGCGTGGCCTTGCGTGCGTGTACACGCACATGTGTCCAGGTGCCTACGCAGGTGCCTGACCCTGGGCAAGTTGTTCCGTCACGCGGACCTCAGTTTTCTCATCTGTTCGACGAAGGGATCTTTCCGTCTCTGGCTGTTGGTGTTCCTTTATCCACGACTGCTGAGCACGTTGGGTCCTCTCTTTAGAGCCATCTCTGCTTATTGAACAGAGGCAGGGATTCCAGGCCTTTGAATTGATGCGGGGGGTGAGTAGGAGAAGGCAGTGAGGCACGTAGGGGTTTTTGTCTTTTGCTGCCCAAAGCAATGCTCTGTAATTACTTTCTAAATATTTGCATTTGTATTCTTTGCAAAACTTTATTTCAAAATAATGTGAATCTTTAAGTCCTATGCAAAGCCACCAGAATCCTTGGTAGTGCTTCCCTACTCATTTGCAGGAATCTGGGCAGAACATGAATTCCCGGAACTGGTGGGACTTTCCAACCAGTTGCTTCTCATGCAGAGGCAGAAAAATGAGGGGGTAAATAGCTCAGGCCTCAGGGGCAGCCTTCTTGGCCCTTACAGATCATTTAATTGCTGTGCCTCAGAGTCTCTTCTATAAAATGGGAATGATAATAGTACCCTAAGTGATAGTATTATTATTAAATATTGGTTGAGTGTTCTCAGCTTTGTCATAATACAGCTCTGTGACCTTGGCCCCTTTCCCAGGACCTTTGTTTCCTTATCAATAATGGAAAGAAGTACTCATTTTGCATGGTTGTGATGAGCAAGTAGGATGTTTGTGAAATCACCTGGTGGTACCTAGTAGATGCTAAATAAATACCGATTTCCCTTATTGGATAAGTATTGTTTCCCAGGTAACACTTATCTTCCCTGTTGCCCTAGCCTCAGCAAGGTGACTGGTAAGTCAACAGATCCCTTTTGACAGAGACCTCTCCAGGACATCTGCCTTAGAGGAAGGAGAGTGTAGGTGTTCAGGAAGCTTTGGGGAGATTGATTTACTTCCTGGAGGGCTTTTTGTTAGACCTGAAATGTCACCACGTGGTTTGCTGCTTCCTCTGCCTGTGGGTGATGGGGTAGGAGTAGAAGGTGGAGGAGGTACAAGTGTCTTGTTAGGAGCCCCTGGAAGTCACCTCTTTAGAGGGGCCATCTCTGAGATACAACGATTCATTTTCTGTTATCCCTATATTTTTGTCTCCACTGCCCCCAACTCCCATGTAAACAGCCTGCTCCTTTGGGAGCCCTGCTTTGGGAGTCTGCTGCTGCAGGCCAGGGAGTAGGATTGCTTTCTTTTCTTTTTTCTTCCTTTCGGGGAGCCTGAGTTACTTGAGATGTGAGTGCCTTTGAGGGAAGAGTCCAGGAAGCACAGCACCCTTTTCCCTGGCAATGCCCAGGGTGGGCAGGACCTCAGAGGGCTGACTGTGATGTGTCTGTGACCAGCTTTCTCTGGCACTGGTTGGCACAGAAGCAGCAGAGCCCCTGGGCTCCTGGGTACTGTGTGGCCTCGCATCAGGTATCTCATTTGTCCCCACTGGGGACAAATGGCCAGTGACCACGCATGCACCCCTTCCAATGATGCTGGTGAGAGAGAGGATGGGTGGGTTCTGTTAATGACCAGGACCGAATTTCCTGTCTCAGGTGGGATGGGGGCTCAGAGATGGATTTAACTTGATTTAAAGAATTTTTTTTAAAATTATATTTCTCATATACCTGAAATCGTGGAGTCTGATTTATAGTTGCTATTTCAGAATTTTCCCTAGCACCTGCACAGCGTCTTGTATGCAGCAAGCACTCACTAAGCCCTTCTCCTTACCCTGTGAGTCTACCTATTGGACTAGTCCTGGTGTTCAGGACTTAAAGTAATGGGCCAGCTAGGAGTCTCCAGGGCTGGGTATCTAGACTGCAGGTGCCATGAGATGGGTACTCCCAACAGTGCAGCCTCAGACACCTTGCTCTGCTTGACAGAGGTTTGCGGGGATGAATGACAGCACCAAGAGCTACCCTGTCTTGAGAGCTTCTGATCTGCTGGCCTGGTGTGAAGTCCTTGGCACAGGTTATCTCATTAGTTTTCACAGCAGCCCTGTAAGGTCCAGACTGTATTGTCTCTATTTTGCAGATGAGAAAACTGAGGCTTGGAAAGATGGCAGAGCCAGAATACTGTCCCCGGTGGTTGGACACCAAAGTCACTCATTTTAAGCACTTAGGACAAGTGACTGATGGACTGACTGAATAAAGAAGGTAAGGAATAATAAAGTTGCCAAACTGGGGAATGACAAGACAGAATGTATTTATTTCCTGCTTTTGACACCTGTCTTCAGTGACCCTTTCCCTCCCTGTTCCCCTTAGACACCACCCAGAGAGGCTGATTTCCAGTCTGTGGGGTGCAAGAGGGACTGAGGGTCCTCTGTCTGTGCCTTCTGGGCCCTCTGGGAGCTCTTGGCCCTGACTCTGGGCTGGGAGGCTGGAGCCCTATTGCCTTTTCTATCAGGGATGGACAGAGACATTCTTTTTCATTTTCTTTCCCCAATGCCATTTTGTTAAATCAGAAATCCTTGAGGAGTGAAGTCACATTTTCCATGCCCCTGAAAGCTCTGGAGAGCCGATGAGTGTTATTGTAACCAGAGGAGACTGGGGACAAAGGAAGCTTATAATTTTGTAAACGAGGCTTGGGAGAGCCCTGCCTGCAATGGCTTTCCAGGGGAAGAGGCAGAATTCAGAAAAACCAGAGGCAAGAGGAATGGCAGGACTGGCCAGCTTTGAGCCTGGCACCCGGGCAGAGACCCTCCTGGGGGCCGGGCAGGGTTCTGAGTCCCTCCTGCCCGCTTCTCCGGTTACTGTTTCCCAGCCTTCCCTGGGGAGGGAAGTTGGCCTGCTGAAGCGGCAAGATCTCTGTGCTTGGAGTGAAGCACCTGGGGTCCCAGTGCCGGCTCATTCACCCCAGTTTTCTCATCTGCAAAATGGGCTGGTGAAGGATCTGCCCCAAAGAGTCTGCCTTCAGCCTGGTGATGGGGCTGTGTTTTATAGAGAACGAAACGGAGGCATGTGTTTTTCAGATAGGAAGTGGCAGAACCGGGATTTAGATCCCGGCAGTCTTACTTCTGAGTAGGAACTCCCAACCCTTGGGCCACAGTGCTTAGACTTACCAGTTGCCAAATCGTGTGAGACAAATGTGACCCGCGTGCTGCCACCTGGGGTCCGCCCTCTTTGCCCCAGCCTGTAGGGACGGAGGCTTCTGCTGGAAGGCTAGGCTTTTGGGTCTCTTCAAACCTTAACATTCTCAGACCTTCTCCTAGTGGCCAGACTCTGACATACTGCGTGGGAGGGAAGTCTGGGGACAGGTAGCCCATTTCAGCCCTTCTCAAATGAGGTCCAAGCAGATGGCCGTTGCTTCCTCTTGCTGGCCGTGGCTTCTCACTAGGCTTGCACAGAAATGGAGAGAAGACCAAATAAAGCTCCTTTGAGGACAAATGTCCCGGACAGGGCTGGGAGTGGGGATCCAAAGATGGACAGAACCAACCCCCCCACCTGCCACCTGCAGGGCTCTGAGCCTGCCTGCTCCCAGACTGCAGGTCTTCTGTGCAGGCTGGGGCTGGGTGTTCAGGGCTGAGGGGGGCAGGCATGTGAGTGGTTTGGAGGAAAGGGCGGGGTGGAGGGGAATGGGTCATTCACACTCAGCCTGAGTCTGTCACTGAGCACGCGCTCCCTTGCCTCTACAATTCTGGCCCTAGTTCTCCTACTTCCCTAGCCCCGAAGCTGCCCTCTCTAGCAGGCGGCTGAGATTTCCCAGGTGGACTCGGGGGTCCTCCTCACCCAGGCCAAGCTGCCCATAAGGAGCCAGAGGATGATGAGGATCTGCCTGTTTCCTCCGTGGGAGTTCCTCTCTCACAGGCACGGCCGCTGCCCTCCTCAGCCTGTGAGTGGAAACACATTCCAAGGGGGATCTGGCTTGGCCCAGGTGGGTTTGAGATCCCCCACTCAAGCCGCCTTCATCTCCCCTCCAAAACACCAGCTCACTCACAAAGCTTGTCTCGGCCGGTTCTCCTCACAACCGTGGCTGCACTCCCCTCTCCCTACTACCTTCTCTCTGTGTGTATGTCTGTCTCTGTGTCTCAGTGTCTCTGTCTCTCAGTGTCTCTCTCATGTTATCTCTGTCTCTCAGTGTCTCTGTGTCTCAGTGTCTCTGTCTCTCAGTGTCTCTGTCTCTCAGTGTCTCTCTCATGTTCTCTCTGTCTCTCAGTGTCTCTGTGTCTGTGTGTCTCTCAGTGTCTCTGTCTCTCAGTATCTCATGTTCTCTCTGTCTCTCAGTGTCTCTGTGTCTATGTCTCTGTCTCTCAGTGTCTCTGTCTCTCAGTGTCTCCCTCATGTTCTCTCTGTCTCTCAGTGTCTCTGTGTCTGTGTCTCTGTCTCTCAGTGTCTCTGTCTCTCAGTGTCTCTGTCTCTCAGTGTCTCTGTCTCAGTGTCTCTCTCATGTTCTCTCTGTCTCTCAGTGTCTCTGTGTCTGTGTCTCTGTCTCTCAGTGTCTCTCTCTGTCTCAGTCTCTCTCTCAGTATCTCTGTATGTGTCTCTCAGTGTCTTTCCACATCTCTCTCTGTGTCTCTCTCTACAGCTGTGTGTGTCTGTCTTGATGTGTGTCTCTCTTGCTCTCTTTCTCTCTCGGTCTGTCTCTCAGTCTCTTCCCCTCCCCCTGCCCCCCACTAATTTAATGGGACTCGTCTCAGTGTGAGGAAAGCGTCTAATTAGTCTTAGAGGTCCTCCTGTCCAGAATTTCTAAAGCCGTGCTCACGACAAGTGTCCCAGGCTTGAACGGGACATTGGAGACACTCTGGGCCAAGAGGAGCAGCACAGAACCACCCAGAGGATGGCTCTATGAAATGGGGTTACAATAGTGCCTTCCTAGAGGGTTTGAGATAAAGCACATAGAACAGAATTCATGTGTGGAGGCCAGTACAAAACATCACCAAAGTGAAGCTGCTTTCCCTCTCCTCCTCACTGTAGGCTGCTCAAAGCCTCTACTATGCTAAGGAGAACAGAGAGCTCCGAGAGGGTTGGCAGAGTTGCAGCATTTCCCAGGATTATTTGTCCAGTGAAACCTCTTGCCATGGAGCATGTAGTGGGGTCAGAATTCCTCAAATCATAGTTGGGAAATACTGCTAATCCAGGCCCCTTATTCCAAAGAGAAGTGGAAGGCTCCCTCCCCAAGTCCCTAGAGCCAGCTGGGGTGCACAGTCAGGAGGCTGGGCTCCAGCTGGGGGAACAGCTGAACTTGGCTCCAGGATTGCACCCAAGGGCCTCCTGTTGTGCTCCCAGGAGCCTTGGCAGTGTCCCTCCAGGCAGTGTCAAAAGCACCGGGAGGCATGGGGTGTAAGCACCTTGCAAAATTGACCCTGCCATGGATGCCGGGGCTTGCGCCCACAAAGATGGGTTGCCAGCAGACTGTGAGAGTGGTATTGGGGGGAGGGGTGGCTAGACCCTCCCTTCCTTGCGTTTCTGTAGGTGAATTCTCTCTCTTTCAAGGAAGGACTGATAGGGCTCTCAGAATTATGTACCCTCCCGGCCCCCTGTCTGGAATCTGGAAGCTGGACTCTCTCCCTCCTAGGTCTGTATCGTAATCTTTTTGGTGTTGATCTCTAGGAAAGATGATGCCTGCTCACCACCGCCTCTTAAATTTCTCTTCTGCCTTCTTTGGAAGGTCCTGCTAATATTCCAGCTGCCATCACCTCAATTGTAAGTTCTGAATACCATTAACCCCCTCTTTTGGCAGCTATGATCTGGTTAGAGTCTTATTAGGTTCCAAGGATAATGAGGTTATCATCATTTTTTGCTGCTTTTCTTCTCCTGGAATAGCTGGTTTTCTAAAGATGCTGTTCTCTTCTTTGCTGCTGCTGCTGCTGCTGTTCCTCCCCCTCCTCCTCCTCCTCTTCTTCTTTCTCCTCCTCCCCCTCCTCCTCTTCCTCCTCCTCCACCTCTTCCTCCTCCTCCTCCTCCTCTTCCTCCTCCTCCTCGTCTTCCTCCTCCTCCTCCTCCTCCTCTTCCTCCTCCTTCTCCTCCTTCTTCCTTATTTCTTCTTTCTTCTTGACAGAGTCTTGTCCTGTTGCCCAGGCTGGAGTGCAATGGCATGATCATAGCTCACTGCAGCCTCAAACTCCTGGCCTCTAATGATCCTCCTACCTCGACCTCCCAAATTGCTGGGATTACAGGTATGAGCTCCTGCCTTCATAGCTTCTGTTTTGGGGTCACTGTAGCTTAGGGCTGGTTTGCTCCAGAACTAGCCTCTGTTGTTGACTTTAAAACTCTTCTAATCCGGGAAGAAGACACCTGGTGAGGGAGGATTCAATCATCCTACAGTCCATCTTCCAAAGGGGTGGAGTTCCACTGCCCCAGTGTCAGATATCCACTTAGATTTCTGTAGCAGCCTTTCCTTGTCTTGACCAAATGTGCTCACTTGCAGGGTGCTCTCTGCCTGACTGGGAGTGCCACTCCCTTGTCATCACAGCCTGTCCTCACTCACATGGGGTCTCAGCCCGCTGGAGAGGGTGGCTGGGTGCTAGTGATAGTCCAAAATTAGGTCTGGAGGACCCCCGGCATAATGGAGGGGCCTAAGAGTGCCCAGACTCTGGTGAAGCTGGCAGGCAGGGCAGGCTGGTACGAGCCTCCACTCACCTGTGAGCTGGTATCTGCCTAGTTGCTTGGCCTAGGAGAATGGACGACTCTCATTTTGAGTGCTTACTGGGGGCAAAAGAAGCGAGGCAGGCTATTTCTTATTGTCTATGCCAGGGCCATAGGAACCTGAGGCGCCAGGCCATACAGAAGAGCTCCTTGTATGGGAGGGAAGAGGCAGTGGTACCATGGCACTGCAGCTCCCCGTCCCTGTCCCACCTTCAGAGCCCTTGGGAGTTCTTTGGCTGCTCTGTGACTCAGAGGTCCCGAAGGCCCAGGCTCCTCTGCACCATGTTCTGGGTGGTTATGCACCAGAACCACTATGCATGCGTCAGATCTGCTCCTATGGCAAGGGCCAGGCCTTTGCCCTGTGGAGGCTGCAGGGCACACACAGTCTGTTTACCACCCATATGTCCTTTCCAGAGTGGATGCCAGCAGCCTGCGGAGGCTGTGGGATCTCACTGGAAAGCCAGGGCTGGGTCCAGGAAAGTTGATTTTCCTCTCCTGAGATGCTTGCATGGGCCCCAGGCCAAGCTCTGCTGAGGGCTGGCGACTGACTGGGAAATGTTCGGCTCCCCTGTCATTGTGGACTCCAGTGGCAGCCTCTGGGGAGGAGAAAATCTGCATGGAGAGCAGTGCAGGCTCGCCTTGCTGATGAGACAGAACAAAAGAGGGGTGGGTTACTGGAGAGGGGACAGAGGACGTTCCTCAGGGGTAAAAGGGCTGACTAGTAAATCTGACCCAGGAAGAGGAGGAGGCAACAGGGAGGGGGAAGGAAAAGCAATGGAGATATTGGAGGCGCCAAAGGGGGCACAACTGTTCCTCCCCTGAAGGGGAAACCATGGGGAGCAACAGCTGGAACAGGAGTGGAGCTTGGAGGGAGACACTAATGGAGCTCGATGCTTCGAGATTCAAGATGACAATACCAGAAAGGTTGACTCCACTTGGTAAGTGGAGAGGCCTCAGGACAGGCAGAGGAAGTTCTGGTTTTGGAGTTTGACTCCATGTCTGGTGGGCTTTCACTGAAGTGCAAACGCCTGAGGGCAGAGGTTCCTCTCTGTTTTTTTCATTGCTTCGACCCCAGTGCATAAAATAGAAGCCAGCACGGATCAGATTTTTAAAAAACAGTTTGTTGGATGATACATAATTTGAACACAGGGATATAAGAAAAGGAACATTGTGTCTTAGGGTAAGAGCTAAAAGTCTCTTTCAGATCTACTCTGGGGCCCTAGAAATGCTTGACAAGGAGTAGTTTGGGGAAGATTTAGGGTCATCCCACTGCAGGGAGCAAACTGAGGGAGACTTTTAACTGGGGGAGAGGCAGGCAAGGTAGACTGTGCTGGGGGTGATCCAGACCAGAAGACAAGGGATAGGAGGTCCATGGCTAAGGTGAGTGGATAGAGGAACAGGGTATGGAGTCAGGTGTCACACCAGGTGGGCTTAGCCTACCTTCTGGGGCTCTGGAGAAGGTGATCTTCAGGAGTTTAGGGGGCCCAGGGATGTCTGTACCCCAGCAGCAGGGCCTCCGAGCAAATCAGGAACAACAGCAAGACAAGGGGGCTGGGCATTTGGAGTTGGTTCTCAAAGCGGGTAACCAAGACAGGACCTCAGGATGGGCCCAAGGCAGGAGGAGGCCAGTGACCATGCACATAGGCCTCGGGGCCTCAGGGCTGCAAGGCCAAAGGGAGCTGCGTCCCAAGGTGGGGGATGAAACTCCTTTCTTTGGCTTCCTGTAAGGATTCACGCTGGGATTTGTGACCTGGTGAGCTGCAGATGGGGGTCTGGGAGTCCTGTGACTCTATGGTTGGAACAGGAGAGCCTCAGACATTGGGAAGCAGACAGGATTCTCACACTGGGCACATCAGCAGCAGGCATGGCATGGACAGACACAAAATAAAGAAGTTAGCTGAGTGGACAAGAAAGGCCGAGGAGGGTGACTGTGGAGGTCACGGGCAAAACAGAGGCCTTTGTGTGATGTGAGAAGCAGGCTCTCTTTTCTCTGTGGGACAGACTTGGATTTCTGTGCTCAGCGCAGAACCAGTGCACAATCTTTCCAGGGATGAATAGTCCTTTCTGTGTGACAGAGAGTGCCACCAGCATCAGGGAGTGGCTGGGGATAGAGATGAAACAAAGAGGTGACTTGGAGATAATTGCAGACACGGAGTATTGAACACTTGCAGGAGGAAGCAGGCAGGTGTCATGGTATACTAGGAAAAGAAAGTGAATTTCCAAAGCCACAAGCATGTTGATGGCACAGCTGGTCAAGACTTAGATGGGATGTGCTCTCTGCCACCCCACACTGCTGCCCAGGGGCCCAGGTAGATATTTGGAGAAAAAGAGTCCCTGAAAGGTGGCTGAAGTCAGTGAATAAATAAATTAATGGAGAAGGAATGTGTTTCCTGACCCCGATTTCAGGGAGGGCAGCTGGGGAGGCCAGGGGTTTGTACTCAGGAACTGCAGCCTCCAGAAGCCAGGCAAATCTGAGCCTTTCCCCAGCATCCGAGGAAGCCATGGATAAAGCCATCAATCACTTTCTCAGTGGTGTGGAGAGCTCTGGCAGCCCCAGAGTGAGGCAGGAAGCCCCACTTCATGGCACTTCCGGAGGGGTCTGATATTTGTTTATGCGAGACATGGTCCAGCTAGGAGTGACTTGATGATTCAGCATCTCCAGGGTGGGTGAGGTGGGAGGAGGCCAGCTTGGAGGGTGGGTCCTTTTCTGTTGGCCAGTCCCTGACACTTGGAACTCTCCCTGCAATATCTGAGAGAGCGAGAGCATTTAATTATTCATTCCACAAACACTTCCTGGAAACTGACCTTGTGCCACACATGGGCTAGGAGCTGAGCAAAGAATGGTGAGCAATGGCAGGTGTGGTCTCTGCTCACGTGGAGCTTCGTGTACAGTGGGAGAGAGGGGGTTAATCAAAAAATCACAGACTGGGATGTGTGTTCTAAGGAGATTTTGAAGTCAGGGAGGGTTTCTTTGGACAATAACACCTGTGTTGAGATAGGAAAGGTGATTAGACTTTTTCTAGGTGAAGTAAGGTGGTGTGAGGGAAGACATGAGTTTTCCTCTGGGGGAGCATGGGCTAAGGCCCTGTGGCAGATAGAAGCATGGTGGGTTTGATGAAAATCTGAAGAGCAGGGAGACTTATCAGGAGGTGACTGGATACTTGGGCAAGGGCCCAGATTGTGCAGAGTGAGAGGAAGGCTTCGTCTTCATCCTAAGAAGCATTGGGAAACCTTTGAGGGTTTTTAAGCAATGGTGGTGGAGGGTGGATGTTTAACATGATTGAATATGCACTTTGCAAAGCTCCCTTTGGATGCTCTGTGGAGAATATATTTGAGAACAGAGTGGATTTAAGGAGACCAAATAGGAGGCTGTGTAAATCATCTGGGTGAAGGATTACAATTGCTTAGACCTGTGCAGATGGACAGAGATGCAAATTTGAGAAATACGACAGCAAGTATTTATTTAGTATTCACTATGTGCCAGGCATTGTCCTGTGGGTTTTACATGGAGTATTTAATCCTCACAATATGGTAGATACTATTCTCCTCATTTAAAGATGATGAAACAGGCAAGTGGAAGTTTAGTAATTGGTTGAGCCAGGGTTCAGTCTGGGAGCCCATACTCTTTTAAAAATTTATTTATAAATTTCTTTTAGTAGAAATGGGGTCTCATTATGTTTCTCGGGCTGGTCTTGAACTCCTGGTCTCAAGCAATCCTCCTGCCTTGACCTCCCAAAGTACTGAGATTACAGGTGTGAGTCACTGCACCTGGCCAGGAAGCCCATACTCTTAACCATCATCTTTGCTACCTTGTGGTTAGGATGTTAGGAGATGAGAACGAGAGGACTTGGTGTTTGATTAGACACGAGGGATGTGATCATGAGAGAAGAGATGGCCCAGGCTCCTGGCTACCTTGAGTGGGTACTGTTTAATAGGCACCAGCTGAAAGAGACTGGGTTTGGGGGAGGAGTTTATAAGTCTGCCCTTGGACAGTGTAGTGGTTTTAAAATAAGTCCACATATTCTTTGATGCTTCTCCATTCAAGAGGTGGAGCTTGATTCCTCTCCCCTTCATTGTGGGCTATATTCAGTAACTTGCTTCTAATAAAAGAATTATGGTGATAGTGATCACGTCTGGTTTTCAAGACAGGTAATAAGAGGCACTGTTAATTCTATCTTGGTTGCTCTCCCTTGGAGCACTTACTGTAGGGGAAATCAGCTGCCATGTTGTGAGAGGGCCATGTTGCAAGGACCTGAGACCTCCTGCTAATAGCCAGCACCAACTTGCCAGTATGTGAGTAGGGTGAGCCATCTTGGAAGCAGATCCTCCAGCCTCAGTCAAGCCTTCAGATGATACAGCCCCAGCTAACATCTTGACTGCCACCCATGAGAGAACTTGAGACAGAACCCATGACTGCCACCCATGAGAGAACTTGAGCAATAACTTAAGCTGCTCCTAGATTACCAATCCTCAGAAATTGTGTGAGATGTTAAGTGTTTGCTGCTAAATTTGGTTGTAAATTGTTATACAGCAGTAGACAACTAATACAGACAACCAAGGGTGGGTGTTGGGTAGGCATTTGTTGTGACTTGGAATTATGATTTGGAAGTTGACAGCATTTCAGTGGTGGCTGAGCATGTAGGAGAAGAGAGTGGAGGGCCACATCGGGCTTTGAGAAGTTGTGTCCTTAAGTGGCTCTGTGGAGAGGGATGAAGGCCCTGAAGGCGACTGGGAAATCGGATGGTTTGCAAGTTGGGTTCCGCATTGACTTTAGTCCTATGGAGGGGCCTCAGGGGCTGGATGGAAATTTGGTGAGCATCTAGCCCTGCCAGGTTTCTACTCTGATTCATCTGGAGTGGCCTTTTAGCAAGGGGTCTAGTGAGATTCACTGGGGAAAAGCAAAGATCTGATGCTGAAATATTGGAAACTACTAGTCTAGTGCAACCACTACTTTTGCAAATGAGGAAACTGACTTGCCCAAGGGCAGGCAGCTTTGGACACAGGTCTGCTGGGTCTAGTGTTCTTCCCCTTGGGCCTCCTTGCCTCCAGCACCTTTCCGTGGGCCTGGGGGAAGAGAATTAGGGCCTGTGCAGAGGACAAGATGGGGTTCCTGCCTTTGACATTCTGTCCCCGCAACCAGGCACACACTGGGGAAAAATGACACCCCTCCATGCCCCGTGTGGTGCCTCCTCCTCGAATGAGGCAGGACATGAGCTCATTCCTGGCTCTGCTAGGCGTGTGGCTTGCCAAGACTGGTCTTCTCTGAGCCTCAGTTTCCTTATCTGTAAAATGGGAATGAGGATTCATCCTTCTTTACCAGGCTGTTGTGAGGGCCAAATGAGGTCCTGGAGGCCAGAGGGCTTTTCACCAGTGAAGTGCAGTGTAGTTGGAACAGGTAGGTCACTGCTGGCCAGGGGATCTCAACCTCTTCAGGCTGCCTTGGGCAGAGTGGGGCCCTTGGGGCCCTGGAGACCTGGCAGTCCCCACATGATGTGAATCTTTTGCTAGAGCAAATCCAGGCCAGCTGCTCTGAATGTTGGTGCTGCCAAACTTTCAATAACCTGGGACCCCTGCCAGTCAGGATGTTCTCCCTGGGTCTGATTTGCAGTGCAAATTGACTCTTAGCTGTTCCAAATTCTCTTGGCTCTCGAGTGCCCATCCTCAGGCCCCAGTACTCATCCTCCAGTCCCATCCCCCATTCTGTAACTCTGTCCCCCTACTTATCCCCTCATCTAATTTGGAATTATCAGTGGTAGAAATCAAATAGTGTACACCCCATTGTTTATAGGGGAGACTCAGTGGGGCCCAGGAAAGTGACGTGATTTGTTCACGATTACACTGTCATTTATCATTTTCTCTTTGATGAGTTCCTTTGAATGATGCCTGTGGTCTGCAGCTTTCTACTTAATTGTCCTTTTTTGGGCCCTGGCCCCTCATCCACCTGCTCTTCCCTGACTACCCAGCTGATGACAATGGGACCACTGCTCTCATCTTTACCTACCTGCACCACCGCTGGTGGCTGATTTACACAATCCCTTGGCTGTAGAGCCTGGTCTGGACTTACGGCTGTGCGTCCACAGTTTCTCCTCCTCTGGTCCTCTGAGGGTGGGCAAGGAGCTCTTAGAAGAGGAGACAGGAAGCCCCTGACTCTGGGCACCTTGGTCCCCAGCCCTCCCTGTCCCTCCCACCCTCTCAAGCCTCCAGGCTGTTTCTGAGGTTTGGAATCAGTAGAGAGTTTTACCCTGACCCTATATTTTATTCTCCCACTTCTCTTTACTTGAACCCATTTGTAAGCGAAAAACCATTTGGGGTGTTGTGTTTATTTTTTCCTTGTTCCACGGGAAATTACTCAGAATGTATAAGTATGTGTTTTCCTTAGAAAATAGATTCCTTTACATTTTGGCTTTGTGGTTCCCAAAGCAAGTGGACCCGCAGAAACCTAGGCTGCCAAGAGGGCTCCCCATCTGGGACTCCTCCTGGCTTCAGAATTACACCCTTTCTCCTCTCAGCACCAGTCACCCCCTCCAGCCCCTTTTGGGTCCACAGCTTCTTAAACTCCACAAGACTTCAGCCACAGTGGGCCTGACATCTCTCAGGAAGACCAATTCTTCCTGAATCTTTACTTTTAATTCCTCATTCTCTCTGCTGATGGAAGACGTTGTGATGGATCAGGGCATGAGAACATTTCCCCTCCTCCACCCTCCGGGGCTGGATTTAAACATAGACTTGAAGTTCTGAGTTCGAATCTTGGCTCTGCTTATTGCTGGCTGGTGACATGAGCAGTCGACTTCATCTCTTTGTGCCGTTTTCCTCTCCTGTAAAACACGGCCATTGACAGTATTTGTGCAGAAGGCCATTGGGAGGGTTAAGAGAGTTAATATGTGTAAGGCAGTTAGGATATTGCCTGGCATGGAATAAGTCTCATATCATGTTTGCTTTTGTTCCTATGCATGTGCTTCTCCCCGATAGTACTCATTTTAGTTTTAGCCTTGGTTACAGCCCATTCCCAGTAAGGTGCAAAGGCAGGTAGAGACAGGATGGTGTCAGTGTGGCTTCTCCTTATCACCTTCCCCCAAGTTGAGGGATCTCAGTGCTCTTTTCCTTGGCTTGGCCCCTAACCCAGAACTCCCTTCCCTCCCTTCCAAAAATCGCGTTTCTGTTTGCTCACCCATGTTCATAGCAGCATAATTCACCAGAGCCAAAAGGTGGAAGCCGCCCAACTGTTAATCAATGGATGAATGACTCAACAAAATGCGGCATTTCCATGCAAATAGAATATTATCCAGCCTCAAAAAAGAAGGAAATTCTGACATCTGCTCCAACATGGATGGACCCTGAAGACATTATGCTGAATGAAGTAAGCCAGACACAAAAGGACAAATATTATATGATTCCACATGTAGGAGGTATCCAGAGTCGTCAAATTCAGACGCAGAAAATAGAACAGTGACTGCTGGGGCCTAGGAGGAGGGGGAGGATGGGAGGCTGTTATCTAATGGGTAGAAAGTTTCATTTTGAGATAATTAGAACATTTCTGGAGAAGGAGGATGGTGATGGTTGTACAACAGTGTCAATGTCCTTAATGCCACAGAATTGTACACTTAAAAATGGCTATCATGGGAAATTTAATGTTATATATATTTACCAGAATATAAAAGGCAAAAGTAAATAAAAATATATCAATAATAAAAAAAAAATCCAATTTGCCTCTTGAGACACTCCGAGAGGGGCACTCATAGTAAAGTATTCATGCCCTGTAGGGGGCATGAGGGTGAATCAGTCTCCCAGGGATTGCCAGTGAACTCCTAATTGGCCCCCCTTATTGCTTTCAACCCTTGAGGGAAGCTCTTTCCTGGGCATCCTCCTTGGGGGATCCTCAAGTTCATAGGGTCACAGCCTTGACAGGAAGCAGCCTCCACATTACAGAGATACCTTATCTCCTACACCGTCCTGGAGCTGGGGCCTGGCTGCTGGTCATGGGTGTGTGGCCCTCTGGGTCCCCCAGCACTTCACTTTCTCTCAATGCATGAGTGCACATTCATCTAGGATTAATTAGGCACCACTGTGTGCCAGGTAGAGTGCCAGGCTCTGGGGATAGAGAGCCAGCTGGTGCCCTGCTTCAAGGGGCTTTTGTTCTAGTGGTCAATGGTCCATTTTGAGCACCAGGCCCTGAGCCATTATTTCATTTCACTCTGACAACCGCCTAGCAGGTGCCGTTGGACTCTCAGCCTTTTTTGGAGCAGCATTCTTTCTATGGGAAATGCCTAGGTCCATTTGGAGATGCGAATGGGAGGTCTGGCTGTCCCAGAAAGAAGAGATTTCTCTCCAGTCTCTATCTGTCCCACTTGCTTTAAAGACTGAGTCATTTGAGGGCCTCCTCTGGGGCTAGCAAGGGACCCCGTAGGTGCCTTGGTACCTCTTCCTGCAGCCCCCAGTGGCGCCCATAGCAGGCCAGGCATAGTCAGACCCCTGGGAAAGCCCAGCTCAGAGCCATCAGTGATATCTCTGAAAGAAGTGATGAGTGTCTAGTCACAGAGCGAAAAGGACAGAGACCCCATTACCGAGACCCTAGGGGTAGAAGACCAGTGCCCTCCTGCCAGGGCTGTGTACATGCCAGGTACTGCAGCAGCTCTTGGGGGGAAATTGCAGGTTGGACCAGGCAGGGTGTTGGGCCTCCGCGAGACAGCTGTGCAGAAGCTGTGATGCCCTTCTCTTGCCTAATTCCACCCTTCTGTTTTCACTTGCTCTGCGTCCTGCTAAATTCCCTTCCCCTGCGTCCTGCTAAATTCCCTTCCCAGGCTAAAAGTTTCCATCTCTGGGCTTGGCCTCAAAGTGAAATTCTTTGGAAACTTTCAGCTGAGTTCACTTAGCTATTGTTGAGTGAAAGAAGGTGGGTGGGGGAGGAGACGGTTTGGGTTCGGCTTAGTTTTGATGCTTCAAATGCAAGTGCAGTGAGACCCAGAAATTTCGCCTTGGCTGCTGGGGTTTCAGTTGGGGTTAGGGAGGCAAGTGGGGTCATGAAGACAGCTTAGGGCTGGGATTGGGACCCCTTGGATCCTAGTCCTGACAAGGTAGGTCCTGCCTCCTAGCCCTGCTGGTCAAGTTGCTCTATCTCTCCAGGACCTATTTGCTAATTTTCAAAGCCAAATCTTTTGAAGAAATTATTTCTAAGGTTGTTTATGCATAGCCCTGATGTTTGCTGATTGATGCCTTAATTTCATGATATGATTTTTATTTGAAACAAGCCCTGCTTTTCTCTGTGTGTGGGCAGCCATCAGAAGGTTCTAGCTTCTGTAGATGCCTGTGAGGCGCTGTCAGCCTCCAAATCATAATCGACCTTGTGGCTGGGCCACAAAAGTCTCAGGCTTGGCCTGATGGAAATCAGGCAGCTGTCCCAGAAGGAATGAGCTTTGCTCTGCCCGCCCTTCCTCTCCTGTTTGTTTGGTTTTACTCTTGTTCTGCGTCAGGGATGAGTTGGTTGGGAGAAGGGGACGAAACTTAGAGCCTAGATCTGCACATGTTGTTTGGTTTGGGAAATTAAAAATAAAATATTTGGTTGATTTTAGTCCAATAATGTAATTTTTTTAGGAAGACAGGTTATTGGTCTGGATTCAGCTGGTTTTTTTTCTATCCTAGCATAAAAAGATTTTTAAAAATCCAGCAATTACAAAAAAAAATTTGCGAAATGCCCTCTGTGAATTGGTTCCTCCTAAGTGGGTCTTCTGTAGGTGGGAGCTCTGAGGTGCAACTAAGATGAACAGAAAGTGGCAGGAGAAGAAGGGGAGACAGAGGCTGATGTAGGATTTTTACATCACTAGGAAGTTTTGTGGCTTCCATGCCATTTCTGGGGCATAACTGGAAACTGCCTAAGATGTGCGGGGACAGAGGAGGAAGGGGCTGTGAAACTCCCCTTCCCTAGAGACCTTAAAAGCAAGTAGGTCCTCCGGTATCCCTGAGGTTTCTTAGTCATCCTGTCTGGAGGCAGAGGGAAGGATGAAATGACCTCTGGAGGGCATATTAATCATATTAATGCAAATGGGAAGATGAACAACCCATCTGGCTGAGTAGTAAGATCACCTGCAAGAGTGGAAACATTTGCATGTTGCCTCTCCCTGGGTGGTAGCCCATCTCTTTCCTTCACTCTCTCTCTCTCTTCTTTTTTTCTAGTCCTGGATCAAGAATCTGTCATTCAGATTATTCCAGAGCCCCTGCCCAGTGCTACTTATGCCTCCTAGATGCTGAGCTGACAGGCATGGTGAGGCTCTGGCAAGCTCCTGCCTTCACACCCCTTCCCGCAAGTTCACTGTCTTACTTTGATCTTGGGAATCTTGTCTACATTTTAACACACATCAGTTCACATAGCAGATTTGAAGCAATGAGGGACAGGCTGGGGAGGAGAGATGTTTTGGGATGGGAGATGCTTCTCATTTACCCTGTGGGTACCTGCCTTTTGGCTGGTCCTGAAACTGTCAGTATTCATTGTTAACATTCATTGAGCAGCTAGTGTGTGTGGGGCTCTGTACTGTCCTCTGAGGATATTATTCACATTTTACAGCTGGAGAAACTGAGATTCTTGCCTGAAGTCACAGCTTTGGTGAGATGCAAAGCAGGGATGGAAACCTAGATTTGTCTGGCTTCAAAGCCTGTGCTTTTACCCAGCATACTCAACCATTTATTGGCGGCCAATGGTCATGAGCAGTTACCAGGATACCCTATACTTATTGCTGTGTGCCTGAACTGGTGCTAAGTGCTTTGCTTGGATTCCTACATTCAACTGGCCGCTGTTACACTCACAGCTTTGGTGGAGTTGGTCCTCAGATCTGAGCTGCATCTTCCCCATGGGGTTGCAGCCCCCAGAAGGCCTCTTGCTGCCCAGGGCCACAGCATGACTTCTGTGGGCACTTTGCCCTCATGGGTCCTCTCCCTGTAGAGGAATATTAAAATTTATACTTTATGACTACATTGGTGTAAAAACAAATGTAATTCCGGCTGGATTCATGATTGTATACTCATTTGTATTCTATTCATTTTTTTTCTTTTGATTTTTGAAAGACAACTAAAATAAAAACATTTTTGAGGGCCCCTAGAAATATCGTGGCTTCTAGGCACTGCACTGTGCCTCATTCAGAAGCATGCCCTGTGTGCTGGAAGTGATGGGCAGTCCTAAGAGTCTTGTCCTGGGAACTCCTCTGGACCCAGCAACCTCTGCTGCCACCTGACCTAGAGCCCAAGCCACTCCTTCAGCCAAGCAGCCCCAAGGTACGGGAAAACCAGGTGCGCCTCTGCCCTCTTACTCCACCTCTTCCACCTTCCCTCAAAATCCTTCCAAGCCTTGTAGACAATCAGCAAAAGAAAGTAACCCCTCTAGGCCCTTTTAAAGTCCATTTAGGCCCCCTCTTCCTCCCCAGCACAAGCTCTTTGATTTCATCTCCTTCTCTTCCCCTTTTTGAAACAGCTGACTTTTAGGAACTGTAATGACCAGGGCAACTCACTCCACTTCCCAGGAAAGCCCCTCCTTCCTTCTCTCAGAGAAAGGTTGGAGGCTGCTCTGGGATTAGTGCTGCCCGCTCCCTCCCCAAAGGCTTTGTACCCTGCAGCAGTGGGCTCCCAGGGCCTCCATAGGGAGGAGTGCCTTCTCAGCTCAACCCTGACTTCAGAGGGGCCCAGGGTGGGAGTGGGAATGGAGGGCTTCATTACTTCGTTCCTCCATAGTATCTGGCTAAGTATTCAAGAGTTATAAGCAAAGCTGCAAACTTGTATGTTCTTTCTTTCTTCCTTGACAAAATACTGTTAACCAAACTGAAATGAAGTCAGGTAGGAAGTAAGATATTGGCATTTATTTGGGGGAGGTCTTAGGAATTATAATTTGGGATACACAATACCTTTTATGACAACGTAGACAATCAGCTTCTAAATTTAGAACTTCAGACTCTGCAGAGCCCTCAGCTGGAATATACTGGAGCACGGAGGACTGTCCCTCGTTCCCACCTACCCCTCAGCTCCTCCTACCCAAGCCCCCAATTCGAATCTAGAGTGTCTGTGTGCACACAAGGGTAGGAGTGGTGGTGGTTCCAGCTCTTGCAGCCCAGCCTTGCTGCCCCTTCAGTCTAGGGGCATGTGTGTGTCTGTGTGCACTAGATTGGCTCTAGTCTTGTAGGGAGGAACCCTGGGCAGAGGCCCAGACAGGAACCCAGAGTATGGTTCAGAAGGAAGCCCTGAGCTTTGGTCTGGTATCTTCTCTTGGGCCTGTGAAATCCTTGCCCTGTGAAGAGCCCCAAGGCCAGAGGAAAGCCGGAGTGGGGCCTCTAAAGAATGGCCCAGGCCAGGAACCCCTGTTGCTTGGCTTTGAGGGAGGTGCTGTCCTCAGCCTCTGCTGTCTGGCTATCAATTTAGATCTCCTGACTCAGCTTATGAGGGGTTTGTTCATGTCTTAGGGCATGTGGCAGTGGTGACCTTTTGTTACACATGATTGACTCCCACATCCTAGAATGGAATAGAACACATTATTAAAACCATTGATGAGTGAAGTCGTAAAAAGCAAGTTGAAAAAGAGGCAAACTCCTAAGAACAATAAGGTAGCCTTTTCCCTAATATTGATGGCAGATGGAAAATTGGTAACTTCATAATCAAAGCTTTATTAGGACATTTCTTGTGACATGGCCACTTAAGTCAAACCCTACAAGGGTATGAATAACTCTCAAGTTTCACCCCAACTCTTATTACTTTGTAAATCGAGGAAAACACCATGAGTGCTGAGTGACGAAAGTTGTTGCTTTTTAATCCATATTGAGTTACTGGAACCAGGAAAATCCCTTAGTTTGTCATTCTAACACTCCCATCATCATTCTAAAACCTAAGCCTCCCTGCGTCTTCCCCCCATAGGGATGCAAAATGAAGAGAATACCAAGTTTCATGCTCAACTTTTTTCTTCTGGAGGAATTACTTTCTAGTTTCCTTAACCAGTTAATTCAACCATAATGACTGGGTACCTACCATGTGTCCAGCAGCTGGCCAGTACTTAGAATGCAGTGGTGAATAAGGCAGGTGTCCTTGCCCTCATGATGTTGACAAAACCCTTTTTTAAATAAGAGCAGTAAAATCCTCCCTCTTCTGACAAACCACACTATTTGAATTTAAACACAGAGAAGCTTTTTCTAGTAGCCAGGTTTCACCTTAGCAATATACTGGCATGAAAGGTTCTCAGAAGCTGCTGTCTGAAAGGATAAGTGTCCCTGGGACCAAATCCTTTAGGCACTTGAGAAGCCAAGAGTGTCTGTGCATCCCAGACAGGGAAGCAGACTTGGCCACCAACTCACCCTGTCACTTGGAAAAAGTCATTTTCTGTCTCTGAGATGCAGTTTCCTGACCCGTGCAGCAGGATAGCTGACCTAGATGATTCCCAAGCTCCCCTTCCACCATGACATTTCGATGACAAACATTTTTAAAAATAGAAAATAAACTGTATTTTAAGCACAGGCCCTAAGTGACTTCATTGAGCTCACCTTGAACTGCCCTGCACCAGAAGCAGTTTGGCTTTTCCCTGTCGGCCAACTCTGTCTGATCAGAAGCTCCTATTGTTTTTGAACTGGTTTGGAAACTGCAAGCAGGATGAGTCCCAGCTGCTCATGCCCTCTGGGACTTCCCAGACCCCTCTGGCTGGAGAATGTAACCCAAGGCTCTTGTTCTTGTGTCTATGCCAGCCCTTGTCATACCGTGGTGACCAATCTGTTCCCCCACCAGATTAATCCGTTTATTGCACCAATATTTATTGAGAGCCCGGTGGTGCCAGGCATTGTTCTAGCTACAGTGGGGAATATAACAAAGCCCCTTTCTGCCTGCAGCTTGCATTCTAAAAGGGAGGGAGAAGAGGGAGAAATAAACCCGCACCCCCACCCCACCCCCCACCCATAATTTGATGTCATGAGTGGTAAAGTAGTATTATAAGGACTAGAGGAACAGAGTAAGGGAAAGAGCGTGAAGGAGAGTGCTGTTTTGGCTTGGGTGATCAGGGACGCCTTTTTGAGGAGCTGACTTTGGACATAGCCCTGAAAGAAACAAGGGCATGAGCCACACTGCTTTCTGGAGGAAGAGTGGTTTAAGGAGGGAAAAGAGCAGGAGCAAAGGCCCTGAGGTGGAAGCATGTTGCCTGGGTTCTAGAACAGCAAGATGGCCAGTGCAGTTGAAACTGGGGGCTATGAAGGGGAGAATGGCAAGCAGGAGGCTGGAGGTCAGATCACACCGGGGAACAATGATCATGGATTTTGTTTGAGGTGTGATGGGAAGTCTTTGGAGGGTTTGAGGAAGGGAACAAATATGATCTGATTTGGGTTTTAAAAGGATCACCTGGTTGCTCTATATAGAAGACACTGAAGTGAAACAAAGGTAGAAAAGCAGGACCAGTTAGGACAGGGGTCCCCAATTCCCAGGCCATAGAGACACCAGTCCATGGCCTGTCAGGAACCGGGCCACAGAGCAGGAGGTGACTGGGGGAGTGGGGGTGAGCAAACATTACGACCTGAGCTCTGCCTCCTGTCAGATCAGTGGTGTCATTAGATTCTCATAGGAGCACAAACCCTACTGTGAACTGTGCATGTAAGGGATCTAGATTGTGTGCTCCTTATGAGAACCTAATGCCTGATGACGTGAGATGGAACAGTTTCTTCCCCTACCCCCCACACCTGGTTCACCATGAAACTGGTCCCTGGTGCCAAAAAGATTGGTGATATGGTTTGGCTGTGTCCCCACCCAAATATCATCTTGAATTGTAGTTCCCATAATCCCCATGTGTCATCGGAGGGACGCGGTGGGAGGTAATTGAATCATGGGGGAGGTTCCCCCATGCTATCTTTGTGATAGTAAGTTCTCTTGAGATCTGATGGTTTTATAAGGGGCTTCCCCCTTTGCTCAGCTCTCATTCTTCTCTCTCCTGCTGCCTTGTGAAGAAAGATGTGTTTGCTTCCCCTTCTGCCATAATTGTAAGTTTACTGAGGCCTCCTCAGCTCTGCAGAACTGGGAGTCAATTAAATCTCTTTTCTTTATAAATTACCCAGTCTTCGGTATGTCCTTGTAGCAGCATGAGAAAGGACTAATACAGTTGGGGACTGCTGAGTTAGGAGAGGATCATGGAGACTGGTGGGAGATGATGGCTTGGTTGAGGAGGAGGTGAGACGTACTTGAAGTCAGGTATACGAGTGCAGGCACAGACCATGCATTATTTGCCTAAGATGGGCTCTCGCCCAGAAAAGGTGCTCAGAAGAGGGAAAGATGAGAGTGGAGAGCTATGGTCAAAGTTAAGAGACGGAGAGAAGTGGAAAACACTCACACAGCTCTGGCAAGTCCACCTCTGAGGCTTTGTCTGCATTGCATGTACCTGTTTGTTTGCCCTTGATGTGTACATTCTATAAATACCTTGTTTTGGTTGAACCTTTTGTTGTTCAACCTGGCAGGCTCCTATTCCTGAACCTATTGTTTTGCCCCTATATGACCTCTTCCTGCTAAAAACAGCACTGTCCTTCTTTTGGGACCTGCCCCTCCTACCTACATTGATTTAATGTCTACATCATCTCGGATTTGCTGAACCTTTCCTCTCTCTTAGGACCCCACTGCTTGCTCATGGAGACTGATCCTCTGTGTCTGCTGCCACAGTCATGTTGCTGCCCATGGGTTCCCTCCTGTGGGGTGAATTTTGAGCTCCAACATCACCTTTACTGCTTCTGCTGTGGCCAACCTGATCCTCAGAGGCCTCCCCATTCTAGTCTCGGTTAAAGCGCCACATTGCTTGCCTTGCTTCTTTAATGCCTTTGGTAGGGATTGCCCCCAAGATGCCAAGCAAGGCTACAGCCCAGCAGCATGGGGAG
This sequence comes from Papio anubis, assembly GCF_008728515.1. Lineage (NCBI taxonomy): Eukaryota > Metazoa > Chordata > Mammalia > Primates > Cercopithecidae > Papio > Papio anubis. Next base: position 101,517,756 of record NC_044985.1, on the reverse strand, counting down.
ATAGTGCCCCATGTAGAAAACTTTGACCTATGAAAGACAGATGAGAGGGATCCAGCAGACAATTTTTTCTCTTTTCTTCTATGGGATGGAAGGTTCTCGGGGACAGTGATTATGCCTCGGATGTGTGAAGACATCCCCTGTGAATCAGAAACTGGCTGTATACCTTTGTGGAGCTGTGGATAGCTTGGAAATGCATTCACCCCTTTCCTTTCTCTCTTGAGAGAGTGAGAAGTCTTTGCCTTGAGATTGTGCCTCCTAATAAGCCTTATCTCTATTAAGGGACTCTGGCACCATTTTCTTGGACACTCCCCAACCTTGTGACTCTAGTAGGTTCTGGCAGCCAGTTCCCTGGTCCCTTGGCCATGGAGGCGGACACTGACCCAAGCTAGACCGATAGAAGCCCTTACCTTGTATCTTTTAAATTGGATTAGAAGGAAAAACAGTTGTTCGCTTCTGGCACTGAGCCTGAAGATACGAGTCTAAGAGCTGCTCAGGGCCATTTCCCAAGGAATGTGGAGGAAGCCTATCTGGGGGAAGGAAGCTGGCTTGTAGAGAGGAGCAGAGATGAGCAACACAGATAGTTCTGGATCCAATTGCTCTGAGACCCAGCTGCGCCCTGCCCTTCCCACGGTTTCCGTCTGTGAAGAACAAATTCTTTCTCCTTCCTGGCTAGTTTGATTGAATTTCTGTCATTTGCTGTATTAGTCAGGGTCCAGGCAGAAAACAGAAACCACTCTGAGTGTGTTACATAGCGAGAGTTGAACACAAGGAATTGATTATGCAGAGATGGGAGAGCTGAGAAACCAAATGGGAATTAATGACATGGAAACTTCCAACACTCCTCCCTAGGGCTGAGGAATAAGGGGGAGGTGGTTTTACTGTCAGCCACGATGGGGCCACCTGCAGAAGTGAAGACCATGGCTGGCCCGTGTGGTGGGAGCTAGGGCCATAGAGTGAGGCTGACACTCCCTGAGATGCTGCCCAGAGCAGAAAGAGGGTGGCAGAAACAGTGTGGCCTCCCTCTTCCTCCAGCCTTCTGTCATGCCTGCCATTGGTCAAAGCTATCCTGAAGTCAGCAGGCAGGAAAGTCTAAGAAATATAGTACTCTGCAATGCGGAACAGGGCAGAAGTGAATTAGCAAGCAGACCAAACAGGCAAATGACCAACACACTGGTAGTCTAAGAGTCAGTTTATTCCACAGTGCCTGCTTTTAACTGCGAACCAGAGAGCCAAGACTCAGTCTGAAGCTCTGTCTGCAGCTCGACCCTGTGTCATAGCTCACAAGTTCATCACAAAGTTCTGGTGATGATAGTTATTATAGTGATGGTCCCTAAGAAGTCCTGCTCCTTTGGAGGTATGAATTGATTCCCCAGTGCATATTTTAAAGCCTTTACTCCTCCATAGGGTATACACAGGAAGTTGAGTTCATTGCTTAGAGATTCAGTTGAGCCACAGAGAGAACCAGGTGTAGCTTCAGAATTTCCATAGCCAGTAATCTCCTGCCAGCATGGCTGCAGGAAATCTCCTGAATTTCAACCCAGCGGCTGATCAGAGCTGCTCAGTGGCCACCACAGAGGTACTAAGCTTGCTAAGCTATGCTGGTGCATTCAGAGTTCTCCCTAGCCTCCAATCTAAATTCCTTCCCCTGTATTGTCAGGTCACCCTTGGGAGACCTAGGATAGGATTATCCAGAAGATCATGCAGGCTTTTGAAAAAAGGAAAGAGCATTATTTTTGAATTTGAACTGAGCATGGACTTAGAAAGCTCTGCTGATGTGGCCAAGGAGGGGCAGGAATGGGGGTCATGTGATGGATTTTCAGACTGTGGAGTGACCGGAATGACTCACTGGAGACCATCCAGGCCATGGGGTTTGAGGTCCAGTAGTGCTCAGCAAAGAAGTTCCTGGGAACCTAATGGGGACAATTTGGGGTTTTGCAGATCATCTGAACCGAGGTTGTTTCACATATGTTGGAGAGCATGCAGCTCTCTATATGTCTATATTTTAAAGTAAATAAATGGTTCCCTGAGCAAACCACATGGTATTGGATGGGCTTAGACTCCTGTTCCGAAGCCTCTGCTTTCTGGCTTTACAGGAGCCTGTGGTGACCACTCTGGGCTGGGAGTCCGTGTGCTGGGTCAGCTTCTGGCTCTTGCTGAGGATTCACTGTAGCGCCAGTGGACAGGAAGCTTGTTATGCCTGGGCTTAGTTCTACCTTTCTGTGAAACAGGTGGAAGACTGGAGTCACTGGATATTGTGAGAATAGAAGAAATTTTTGCTTAGTGTTGCAGGTTGAATAGTCCCCTCGAATTCATACATTGAAGTCCTAACCCCTAGCACCCCAGAATGGGACTTATTTGGAAATAGGGTTCTTACAGAGGTAATCAAGTTAAAGTGAGGTCATTAGGAGTGGGCCCTAGTCCAATATGATTAGTGTCCTTATAAAAAGGAGAAATCTGTGCCCAGTGACACATGTAGAATGAAGATGACGTGAAGATGGTCGTCCACAAGCCAAGGAGAGAGGCCTGGAGCAGATTCTTCTCCCATGTCCCTCAGAAGGAACCAATCCTGCCAACCATTGATTATAGACTTTGAGTCTCCAGCATTGAGGGAACCAGGGGCTGCAGAAAGAAGCCAGAGTGGGAGAGAGGGCTGAGGCAATAACTTCCAGTGAGAAGAGCGTGGGAGATGCCCTTGTACCAGGATCCTGGGACTTAAGAATCACCCCTTCCTCACTTTCATTTCCAAGACAAACTCCTTTTCTAGTTAGACGGCAACTAACATCTGCTGTCTTCTCCCAGCTATTGTGTTTTTAGCCCCTTTCTTCCTTGCCTACATATATGACCATGGGTGTATTAGGCTGTCCTTTTATTACTATAAAGAAATACCTGAGAGTGGGTCATTTATAAAGAAAAGAGGTTTCATTGGCTCACGGTTCTATAAGCTTTATAGGTGGTGTGGTGCTGATGTTGCTTAGCTTCTGGAGGGCCTCAGGAAGTTTACGATCATGGCAGAAGGGGAAGGGGGGCAGGTACATCACATGGTGAAAGCAGGAGCAGGAGAGCGAGGGGGAGGTGCCACACACTTTTAAACAACCAGCTTTCGAGAGGTCACTCACTATTTTTGAGGACAGCACTAAGGAGATGGTGTAAACCATTCATAAGAAATCCATCCCCATGATCCAATCAACTCCCACCGGGCCCCACCTCCAACACTGGGGATTATAATTCAACATGAGATTTGGGTGGGGACACAGTTACAAATCACATTCATGGGAAAAATCACCTTGAACCTTATTTCCAGTGCTATCTTTCTTATTTCATTTGATAGCATGCTTATTAGAATCAAATTCACTGATATTCATGCAAGTGCTTAGAAACCGTAAAGAGGCTGGGCGCGGTGGCTCACACCTATAATCCCATCACTTTGGGAGGCCAAGGCGTGTGGATCACCTGAGGTCAGGAGTTTGAGACCAGTCTTGCCAACATGGTAAAACCCTGTCTCTACCAAAAATACAAAAATTAGCCATCAGCTTGGTGGTGCGTCCCTGTAGTCCCACCTTGGGAGGCTGAGGCAGGAGAATCGCTTGAATCCAGGAGGCAGAAGTTACAGTGAGCTGAGATCATGCCAGTGCACTCTAGCCTGGGTGACAGAGTGAGACGTGAGAGTCCGTCTCAGAAAAAAAAACATAAAACAAAAACAAAAACAACAACCACAACAAAAAAAAACAGAAAGAAACAGTAAAGCGTTCAGTCTTACCTGTCCTTCAGTATCAAGGCTGAATATCATCTCTTGTCACACCACTCCGTTGAGCCAGAATTAAACACATTATGTTTCCTTCTCTCAAGGATTACATCACAGTCTCCTTTAAATTGTAATTATTTGCTGTCAGACTGTGAGCCTCATAAAGACAGGATAAACGTTTCACTCAGGGTTGAATCTCTAATGCCTGCCACATCACGGGTGATTAGAAAATGTGTTTCACATTAACTAACAAAGACTTTAGGCAGAGAATGGCCCTGATCTGTGGCCCAGGCTGCAGAGCTGTGCCTGGAGCTGGTCCAGGCATGGGTGGAGAAAACACAACTCAGACTTCTAGACCCATGAGAGGCTCCCTATTTCCAGCTCAGCTTCACCCAGCAGCATGGCCCCCTCCTACAACTTAATCCGTTGTGACTTGAAGGCAGCAGGCTTGACTAGTGTGTCCATTTCGGCAGGCAAACATATAATTTCGGGTCATGTCCGGTGCCATTTGGAAGGAAGCTCAGGTTTCCCTAAGTGGAAACAGCATGCTCTGAAAGTAATTATGGGCCAGGAAGCATGTTCTGGAGTGAGACCCAGCATATCTAAGCAAAGGTTGACCTTCCTGCCTGGTGACAGGACAGCCCAGGGAGGACATAATCAGTCCCAGTTAACCCCAATAGTATCCTAGGAGGGCATGCATCATGCCGGAAGGAGCAGGCCAGACTGGCACTGGGATATCTGCCAGGATTCTGGATGCCAGTTATTTTGGGTTTTGGTTTACAGTGGACTCCCTGGGATCACTCTTTTCCATGCTAGGACCTCAGAAACAACATGATGAGCTCCTTATTTGAAGTGGTGGGACCTTGGATAATTGCTTCTCCTCTCTGTTTCTGTCATCGTGAGGAAGTTGAACTAGATAATCTCTGACCAATTAATTGTATGCTGGTAAAGGTTTAACACCAGCTCTTTGGAATAAAAAAGCTCTGACTGGGTGCAGTGGCTCACACCTGTAATCCCAGCACTTTGGGAGGCCGAGGCAGACAGATCACCTGAAATCAGGAGATCGAGACCAGCCTGGCTAATAAGGTGAAACCCCATCTCTACTAAAAATACAAAAAAAAAAAAAAAAAAATTAACTGAGTGTGGTGGCGGGTGCCTGTAATCCCAGCTACCTGGGAGGCTGAGGCAGGAGAATTGCTTGAACCTGGCAGGTGGAGGTTGCAGTGAGCCAAGATCATGCCACTGCACTCCAGCCTGGGTGACAAGAGTGAGACTCCATCTTAAAAAAAAAAAAAAAAAAGTGGCGTCTACTGATTTCTGCAATGTGAATACTTTCATTATGGCCATTTTCAAGCTACAATGTGATGTCATTAAATGCAGACTTGGGTGAGATGCACCACCTTGGCTGCTGAGAGCTGGTATGAATGGGAGGAGCCAGCCCCAGCATATTACTGCTTCTAACTCTGACATCTGCAAATTTCTTCCACTATTATCCAGATAAATGTCATCCAGTATTCATCTGCTATATTACAGATGCAATACAGCATCTATATTACATAGATAGATATTTATCTGTACCTATATGGGTATAACCAGAGCTGGCTATATTATTTGCTGGCCCTAGTACAAAATAAAAATGTAGCCCCCTTCTTCAAACAGCAGGAAAAAAAATGCCATTAAAGGTTTTAAAATATAAAGTTCTTTCCTTTCTTTCATGGTTCCTCATGGTGTTTTAAAGTTGCTATTTAATGTAGTTCTAAGTGAATAAACACTTAAAAATGAAATTATTACCCTCAATTTTACTATTCTTTATATTGTAAAATGCCAGTTTTTGTTGCAAATATAGTATTTAATTGGTGGAATCGCTGAAATGACACAATTATATTTCATAGCTCATTCATGACTACAGGACTGGAAACTCACAAAACTAACTCTACTGTTCACCATAATGGTAGGCACGCGTGGTCCCTTACTCCCCTGCTCATGTACATTCCCATATCCCATTAGATTCCAGTTCTAAACACAGAGTTAAAATTAGTACAAATTTCAGGATGGTCAGAGCAGAGTATCAAACCAAATATAAGACCCTTGTAAGTTCAGGGCCCCAAGTGACTGTGGAGGTCTCACCCGGGAAGCTGGATTTGGGAGTAACACTGTTTATGTATGGAGTCCATTCTGATTAGTCATTCCACTTCTTTTTTTTTTTTTGAGACAGAGTCTCACTGTCTTGCCCAGGCTGGAGTACAGGGGCACAATCTCGGCTTACTGCAGCCTCTGCCTCCCGAGTTCAAGCGGTTCTTCTGCCTCAGCCTCTGGAGTAGCTGGGATTACAGGTGTGCACCACCATCCCCAGTTAATTTTTGTATTTTTAGTAGACAGGGTTTCACCACATTGGCCAGGCTGGTCTTGAACTCGTGACCTCAAGTGATCCACCTGCCTCAGATTCCCAAAGTGCCTGGATTACAGGAGTGAGCCACTGTGCCTGGCCTTCACTTCTTGATATGCACACATCCTATCAACTCTCTCTCCCTTCAGTTTACTGATGAGTAAGAAAGGACTGAAAGGAAAAAGATTTATGGATTGTTCCATCTTGTTTTTCCATCGATGTTATCATTTTCAGCCTAAATAAATGGTTGGCTCATATAGGGAATCAAGACAGGAAAGAAGGGTATGATAGGGACTCTTGATTGTTTATGTTTCTAAAAGTCATTTCAAAGCGGGTTGGTTTGAATGGGAAATGTAGACTTTTGGAGCTACGACTCCAAAATTACTCAGTCATAGACATTATACACTTACCTTATACTTGCTTTGAATGTTTCTGAACTGCCCGGGATCCTGAGTCCGCCGGATTTCTGTACTCATGGGGCACTGCAAATGCTATATTTCAATGGGTTGGCAAGAAATGGTAGGCATACGGGGTCCCTTATCTACTCTGATCACGTGCATTCCCGTGTCCCATTATATTCCAGTTCCAAACACAGAGATAAAATTAGTACACATTTCAGGATGGTCATAGCATAGTATCAAACCAAATATAGACACTCGTAAGTTCAGGGCCCCAAGTGACTGCAGAGGCCACACCCAGGAAGCTGGATTTGGGAATACCACTGTTTATGTATGGGATCCATTCTGATTAGTCATTGACAGTGCTCTCCCGAGCATCCCCCATTCATATATGGAAATCCTAACCCCCCAAGGTGATGGTATTAAGACTGCTGATTCCTTGATCTTGGACTTCCCAGCCTGCAGAACTGTGAAGAATAAATTTCTGTTGCTTATGGGCTGCCCAGTCTATGATATTTATTATAGCAGCTTGAACAGACTAAGAAGGGTGTCCTAGGAGAGAAGATGAATGTGACCTAGCCCTGCCCTGCAGAAACATCAAATTCTGTTGCATTGTCAAAAGTATGTTGTTCAGAAATGAGAAGCAACAACACAGGACAAAACTAGAGAAAACAGCTCCAAGTCAGTGGTCCTCAGATTTAAATGTTCATCAGGTCCCTGAAGCATTGGCTAAGAACCCATATTCACTGGTGGGGCTCTGACTCACTTTGGAGTGAGAGTGAGGTAGCCTCGGAAACCCTTCTGTAACCCCTCATGTTTCTGCAGCAGAGGGTCAACCCACCTCGGTTTGAGAAGCCCTACTACAAAGAAAGTGAATTTTGAAAGGAGGGAGAGACCACAGGCCTAGCAGAGAGTAGGGCTCAATAACTGTTCAATAAATGGAGTGAAAGAATTAAAGAAAGAAAGAAGACTCGAGAAGCCTGAGGTCTTCAGGGAGAGGTTTTAAGAAGTGGTGTAATTTTAGCTTCCTATTCAGGTCTATGCTCTATATGCAGCACCTATGCCAGGGCTGGGGAGTAGAGGGCCAAGTTAATGCTTGTTTAATGACTGAGGTATAAGAGAGGCCCCCCAGAGTCCAAGGACTCATGGAGACTTGAGGGCAGAGGAGGTGAGATCTCAGATCCTCCATGCACCTTGCATGGGGTCAAAGCCCTCTCCTAGTCAGACTGGCTCCAAAGTCACCAGTGGGTCTTCAGTGGGACTCCTTTCTGCAGGGAAATCCAGCCAGACTATGTTGGGAGCTCTCAGGTGTGGGGGAGGGTGGAGTGGGGAGTCTCAGAGCCTGACGATGCAGTAGGTTTAAGGAGGATGGCACACTTTTCAGCTGACTCCCCTCCCAGGCCTTCAGGGAGGGAGCTCCTAGCTGCTCCATCACCTGTTCGTGCATCTCACCGGAGAAAGTCAGGAACTAAATCCATGTGGATTTGGCTGTCTGGGGCACAGAAATGTCACCTGGGTCAAATGCCTGCTCCCTGCTCTCCAGCTGGAAGGCTCCGTTCCCTTCTTGGAACTCCTAGAACCTTTTATGTGTGCTTCTGCCTCTAAGACATTTGTTGCAGCCAACCTTGTGACTTGGATGGCTTGTTTTCTGCTGGTAAGTAGGGCCTGGTGATTTATCTCCACTCACCTTTCTCCACTCACACCCCTTGTGCTTATTTAGCATAGAGCTGTCTGGGCAGGTATTGCAACACACAGTTGTGGAATGAAGGCTCGAAGGTCTGTGCCCTGAGCTTCTGCCTCAGGCAGCAGGGCGGGCTGATGGGCTTTGTAGGGCTCTCTGTATGACAGGGCTTCATTTCGCAGGGTCTTGTGGTGCAGGCACCAGTACATGACCACAGATGCCATGCAGCGGAGGTCAGGAATGGTCTCAAGCAGGTCAGCTGTTTGCTGAGCTGGAAGAGGGTTGTTGAAAGGCACATCCTGTCCCCAGTGAATCTCCAGATGGGAAGGGATCCAATCCCGACAAAGGGTGGAGTGGAGACCATAGCAACAGGGGCTGTGATGAAACCAGAGCTGCTGTGGGGTCCTGCCATGCGACCAGCTGAGTCCCAATTTTGTCATCTGTCAAATGAGAGCAATAATTGGAAAATAGAAGAAGGATGTAGAGGGCTTGGTGGCCTCCTATGTCTGCTTTTGGCATCTACCTGCTCTTTCCTGACTCTCTTTGCCTCAGGGCATCTGGGGACTCATTGCATCCCCTTCCTGCACAGGGAAACCCCCCTCAGGCCAGACTCTCCCCTCCCCTTTCCCTTCTCTCCAATCAGAACTACAACAATAACAACTTGTATTTAATGAGCACTTACTGTGTACCCTGCATTTTACTAAGCCCTTGACATACACAAACTCATTTAATCTTCATGGCAACCCAATGAGGTATGCATCATCTCCATGCACTGAATGAGGAAACTGAGGCTGAGAGAGGGAAAGTAATTTGCCTGAGGTCGCATAGTTGGGAAGCTGAAGAGCTGGCTGTGAAAGCAGGTTTGTTTGACACCACAGTTTGTGATGCTAGCCACCGCACTCCACCAGCTTCCTGAGTGACTTCTGCATGTTAAGTTCTGGAGCTGTAGATCCCTGCTGGTGTCTGGCTGGTTTATTTTCAAGCTGTTTGGAGATAAGAGTCTGGCACTTAATGTGATGGTCTTTGGCATTTTAACTGACCCCTTGGGCTTGTGGCCTTCCTGCAGTAGGAACAAGATGCTGGAATGCAAAGCTGGGGGTGAGGTTCTAGGGCTCATGCTTGAGATCAGCCCCTCAACATTCTCCCTCTTTGCCTCCGTCTCTGAGCCCCATTCCCATGCAGTGGGTCTTGTGTTGATGGCACGTAGAATGCACGCAGTGTTTCCTGACCTTGGGCTCCCGGCACAGACACTGGCTGAGACCTGTTTAAACTGCCTGTTGACCATAGGGACAGAGCTCAGTTGGACCAAAGGCATTCACCTTGGCTTCCAGATCCATGGAATCTTCTGGCCTCTTTGGCCATTAGGTTCAGGGTGCCTTCCAACTGAGTGAGTATAGGCAGGGGGTCGGCATCCCTGTGGCTGATAGAACTGGAGATGCTCTGACCTTAGGGCTTTCATGGCTGACCTTGCAGAAGGTCATGGCCTCTGAGAGGCACTGGTTGGAGACCATGATTCCTTCCATTCCCCTTGCTGGGGGCTGTGTGGTCGGACATGTCGCAGCAGGGCCGTCAGCTTGCACCTCCAACAGATGTCTGTGGACTTGCGATTTCATCTGGGGGACAAGCTATGTCATATCGGGCCTGAGTTTTCATCTGTGGGACAAGTTGTGTCATATCGGGCCCATGGTTTCATCTGGGGGACAAACTGTGTCATATTGGGCCTGTGATTTCACTGGGGGACTAGCTGTGTCATATTGGGCCTGAGTTTTCATCTGGGGGGCTAGCTGTGTCGTACTGGGCCCGGGTTTTCATCTGGGGGGCTAGCTGTGTCATACTGGGCCTGAGTTTTCATCTGGGGGGCTAGCTATGTAATATTGGGCCTGGGTTTTCATCTGGGGTACAATCTGTGTCATATCGGGCCTGCTAGCTCTGTTATATTGGGCCTGCATTTTCATCTGAGGGACTAGCTGTATCATATCAGGCCTGTGATTTTATCTGGGGGACTAGCTGTATCATATCGGGCAGATCCATTTGCTGCTTTTTGCCTGGGTTTTCTTGTCTGTAAGGAGGGGACAATGTGTCTGCTCTACTTACTCCCACAGGGCTGCTGTGAACATACTTGGGAGATAAGAAACACATGTCGATGAGTGGAAAATGCTTAAAATATAAATGAAGATAAATGAGGTAGCCATTGGATACAGAGTCATGATTTAGACACTGAAGTCATCATTTGAGGGTTTCTACCCAGAGACCAAGACAGTGTAATAGAAGCATATTGCACGTTCATAGTTGGGTTATTAGTAAACACTGGTAAGATCATGATGCACAGCAGGTGAGAACAAATGGCTTACTTATGGCTCATATTTGATGTATTGTACACTTATGCTTCTATTGTAAAGGATAGGTACTTTTTAAAAAGCTTAAGTAAGGCATTATGCCTTGATAAAAGGCATACTTTTATATAGAGTACACAAAGTAAAGAGTTGATGAAGCTGCTGAAAATCCACATACCTTCTCATTTTCTCATGGATATTAATTAAATGACCTTGCAGTAAATGTGCAGTCACCTGGAGGGCCTATGAAGGCATGTGGAAAGGGAATGAATGAACCCTGGGCCACGGTAGGGCTGACCTGTGGGTTATGGTTCCCCTGCTTCCACGTCCAGGTTAAGAATACTTCACCTTTTTTGACAATTTCTTTTTCTTTCTTTCTTTCTTTTTTTTAAAAATACATCATTATTGACTGCCAGACCAATAAATAAGTATAATAAGGCTGTTTTTAAAATGGCTTTATTGAGGCATAATTGGTATACAACAAACTGCACACATATAAAGTGTACAGTTTTATAAATTTTGACACAGGTGTATACCCATGAAATCATCACTGGAGTCAAGACATTGAACATATTTATTATCCCAAAAAGTTTCTCTGTGGCACTTTGTAACCTTTCTTTCTTGCTTCTCTCACCCATGCAACCATGGAACTGCTTTACCGCTCTATGGGTTAGTTTGAATTTCCTAGAATTTTATACAAATGGAATAATATATGATGTATGTTCTCTAGTCTGGCTTCTTTCACTCAGCATACTTATTCTGGAATTCATCCAGATTGTAGTATGTATTAGTAATTTATTCCTTTCGATTGCTGAGTAGTATTCCATCATGTGAGTATAATTTGCTTACCCATTCACCTGTTAAAGGACATTTGAGTTATTACAAGTGTTTGGCTATTACAGATAAAGCTGTTACAAAAATTCATGTCAAGTCATTGTATGGAACATATGCTTTTCTTTCTTTTGGGTAAACATCCAGGAATGGAATGGCTGAATCATATGGTAGGTGTATATTTGACTTTTAAAATAACTACCAAACTGCTTTCCAAAATGCTTGTCCTATTTTACAATCCCACCAACAGTGTTCCAGTTCCTCCACATCCTCACCACCACTTGATGTGGTCAGTCCTTTCCATTTTAGCTATGCTAATAATTATTTAGTGCTATGTCATTGTGGTTTTAATTTGCATTTCCCTAATGACTGATGAGGTTGAATATCTTTTCATGTGCTTATTTGCTATCCATGTGTCTTCTTTGGGAAAGTGTCTGTTTAAATATTTTTCCTGTTTTCTTTATTGGGTTGCTTATTTTCTTTATTGAATTTTGAGAGTTCCCTTTATAAATCTGGATACAAATCCTTTATCAGATATATGATTTGTAAGTATTTTGTCTTAGTCTGTGCCTTGTCTTTTCATTCTGATTTTGAAGAGTAGATATTTTTACATTTGATGAAGTCCAATTTATCAATTTGTTCTACTATCACTTGTACTTTGGGTATTGTATGTATGAAATCTTAAGAAACCACAAAGGTTTTTTCCTATATTTTCTATGTATATAGTTTTATATTTTACGTTTACATCTGCAATTCATTTTGAGGTAAGTTTTTTATATAATGTAAGCTACTATTTCTGGTGTTCTTCATTCCTAGTGCACATTCATTCATATTTCCATCTTGTTTAATTTTTTTTCCCCAAAGGACTTTATTTAACATTTCTTCTAATGTGAGTCTGCTGGTGATAGATTCTTACAGTTTTTTATGCCTGAAAACTTCTTCATTTCACTTTTTTTTGGGGGGAAGATATTTTCACTAGGTATAGAGTTCCAGTTGATATTTTTTTCTTTCAATACATTAAAGATATTGCCCTACAGCCTTCCCTCACGTACTGTTTTAAGATGAGACATCTGCTGTCTTTACCTTGGCTCTTTTGTTCATAATGAATCTTTCTTTTGCTGTTTTTAAGATTTTCTCTTAATCACTGGTTTTGAGCAATTTGATTATGAGGTGTGATATTCCTCATATTCTTTTGCTTGGCATTCATTGTGTTTTCTGGATTTGTGGGTGTATAGTTTTCATTGAACTAGGAAAAAAATTTAGCCAGTATTTCTTCAAATAATTTTTCTGTTCTCCCTTACATCTCAAATTTGATGACTGCAATTACACATATATTTGGTTGCTTGAAGTTGTCCCATAGCTCAGTGATACTCTGTTAGTTTTTCTATAATATCTTTGTATCTTTACGTATCCTCATGGCTAGTTCATATTGCTGTGTCTTCAAGTTTCTCCTGCAATGTCTGATCTCCCATTTGGTCTAGTCAGTGTACTTTTCATCTCAGACATTTTAGTTTTCATCTTTAGAAGTCTGACTTGGATCTTTTAAAATATCTTCTACTTAACTTTTTGAATATACATACATGCATACAATTATAATAACTGTTTCTATTTCTTTGTCTGATAATTCTAATATCCGTGTAGGTTTCAAGTTGGTTTTGGTTAATTGATTTGTCATGACACCATGGGTCATGTTTCTGCCCTTTTCAGTGCTTGGTAGTTTTTGATTGGGTGGTGTTTGAAGTCACCTCCAATCATTTCTTCACTAGAATCTGAACCACCAATGCAGAGGTTGAAATCTAGTAGTCAGAATATGAATCCCATCTGTGGATGTGTTCTGCTCAGCTTGAACGTTTTTAAAAAAAGATCTCAGATGTTTTTCACACTTAAAAATGGACAGATATGTGAAACCATGGATTCTGTTAAACATTTTTAAAAAATCACGCTATCTTTCAGTATGACTGCCATTCCCACGGGGAGCAGCTGCTGTCTTTGGATGCCACTGTGAGTTGAATGTGTTCACCAGGGTTCATGTGCTGGAAACCTAATCCCCAATGCAGCAGTGTTGATAGGTGGGACTTTTAAGAGGTGATTAGTGGCAGGGCCCTCATGAATGGATTGTTATCTTGGGAACGGGTTTCTTAAAAAAGGATGAGTTTGGCTCCCTTCTCTCTGTCTCTCGCACACATGTGATGCCTTGCATCATGTTATCATGCAGCAAGGAGGCCCTCATCAGATGTGGCTCTTTGACCTTGGACTTAGCCACAAGCTAAATACATTTCCGTTCATTATAAAATTACCCAGTGTATGGTATTGCTATAGAAGCATGAAACAAACTAAGACGGATAGAGTGTGAGGTTTCTATACCTCCTCACAACAGACTCTACTAGGCATTTTAGTTTGAGTACTCTGTTATTTAAAATCAGTTTTCCAGAAGTAGATCTTGAGATGAGTATTAGTGTACAAGTAATTTTTTAAACAAAGTGATCCTAGGAGAACTTGAAAGGGAGTGGGGCATGCAGGAAAGAGAAGGGGAAGAAGGCAAGCAAGCATGAAATTTCTGTTATAAACTCATAGAGGATAAACTTTACCTTGATCCTGCAGAGGCGTGATAGAATGCAAGTTATGCCTCAGAGTTTGTCCCAACTAGATGGAAAGGAGCTGAACTTTCGTATTTCCTCCCCAGTCAGTCAGAAAGTGCCTCTACACCTGGCAAGGTAGACAAAATAAGAAGGACAAAAGCATTAAGTATCTGCATTACTGTTCCATGCTCTTCCAACTATACCTGAGTAGGCTGTGCGGGGTCACCTGGAGCCTCTCATGGTCCTGGCTGAGATGAAGGACCAGAGAGGATGCTGTGCCATTGGATGAAAACTGTGAAAGAGTTGGAAATGCCTTCATCCTCATCATGTCACAACTTCCTCATCTCCAATGCTTTATTGTTGGGAAGATCAATTGAGATTGTTAGTGGAGACCATTTAATACACAAAGGAACTTGGGTGCTGCCAGGGCAGGGGACCTACTGGAGGATTGCTACTTCCTCCTGTTGGAGAGCCCTGCTGATGTCACCTCATGCATTCCCTTACTTTAAGGAGAGATCATCCAGATATAGTATGATTTTCATTCCTAGGAATCTCTAGGGAGGGGAACGTAATTGCCTTATAGTCATTCATTTATTCACTCATTTGTTTACTCACTCATCATTTATTCACCCATAAACATTGAGCCAAGCAACATGTTATGAATAACTATTTGAATGAGGATATTTTAAGCCATTTATAAAGCAGTGTCTTACCACTGTTTCCTGGCCCACTTCTCCTCTCAAGAGGAAATCACACAGTCTTCTGTCATTGCTCCAAATTCCTTCAAGTGCCACAGCTGGAGCCTTCAAACCCATGTTCTTCCAATCTGGGCCTACGGAGGAGAAGTTTTGTGCCTTAAGCTATAGAGGAGTCCTGCGTTTGGGCACCTTTCCTTTGATATATTGATGTAGAGTACTCCCTCTGTCTTTGGATCTTCAGTTTCCCCCATGTAAGCTGAAGCCACCAATGCAGAAAACAAGAGACTGAGCACTGGTTATCATGGGCACTTATGAGGGGCAAACAGAGGGCAAAAAGAAACAAAAAGCCCATTGCTAAACCCCTCCAGCCTCCTCAGAGCCTTAGAGTTACGTATACATAACAAATGTTCCTGTTAGGACCCAGAACTGTGAAGGACTGGGCTGGATGGAGACCAAAGGGAAAGACTGGGCTGGGGTTGGGCTGCAGAAGAAGAAAGACTGCTGCTGGTGGTTGGGCAGGTGAAGGTGATGCTGGTCACTGTCCAGCTTTAGGTCTGCTGCTGTGAGTTTATAAACTAGGAGAGCGGCAGAGAGAGAAGGGAGGAAGCAAGAAAGGGATAGAGGGGAAGAGTGGAAGAGAGAGAAAAACCAGAGTGGGGAGAAAGAGACAGAAAAATAAATCAGAGACAGAGAGAATAGAGAAAGAAGCATGACTCTGTGTGTGTGTGTGTGTGTGTGTGTGTGTGTGTGTATGTGTGGTGGTAGGGTGGAGGATTGCTGCCCAGGGTCCCTGGTTTGGAAATTCAAGGGGTGCTGCAATTCTGGAGTGTGGTGAAATGGCCTCAGGGTCTCAAGAAGCTAACAGCAGACTCATGCCAGGCCATAATAACAGCCTCTCGGTGGCTCCAACCCACTCTGGCCTCTCAACTCCCAGGAACACTAAATTCACACAGGCGCAAAATGTAACCCTGCTTCAGGCCTCGCAGCCTAATAGCTACCGTTGTGTTTGCACTGCACCCGCAAGCATCACGGGCAATTAAGAAAGTCGTCCATTGCCATCGTGGGCTGCCATTTACGGGTTGGAGCCTGGAGCCCCTCCAGGCCAGTTAGCCCTCTGATGAGACACAAATGAGCAGGGAGGAGTGTTGTTTCCCTGGGAGAAGAACTCCTGCCATTAGCTGGCAGATCCCAAAGGGAGGCAAACAAAGGCTGCTGTGGGCTCATGGAGGGGGAGGTGAAGATGGAGATGGGGACAGACCAGGAGCCCTGCTTGCACGGACAGACACATGCACACACAGACACACCTTCTCACAGGCAGGTGTGCACTTGCACACTCATGCCACCCCACGTTGAACACAGACTGCAGACAGGTTAGTGCAACACATGTGGGACATTCACACACTCATGTGCATGCACACACAGACACAACTTTATGCACATGCTGGCCAGCAAGTGTGCACATTCATGAGCTCACACAGGCATTTGTACCAAGTGTACATGTTATAGACATATTTATTTATGTAAACCCATGCTTGCACACTAGCTGGCACTCTCAGAAACACAAATGTGTGTACCCAGGCACATAGATAAAAGCCTGGATAAATCCAGGCTCATATACATAGGCACACACACAAACACATCCTAATCTTTTTGTCTAAAATTCAAAAGCAAGACAGTTCCAAAGACCTTTAAAACATGCATACTCTAGACTTCCAACTTCTTTCATGGCCATGAATAAGAATGGATTTGGGCACTGGGGCTGATTAATTTGTCCAGTAGAAGACAAAAAAAGAGCTGGAAGAGAGTTGCCCTTTCTTTGTTCTGCTTTGAGCCATGGCCAAGGCCATGTATGTGGTTGAAAAATAATTGCTGGTGGAGGGCATCTTTCAGGACCCTACCACCAGCCATTTGACTTTGTTGCCATCCCAAGCGGATGATTTTTAGGCTCTCGGGAAAGAAAATTTCAAAATATTCTTGATCCCATGAAAGTAGAACTCACAATCCTCATGTCCATGAAGTGTCTTCTCTTCGCTAGCCCGCCCAGCCATAAGGGGACTGGATTGAATGAGTAAAGCGCTGTGTATTGTGATTTGGTGATTTTGATTTTCTCATTTTTGAAATTGAGTTTAGAAGTGTTTTCATCCTTTTCTGAGGTTTGGGGTTTTTCCTCTCTCACTGCCTCCCTCACCCCTATTTCCCGCACTGTTATTAGGGCAAGAAAATTGGAGACCGTGTCCATTTTGAGCACGTCTCCCAGAATAATTGTGCCGTGACACACGGGGAGCGCAAACGAAAAACAGGAAGCCAAGCTGCAAGGGCTTGTTTGAAACTGGCAAACTTTGCAGTCGTCTTCAGCCAGAAAATCCACAGATGGCAGCCATTTCCCACACCACTTCCCTCCACATCTGGTTCTGAATGGAGGCTGCCATAGGTCTGATCTGTCTCCTGTGGTGGGGTTGATGACCTTCCCCATCAGCCCCAAGACCAAGTTCAACGCATTTGCCTCTGGATTCACATGGCCAATGCTGGAAGCAGCAGCCCCTGACCACCCTCAACTGCTGTGACCCATGGAGCTGGGGCTCCATGTGAAGCCTTCCATGGACATTTATTTTGGAGGCTTTTTGGCAGTTTTGGCAGATTTGGCTCAGAAGTGGCTTCAAGAAGTCTAATTGACTTAACTACTTTCATTGTACTTTAATGCCCTCCTCATCTCAATCTTACAATTTCTCTTAATTTTCAATAAAATGTGCTGGAAAGATCAGATTATTGGGGTATGGGGCTGTCAGAGTGCCCTGATGAGTGGGTAAGATGTTGTAGAAGGATGCTGACAGCAACTGCAAGATGTTTGCAGCTCCTAGTTTGGCAGCAAGTGAAAAAGAAATGGCAAAGGATGTCTTGGTGGGTAATTTTCGTCTAAAACAGGAGCTAGTAGCATGACCTCCCCAAGAGTCATTCTGGTGTTCAGAGGCAATGATAAGTATTTCACTATTTAAAGGGCTGTCCTCAGGGACAAGGAATCATGGGATTATTCTGTATAGCTGTAGAAGGCTATTATGGGCTGCACTGGTTTAGTTTTCTGCATAACAAAACTCTACAAAACTTATTGACTTAAAACAACATTTATTTAGCTTATAATTCTGAGAGCCAGCAATTTGGGCTGGGCTCAGCTGGGTGGTTCTGCTGACCCGGGCCAGGCTTGGTTGATCTCAGCTGGGGTTCATGCATGCATCTGCAGTCAGCTATCACGTTGGCTGTGGGCTGTCTGGTCTAAGCTTAGGAAGGCCTAAGCTGGGATGACAGTTCTCCTCCATGTGTTAGTTCATCCTCTAGCACATTATACTGATCTTGTTCTCATGCCAGCGACAGGGTTCAGAGTGAGAGAGCGGAAGTATGTGAGGTCCCTTGAAGTCTAAGTTCAGTAATGGCATGAAATTACATTTGATCAAAGCAAGTCATAGATCGGTCCTGCAAAGTCACATGTTAAGGGCATGGAGTGAAAAAAGGGTGGCCATTTTTACAACCTACCACTTGGGGGACAGATTTTGACCCGATATTCAAAGCTCTTTCTTTTTTTTTTTCGAGATGGAGTCTCACTCTGTCGCCCAGGCTGGAGTGCAGTGGCGCGATCTCGGCTCACTGCAAGCTCCGCCCCCGGGTTCACGCCTTTCTCCTGCCTCAGCCTCCCGTGTAGCTGGGACTACAGGTGACCGCCACCAGGCCCGGCTAATTTTTTTTTGTACTTTTAGTAGAGACAGGGTTTCACCGTGTTAGCCAGGATGGTCTCAATCTCCTGACCTCATGATCCGCCTGTCTCAGCCTCCCAAAGTGCTGGGATTACAGGTGTGAGCTACTGCGCCCGGCCTTAAAGCTCTTTCTAATGAGTTGAGCTGCTCAGCCATGGGACAGATTGTCTTGCTGGCCATGGGCCTGTTGTAGAGGAAGGGCTACCTCTCAAGTGATCAGAATGGGACCACCAGCCTGCCAAAAGCTCTTCTGATTCCAAGTGTTTATTTATCAGGAAATTATTTTCACCTACCCAGAGTTGAAGATTTTCATAATTAGAGAATAGGAAAATTGGAATAATTTCCCAAATCCTTGACTGCCCCAGTCCTGGCCAAATTTCCTCATCCCCCACCCCCTGCCACCATTGCTGACCAGCCTCCTCTCTCTTCCATTCACCCATGTTGCACCCCCCAGTCCTGGCCTTGCCCACGTGTACCTCTGATCACATCCACCTGTCTGTCTGTGCTTAGTGTCTTGTTGAGGGTAGAGAGCAGAAGATAAAGGATAAAGCAAGCCCTGAAAGACAAAGGCTGCTGGACTCCGAATTTATATTATAGTCTCTAAAGAATGATGTGTGTTGGAGAAGAAAAAAGAAACAGCACGTGTATATTTTTCAAAGAAATGCACACGTGCAGAGAGTGGAAAATTAAAGAAGCCAACAACCCAAACCAAAGTTGGTTCTAAAGGAGGGAGATGTAAACTTGAGCTCCAGAGCTGGAGCCAAGACAGGAAGTGGGCTTGGCCTGCACGAGGCGCATACGCTGCATGGAAAACCACCCTATGCTCGGCTCCCTGTCTTCCTAATTCCCCTCAGCTTCCAGCCTCTGCTGACCCTGAGAACAATGCAGCACTGTGCTGAGACTGTGCCTTTTGTAATGGCCTGGGAGAGGAAGAAAAGAGAAGCTGGTCTGGACGTCTGCGTGTGTGAATCACCCGTGTCACATGGCCAGGCCGGCTGCAGCAGCTCCTCGGGTCTGCACAGGGCACATAGGGAGCACAGCCTGAGCCCACGCCTGGAGGCTGGTCAGCCAGCTGCAGAGTGCCCCACTCTGAACTGCACAGCCAGGGAGAGGATGGAGAAGGGGGAAGGTCTGGTGCCACGAGGGCCTTGGAGGACATTCCTTGTTGCTATGGGGGCAGGCTCTGGGCCCTGGATGTCCCCCCAGTCCCAGATCATTTGTGGAGACTGAGTCTTATGTTTGTGAAAGTCACAGACTTTTCAGTTCATCACTCAGACCTGCAGGACGCTGGCTTGTCCATTGATTCAGGCAGGACATGTCTCCTTCAGTGTGGGGGCTTTCTCCAAGGACCAAAATATGTCCAGGGTATGGAGACACCACCTTATTCGGGAGAAGAGAGGGTACAATGAGGTGAGCAGAAGCCAGGGCTGTTCTGTTTTCTAGAACCTTCTAAATCTTGGCTTTGGAGTCAGAAGCAAGAGACGCTAAGGCAGGCTCCTCGGAGGGCAGGTTGGAAGGTTGTGGGTGTCAGGACAAGAGGAAGATTCAGGCCAGGCACCGAGAAAGACCTGCGCTGTTTGAAGACAGAGCAGATTGCCAAGGGTGGTTGCAGCCCCGCCCCGCAAATCCCTGTTTCTACCTGGAGAGGGCTTGCAGTGCGTGGAGGCACAGGAATGGATCTGTGACCCTGGGCAGTCGGAATTAACCTGACCTAGGTCAGCTGAAGTGCCTTCTCACAGACACCCTGCAGAGGGCAGTGTGGTACTGCGGGCAGGACTTTGCTGCCTCATCAACTTTTCTTTCCACCCTGCCGCCCTCCTAATCTTTTAAAATCCAAGCTGCTTAGACACAACCTGAGCGCTGCTTGAATGACATGGATTTAGCCTGGTGCTTTGGGCCCCCTTTGCTGAGGGAAGCCCTCCAGCCTTGGATGTGCTCAGAGACCTTACCTAACTCTCCCCTCTGCCTGCTTCCAGGCCTCAGGGACAACTGCTAAAAGTGGCTATGTAGATGGGCAGAATTTGATTGTACATATGTAGAGCCTTAGGATTTTCAAAACACATTTTCATCTGCTCCTTGAACCCATTCTGAGAGGTGGATGGGATGCTCCATTTTATAAGAGAGAATTGAGACCCAAAGAGAGGGGAAGTGACCGCTCACGGGGGCCCAGCTGATTCAAGGCAGAGACACCTGGGGGACCCTGGTCTTCTAACCCTCAGTCCAGTGCTCATTCCACCCCTTGCGGAGCCCCTGAGATGCAACCGGTGTCACTCCCTGCCACCAGCCCACCTCCTGCTCTTTGTGGTTCTATTTTCTCCCAGGCGAGGAGATGCCTCTGCTACTCCTAGATCCTTGAGCCACTCCCTGGCCAACTGCATGATCTCTGGTAAGTCCCCTTGCTGGGATTTGCTTTTCCCACGAGGACAATGAAGTTATTGGATCAGATGATCTTGAAGGTAGCTTGTAACCTTGACCTTTCCTGGTTCCATGTTTGGGCTGTGTCCCCAGTTACAAGTTAGTTGGTCAAATTGAAGAATAGAACCTTGCAGGGTGGTAGGTGACTGATGCAAACTCCAGCTGTGAATCTGAGCATACTGTGCATTCAGCTGGTTTTTTTCATGTAAAAGCTGCAACCTTGTTCCCCAGGACTTGAGAGAGTCAGGTCAAACCACATGAGGGCATCCTGCATGCTGACAAATGGCATAGACAGTGGTGTCAGTGGATGTGAGTGACAGTTGGCAACTGTGCCCCACAGAGCTCCACACTGAGAAGCTCATTGTCAGATGCTGGGGAGACAGTGCACTCCTTCAGGGCTGTGCTTCCTGCTCCGTCTCCCTAGCAGCCCTTTGTATCCCCAGCAGTTGGGAGTCGGCACGAGCTCTGTTTCAGTGCTGGTTGCCTCAGCAGATCTGCTCTTTTCCAGGAGGAGGGCATAGGAAAAAGAAAGAACCAAACCCTTCAAGGCACACCCAGGGTCACACTTACAAGATATACTTTGGATGTGTGGGATGGGGAGGAATGGAAGGACAGAGCAACATAGATAGAGCCTGAAAGTCAGAATTCTTTTTGACATCATCAACCACCATTCATAGAGGGCTGAGCATGTGCTTGGTACTATGTACCCACAAGTGGGTACAACTCTTAATAATCTCATTTTACAGATGATGACATTGAGGCCCAGAGAAACTGTGTAACTAGTCCAAGATGGAACAGCTCAGCAGAGGTAGAGTAGTGATGGCTAAGTGCACACCCTCAGTCCCTCCTCTAGTCTCTATCCATCTCCCTGGGGTTGTATTATCGTCTCTATTATCTCACAAGAAATTAGGACACACCACCTTAAAAGAATGACTATGCTTATGAGTAAACTGAGGAAGAACATCTGCTATCTGAACTGTTCCCAGAAATCTGGGAGATGATCTGTTTTATCTATCTCTATCTATCTGTCTGTCTATCTATCTATCTATCTATCTATCTATCTATCTATCTATCTATCTATCTATCTATCTATCTATCTATCGACCGACCTGCCATCTCTGTGTCTTCTCCAGGTATCCCACCAAGAAGGAAGTTGGCTATGACTTCCACATCCATGCTCTTACATGTTCTTCTAAGAAGTTCTGCAGAGTAGCAAGGGCTGGTGCTGTATTCCTGAGATGAGAAAATAGAGACCTGGCAAAGGCTAGTGATTTGCTCAAGGCCTCAGAGCTGGTTGGTGACTGGCCTAGAACAAGAACCCAGGTTTCCTGACTCCTGGTCATAGTGTCCTATTCACCATGAAAAGGCTTCTGGGAAGAGAGATCTGACTTGGTCAGGGAGACCTGGGAATGCTGGCTTCCCAGCCATAGTGATCCTGGCCTGCAGGTGCTTTGAGTTCTTGGGGTTTCTGTGCTAATCTGTGCCTGGAGGCCCAGCCCTACCAGGATCAGCCCAGGATTTGAGTCCTAATGCAGGTTCAGATGGGAGATTTTGTGGGATCCATCCTACATTTAAGGCCTGGCGTGGGTAGCCAGGGGCTTTCCCATAGAAACCACAGCTATGCACTGTCAGGGCTAACAGTCCAGGGGGAGTGCAAAGCTTTGTGCTGCAAACCAGAGCTGCTCACCAAGCCATTGCTGCAGCCCTGCTGTCCTGGGGCAGCTGGATACAGAGACAGCCCATGTCAGGGAGCCTCTGGCGAAGGCTTATTGGCATTTGCATGGGGTTTCATACCACACAGGCATGGAGTGGCTTAGATTTCTGAGAAACCATTCCACCCTGTCTGGATGGCTTAAGGGAAGCCTTTGCTGGAGGCAGGGACCTTGACACATGATTTTTAGAGAATTTTTTCTACTTAGGTTATTTCTTCCTCCCCCTAGTTTTGCTTTTCTGCTTACAAAACTGGCATGGTTAAATGCCTGTAAGGTAAAACTTCAACTCTTTACCTTGACAATAAGGTTACCTTCTTAGCTCATCTCTGCTACTCTCTTCCTCTGGCCCTGTCCTTCCTCTTGTTTCTATTTTCCTAACCCTATTGAACAATTGTGTAATCTTGTGTAAATCCTTTGTGTTATAGTTGCTAGATGGAGCATAGATTGTCAACAGATCTGAGTTTGAATCCCAGCAGGCAGTCTCCAGCCTAATGTGTGAACTTGGCCAAATCATTCAATCTTTCTGAACCTTGATTTATTGTTCTATAAAATGGGAGTAATGACATCTAACTCTCCTAGGTGTTATGGAGGTCTAAGGGGGACCTACAAGTTCTTAGAAAAGTAGAGGGTCTCTGAATTTGTTGGAATGAGGAAGTTGAGTGAGGAAGAGTGAATCTACTGAAGATTAAGAGGAGGTTTCTGAGCTCGACTTTAGTCACCAAGTAATTGAGTTCCTGTAATGTGATGTGTGAATCTGTGGATTAGCAGATGTGGCTTTGGGACATCTGTGGTCCATGCCTGTCCTGGAATGAGAGTTTGAATGCATGATGATGATGGCAGTTGGTGTAAATGTGTGGGATAAAAGGAGCTATCTGACAAGCTTCCCCGGAATCAGGGATCCGGAGTGATTCAAGCACCTTAGGCAGCAGGAAGCTGGAGGGTGAGTGTGTGGTGTGAGACGGCCTGAGAAAGGCCTGCTAGGCTGGAGAATGGATTGCATGGCATTTGTCGTTGTGGGAGTAGAGGTGGTATTTTACTGTCTTTTAAATGAAATTCGAGAAAGTGGGGGATGCTGGGAGATGGAGTGCTTTGAAGTTCCACCAGTAGAAGGTCTCATTTAGGCTGAAAGAGGCTTTGGCTAAAGACAGAAAATTCAACATAGTATGGGGGGAGCGGGTTAGTGGGGAGGTATGTGAGATGACACCACTGTGGCACAGCCAGAACTTGAATCAGTGTCCAAAGGGATTTTCTCTACCAGAGTAGTTCTTCCAGTTTTTGCTTGTAAGAGCTCACCCACCTTGGAGAACATCTCAAATGGCATATTCGTTTAAGTTTTTCATTGCTTTGATGTTTCAGACAGCAGCCCTCAAACCAACATTCCAGACTCTACTCAGCCTTAACAAACATTTAGCACTAGATGGTCTGTGTCTCCATGTCACGCCCCTCCGATTCCTGCTGCCCAGGCAGATGGGCCACTGGAAGCACTGGAGAGGCCACTGTGGATGTGAGCATCACAGGGCTGTCAGAACACCATGGGTACAGCAGGGTGGAGGGAGGTTTCTGGCAAAGCCCAGCCAGGAACCAGCTTTCTTGTCCTCAGCCACATCTGGTGGCCATGACCTTCCCATAGCCTCCTGGTGGAAAGCTGCCATGGAAAGGAGGAGACCAAATGATCGGTGTCTTGCATTTGCATCCTGTGTCCCTGCATGATCTTCATGATTTCTAAGCAACTCGCCTGAAGCCATATGGGCCTGGGATGGGTTTTTCCAGGAAGATGCAGAGTGAGTGTTACTTATTTAGATTTAATTTGTCTAATGGGGATTGATTTCTTAACATCTCTCAGAAGTCCTGTAAGCATTGGAGTCTGTTACCCTATGAAGGAAGGCACATGTAACTCTTCTCTTATGCCCAGAACCCCAAAGTGAATTTGGGTATCGTCGTCACCCTATTACTGTTTTCTTTCTTATCTGGTAAAGCAGGAAGAAATCTGGCCACTGCTGGGCTCTTGTTGGAGCCTCTGCTCCAACTGTACTAGAAGTGAGTTTGAGTTACTGCAAACTCTGCCAGGTGGTAATAGTGTAAAGGGCATGAGTTAGAGGGCATGGATTCATGTTCTGGCTTTGCAGTAGTGGTCTCAGCTCCAGCTCATCCATCTGTAGAGTGGGAAAAATAATAAAATCTACCTCAAATGTTTGCTGTGATAATTAAAAGAGATTACACATGTAAATATAAAAGAAAGGAAACCAACAGCATGTGAAGAACACTTCAAAAGAGTAATCATTTATTTCACCTCAGCCCCAACCAATCTCTAATATTTGGAGTTGGGAGTTCTAGTTATGTTAACAGTTGCTCATCAGTGGAAAGGCTTGGGGTCCCACACCAGGTGAGGGCTAAGCTCAGTCTCATCCCTCTGAGAATCTCCAAAATTTTTCTTGGGTGGTTTTCTGCGGACCAAACCAAATCCAATTCTGCTCAAATGTATACCATCTGTATGTTATATATACATGTCACCTGACAGCACCTGAATTGGAAGCCTCCAACTTAAAAATAGGTGTGTAAGCCAGCGGCCCAGGTCCTTGCACTATTTGGAGTAGCACTGAAAGAGTTCTTGGTCCAATAGCATGGGAAATTGACCCAAAGTCAGTTTCTAATGCCTCCTTTCTCCCTGGAGTTGGGGCATGTTGATATTTTTAGACAGTTACTTCTAATTCTTGTTTACTTGCCTCAGTGGACTCTACCTTATCTCCTTCCCACTCTTTCTACTCTTTTTTCCATTAACTGATGATGATTAAGTTTGACCTTGTCTCACATATGCAATCAAAAGAAAAAGAATTCTCATGATATTTTTATTAAAGCAAATAAAAACAGTTATCAAGTAAACTTGGATACAGTTAAGAAATACAGAAAAGAATGACAACACCCATAATAGTGAGTGAAGCAGAGAAAAGGCATTCTTAGTTTAGAGAAGTACAATTTGATCTGACCCTACTGGAAGGCAGTTTGGTATATATATCAATATTTAATAAATATTATATGGTAATTTCACATTGAGGAATATATCCTAAAGAAATGACCAGGCAATTCATATGCAAGATAGAGCGCCTATTAGAATGTTGTTTATAATACCAAAAATCGGAAACACAGTAAATATTCAGTAATAGAGATTTGTTGACTAGATGATGGAATGCCAATATAATGATACACTATATATCCATTTAGAATAACAACCTCAATTAGATGTTATTGATATAATCAAAAGGAAAATGATTACAAAATATGTAGAATTCCATTTTTATGAAAACAAAGCATTAATGTATAGAAAACAATCTGGAATGTATGCACATCTAATGGGAGGAGGAATTTTTAAAAAGATTTTCCATTAATTGAATTTTGATTTTTTCCTGCAAAAAACAGATATTTCTTCTTTAATAAGGAAATCACACATATTTTAAATAGAACCAAGACCATTAACTTAAACTTTAAAAGTACCCGGAAGACATTTCCATCAGAATCTCAAAGTCTCTATCTTTCTCTCTCTTTAAACTAGATTTTCTTCCCAGGATTCTAGACATGTAAAAAACCAAACAAACATTTCTTAAGCAATATTATTGATTAATTCTGTGCTGAATTACAAATATTGCCAATATGTTATTTTCTATCTTGTGACTGCATTTTCTATTTCAACTGGGCTGAAAGAAAGTTGAAGAAAGATTCTTAGTTCTGTTTTCATTTTTGCATGACTGTCCTCTCCAGCTGCAGCTTTGGAGAGGAAACAAACATTGAAACTCCATCAGGGAGGCAGCTGTGTGCATCCCATTCAGCCTGGCTGGAAGGAATCGCTCCTGGAAACTAACTGAAGGGCAGAAGCTCATTTCCTGTCCTCTGGCACCCTCCCAGCCCTGCCACCCTGTCTCCACTTTCCTTGGCTCCCTCTGAGCTCTGTTCCTGGAGGGCTTTTGGAATTGGGCTTGGGATACCTGTAGCTTAGCTCTTTCTCCCAAAGGGAGGTTTAACTTGTCCATGAGGAATGAGTCACCACGCAGAGTCTGGAGCTGTGAGGCTCTTTTGTTCCAAGATCCGGAATCTTCTGGTCAGCCCAGAAAGACTTGTTTTGGTGGGTCCAGGCACAAGGCTCAGGATGGGGCATTTTGGCATTTGATTTCCGGCTACTAGGCATGTTAACCAGAGTAGGCAGAGCTATCTAGTTAAAAACAGGAAGGTGTATTGGTGTGGAGTTTCCATGCTGGAAGGAGAGTGGAGCCTGCTCTCCCGCTACCCTGCTCTTCATATTGTGTGACTCCATTATTGGACACTTGTTAAAATTCTAGATTTCATTTGGGTTTTGGATGTGTGCTGGAGGGGAGAAACAGGATGGGGCAGCAACCTGAGAGATTGGGGCAAGGAACTTAAGGGATTAGGGCAGGTGAGCAGGATAGGATAAGATGAAACTGGAGGTGGGGTGGGGCGGACCAGACTGAGTCTCTCCAAGCTGCCAAAGGTTGAATAGGACCTGATGAAAGGGTGCTGGTGGTGGGGAGGTTTCTAACCTTCAGCGTCCATCTGCTGAAGAGAACAGAGTAAGATGCCAAGAAGAAATCTCTCTTTCTCTAAAAGTCATGAGACTATGCAATCAGTGTCCGATGGAATTTTCTCAACCAGATATTTCCCTTCCCTTCCCTTCCCTTCCCTTCCCTTCCCTTCCCTTCCTTCCCCTCCTCTCCCCTCCTCTCCCTTCCCCTCCCTTCCCCTCCCTTCCCCTCCCCTCTCCTCCCCTCCTCTCTCCTCCCCTCCTCTCTTCTCCTCTCCCCTCCCCTCCTCTCCCCTCCCCTCCAGATACATTGCAGGGACACTAGTTGCCATGTTGTCTGCCTGTTATCTTAACCTCTTCTATGCTAGGAGAATTCACCATTGTGTGAGTCCAGGTGGGAAGCAGGTCACTCCACCCTACAGAGTAAGCTCCAAGGGTCAGACTCCTATTCTCTGGTAATCTTGGAGGCAAAGTCATAGTCATGTGACTTAAAACAAGTGTACTAGATGCCTTCA
Source organism: Papio anubis (assembly GCF_008728515.1). Classification (NCBI taxonomy): domain Eukaryota; kingdom Metazoa; phylum Chordata; class Mammalia; order Primates; family Cercopithecidae; genus Papio; species Papio anubis. Next base: position 101,490,195 of record NC_044985.1, on the reverse strand, counting down.
CTACAGGGCTTTCAGTCTCAAGAGGTTTGACAAAAAGAATCAGGGATGTTGTAGGACTAGTTCTGCCAGTGGCAACAACCAGAATCCAGGGTCTAATGGTAGTGATGCAGTGCTGGAAGAGGCAGTGTCTCAGGTCAAGTGGTGGCAGGAATGGCACCCTAAGTAGGTTTCTAGGGCATGACTGTGGCTCTTCTCCCTGAAGAGTGGGATTCTTCATCCTTCCTGTTGGTTCTGTGGGCTACCCAATGTTGTTCCACTAAATTCCTTTTTTGAGCAAGAAATGAGCAGAATGACCTTCAGTTCATTTCCATTATTTGCCACCCCAAACCCTTACTAATACACCCCCAAAGGTCTTAATATTTTCAAGTTCATAAACTTGACTTGCTAAATGAAACTATATCTTAACCGTTTGCCTCCATCCGTCTAGATATCCTTCTGGGGAGAACCTGTTATTGGAGGCTCTGATTATATCCTGTTTTCCTAATTTTAAGGTAGGCTTCAGACAGGCTAAGTGTTATGAGTATTTTAGAATCCTGCATTTTTTTTTTCTTGAGGTAGAAAGAGTCTTTATATAATGGAAATGAGCTCATCTTGACTTGTCACTATTACTGACCCCTCACCAAACAGGAATTTACAGAAATTTGCTGTATGTCAATCAGAGTTCTACCCAGAGTGTAGCAAACAGGTGATTCAACCAAAGAGATACCTTAGCTTCTGCCTTTTTGAATCATACCATCTTACATTTGTGCCGTGCTCTTACCTTTATAGACCTCTGTGTAGTCTGCTCTCTCATTCAATATGTAGGGGCAAGTAGGCATGAAATAGTCATTACTATTAACCTCTCTGAGCCCCAATGGCCTCATCTATATAGTGGGACCAAGTGTGAGAGGCCAGGTCTTGAATTTAAGCTCTGTCCTTTGTCTTACAGAACTTGAACATGGTCAGTCCAAGGGCATACATACACTATATCTGCCAAGCTAGAAATCTGAGGAAATTTATCCTGGCAAAAATTAAATAGACGCACTCTCTCAGGGGGTAGTACCCTCAAGTCTCCTGGTGCTAGGGAGGAGAGACATCCATAACTGATGCCACAGAGCATGGCTTTAGTCCCTGCTTTCTTCTACCTTCTTCCTCTCCTCCTTCAGTCCAGTCTGTTCACAAACCTGCTCCCCACTCAGCCACGTCTTTTGCTGTCTTTCTCATCACTAATCCCAATGCCTATAGAACAACTCTTGGCACATTTCATTATTGAACAAAATTCTTTAGTTTACCTCCTGCTTTGATGAAGTTGCCAATGAACTTGGCACTGGAAAGAGGCACATGGAGGGCCACATGGAGAAGGGGAAAAAGCATGCCTTTGAATCAGACAGGCCTTGGTTAACAGGCCTGATGTGCTTCTTACTCGGTATGACTTTGGGCAGATAACTTAGTGTATAGCTGGAGCTTTTGTGTTTCTAAGTGACAGAATCCCAACTCAAAGCAACTTAGCACCAAAAGGAATTTGTCAGATCACGTGTCCGGGAATGACGCAGAGCATGCGTTGGGTATTCCTGATTTGAGGGGCTCAATTCTCCCATTGGCCTGCTTCTTTCAGTTTTGTTTGGTTGGGTGGTTTGGTCTAAAAGGTCTTCCTGCATGGTCTGAGAGCTTGTCCACTTATGTGACTCCCATGACTGAGACCTCTTTCAAGTGTTCTCCTACACTTTCCTTTCTGCTGTCACCTTTCTTCCATTTTGAGGCTATCAGAGGATCTCAGAGGACCTGGGTCTCAATAAACCTGATCCCAGAACCCTGAGACACAGAGAGATGGTGTCCCCTGAGTTCTGCCTAACTCCTTTCTACCATCTTTTCTTCTTTTGCATGCAAAGTGTGCTATTCCACCTGGATCAACTCCAAATAACCCAGCAAAAGAGCTGAGCTTGATTTTTAATGTGGTGATTGAAAACAGAGATGGGGTGGAGAGTTAGGGCAGAGGGAGGTGGCTGGTTTGGGAGAAACAGCCCATGCTGCTTGGCCAGCTTGCTGACTGGGGTGGTATCTGAGGTTGCATCTGGAGACAGCTCTGCCTCCCATCCAGATTCCCGTAGCAGGAACAAAGTGACCTGGGCCTTGTCTCTCTAAGCCCCCACGCAAGTGGTTTCTATCAAGTTTTGTAATGTGAGAGCCTCTCTGGAGGCCAAGGCCTTCATGCCTAACTGCAAGTTGTTGAGACGCCGTTTCCAATCTTTTTAGAAAATGGATTGGTTTCCAGATTGACAGCCTTGGAAACTGGACTCCTCTGTTTGTCCCACAAACAGGTATCACCTGTGAACTGCAGGTGGAGGCAGAACGTGGTGTTCAAGCCCAACTCCTGGTTCTCCATGGCGTGGGGTGGGTGTGGGAGGGTGAGGGAACATTGGGAGTGCCAGAGAAATGATGTCTATAACCAAATGTTAATAATGATTATGGAAAATCAGCCACCTGCTTTAACTTCCCCCTTAAAAGACGTTTTTAAAGTTAAGTTGCTGAAAAGTGACATTTGAACGATTTCAATTCTAACTTGTCCATCACTCTGAGGCTGCCCTCCGAGAATAGAGTTGAAAAGCAAAGAACCTGTCTATTCCCCTATCCAGACCACAGGAACAGAGGAGAGTCCATGCTCATGAGCCCAACCCTTCTCCTCCTTCCCAGTTGTACACACCTGAGAATCTGGTGAAATGGGTGCTAGAATTTCAAGTGGATTTTCTTATCTAGTCCTTATAAAAAGAAGGAAGACAAGAATAATAAAAGTGGCTATGGTTTATTAAGTGCCTAGTATGTGCCAGGTGCTTTTTATGTCTAATCTCTAATTCCCAAAATAATCTTTTGAGGGAGTGTTACTGCCTTCATTTCATAGATGAATGGTCTGTACACTGAGTATAGGAGAAGTTACCACTTGCCCAAGTTTCCATGACCAGGACACAATGTGGCTGAGATCCAAGTCAGGTGTGCTGTCCTCCAGGCACTCTGAGCAGATGCTCGCTCTCCCATCCATCCCCAGATCCTGAACAGGTCAGGGCTGGGGAGAAGAGACATCCATTGCTCACTCAGCTCTTGGCTCCTTCATGGCACGGTTCTGGGCTGGAAGCCGTGATCCTGGTCTACTACATGGTTGGGAGAGTGAGTGAATTGCTTTGTCTCCCAAACCTAGGAAAGGTGAGAGTGACTGGACAGAGATGAGATGGGAGGACCCAGGGGCAAAAATGGGAGGTGGGAAATTAGCTGTGCTTGTTTAGAGAACTGTTTATAGACACTTCTCAAGGTGAGAGCATACTCAGTTTGTTTTTTCCATTTTTTCAGAGATGATGAAGTCCTGGTCTAGAGAAATCTCTTTAAAAACAAAATCTATGGGTATTAACGGTTACTGATTTATCTGGCAAAGACTGGTTAACAGGGATCAGTCCTATCTGCCCACTATCTCTGGGTTTTAAGAGTAAGTCATCTCAGAACTGCTCAGTTACCTTTCTACTCAGTGCTGTTGGTACTAGTGTCCTTAAAGACTTTAGGGTAAGTCTTTTCCCAGAGTCCCAAAATAGCAGAGAGGAGTTGAGATGCCCTGGGAGACAGACATGTGAATCCTTTAGCTAGAAATGTGTTCTAGGCCCAGAGCTCAGAGACAACATAAGGAACGGTTCCAGGTCTGGAATCTCAGACTCGCTTCACCATGAAGTACCAGTCTTCTCCATACTGGCTGCTGGGTCACTTCCTCTGGGTCACCATGGCAGACCTTCCCCTACCTGGCTCTGCCTGTCACTTTTCTCACCCTAACCTGGACTCTGGATCCTGGTCTCAGCTCTATGTCTAGTGCTGCTTCCCAGCACTATTCAGAGATGATAAAAGTCTCTTGTAGTAGTAGTGAGGAGCAGTAAAAGCAAAAATAATAGCTAGTCCCAGTAGGAGTAGTACTACTAGTAGTAGAAGTAGTACTTTACCTCTATGAATTCTAATCCTTTGCAGAGAATGCCCACTTTACCAAGATTCAAAGAGGTTAAATGACTTGTTTAGAGTCACACAGCTAGTAACACAGTTAGAATCCAAATTCAGACCTGTTGGCCTCCAGAACCCAGCACAAAGAGGACAGAGTCTAAGCCATCTTCCTGGTCATGATCACCTGCTTCACTACTCAGTTATTTCTATTCTTGGGGTACTCTGCAGTGTTCCAGGGGCTGGGTGCTCTTATCCCAAGATGGAGAAGCTAAAGCAGAGAGCATTAGAGCAAAATATTTATAGCTCTGTAGAGGTCAACAGAATGTGGGTGGGTCATTAATTTACTACCTCTTTGCAAAAACTGTTAAGAGGTCCAATGGACTGCATGAAAAATATCAACTTACTGAAACACATCAGTCAAACTGATAAAGACGTCAAACACGGAGATGCACATTTGTCTAGTGAGCCAAGTGGTGAGAAATGTGGGAGGGTGGGGTCTACACTGCCAGCTAAGGTGACGTTCGTGTTCACAGCATCAGAGAAAACAGATCTGAAAGAGATCTGGAAGGCCAAACTGTCTGGTCCTTGATCACATCCCTGACTAGCAGTTGCCCAGCCCCTCCTAGGACAACCACAGGGACAGGAAAATCACTATTCCCAGAGGCTTCAAATTCCATCTCTGGACATTTCTGACTTCCTGGGTGCTGGAGCAATAGAAATAGAACTTCAGCACTCTCAGATGGAGATCCTGTGAGTGCCAGTGAGGCCACTGTAATAGACACAGTGGGAATGCCAAATGGTTTAGCCACTTTGGAAAACAGTTTGGCTGTTTCTTATAAAGTTAAAAATATACTTACCATATGGTCCAGCAGTCCCACTCCTAGATATTTACCCAGTGACAACATATGTCCATATTAAAACCTGTATACAAATACCTTTATAATCATTAAAAATTGGAAACAATCCAAATGTCCATCAACTGGTGAATGGACAAATGGTGGTATGTCTATACTGTGTACTACTAGTACAGCAAGAAAAAGAACATGCTACTGACATGTGCAGTAGTGTGGATAAATCTCACATGCCTTATCAAAGTGAAAGAAACCAGACTCAGGTCAAAAGGCTACATAGGTTTTGATTTAATTTATATGACATTCTGGAAGAAGTGACAAAATGTGTATGTGTGTGTGTGTGTATGTGTATGCATATATATGTGTGTGTGTGTGTGTGTATACACACATACATTTTTGTAAATATATACATATACTTACAAAGAAGCTTAGTGGTAGCCAGGGGCTGGGAATGAAGGGAGCTTTTGAATACAAGGAGGTATGAATGGATGTTTTTGGGGTGATGGAAATGTTCTATATCTTGATTGTAGGAGTTATTTTACAACTGTACAAGCTTGTGAGAATTAGCAAATTGTATATCTAAAAGGGTACATTTTACTGTATGAAATTATTCTGTGGTAATTATGACCTTAGAAAATATTAAAAATAGGCAGACACAAAACTTGATAGTTTGGTGACTGTATTAGTCCATTTTCACCCTGCTACGAAGAAACACCCAAGACTTGGTAATTTATAAAGAAAAGAGTTTAAATTGGCTCACAGTTCTGCATGGCTGGGGAGGCCTCAGGAAAGTTACAATCATGGTGGAAGGCACCTCTTCACAGGTGGCAGAAGAGAGAATGAGAGTAAGCAGAGGAAATATTAGAAGCTTATAAAACCATCAGATCTCGTGAGACTCACTCATTATCGCAAGAATAGCATGGGGGAAACCACCCTCGTGATTCAGTTGCCTCCACCTGGTCCTGCCCTTGACATATGGGGATTATGGGAATTACAATTCAAGGTGAGATCTGAGTGGGGACATAGTGAAACCATATCAGTGACCTTCCTCTGTGTGGCTTCAGGATTTTGGTCCTCATGGTCATGATGGTTATGAGAGGACTATCTCCACTTCCTCTGTGAAAATCTGTAAGGGCTACCTCACATGGATGTCTGAATCTGCCAAGCCACTGCTGGAGCTGGGGCCACTGTTGTCTTCTGGGCCAGTAGTTCTGATGTCCCAGTGGCTGGGTCCCAGGCTCTGTCTATTAACTTGCACTTGTTCTGTAACTCGTACCAGGGCCTTTCCACCCTAGACAACTGACATACTCCCTGCTGCTCCAAGCTACTTGATGACAATTTTTTCCAGCCAGGATAGAAATGGTTTCCTTTTCCTGGTAGGCTACTCTTCTGTGGTCCTCTCTGAGGAATTGCTTGAGTAGGTATCATGGCTATTTTAATGTATACACAAGGTCTGTTCCTTCCAATGGGATGCTCATGCCATTAGGGTCCCTGGGACTGGAGCAGATTAAAGCAAGTCCACCACCTTGCTTCTCCCAGAACTTCAGCTCTCAGCCTTGATGCCCAGGTCTGGGGCTGTGTCCTGCACTCCAGTATTTTCCTGCAGATTCTCCTTTTCTGCTGCCCTTGAAATAGAGCTTCTTTTAGCGTGTTCTACCTACACACTTCAAATTAATCATGCTTGTTTCTGTGTCTGAACCCCAAGTTTGGCGATGGATCAAGTTATTTCTCCAGGACATTCTAACACCCCATGCAAATCAATGCTATGAATCAATATTGAGGAGACCAAAGCTGAGATAATACCTAACTTCAGGTGTTCAGAATAGCTCAATTCTAATTTTGGTTTAAAAACCTTTTTTACACAGTGACGATGTTTTTGCCTTCTAGCAGCCTCTATTATTTTCATTCTTCTCTTCTGACATAGTACTGGGTAAATCTCATACGTCTTTTACATGATAGGCCTCTTTGAAGAAAATAATCCTGTTTTTCTGGAATGTTCTATTTAGGTTACCTTAGCAAGAATGCTTGTCTGTTGGAGAGAGCACATCTGGACTTCTGAATTGAGATGCAGATCCTGTGTATAAGAAGGACATAGGAAGAGCTGGATATCAGAGGGGGAGAAGTGGAGACTCCCACACCACGTTGTAGGAAGAACCTGCCTCATGTTCGGGGTCTGCCTTCTCTTTCTAGGTAGAAGTATCTAAAGAAACAGCCTGGCATTGCTGTGTCACCACTGAGCAAGAGACCCCCTTCTCATTAAGGAATTTGGAGTGAAATGACACAGCCCATGAAAAAGTTCTCTGTGGAGTTATCAGCATTTTTTCAAATAAATTATTTATATTTTTGGCACTAAAATAGATTTGGCATGTCCTAGGAGTATTGATTGGCTTGGGCTGGATTCTGTGTGGAGGCCCAGAGGGAGGAAAAGTCCTGGTTTTAATGGAAGAAACATCCCAGGCACATGGGGGGAAAACCCAAAAACAAAAGCAGAGAAGCGTAATGTACCGAGCCCTCCTCAAAACACATGGGAGTTGGCACCGTGCACAGTTCTGGTGCTCAAGCAAGGTTGAAACATAACCCAAACATTGGTGAGCCCACAGGCCAACTCCCTACATTTCTGGAATGGTCTTGCTGAGAACAAGAAATCCATTTCAGCCACCAGAATTCTCTTTATTATTTCCCACCCAGGCTGCCTCTTCTATCTTGTACTGGACAGGACCCATCCCATTCTGAGTGCAGCTCGGTGGTCTGAGCACAGATGGAGGCCCACTTCCCTTCCTCTCCAGAACTTTTTAGGGAGGGTCCTGTATTTATTTTGAAAAAAGATTTTGAGTCACTGTTGGGGAGGGTGACACCCAAGGGTATGCTCAGCTGAAGGCTGTGATAAAAGATGCCCTCAGAACTGCTATGTGTAGGATAAGTAGGGAAATTTGTGTTGCTTCTGAGAAAGAGGAGTAAGGAGAGGAAAAAAAGAAGTGAGGGGCAGCCAAGAGGTAGAAGAGACTGGCAGGGTTGGGGAGGGGGGTGATCCTGACTCCTGAAAGGCTTAATATAAGTTATTAAAATAACCGAATGGTTTGTGGGCATGGCCTTGGGGTGGACGTGCCAGAGAAGGGGCTGGGTGTTGTACCTGCATCAGAATAGGAGAGGCCAGAGCCTGTGGCTGGGCTGCAGGAACTGCAAGGGAAGGTCTGAGCATGAGTTATACTTGTTTCCTTGTTTATTTCTCCTGTTGAACTTGAACTCCTTCCTTGGGGGGCTCTATCTTACTTGTCTTATGTATTTTCAGTGGCAATATACTGCCTAAAACAGAGAAGGCCCTCAATCAACACTGTTCAAAGGAAAGAAAGACAGAAGGATAGACCTTTGCAGTAGAATCTTTTAATTTTGCAAGTAATAAAGGATAAAAGGTAATTGAGAATGCCTCAGAAACAGCAAAGTCCCAACATTGATTTCTTGTAATCTACAGTTTCATTCAAAGGAAAATGAAATCAATTAAACTTTTCTTTAAATCTTGTCTTCCTTATCTTTGCAAGTCTAGTTCAGATGGATTGGTCTAGGTGCACCTGCTCCATGTCTCTTCTGTGCTCCTAATTGGGCATCATGGTACTGATCTAGAATGATGGGAAATTAGAATTGAGAAGATGCATTAGAAGTCATTTAGAGATATTCTGATCCCTGAACCTTAACATTAACCATAACTCTGACATTTAAGGGACCTTAAATGTCATTTAACATTTTGTGTCTTTAGGGTTTGTTTGTTTGTTTTATAAAATGTCTTTTACTTTAAAATGAGGCTTCCCTGGGTCTGTCAACATAGATGTGTGTTCCACAAAGGAATAAACCTAAGTTAAGAGCATGAAACATGATCAGTATAAAATCTGTGCTGAAAAATGCTTTGCAAATATTTTACAAGAAATAAATGTTACGATTTCAAACCACAGTGACTTCGTGGTAAATCAAAGATCCTTTTGTTTAGTGGAGCACCTTTAATTAGGATACTCAAAGTAGACTTGGAGCTCAGTCTTGGAACAAGAGTTGGAGAAAGCCAAGTTGGAGTTCTACTGGTAGGTGTGAAGGGCAATATGGGAGGGAGAAGAAAAGAGAAGATGGAAGGAGGAAATGCAAGAAAAGACTGGTGAGATGGCAGTAGGTTAGGGTGAGGGGTGATGTGGCCAGGGAAATTGTGCCATGGCAATATCTGAGAGTCAAAGTGGCGGTTGTCCATGTTCTTATGATGTGACCCTGCCCCCACTTTAATTTCCTACAAACTTTGAGCTGAATTTTTTAGCAAAGTGAACAATTTCCCCAGGAATTCATAGAAACCTTGGGGAGGGAACTGTACCTTCAATAGCATGTAGAATGGAGGTTTAAGGAATCCTATCTAGACCTTCAGGTGTAGGAGGACCCCAGAAGATAACTGGGTTACGCTAGGCTATTTAGTGTCATGGACTCTTATGAATGCATGGACATCATCACTTGAAATTCACATATTTTAAAACAGGAGATGGAGATAGACATAAAAGTTGTAAATAGTCAAACCTCAGCTGTAAAGTACAAAACATCAGTTGAGTACCTTTCATACAGTTTTTGTCTTCCCCTGGAATGAATTTTGATGATGTCCTTTTTGCACAAGAGATCTTGTAGCTAGCAACCAAAAGATGAAAATGTTTACCAATGTGAATTTGGGGGACTTGGGAAAAAAGATAGTCTTAGTGATACATTATCACAACAGCTTCCACGGTAAAGCCCGATGGAAAGTTTTCATGTCATTATACACCCAAATAAGAGTGTCGTGTGGCATTTCTACAAACCAATTGTGAGCATAGTGAAATTCAGGGCTTTCACATTCCCAGTGGGAGAGCATTAATGCTATGATAACCTGTAAGTCAGTCTCTACCTCGATGGCTTTATTTCTGAAAAGACCTTGCTGGAAAATGAGATTGCTTGAGTTTTTCTGATGCCCAATTAGACAATTTGCTGCATCAGAATGCCACTGAGGGTGGCTGGATAGTCTGTCCTTTTTTGGTATCTCCTCTGGCATCTTGCCCATTCTTGTCCATACTGTCTTCCTAGTCATTCATGCTGTTCTCTTCCCATTTGACCCAGAGGTTAACGAGAGCACTGGGTCTAAACTCTTCCTGGGCATAAATGGCAAGATATACAACAAAAGCTCCCAGGCCTCATGTGAAGCCAATGTGAAAGGGGAGTACCTGGCAAATGGCTTGTTCACCAGTCTGTCCTTCTTGTGGCACACTGGTTCATAAGGTCACTTTCAGCTTTCTTATAAGCTGAGGCAATGAGGGAATTATGTCCGTGCCCAGGTTATGAACCAAGATGGTAATGGTGTCACTGGGCAGGGTGAGGCCAACAATAAGTAGATTTGAAAACCCAGCAATGTTCTTGAAGTGTAAGCAGTAATCTGTAGGTTGTCAAAGATTAGGTAACCTTCCTCCATCTTGTAGATGCAGAGTTGTCACACTGTTGTTCATTAAGGCTGTGTATCCTGAATTTTTAGCTACATCAAGACCTACTTTTCTCATGGCAATCCTGATATCTACTTTTTTAAAGCATTGACTCCATTCTCTGTTAAAGCATCCTGTCTCTGACAGCTCACCCAATTTCTGTTGGGCAGAGGTCTGAGCAAAGATGGCTTCTGAGAGGATTGTTAAGAGCTCACTCAGCTATTCCTGACATAGTCCTTCGGCTGCACTTCTCTGAGGTCTCCAGGGAACCTTCGTCACCATGAGAAAGCATTTATTATTGGGATCATCAGCTCATGTATGAGGAGCTGAAATTTGTTGGTAGAGTCAAAAGGGATTTCAGCCTGGCTACTTTGCAGTTTCATTTTCTAATTTCCATGACATCACCCAAAATGACTGCTGAGAATTTCCAAAGGCAGTTTCTGGGGCATCTTCAACCACAACTTTCTCCATGTTGAGAAGACTTTCCTATCCTGGTTTGAACTCAACATGGTTATGCAATATTATTATCATGAATAAGGAGTCCCAGATTCCAGGGCCTTGGACAAAGACTTGGGTTGACTGTTCTTCACGTGTGTCAGCCACATTAATCTGTTACACCGTGGATGGATCCTGTTGTGAGTCAGGGTGCCAGTCTTGTCAGTGCAAATGATGAGGTGAAACTGAGGGTCTTCAGCACTTCTAGGTTCTTCACGAGCAATTCTACTTGGCCATCCATTTTCTGTCAGTAACAGAGTGACAGTGACAGTGATAAGGAGGCCGTTAGGTACATTGGCCACGTGATGCCAGTGAGGAAGATGGAGGGGTTTAATGCATGATACTTCGTGGACACTGATGATAAAGAAAAGGATGCCTATGAATTCCTGCCACAATGCAAGCAAGGTGCTCGATCTCACTGGCAATGGGTGTCTTCTCATTTCCAGCTTCTGAAATCAGTGAGGCCATTTGTCCAATGATGTTGCCATTGCCTGTGTTGGCAACTGTGCCAGTTGCTGTGCCTTCTAAACAGGTTGTGGAATAGAAGACAGTATTTTTTTTTTTCCAGGGGATTGTCATGAGACAAGTCACATGAGCAGGACTAGGGCTTGGACATCCCATTGATAGATGAGTTATCTACCCTACCTCCCTGAAAAGCCAGCAACCTGATATCTGTAGGAATTTAGTCTTATCCTTTAATCTCCACTATGTCCTGGTTACCAACTATTATGCAGAAGTTGCATCCTTCTCTGCATCTCAGACAACAAGAGCTTGCTGAAGAATAATTTTACTATAGGTGGCCATGATATTGGTGTTTTTCACCTCTTGGTAATAAGCAAAGATCCCTGCAACCAGAGTAAGCACAGAACTCACATACACATTGTCTAGGGACACAGACTTATCACAGGAGTACTGAGTGCTAAATGCAACCCAGCAGAGGAATGCCACAGAGGGATGAAGAACACTGGCACCAAAACTTGACAATCTTTAATGTTTCTTTGAGAGACCTAAATTAGGGTGATCCCAAGCCAAGAGCTCTGAAGCTCTCATGTTGGAGAGACCTGTATGTTTGCACCATATTTATTTTTCAATTCCTTATTGCTGAATTTGTGGCCATCCAGGTTAAGTTGTTTCCTGTGTTTCTCTTCTTGGTGATTGTTTTTGAGTTCCAAGCAGTTGTTCTTCAGGCGCCTGTACTTGTCCTTGCCTCTCCCTTTGACTGTTTTTTCTTGACAGTTTTAGTTCCACTGAGCTACACCAAGTAAATTTTTGGTGTTGTCTTGTCCATGAAGTGGATGACATGGGTACTGGAGGATGAGGTTGGGCTGCATGAGGGTGCACCTCCAAGGTGTGGGTCATACTAAGGGCCTGCAGCCCAGGGGTCTAGCTTCAGGAGCTTCAGACAGGGACACCAAAGGGCCAATGTCAGCCTGGAAATCAGCCTGGCATCCTGCAGCCCATTAAGTTCAGCACCTGTGATCTGTTTTCTATCTTATTTCCTTTCATTTCTTATCTACCCTACCAGGTTGAAAGTATTCTGGGGGCAGAACCTATGTTTGTTTCATCATTATATTCTTATCACATGGGAATTCAGAAATAGATATTTGTTGAATGAATAAATTACCTCACAATTTAGGTTCTGTGGTTTTGTGTTCACCATTTGGCAGAGAAATGTAGCCACTGATGGAAGAGATACAGAGGTGAATGAACAAACTTCATAAAGCAAGAGGCTCAAACTAGCTCTGCAATTTTCACCTGGGGCCCCTGAAAGTCTTTCTGAGGAAAAAGGTACATAAATCAATCTAAGCCTCAGTTTCTGCATTTGTAAAGTCGGGGTGAAAATAGGAGAATGACAGCATATGTCACTCAGGTTTGTTAGTATTAGATAATGCATGTGGAGCATTTAGAACTATTTCTGGTATATCATGAGTACACAAATTTGGTTATTAAGATTATAATAAGTAACCAGAATATAAAAGCAATATACCCACCAACATCCTCATCACAGTCCCTGCAGATGGATGCTTACCTTGGCTAGTCATGACATTTCTGGTAGTTATTGACTTTAGAAGGTTCATATAGTGGTCTTTCAGCCCTGTCTTCTCAAGAAATAATCCTATGCATCACCCTTTACAGAGCTCTTTGAAGGCAAGAAACATGTCATATTCATCTCATTATCCTGCATATCTAGCACAGTATATGACATACAAGGTGCTAAATATACCTTTTAAAGAAATAGATGAATAAATAAATGAATCCTATTCATAGAAGGCATTGACATTAGATATTGGTTCAAAAATCGTCTAGGATCAGTGGTGACTTAGTAGTGATGAAACTGAACCCAAACGCTGCCTTAGAGATCTTTTCGTGCCCAGAAGTTCTGATTATGTTATGGCTCATCCTGTAATCAGCAACCCTTCCCTTCCTGAAACCCATTCCAGATGTGGATCTAGCAGCGGCCTCCACAGTGAGGGGAGTGTTAACTGCCAGGCCTATCATAATTAATAGTCATTTAATCTGGGCTTTGGAGGGATAGTCTGATGTAACTCTCATCAGCTCCATCAGCAATGCCACGATCAATTTTAAAGAGTTGAGCTGATGTGGCTTATCAAGGGACCTTAGCTGCTATGATGCTATGGCCTGGCTTGATGCCCTCAGCCAAAGCCAAGTGTTGGGTGGGTAGCTTGGCTGTCTCAAGAGCCTGCCTGGCCCACTCCGGTGGTATGTGTCAGGGCAGCAAGAATGCATTGCCTAAACTAGGAATGTGGACCGCCTCTGAGGGCTGGAGAAAGAGGGGAATGGAGGGAGGGAGTTTTGGCTCTGATGGTGGAGCAGGAGAACTGGTTGTTCAAAGGACATGTAAACAGTCCTTGGCTCAAGCGTTCCTGCTGTTATCCATAGTTACTCCCAATCAATGTATCTTGGGTATTGTTCTAGGGCAGGGAAAAGGTGGAGTCCAGCCAGGAGCAGATTACAAGGCACATTGCAGATCTAGTGTACAGAGGTGCAAACTTGGCCTAGGGATAAAGTGGTTGGGGCCAGGATGCCATGAATTCAAGGATGGCCTCAGTGCTTAATCTTTGGAAAGGGCACGACTCATCCCAGGGACATCTGCAGAGCCCGTGTTCTCAAAGAGATACATCTTGGTTTGATGGGTGGAAAGACAGTAGAAGTCCTGTTTTCTCATCCTATCCTTTTTCCATCCAGGCAAAAAGGGACTGATAATAATCTCATTCTCATTCTTCTTCTGGTTGTTAATGAGTTTTAGCACATGAAACATATTTAATACGAATAGGCTCACCTCACTACGTTGGAATTTGGGTTTGCAAGGCAGGGCCTTAGGGCTTTGAAATGTTTTGTAGAAAAGGCAATGCCGTGTGGGGGCTTCTCTGTTACCATGTGCCCTTCCCACTGGAGGGAACAAACCACTGCACTAGAGTGACTCAGCCCACAGCTGATAAAGATATTGTGGTATAAGCTTCTGGCAATGTGGGCTTGATAGAATGAAGAATATGTTATTTCTCCTCTTTTCTCAGCCACATTAACCTCCTGACATCCCTAGAATATAGTAGGCTTTTTCCTACCTAGAACCTTCACTTCCCTGGCCTTTGCGTGACTGGCTGGTTTTCATTCTTCGGATTCCTGTTCAATGTCAGCTTCTCAGAGAAGCCTTCCCTGACCACTGGATGTCTAAAGTAGGCATTCTCTCTCTACCTCCCCAATATACTTGTGTTAGTCCAATGCATTGCTATAAAGCAATACTGAGACTGGATAATTTATAAAGAAAGAAGATTGTATTGGTTTTATTGGTCCTGCAGGCTGTACAGGAAGCTTGGTGCCAGAATCTGCTTGGCTTCTGGTGAGGCCTCAGGAGGCTTTTGCTCAAGGTGGAAGACGAAGTAGGAGCAGTCATGTCACATGGTGAGTGAGGAAGCAAGAGACGGGTGAGGTGCCACACCCTTTTAAACAACCAGCTTTCATATGAACTACCAGAGTGAGAACTCACTTATCACCAAGGGGATGGTGCTAAGCCATTAATGAGGGATCCGTCCCCATGATCCAGTCACCTCTCACCAGGCCCTACTTCCAACATTAGGAATCACATTTCAACATGAGATTTGGAGGGGAAAAACATCCAAACAATATCAATGCTCTATGACAGCCCTGTGTTTCTTTCCTCTGTGGCCCTCTTCATAACTGTAACTGCAGTGATTCACTGGTTTGTTATCTTTAGAGTGTGAACCCTGTGAGGGCTGGCCTGCCTTGTACTTGGTGTACTTGGTGTATTTTCAGAGTATAGGACAGACCTAGCAAACTTAAAATATTTGAGTTCCTATCACGTGTACTATAGTACTTTAGGAATTTCTGGGCATGTGAGTTAGACCTAGCCTCTTAAAGCTTAACATCTAGCTGGGAAAACAGCAAAATTTTCACTAGCACTTATAATAAGTGCTTTGAGAGAGGAAGAACAGGGTGCTGTTAGGGGAACTCTAAACAGGTCTGCAGAAGCCAGAGGAGGTTTTCTCCTGGAAGATCTAAGAACTGTGATCTGAATCAAGTAGAAATTAGCTAAAGAAAAAGAGAACTAGTTCTAGGCAGAGGGGATAGCATGTGCAAAGGCCTGGAGGTGGGAGAGACGAGAGCATTTCTGAAAGCTGTTTAGTCGACTACAAGATGACAAGTAGCAATAGATGAAGACAGAGAGACAGCAGGGGCCAGAGCACAGCATGCTAAAACCAGACTAGGTTTGGATTTTATTCTGTAGAAAATGCAGAGATGCTGAAGAGTTTTAAGTAGAGAGAGGCATGATCTGATGCTCATTTTTGAAAGGATCATTCTGCTTTGTGGAGAGAAAGGACTTAGAGGAGCAAGGCTAAAGGCAGGGTAACCATGTAAGAGGTTACCGTGGTGGTCCAGAAGAGCAACCATGGTGGCCTGGACTGGGGAGGTGGGTGTGGGGGTGGAGAGCAGGGAAATGGTACCCTCAGAGTTAGGGGATGGGAGTCTGAAGACGTAATTGATAGTATAAGAAAGGAGTCAAGGTCAGGGAATGCTTAGTGATGGTGGGTGGGCATAGGGATGAAGCCCCTTTGTCTTGGGCACCTGTGTGAAGGATGATGCCATCCACAGAGACAGGTAAGCTGGGGAGAGTAAAGGCACCAAGTACATCCTTTCTTTGGGCCATCCCTCCTGTTCTCCTCCCCTAGGGAAATTCTAGCTGCCATAAAGACTCAGGACAAGTGCCACATCCTCTTCAAATTCACCTCTGAACCCTCCTGTGAACTCCTGTAGCACCAGCCACTGGCCCACACCCTTTGTCACTAGTGTACGTTGCTCTGCAGTGTTTCATCCAAGTTAGCCTTGTCTTTCCAACTAGGTTTTGTGCTCCATGCTTGCAGAATCATTTGTCCCAACGATGCCTGCAAGGCTGAGTATGTGGCAGGTACTCAGTTCTTGGGGGCCGTATTAGTCAGGGTTCTCCAGAGAAATAAGAACCAATAGGATGTATATATAAGATGGTCCTCAACTTATGGTTTGACTTATGAATTTTTAACTTTACAATGGCTTGAAAGTAATACACCTTCAGCATGCTCCTGGATTTACACAGGGGTTACATCTGGATAAACCCATCATAAGTTAAAAATGATATAAGTTGAAAATGCAGTTTCCACTTATGATATTTTCAATTTATGATGAGTTCATCAGGATGTAACCCCATCATAAGTTGAGGAGCATCTGTATATAGAAAGAGATTTATTATGAGGAATTGGCTCATGTGGTTATGGAGGCTGGTGAGTCCAAAATCAGCAATGTGATCCAGCAGACTAGAGACCCAGGAGAGCCAATGGTGCAGATGAAGTCTGAAGGCAGGCTGCTAGAGAATCTCCCGTTGCTCAGGGAGACCAGTCTTCTTGTTCTATGCAGCCCTTCAACTGATAGTATGAGGCCCACCCACAATATGGAAGGAAATGTGCTCTACTCAACCTCTACATATTTCAGTATTAATCTAATCCCCAAACACATTCCAAATTGACACAAAAAATTAGCAATCACAGGGACAGAGTGGTGCTGTGAAAATCATAGTAATTTTCCCAAGATCACCCAGCAAGACTGTGTCAGAGCCCAGAGTGACACTCAGGTTTCTAGACTCCCAGGTTTTTGTTTTTCCCACTACATTTCACAATGGAAAACTTGAGTGTGTGTGTGTGTGTGTGTGTGCGCGCGCGTGCACGTGTGTGTGTGTGGTGTTTCTCAGTTAAGAGGCCAGATAATTAAACCTATGGCTTCTAGTTTTTAACTTGGGGATTATACAACAAAGAAAGGAGATCTTTTCCCCCAATTGCGTATTCTTTGTCGGCAGGTTTCTGAAAACAGCAGTTTGATCTGGCCTACAGGAAGTTACAAAGTGGCCTGGGTCTTCAGCAAAAACAGCCTGTTCCAGGTCACTGAATTCAGGCAGCTTTGGGCCTGGGAGCTCTACTCTTCAGGGGTCCAGGCTGCAAATATCCTGCCAGTGCACCCCATAATACTCTCTGACATGGGAAGCTGCCACCATCCCTCCCTCTGACCTCCTGCCAGTTCTCTAGCAGGGAACTTGGCTGCGGTGCTTTCCAAAATAATCTGTGCACGTCTCTGGTTGAAATTTACAAGCAGTCCTATCGTATTTTTTCTTAAAATTCCAAATCCATAACATCTAAGGAACTCCTTCACCCAATATTAAGTAATTCTGTGGATGGAAAAAGAACAGTGGAAAAGAATACCAACCCATTCTCTGTTCCCCCATTTAAGTTTCAATGTGGTTTTCTTTTTGGTTTGTCTGCAGTACTGGTCTATTGGCTAGGTCTGCCTTTCTCCCCCACCAGGCCTTTGCACTTTTCCCTTTGTGATCCCAGTTTTATTTTCCATGGGTGCTCTGGCACTTGTAGTAGAAAGGATCATGTTTGGATTAGAGATCCAAATCTTTACCACATTCTTGAAAGTTAATGGCACCTCCAGGTTTCCATGCTCACCACCATGCAGGGGCTTTGTGCCAAATATGTTTATCCATTTGGTGGTCTTAGGCACTTACGCACGACCAGTGTTGGTCACCAAAATTGGTGTGTATTAGGGGGTAAGTTGGATGCATATTTGCAGCCTGGACCACTGAAAAGTAAAGCTTCAACCCTGCCCAACCTCCTCTCCAAGCCATTTGTGGATTCGGAATAGAATGTGCTAGTGGACAGCAACAAAATGTCCGGGACAGAACGTTCCAGATTTAGAGATCCGTTCGTGGTGGGAAGAGACAGGAACTTAATTCCAGCCTGGAATCACACAAACAAATACATCTGTAAGACAGGAATCCCAAGTACAAATATCTGAGCGGTAGGGTGAAAGCTGGAAAAAATTAGCACTTAGAGAGACCTGGGGTAGAAGAGAGAGTTGCAAATTTGTTCTGTACTTGCCCTGTAACTTACCGCTGGCTGATGGGATAAGGGGTGGGAGGGAGATGGGGCAGGGAGGCGATTGTTTAGAAGCAGCAGCCAGTGATATTAGGACTGCAAACAAATACAGCTGCAGGTCATGGGGAAGGGCAGTCAGTGACCTTCTTGTAGACACTGATGAGATTATTGCTATAAAGAAATTAGAAACTTAGGAGTTTGTGTCCCTGGCGTGACAAATTCTGGAGAAGGTTCAAAGAGAGGGGGGTTTGAAGACCAGCTTGAGACCAACTGAGCATCACTGCTGAGCTCTTTCTGCATCGTAATCGATAATCATTTAGAACATGCTGGTGGTCTGCTCACCATAAAATGGGCAAACTAAGGGAAAAAAACAAGATGGAGAAGAAAAGACTAATGTTGCTGGAGTAGAGGATAAAGAAGAGAGAATTAGAAGGCATCTCCAAGACCCTCTTGTCTACCCTTTCAGTGTTCGCAAGTGGAGTGAAATAGGAGTGAAGATGAGTGATTTTGACCTTCACACATTTCCTGGGTTTTATGACAGAGAATTAAATATAGAGGAGTTTCATATTAAGTTCGAGATTGTCCCCATTGCTATGGCACTAGCTTAACTAACATCTCCTTTAGGGATGGAGCATAGGTGAAAACCAGAGTATAGGTAAATGCCAAATTGGTGTAAATGTTAGAAGGTATAATTTTGGAACATGCATGTGTGGGTCACTGGAGAAATCCTGAGTGATCTTTCATGATTCCATTTTTTTTTCCCCTTGTGTCCTAAGGAAGCCCACAGTGGACAGTTTGGGAAGGGTGGGTGGGAGAAGAGGTTGATACTATTGAAAGGAACAGGGTGGGCTTATCTCCAGCATGAATATCTTTCGGAGTCTTGACTCAAGAAATGACTTCTTTGAGATGTTTTCCTCTCCCTGGACATGTGGGGTTTCCTTCCTCTAGCTCTCAAATGTATTATGGGAAATATTGCTTTCACAAAGATCTGGAGGTTGGTAGACGTTGTTCCATCCCGGGGACCTTGCTAACAACCCAGCTGCATAAGCTAGATTGTGAGTCCTAACTCTAACACCTGCACCAGGGCTGAGCTAGCTGCTGATGGTCACCTGGGAAGGGGTTAAAAGCAAAGATTCCAAGAACTCCCCAACCCCTGAGATCTTGATTTGGAAATCTGTGAGTGGAGACCGAAGTCAACATTTCCTGATGAATCTGATGTGCATTTGGAGTTGGAAAACCTTTGTGACTGGGGTCATTGCTCAGTGGTAAGGTCCTTATCATCTAGATATTTTTGGTGGAAAACAGGTAGCATCAACATAATACCTGTAGTATTCCCAGACAGTTATAAATTATGGCAGTAAATGTTGAACAAATCTGTACGATTTATATAGACATGGAGTAGAACTCGAAGAAAAATATACTTGTGTAGTGAAATGTCACCATCATTCTAGACAGTGACTAAATATGTAGATATTTAATTGAAACAAGGCTTTTCTTTCAGCAATTCCTTTCCCCACTGTCATCTTCTTTGTTTGCTCAATTTTCAAAGAATAAGTGTGTGTGTGCGTGTGTGTGTATGTGTGTGGTGGGGGGGTGGCTGGACGGTAGAGGAGTGGTGGGTTTGGGAAAGAAGGCAAAGACCACATAGCATAATGTTAAGTAAAAGGGTTGCAGGCCAGATTTTTCCAGGTCAGCTATCTCTATTGATCAGACTGAGTTAATTCCTATAGTCTCAACTCCCTTCAGTTGAGCAAACCAAGAAGCTTCTCTGGACAGTTTCTCTGGCACAGAAACATAAGCTCTGTGCAGCATATAAGGGCTTCTTGGGGGAAGTAGGACTTTAGAATTCTCTCTGAATAGGATTTTGCAGGTTGTGTTCATGTGCATGTTAGTGTGTTCATGCACACTTATGTGACATAGGATGAGTTTCTGTAAGTTTAAGTGCATTGCCCTTATGCCCAGCATGTAGTGTAAGAAATACAAATCAAATGGATGGGGCTGCCGTCAACATGTAGACAAAACATGCAGGATCTTGTGATGGAATTAAATTGACAATATAGGCAATGGCACCGAACCCAACAAAATAAATGGAAAACGGGGTCTCTCCTTAGATGTGTCCTTCACCTGGGGTGGGGATGGATTGATTCATTCAAAAAGGCAAGGAGTGGGGAGTCTTGAGGAGACTCTCTTGCTTTTGTGTATTCCTACAGAGAAAGTTGATTTTGTCAGCTTCTCAAACAGGTTAGTGAGTCAACAGAGCAGCCTCCCCAGGCTGGAGACAGTCTGATGCAAGTTTGCTGGATAAACAGAGCAAATCCCTGGAGGTGTCGAAAGAGAGGGGTGTGGTCAATGCCTTGGGTGACGGCACACTCAGAAGGGCTAAGAAAACAAGAGCATAAACGCTAAGCATCTCTTAGGTTTCGTTTACTCAGGCCAAAGGGAGTTGGAACTATAGAAATTAACTCAGTCTGATGAATAGAGATAGCTGACCTGGAAAAATCTGGCCTGCAACCCTTTTACTTAACAGGATGCTATGTGGTCTTTACCTTCCTTTCCCAGCCCACCCCTCTTCTACCCTCCAGCCCCCACACGCATACACGCAACACACACACACAAACACACATACGCGTACACATACACATGCATACACACACATATTCTCTTTCTGCCTGTGAATACTCTACTTTCTCATCTCGTTTATTTGTCTTCCAGCTCAGGGAGCTGTATACATTGATTTTCATTGTTCTCCATGTGTTTCATGTAGGAATATCTTATCTTTCTGAGGGATCAGCACTGTATATTATGCTGTAGCTTTCTTTCTTCATTTTTTTCCTTTCTTCCTCCCTCCTTTCCTTCCTTTCTGTCTTCCTTTTTCCTTTCTTCTTTTCTTCCTCTTTCCCTTCCTTCCTTCCACTTCCCCCATCTCCCTGTCTTCCTTTCTTCCATCCTTCCTTCTTTTCCTCTTTCTTCCTTCCTTTCTTGCATCCACCCAAGGTCTTCCCAGCTAGTGCTGGGTCTGTGTTGAGCTTTTTTCATCATTTCATTCACCAAACTATCTTTATTAAGCACTTAGCCTGTGCTAGTCACCAGGCTAAGCTCTGGAGATACAGACATAAAAGCTAGGCCCTCAGTCTTTAGGCTGTTCATAGTCCAGCAGAGAAGAAGGTCTCAGGTTCTCTAGGCAATCAAATTATATATACACAATTTGTTGAATGTCATTAAATCTCCAGTTTTGAAATTTATGACTTTAGAAACAAGTAAATTGGAAAGATGTTTGAAAGCAGATTTTAAAACCACCAAAGGAACAAAAATGATGGAGCCAATCAAACGTGGCAAGGGAATCAGCATGTCCCATTCAGCTCCCTAAGACATTCCTACAAGGCACTCAGCTCTCAGGAGGACTGGTTTCCAAAGAGGCTGGGAGAGGTCTCCTGTTCTCCTGTGGTGGCTCAGTGGCTCAGATGTGGGAAACTCGGAGAAAAGGTAAGTGAAGCAAACCTGGCCACTTAGTTCTAGCCATGTGTCAGTCTTATCCTGGTGAAAATTCTCTGTAACTCTCATTGAGCTTGACATACCTTCCAAATCCAAAGAACTTTCCTCAGACTGCCTAGTTTCTTTGGCCTCTGGGAATAACATTGTTTCTTTCAGCTCAGAAAATAGGTGGCGGGGAAGAAAAATTAAAGCAAACAGAGAAATATAGGAACACGTCAGTTTAATAACCCCACAATCAGAAAGATGAGCAAAATCATCTGGGAACACGAACATGACTAAGAACAGAGGCTGGGCCTTTGGAAAAGGTGGCTGTTGCCGTGGAGCAAAGTCCTTGATTAATGCAGAGAAGCTCACAGGAGCCTTTGTCTGAGTGACAGTAGATCCCTTCGGAGTAAATTGTTTAATTTGATCTGGGGATGGAATGTACCTTTTATGCCTCCTTTTTAAAGGAACTGACATATTTACAGCTTGTAAATCTTTTACTTAAGATGAGGACAAAACAGATCTTGGCATTTCCAGAAAGTCATGGATGGCAGAATTTTCCCACTCACCCCCACAACCATGAATGCACACACACACACACACACACAAATTCGAAAGTCATTTAACATGTGTTCCACATGGGTGGTGAATCTGGCACCAAGCTCTAGCAATTTAGATTCCCAGATAGCCATTTGGCTGTTATTGCACAAAGAGAATTGGCTGTGGAATGAAATTAGCTGGTTGAATCTTGTCTGAAAAAGGGTAAAGGTTTTAAACACGCAGTGCTCACACTTGGTGTGCATTGCATCCTAACCTTCCTGAACAAGAATGCCTATTTTGTGGAACTGATTTTTCTGTCCCCTCTCATGGTAGAGGTAAAACAAGCTTCTGGGATCATTACCAATAGTGGATTTGAGATGTTGAGGCCTCAGAAACACATTGGACACAGCTGTGACCATTAAAAGGGATTAGGGGCCTTATCTCTCAAAATATGAGAAAAGAAAGAAGCAGTCTTAGAAAATTGGGCCTACAGACATTTTTCAGGTTGTAGGCAATATAGTCTGAGAAATTTTGTAGACAGGCTATGAATTGCTTTCATGTCAGGAAGTTTGGTGGGCTGTTTTGTTTACTAGGGAGTCCTCCCCTCTCCCTCAAAAGGAGGAATTGGGCTTATATGATGGCCAGAAGATTTAAATTAGAAACAAGGAAAAATCTGACTTTATCTTTAAGAAAGGGATAAATGCACTTAGATGAGAGAGCAAGAAAGAGAACATTAATATCATGTCTGTCTCTTAAAGATAACTATCCTTCTTATTGTGAATCCCAGAAGAATGGGATTGGGGGCTCTCTTCCAAATATTCTA
Organism: Papio anubis; assembly: GCF_008728515.1. Taxonomy (NCBI): domain Eukaryota; kingdom Metazoa; phylum Chordata; class Mammalia; order Primates; family Cercopithecidae; genus Papio; species Papio anubis. The sequence goes on along the minus strand of NC_044985.1, from coordinate 101,467,163 downwards.
GTTCCCTAAACTGTGGACTGGCCATTCCAGAATCTACCTGAGCATTTTTAGATTGTAAGATGAAATTCACTTTATACTACTGGCTTATTGGACGTGCTGGGCAGTGCTTTCCTTAGCTTTTCTTGACTTCATCTCTTTCGAGAGCAGAGGGACTCTTGGTGAACAAGTTTCCATTTCCCCAGCCCAAATAAGGAGGTGACAATGGGAAGTGGAGATAGGGTTGGGGCGGAGGAGGGGTTAGCAGGGACCCCACTGGTTCTTCTAAAGGTCTGTGCTGCTCAGGTATAGAAAGGGTCTGCTGCTGGTGGGGAGAACTTTGGGGGCTCCATCCTCTTCCCTCTTCTTGCCAGTTCCATGCCACTGAGCCCACTTTAGAATCCTGCCCCAGCCTCCATTCTGAGAGGCACAATTGGATATAAGTAAAAGTGGGTGAAGCTTTGTGGGCAAAGCATTTTTTTTAGTGACTACAGTGGGCTTCTTAATCTCTTCATAAGACCAGAAAATGCCACTCAGTGTGCGAGGGACCTTAGAGGTCATGACGGTAGGATCTGGTAACTAGTGAACAGCAGTGATGTGTACACTGAGGCTTGAAGATGGAAGTGGCTTACCCAGGCCACTCGGGTTGTTAGTGGCTGAGGAAAGACCTCCTGCTTCCCAGCTGAGGGCTTCTCCTCCTGTACTACAAGGCTGTGCCATTCTGAGGTATCCTTTCTGGAGATTTGGGGTTGGGGTCACTCTGGCTCCTGGTCTCAATCCTGACCCAGAAAACTTTCATCTTACTTTACTCTTCTTAGTGAGATTCCTGAACTCAGTCTCTGCCAATGCTCCAGCCATCTGCTCACCCACCCTGAAACTCAGAAAAGAAAAAAGAAATCTGTGTGATCAGTGGAAAATTTTATTGCAGACAAAAGCAGTCTCAACCCCTCCCTGCTTGGTTCCATTAGCAATCTTGAAATCAGCTTTCTTTAGCCTGTTGTCTGCAGGATTTTCACAACTTTGGAGGTACCCTGATCCTCTGTAGTCCTGCTGGGTCACCATGCCTCAGTTAGATTTTGAAATTTGCTACTGTTCCTTAAACTCATTTCTCTGGGAGTTTGCCATATCTGCATGCCTTATCTTGAGCTCAATTAGTTTTTGATGCTGATTTTTTAAAAATTAGTTTGAATTGGCTAACAGATGTGTTGGTTTAACCTATCATCAACCTGATATAAACTGGTTCTGGGTCTTAAGCAGGGTCTGGCCCCAGGTGAAACTGTGGGATTGTTGAAATGAGTCTCTGGCACCCAATGACCTTCCTCTTCAGCTCCCTCCTATCTCATGCACTTTCTTCTCTGGGTTTGCCCTGTGCTAGCTGTTTCTCCTAGGAAGTATTTGTCAATGACAATACTTGTATCTAATTAACCAATTGTATTTGTATAGTAATAGCATTTCTAGGACAATTTTAGGCATCTTCCTACCCCTCCCCTCTTCAGTTTGTGCCAGAATTTAGTGGTCTCTAACCTTGGCTGATCATAGAATACCTGGAGATTTTTGTTCCAATTGTAAAATCTCAGGCCTTACCTTGGAAAAAAAAGGAACAGAATCCTCGACTGGGGAATTCGTATTTTTCAGCAAGGTCTCCAGGCAATTCTGATAGCTGCTGAACTCCAGTTGGAAGTTTACTTCCAGTCATGAGATTCTGTGATCCTGTGATTTGATTTTATCCTCACCGCCGCCCTGGGAGGAATCATCATCATCGTTATAATAACAGGTAACATATTAAGCATTCACCAGATATTAAGTTCAGAGTTAAGTATTTTATATGAATTATCCAAGGATTGAGGCCATTCTTTAACAATGGAGAAATTTAAGGCACATATTGATGTCGGTCACCTGTTAGATAATTGACTAGAATGTCTTGAAATTCTTGTAACTACTAGAGGAGAAAACATTCTCCAAATTCTACACTCTGAATTCCAGGCTTCTTTGTGGGGACTAGGATCAGCAAAAGTGTTCTCAGGTCATTAGACCTGCAACCCAACTGTGAAGTCCTTAAGGGCAGGGAATGTGTCTCATTCCTTGGCCTCTCACCTCCCGCTGACACACCCCATGCATCATGCCTGGCAAACAGAAGGTCCTCAGTGAATGGTGTGTTGAATTAGAATGATCCGTAACTCAGGTCCTCTGACTTCCAGCACAGGTCATTTCTGTTATCTGGGACTCAATGAATTCTAAGACCCAAAGGTATAAATAGAGAACAGGGCTTAATTTGTTAAATTGTAGATAGATATTTGGGATTTTAAAGACCAAAATCATACAAATAATAAAGACAGTTGTCTCTAATGATGAAATTTCAGGCACCCGGACAGCTAGGCCACTTTTGGAAAGATGTAGAATGTAGACCAACCTATACATGGTCACTTGATTTTCAACAAAGACACCAATGCAGTTCAATGGAAAAAGAAGGCTCTTTTCAATGAATGGTACTGGAGCAACTGAATATCTGTAAGGGGGATAAAAAAATAAACTCTTGGTTTCTACTCTGCATTATACATATAAATTAATTTGAAATAAATTATAAGCTTAAATGTGGATGCTAAAACAAGAAAACTCATAGAAAACATAGGAGAATCCCTTGAAACCTCAGAGTAGGCAAAGGATTCTTAGGTAGAACACAAAGTTACTAACTGCAAAAAATTGATAAGTTGGATTTCATAAAAAACTAAACACAAATTAGTTTCTGTTCATCATGAGACACAATTAAGAAAGTGAAAAGTAAAACTAAGCTTCAGTGTGGGAGAAAATATTTGCCAAAGGACTAGCATCAAGAATATACAAATAACTCTTATGACTCAATTATAACAAGTCAAACAACTGGGTTTTAAAACTCAGTTTAAAAAAATCTGTAAGACTGAATAGGAAATTCACAAAGATATCTAAGTGGCCAATAAGATGCTCAATATTATTAACTCTCAGGGAAATGAAAATTAAACTAATAGAGATATTATTGCACACACAATAGAATGGCTAAAATTAAAATGACTAACAATAAGAAGTGTTGATGGGGTGTGGAGCGTCTGGAACTCTCATATGCTGCTTGTCAGAGCCTAAAATACTGTAGCCAGTTTGGAAAACTGTTTGACATTTTCAAATTAATATCAAATATACTTAGTCTATGATGCAACAATTTTACTCCCAGACATATACCCAAGAGACATGAAAATATATGTAGAAAAAAGACTTCCAGGAAAGCAGGTTTATTAGTAAAAGCTCCAAACTGGAAACATCCCAAATGTCCCTCAATAGGAGATCAGATAAATAAGTTATAGTATATTAATAACATGGAATACTATCCTATCCAGCAATAAAAAGTTACTGATACAACATAGTGACTCTCAAAAACACTCTATTGTGTGAAAGACAGCAGTCACAACAATTTATATTGGGTTATTCTGTATATGAAGTTTGAGAGCAGGCAAAATTAGTCTATGGTGGTAAACATTAGAAATATGATAATTTCAGGGGAGGGGTTGGGATACTGTTGACTGAGAAAGGAAAAGTATGAACTGTTCCATTTATCTATTGTTATACGACAAACTACCCTAAAATTTAGTGGCTAAAACAACAACCAGCACATTCTACCCTCAATTTTGTGAGTCAGGAGTTGAGGCACGGCTTGATTAAGTCTTCTTCTTTTTTTTTTTTTAATGTGTCACTGATAGATAGACTAGTCTTGAGGGTCCACTATGGCTTCCCTTATGGCTGACATCTTGGCAGACTGGTTGGAAGGCTGGGTTCAACTGGGACTCTTGACTGGAGTGCCTATATGAGGCCTCTTCAACATGGCAACCTTGGATGATCAGGTTTCTTACTTGGTATTCAGGATACCAAGAGGGAGTGTCCCAGAGAATAAGGTAGAACCTACATGGCCTTTACTGGTTTAGCCTTGGCAGTCACACGGTGTTGCTACTGCTGTATTCTATTGGTCAAGGTAGTCACGATCCTGCTCAGATTCAGAGAGAGGGGACATAGTACCCACCTCTCAATGAAAGGAGTGTCAAAGACTTTGCAGCCATGTTTTAAAACTTCCCTGGGAACTTCGTGGGGCTGATGGAAATATTCCGTATTTTGATTTGGCTACATAAATTGTATTTAAAATTATTGAGAGTCATACTTAAGATTTGTGTACTTTATGTAAATTATATTGCAATTTAAAAAATCTGTAGAATGCATAACATTCTTAACTGTCATTTTCACAGCAATGCTATGAGTCAGAAATTATCTTATTTTATAGATATTTTATTCAAGGTATTATTAACTTGGCCATTATCAGACAAAACAAGGGTTCAAACCCAGGTTTAGCTGATGGCAAAATGTCTTCTCTTTTCACTAGTATCATGTGACAGAGACAAACTAGTTCGTTCCTTCCTTCCTTCCTTCCTTCCTTCCTTCCTTCCTTCCTTCCTTCCATCCCTCCCTCCCTCCCTCCCTCCCTGCCTCCCTCCCTCCTTTCTCCCTCAATTATTATCTACTAAGAACCTGCTGTATGTTGGATGCTGGGCTAATAACTGAGGATAAAGACAAAAAAGTAACACATATACTTGCCTACAAGAGGCTCACAGCCTGTAGAAGAAGACAGATTCATATATAAATGTGTCTTCTTCTTGTTGAATATATTTTATATTATGTTGAATTGAACATATTTTATGAACTCTCAAATCAAGACTCTATGAAATGAATGGGCACAAAGGGACAGAATATTTGAAATGAGAACTTGTTCCAGGAAACATATTGTCACAGTAGACTAGCACATTTACAAAGCTCTAGTGGGCTCCAGAAGAAGGAGGATGGGATGCATTGCTGGAATAGAATGTGTGATCATTGCTCAGCGTCTCCCAAGTGCCTAGCACTGTCCTTTATAGTCACGATCTCTCTCAATCCTGACAACATCCCTTCCTCAGTGTTATTTGCCTCATTTTGCGCTTGAGGAAACTGAAGCTAAGGGAGATTAAGGAATTTTCCAAGGTCTTGTTGCCAGTGGGTAGCAGAGTCTGGATCTGATCCTAGATTTGACTGTTTATTTTGGGGGAGAGCTTGAAAGGTCTTTGATCTCATTACTCCTTCCTTTGCTTCTTGTTGAGTCCTTGGGGACTGCATACCTACTATGCTCTTGCTTCTCTTTATGCTTCCCAAATTCAGCTTACTTCCACTGGCATACTGGGGGCAGTTTGTACTGGTTTTGCAAGAGCCGAATGTTAAATTTCTTCCTAACTCTGAGCTCAATGATATTCATGTTTGTGGCTTAAAACTGGCTATGGTGGGAATGTTCACACCATGGAGATTAGCAGATACTGCAAATCAGGGGGACATTTTGGGTGGGGAGAGGATGGGTGAGACCAACTTTTCCAGCACACCACTGCTTTACTTCCACAGAGCTAGACCCTGAAGGTCTATGCTTAGTTACATTTAGCTTTTTGACTTTGTATTTCAGAGGTGTGCTTTATCCAGTTAAATTCTTGCATGTAAATTTAATTTGCTTAGATTTTATTCTCTTAAAAGGTTTTTTGTTGTTGTTGCACTTGTTTTGTTTGAGAGCTTGAATTTGATTTTAGTTTATCCTTTAGTTACCTATTCCTTCTGCTTTTTGTAATCTTAATGCAGTTGGGAGAGATTTGGTCCAACTTTTAGCTGCCGCAACCTTCTGCTTTGACCTTGTTACTGGACTCCCCAGGTGAACTGCTACCTTTACCTCCCACTCACTCCATGACCACACATGGCCATCTGCTCCAAGACCTCAGTCGCTGTCATTGCCTTCCATGATCCATCCTTCATGCCTTTTTATCCCCTTTTTTGGCATTCACAGGCTGCTAGAATTCAGTTAGCTTTGACTAACAGATGTTGATGTGTTGATTTCTTAAAGAAAAAGTCTGTTTTTCTTTGTCAGTTACCCAAAGTATCTCACCATTGTCACCAGCCAACCCGAGATATAAAGGCCTTAGCTGGAGAATATAGAGGGCCGGCTCTCTGGAAAGCGTGTGGGGCTCTATCAATCAGCAGGAGGCTTGGAGGGCCTGCAGCATTGCGCTGGCCTGGTTTAGAGAGGTCGCTGGCCTGGTTGTTGGGACTGGGCGACCCTGGGTTATTTCCTTCAGGAGTTGGGTGGGGCCTGATTTTCTAGTTTTTCTGGTCACATGGGTAGATTTACCTCATCCATCTTCTGCTCAGGCTCTCCCTGTACCTAAATAAAGATAACTGTGAGACAGCCCAGTGTGAATTAACCAGCTCATCCACAGCCCAACCCATGATACTGGCAGCCTGACCTTGGCCTTCCAGCACATTGATCGAGTGTTTACTGAATGCCAGGTGTTCTGCCAAAGGCTTCAGCAGCATTGTCTCATTTAATTCTGACAATGACTCTAGTGAGGAAGCTAAGTCTCTGAGAGGTTAAGTATCTTCTGCATGTGAGTCAGAATTTGAACTCAGGATTGCCTTTTTTTTTTTTTCTTTCAGTCGACACAATCTCCTAATCTCTTGGCTATGCTCTTCTGGCTCTCTGGAGACTATAACCATTTAACCATCTGTTAATACCACCTTAGTCTCTGGGTGAACAACACAAGGGCACAGTAGCAGCCATTCTGGCAGATGGAAGAGCACAGCCTGATTTGCTGTCCAAGAAGGGAACCAGCCCTCATTGCCACCAATACCAGCAGCATTGTCTCATTTAACTCTGACAATGACTCCGATGAGAAAGCTAAGTCTCAGAGAGATTAAATAGCATGTGAGTCAGAATTTGAACTCAGGATTCCCTTTTTTCCAGTTGACACAATCTCTTAATCTCTTGGTTATGCTCTCCTGGCCCTCTGGAGGCTATAACCACTTAACCCTCAGTTAATACCACCTATATATGTGTCAGACTCATGGCCAGAAGTACAGAGATAACTGAGACACGATTCTTGCCTTTGAGGAGTTCTCAATCCAGTGGGCAAGACAGATACTCTTGAACACAAGTAATTCTAATCAGAGCATTAATAGGAGCTCAGGTAGTTGATGTGGAATTGAGAAGGGCTTAGTCTCCTGTGTTTAGGGATGGAGTGAACCTGGGGATGGTTCCTGAAGGGCAGAGTTCTCTGAGCAGGTCTGAGAACTGCAGGACTTACCTCCTCACAGTGAGTGCAGAGACCCTGTCTTCACAGAGCCAGAGAAAGCAGGTAAGCCACCCATCACCTCAAGGGACTGTGATCAAATAGGAGATAGAGTCAATGCTGATGAAATGTCTTACAGATTTTTACATCCAAAGCCTAGACACCTGTATGTCTATACATAAAAGATATTTAGAATGCCTGCACTGGGGTGGGGGTGGGGGTGGGGAGCTTCAGCAGGATATCAGAGAAGGATCTACAGAGAATTGGGAGGCCAGGTTTAAGAGTCAAAACCACCCTGGCCACTCACTGGCTTTGTGACCTTGGGAAAGATGTTTCTTCTGTCTAGACCTTAGTTTCTCAATTTGTAAAATGACTGTGCCAGAATGAACTTACAATGGCTTTTCACATCTGGGGTCCTAAGAGACTGTGCATTCTCTCTGAGTTGAAATGCAGAGGGAGATTCTGACCAGGGACTGGTTCCCCTCTTGGGCAGTACATCAGGCTGTGCTCTTCCATCTGCCAGAGTGGCTGCTTCTGTGTAGCTGTGTTGTTCACCCAGAGACTAATGCCTTTCAACTCCCCAAATCCCCGTTTAGGAGACACAATGTCATGTCTGTTCTTTGGCCTGACATGCTGTCCTAGAATGTGGTTTTGCTTTTATCCTTGTTCCCTCTCCCCCTCTACCTTAGGTTCAGGGAAGCACAGCTAGAACCTAAATACATTGGTGAGAAGACAGGCAACTTACCAGGTGAGTGTTCTTTTTTCAACATCTTGTCTTCTCATTTTTTGGACTGCACTGAGGTTCTAGGTCTAATTGGAATCCTGTTTCCTCTGTGAATATGTTCCTGGTTTCTGAGGCCTACAGTTATCTCTCTTGTCTTGAAACATCTATGCTACTCTCTGTCCAAACACTTATATTGGGACATTAATATTTAGTTTAAGTGCTGCCACCAACCAGCTGTGCTCTAGGTGTTGGACTACAGCCGTGGTCAGCAAGCTATGGTTCCTGGCCCATTGCCCATTTTTAGAAATATAGTTTTATTAGAACTCACTCATGCCATTTACCTGTCATCCATGGTGGCTTTCAGGGGACACAACAGAGTTGAGTAGTTGTGACAGACACTACATAGCCTTTAAAGGCTGAAATATTTACTATCTAGTGCTTTGCAGAAAATGTTTGCCAATACCTAGACTAGGATATTGTTAAGCTTTCTATGGTTTTGAAAAGAGATGACCCACATTCTCTCATTTACCTAATACATATGTTCATCATTTACCTAATACGTATATTCATCATTTACAGAATACATATATTCATCATTTACCTAATACATATATTCATCATTTACCTAATACATATATTCAATCTACTCGATGCCTGCTTGTGCAAAGTTCTGGGGATACGTGCAGTGACTGGCTTCCTTCATGACACTTACATTCTGTTCTACCACAGTTATTCCAATATGCCATGACAATTCTTCCCTCTGCTTGGAATGCCCTTCTTCACTTCATGACTAATCCCAATCCATTCTTTAAGATGATTCAGAATACCATCCTTACCCCTCCAGTCCAGGCTATGTGCCTACTATTCTTTGTACTTCTATAGAATCATATCTACTGTTTATCTTGATGAAGATACTTATATCATTACAGTGAAAATAGCTGTTCAGTGTTCCTTCACTTATTCATTATAAATTACATGCCAAGCACTTTGCTAGCTTCAGTGATTCCAAGTCAATGAATCATGACCCAAGAGGCTTTTAAGAGTGTAGAACAGAAAATATTGATTCCTCCTTGCTGTGGTTTGAACATTTCCTTCTAAAGTTGATGTGTTGGAAACTTGATCCCCAGTGCTACAGTGTTGAGGGGTGGTACCATCAAGAGGTTGATTAGGTCATGAGGGCTCTGCCCTCATGAATAAATTAATGCCATTATTATGGAAGCAGGCAGCTCATAAAAAAATTAGTTCAGCCACCTCGTTACTCTTACTCTCTCTTGCTCTTCTGACTTCCACTTGAGATGACACAGTAAGAAGGCCACCACCAGATGCTGGTGCCATGCATTTGGACTTCCTGGCTTTCAGAACCATGAACCAATAAATTTCTGTTCTTTTTAAATACCCAGTTTTAGGTATTCTGTTATAGCAGTACAGAATGAACTAAGACACCCTTCAGCAAGATATGGCAAACACCATCATTAAGATTCTGTCCAAATTACATAAGAGTAACTGTATGACCAGAATGGATTTTCCCTTTCTTCTTGCCTACATTGCCACTGAGCCTGGGCTAGCCAGCAGGTGGGTAGTAAGGTAGAGACAGTCCTAGCCTTAGACCTGGGCGAACGCCACCCCTGCCCTAGGCCTCACACTTAAGAAGGCCCTACACTGGCTGTTTTCTTCTCACATCCTTCTCAGGGGGCAACATCAAGGGTTTTGCCTCCCTGGAGCCTATGATTTGCACCAGCTTCTAGACCATGTTTCTGGTATCCAACTTCTTGAAATCCTTGCTCAAATGGCCCTGAGCCTTCCCTGGGTCTGTCCTCTCAGGGTGGACTACACTGCCAGTGTACAGATCCCTAGACCCCAGAGATGGCCAAGAAGAGGCTATTTGTGGGGTCTGGGGGTTGTGGACAGAGCTTGGGTGAACAGCCCATGGTAATCACGTGTGTGTGTGTAAGGAACTAAGGAAGGGGGAAAAAGAGAGGTAAATCATTGGCCGGGGGCAGGGACTGGGGATGTGGGCAATGATAGACATTTCTCAATTCAAATCTAGCCTTTGAGATCACTGTGAAGTTTTTTTTTGTTTTTTTGAGGAGATGCTAAAATAGTACAGAAAGGTCTTGCGTATCCTTTACCCAGATTTCCCTAATTTTGACATCTTATACAGTCATGGTACCATTATAGAAATAAATGAACACTAGTATGATACTATTAAATAAATGATAGATTGAAAATTAGTAACTAACGCCTAAGCCAGAAAGGCCCTCATCTTGAAGGAGATGACTTCCACAGCTAGAACTGGGGTCCTGGAGTTTGGGATTTCTAGGCACACAGAAGTGACTCTTATCAGTAAACCTATGATCCTGGGAAGCCAGAAGCCCCTCCCCACCCAGAGGGGGCCTTAGATGTCCACTTAGTGGCCTGACATTAGCCCAGTGACATCCTGATATTCTCTTCAGCTCCCTGATTCCACCATTTACAATTTGATGACAGAGAAAATAGTGTTCTCCAGGTCTTAGATACGTTTCATGAAAAACTCATGGGGTCTAAGAATCAAGCAACTTTGACTATTAGATTATGCTAGATTTTAGATTGGATTAGATTACACAATACAGGTGATTGAAGAAGCCAAGTGATGTATCCATGTGTACACACATGCAAGTTCTCATCTTTTTCTTCTTAATTCCCCTGTCTCTTTGCTTTGCTTGCCACCTGCTCAAGAGTGAAGAGCGTTAGACAGCAGTGAGGAGGTCCTGGTCCTCTGTTCTGAGCTCAGTGACCTTGGGCATGCTTTCTGGTCTCAGGCAAATAACTTCACCCTTTGGCCTCCTACCTGACACTTAAGAGGAGGACTGACCCGCCACTCTTTAAGATTTCTTTCACCTCTGACTTTTGCATTTTCCCCCCACTGTTTGTGATTTTTATTCTACTCACCCTTCTCATTCTCACATTCTTCTCATTTTTCTCTCTCCTTTCCACTGTTATTTTTCTGCTTTTCTTGAACTTTCTCCTTCTGTTTCTTCACCATTGCTCCTCTCACCCCATTCCTCTCTTCGTCGGCCTCTTTTTAACTCCCACCTTCCTTTTTTCCCACTTTACATTTCTTTCTCTTCCTTATCCCTCTCCACATTTCTCTTCCCTCCATTTCAGTATAATCTTTCTTATATACAAGGCCTTTATGGCCCACCAAATTCTTGTGACAATTATTTCCAATGAGAGGGGAAAAATAGAGGGAATTAAATCATAGTATTGGCTGTTGGCATATTGCTTCCGTCACAGAAAAATGTCCCCGGCTTCCTCGAATATTGAAACACTGATGAAGAACAGATTTTCTCTGGCAGTGCAAATTCCCCTCTGTCCAAGTTTGGCAGAGGGACTGCCTTGCTTGATATTATTATAGGCGTTTCAATTCATTCCTTGCTTAGCAGAGTTGGAACACATTTCAACCAACCCCTGTATTGATGTAAAACTGTTTTTATTTGCAATGTGAGTATATTTAAAAAAATATACATTTCCACTGATTTCTGGCACTGGAGAGGCTGGGATCTGATGATGTCCAGCAGGAAGGCCTGGGTTTTCCACCCTCTCTCCAAGGGAGAGTGCTGGAATTTAGATGCTCCCTTTGTCCCCACCTTCTTGTTAGACTTCACTGACTTTAATAAACATTTTCTTTCCTTTGGATTCCTCAGTGACATAGAATCAGATGAATGTCAGTTGGCTGGGGTTTTCCAGAGGTCATCCTCTCTAGCCCCACATTGACAAGGGGTCTGAATTGGGCAGGGTCTGAGTGAACTGTTAGGGATGATGCAAAGAAAAGGGGAGAAGTCAGACATGAAAAAATGCACAGATACCGAGATGTAGTGATTTCAGTGTAATTCTGTTCATGTACAGGGGGACACAGGAGTGAATGGGTGATGAGTGAGGAGATACAGAGACCAGCTGGCAAGCTGGATAGAAGAAGCTATGAAGGAGGCAGAGGTAGTTTGCTTGATGGGAGTGCTGGAATGTTTGGGAAGGCCAGAAGCAATGGCTAATGTCAGAGAGCTTCTCTTTTTTGGCAAGAACTGTATCCCTTCTGACAGGGTAGATTCATTCTTTTGTTGTCAAGTAACTTCCTTCTCTAAATCTCCCCACCAGGCACACCTGGATGCAAGCTCTTTGGGTAAGAGCCATAGCTATCATGTTCATAGAATTCCAGAGTTGGCAGAGACCTTAGAAACCGCCTAGTCCAAGAGTTTTAACCTGGAACTCCAGAGAATTCTAAGAATGCCCTGAAATGAACAATGAAATTGCATAGGTACCCATCATCCCAGGGCATGAAGGGAAGGCATAGCTTTCCTATAGGCCATTCCTGGAGGACACTGGGATTAAAAAAGACTTCAAACCCCTGGAATAGTTCAGTCCCCACATTGAATATCTGGGGAAACTGAGGACCAGCAAGGTGATGTGGCTGCACTAAGGCCTTGTAGAGGATTATTGTAATGCTTTCCATTTACAAATGATGAAACTGGTCTGGGGAATTTCAGTGACTCAGAAAGTTAGCAGAAAAGCCAGGCTAAAGCTGTCGTCCCGGCCCTCAGTTCAGGGGCTTCTTTTGTACATTACTGTCTTTCCTCCTAGGCCATGCTGCCTCCTTAGGTCTCCTCGTTTATATGAGGCAACAGCAATGGCTGCCTGTACCAGACTTCCACTACCCTCTTCTGGGAACTGACAATCCTAGAAAGGTGTTTGAGTGGTGCTGGCTTTCATGAGACAGGTGCTCATGGTGATCTTGTTTATGGTCAGCATTCTAATCTGCAATGTACTGGCTCAAATGTCTTCAGTTTAGGGGTCCAATTAATGAAAACTTTAAGACTGAGGTTGATAGTATATGATGCAGCACCCGTCTACCTGCACTTCCTATACCTATAACTCATGCTCTGAAATGAATCAGATTCAATCAAGTGAGGAGTGGGCATAAGGGTCAAGAGGAATGATTTGGTTAATTCTTTCTGGCTTTGTCACTTCTCACTATGGGCTCTAAATTCCAGTTACTCTCATCAGTTTTCCATTTGTTGAAGGCACCACATTATTCTACACTTTTGGTACAAGCTGCTCCCTTTGCCTGGAATACTCTTCCCCAGGAATGCCTTCTTCTTTCTAAGACTTGTTCCAAAAGCTGCTCTTTCTGTGAAGCCTTTTCTGACTCTCCAAGGCAGAATTGGGGGCTCCCTTCTTCCTCTGCATGTGCCTGATACAGAGTTTATCACAAGGTTCGGTGAGGATTGGCACAGATGTCGATGTCCTATCTGTACTGAGAACTCCTGGAGGATGGGGGCTGTATAGCACACTATAGGGCAGTGATTCTCATTGGGGATTAGTTTGTCCCCCTAGGAGTGGTGGTGTTGTTAATGACATTTGGGAGGCAGAGTTCAGCGATACTACTAAACCGTCTATAATGCACGGGGCACACCCACCCACCTACCCTGCCCACAACAAATAATTGTCAGGTCCAAGACATCAGTTTACTGTAGAGAATCAATAATTCTTGATTGAATTTCTCAAATTGCTGGCACAAGTACGTCAAGGGTTAACATAGTCTTAGAAAGGCATTGTTTTCATATCCTGATGGATAAGCCAGGGAGTATGGCCTTTGAGTACAGTGGTACAAAACAACAAAAGAAATTTTAAGAATGTTCCAGACACTTGGTTTGTGTCCTAAGAACTTTTTGTGAATCTGTCAGCTCCTGGAGAAAATTATATTGAAGCTTCCTTCCAACCTTGGTATTCTAGAATTCAGTGCACACCGAACCTGTCATGAGCAGGCAAAGATAAAGGCTGCTGGCTTTTTGAACTGGAGACCTCATTCAGGAAGATCTCATTTTTTGGAAACTCTTCCCATGCTCTCAAAGGTACTAAAGTTCTTTAAATGAAGAATTTTTTCCCCCTTTGAGAACTTGTTGCAAGATAAAATGCAGACCACTAGTAGAATTTTGTGCATATTCTAGTAATCAACCATATTCTTAAGTGTTTATCTTGGAAAGAGTACATCAACAAATTCTCCTTAAATAGTCAGCATAAATGCTAAGAAATTTTCTTTAGTTCAACCCAAGTCATTGTTGGCAAAGCGTGCTGGTTGGAAAGACTCAGGCAGAGACAGTGCCAACATGTGGGTCCACTCAGGAGGGGGCTGGAGCTGGGATGCTAAGGAGGGGAGGGTTGTTTACATTCATGGGAGGAAGAGCGGTAGTAGGAAGGAGGAATACAAAGAGGTTGTGTGGCGGACAGTGAAGTCTAGAGAAAGGCATGGGACAGGAGGACCGAGTGGGGTTCCACAAGAAGGCTGGCCTGATAAGAGTGGGAGATGGTATTTTTTTTTTTTTTTTAGACGGAGTCTTGCTCTGTCGCCCAGCTTGGAGTGCAGTGGCGCGATCATGGTTCCCTGCAAGCTCCACCTCCTGAGTTCACGCCATTCTCCTGCCTCAGCCTCCCCCACCCCCCCACCCCCCAATGAGTAGCTGGGATTACAGGCACCCACCACCATGCCCGGCTAATTTTTTTTTTTTTTTTTTTTGTATTTTTTAGTAGAGACGGGGTTTCATCATGTTAGCCAGGATGGTCTTGATCTCCTGACCTCGTGATCTGCCCGCCTCAGCCTCCCAAAGTGCTGGGATTACAGGCTTAAGCCACTGCACCTGGCCGGAGGATGGGTTTTAAACATGGTCTTGGATGAGTTGACTCAGTTTCATTGGAGGTGGGTGTAGTTCAAAAGCACAAGAAAGTGCTTCTATATCTCTAAGAGTAGTGATCCACCAAACCAGCAGCTCATTAAAATCACCTGAGCACCTTTTAAAATATTTGGATTCCAAAGTCCCATCCTTGGAGGGTCTGATTGTGTGGGTTTGGAGTGAGGCCCAGGAATCTTTAATTTATAAAAGTTCTCCAGGTGATTTTTGACACTCATTCAGGTTTGGTTGTCAGTGCTTCAGATAGAGAAAACTAACTGAGGAGTTGCTGATGGCTAAGGGGTTGCAAGGGCATGGATCATCAGTCAAACAGTCGAACAGATGTGGGACCGTGTTAGGTAATGGGAAAGGTGCAAGACATGGAGTGACAATTTTTAAAGAGCATATAAAGTGGTTCAGAAAAGGCAGCAGGTGCAAATCCAAGGAGAATTGACTGTGCAAACAATACAAGAGGGCCTGGCAAGTGTCAGATTGGTGATTGAAGTGACTAGGGTGGACAGAGAACCTCAGGGAAGGGGTGAGGTGGATGTGAGCCCTTCCTGGAACAATGGGTATGATGTCACTGGGTAGGGTAGATTCAGGGAAAGGCTTCAGGTCTGTAAAGTCAGGGAGACAAACGAGGAGGAGGTCATGGGGTGCAGTTGTGCGATATCCAGGATTTGGACAAAGGCTTTGGTCTTGGATTCAGGAAGGATGGGCATAGCAAGGAATCTTTTGGGAAATTCAGTGGATGTATTGCAGGGGACCTCTCTTCCCCTCCTTATCTCAGGGCTGTGCCATTATCTTTCTCAAAGGGGGGCCTGTTCGAGTCCAGGGTGTGTGGTTGCAACTACTCAGAGATCTGGCAGGTACATCTGTCATCGAGGAAAGTACTTGGATGGGAAACTTTAAGAGCCTCTGAGGACACAGCTGATGTCCAGGTTGCAGTCCTTCCCCACCTAGGGGTATGAACGTATCTGGCCACAATCATTCCAGCCCTGTTTACAAGTGTTTCTCTTCCCCTCCAAATAAAACCAATGAGATGATTTTCCTCCTTAAACAATAACCTTACTAAAAAAAAAAAAAAAAAAAAAAGCTTGTGTTTATTGAGCACTTACTCTAGACCTGATATATAGAAAAAGGGCTTCAGTTGCATTGTCCTAATGGATCTTAACATAAATTCTTGTGATAGTTACTATATGAGTCAATTTTCCAGAGAAACAGAACAAATAAAGACAGATTTGGCCCCAGTGATGATGGAGACTGGCAAGATCTGCAAAGCCAATGCCCTATGAAGACTATTGGGTGGGAGAATTTTTTCCTACTCATGGGAGAGTCAGGCTCCTGTTCTATTCAGGCCTTCAACTGGATAAGGCCCACCCACATTACGGAAGGCAACTTGCTTTACTTAGTCTACTAATTTAAATGTTGACTTCATGCAAACACCGTCACAGAAACACTCAGAATAATGTTTGCCCAAATGTGTGGCCCAGTCAAGTTGACACCTGAAATCAATTATCATAGGTACTCTGAAGAACAACTTTCTTGTTTTGTAGAGAAGGAAGGGAGGCACAGATAGGTGGAGTAAAGTGCCCAAGGTGACATGGCTAGTAGGCAGCAGAGCTGGGGTTTCAGCTTATGGAGCCACTGCCTGACCTTCCTAAGCTTTGGCCTTTAATAACTATCTGCCTCATGGAAAGGGAAGAAGATAGTAAATCACTCTTGCTGTGATTCTGAATAAATAGGATTAATATTAAACTATGAACTTCAAACAAAATCAAGTGCAGAAGGACAGCATGGTGAGAGTCAACTGCAGTTGCAAGGCAAGGCATAAATCATTGCTCCTTTTTATTTATTTATTTTTTGGGGGCAGAGTTTTACTCTTGTTGCCCAGGCTAGAGTGCAATGGTGCAATCTTGGCTCACCGCAACCTCCGCCTCCTGGGTTCAAGCGATTCTCCTGCCTCAGCCTCCCAAGTAGCTGGGATTACAGGTGCGTGCCACCCCTCCTGGCTAATGATTTGTGTATAGTAGAGATGGGGTTTCACCATGTTGGTCAGGCTGGTCTCGAACACCTGATCTCAGGTGATCCAACAACCTCGGCCTCCCAAAGTGCTGGGATTACAGGCATGAGCCACCGTGCCCAGCCAAATCACTGCTCTTTAGAAAGTTAATGCAAATCACTAAATCACTCCTAAGTTGCTCTAGCAAACCAAAGTGGATATCTTAGATCTCTGAATGTCTCTACCATACCTTCCTAGATGCCTCAAGTTACCCCAGGAAGCAAAGTATTTGGGAGGCACCATTAAACATTTTGCCCTATGGTCTTTTGTTTTCTGAGGGCAGACGGGTTGTGTGTGTCTTCTGTCAGCTAGCTATTAGGCTTAATCAGCAAGCCTCAGCCTGTCTGATTTATCTAGGGACACTGCATCCTCACTGGGCCAAGGGATGGAGAGCTTGATACATAAGCTTAGCAGGAGCAGGCTTGATCTGTCTGTGGCCTGATCTCCTTCGCCGCCACTGGAGTAACCTGAATAGCCCAAGAACAGCAAAAAGACACTGAGCTCTTGAAGGAAGTAGCAGGCTTCTGAAAGGACTGTGTTTGCTTAATATTTGCAGTGGTGGGAACCTCACAAAGTAACCCATTTTATTTTTACAGCACTAAAGTAACGTTCCTTTCCTATTGAGATCTGCTTCCTCTTATTCTAGAGTAACAGAATAAATTATCTCTTTCTTACAGGAAAACCTTTGAAATATTTGAAAACTGGGATCATTTCCCTCATGAGATTTTTCTTCTCTAAGCAAAATACTTTCAGTTTCTTCTGGCATTCTTTTTGTGATGTGGTTTATAGACCCATTTTTGGCCTTGTCTTCTCCTGGCTATGGTCTATGCCCTCCTTTTAAAATCCCAAATGTTCTACTTCCAGTCTGACCAATGCACTAATAAAGTAGAAATATCACCTCTAAACTCTTGAACATTAGGTATTTGTTGATGCAACCCAGCTGCATTAACTTTCTTAAGAGAAATTATTTATTATTGTCTTGTCTTACACCTACAGTTGACTTAAATTATGTTTCAACCTGCTATGCTTCTGCACTTGATTTTTTTTAATTGGAAGTTCAGAATTTAGTTTAATCAATTAATTCCTATTTATTCAGAATTGAATATTAATTCTTTTGTTTGTTAGTTATAACTCATATTACAATTTGACTCTGTCATCTAATGTCTCTCTACTGATTTGTGGCTAAGGGAAAATAGGGAGGAACATTGAAGAGAAAGACCTCTCCTCCACACCTTTGTCTGATGGTGTTCTTCTGCAGGAGGAAGGAGAACTGCAGAATACTGGTCCTATATTGGGGAGTGGAGAATCCCAGGCTTTTAAGGGGTAGGATTAGGATCCAGGCCAATATGCAAGAAGCGAGTTCCTAAAATGGAAAAAGAAGACGATGCTGCATTTTCCTTTTCTGTTTTCCCTTGCATCCAAGATCTGAGAAGAAGAGTGAATCCAGTAGCTAAGGACACAGATCTTGATGGAAGGACCTACTGCAAAGGATCCAACTGGCATTCAAAGCTTTTGTATGTACTCTTTTTGTTTCCTTTGGGGCTTAATCTGGTTTCTTTCAGACCACTGGGCCCAGAAGCTAATAGAAGATATGGTCTTTGCCCTTGGAAAGAAGCTGATTGGTTTGGGGAAGAAGATTTGCATGTGTGAAACCACAACAAACTGTCTAGGAATGAAGACAAATTTGTGCTAAGTGGCGTGGAGTTGACCACAAGCCACAAGAGGGTCTATGTAGGAGGGTACAGGAGAGGGACAGGCCCACCAGGGAGTGTCCCAGAGGAAGTGGGAATAGAGCTGGATTCTGAAGGATTTGGAAGGAGAAGAAAGAAGGAAAGGCTTTTAAGGGTAAAGAAGGACATGAGCAAAGTGGGTGGTGGTGACAATGTCTCTGCAGAGACTGAGGGATGGAAAACAGACCGGTTCTTCTTCAGACAGTGAAAAAACTCTCTGCTGAGAAATACTTGTTGGCAAAAACTTTTCAAAGTCCCCATTCTTGGATCTGACTCGGCTGCACCATTTCTCTAACCACCAGGGCCAAGGGCGCTCTTTTCCTCATTTCCAGATTCTTTTTTAAAATTAAAATTTAAAAATTATTTTAATTAACAAATAATAATTGTGTTTATTTAAGAGAGTACAATGTGATGTTTTGATCTATGTATATATTATAAAAAGGGTTAATCTAATTAACATATCTATCACCTTGGCAACTTAGCAATGTTTTTCATGGTGAGGACATTAAACATCTATTCCTTTAGCATTTTTGAACTATACAATACATTAGGAACTGTGGTCATCATGCAGTGCAGTGGATCACTAGAAGATCTTATTTTTCCTGTCTAAGTGAAACTTTGTACCCATTGACCAACATCTTCTTTCCTATTCCTCCTCCTCCCCCTCAGCCTCTGATAACCACCTTCCTAGTCTCTGTTTCTATGAGATCGAATTTGTTAGATACCACATATGAGTGAGATCATACTGTATTTGTCTTTCTGTGCCTGGCTTATTTTACTTAGCATAATGTCCTTCAGGTCCATCCACGTTCTTCATGACTCCTTTGCTGGTCTTCTTCCCTCCATCTTCCTAAACTCTCACTCAGGATACATATTAATTTTTTTTTCAAACACAGGGATGAGCAAGATACAAAGAGGCACATTCATGCAGTCCCAGTTTCAAATATTCTGTCCCACTGTCACTGTTTGTTGGCTCATACTGGTAGGTGGTGTGTCTCAGTTTTTCACTTGGAATATATAGTAATAATATTATTGATGATGAATAATTACATTCATCTTAATAATAAATAATTATTAATAATGAATAATAATAGCTGACAGCTACAGAGTGTTAACTAGATACACTAGGTCTACATATGTTAGGATTTAAACATGACAGTCCTCCAACAAGGTCGGGACTGTTATCATCCCCATTTTATAGATGAGAAAATTGAGGCAGATAAAAGTTAAATAAATTGCCCAAAGAGTCACAGATAGTAAGTGGCAGTGCTGGGACAAGCACAAGCATTCTAACTCCAGGTTCTGCCCTATTTACTACTTCGTCATAGAAAATGCAAGGTCCTGGTCTGCAAGGAGCAGGAGTGGAAAGAAAGGGAAAGTTTTTATTGACACCTAGGATGTGCCACTTCCTGTGCTAAGGCATTGTATGTATATCACCTCAATTAACTCTTAGCCTGCCCTCAAAGATAGATATTACCCCATTTGTGAATGAAGGAAACAGGTGCAAAGTAAAGTTGCTGGTTATGGACACATTTGGTACAATGGATTTAAACTGCAGCCTGTCTTTTCCTCAGAGTCCAATGTTTCCATTACAAATGTGAACTGGCTCCCAAGCAGCTGGTATAGGGATGGTGAGAATAGGCCACATGTGAGCAGAGAGAGGGTGCAAAACTTTCCTAACCATTACAAAGCACAGCATTTCAGTCTGTGGGACACAGCTGGGCACAGCTGGAAGACAGTAGTTAGGCAGAATCTGTAGCCAAGGTGCTGTTGACTCATGCATTTGAGAACAAAGAGTCTGGACTGATCTAAAGTGTTTATATGCCATAAATCTGAGAGAACAGCAGACATGGGGAGCACTAGCTACTGACCACGTCAGAAGCATCTGTTCCCTTTCTACAGTATGGCAAAGGGCTGTCCACTCACAGTGGCCTCTTCAGCCTAAGCTACCACCCAGGTGGTAAATGGCATCTGCAGGGTCATCTTTGGATGACCAAAGGCAAGACCCCAATTTCTGTGATTCTTTGGGGGAAAATCTGGTTATTCTGTTTTCTTATCTGCCTCCCTTCAGGATGGGAAAGAAAATAGGCAGGGAAAGCAGAGATAGAGAGGTGCTTCCCAATAGTGCCCACCACTCTTCATGTTCCAGAGTAGTGTTTCTCAAACTTTATTGTGTATCAGAATCACCAGAAGGTGATGGTTACAATTAAATTGTTAAAATAGATTGTTAAAACTAATTTTTTTTTTTGACAGGGTCTTGCTCTGTCACCCAGGCTGGAGTGTAGCAGTGTAATCTCGGCTTACTGCAACCTCGGCCTCCTAGGCTCAAGCCATCCTCCCACCTCAGCCTCCTGAGTAGCTGGGTCTACAGGTGTTTTCCATTATGCCCAGCTATTTTTTTTCTGTATTTCTTGTAGAGATGAGGTTTCTGCCTGTTGCCCAGGCTGGTCTTGAACTCCTGGGCTTAAGTGATCCCTCTGCCTTGGCCCCCTAAAATGCTGGGATTACAGGTGTAAAACTAAATCTTGTTAAAACTAAGATTGTTGGACCCCACTCCCAGACTTACTGATTCAGCAGGTCTGGGGTATTGCCCCATGGTTTGCAGTTCCAACAAGTTTCCAGGTGATGCTGATGCTGCTAATTTGGTTATCACACTTTGAGAACCACTGTTCTGGGAACCATCTCCAGTAGTCGTCTGGGATGAAAGTATCAACCTGGCTAAACTTTCTGCTCTGTCCTGATGACAGTATGACCTCTGTGGGGTTAACATTCTCTCCCCCAGCCCCTTGTTTTAACCTCCACACTTGCATTGAACATACCGGGTGCACCAAGATGGTTCAAACAAAAAGACTTAAATGAAGAGCTGCTACAGACGTGTGGGCAGGATGTTAAAAGAGCACACAGAGGAAGTTGAGGCACCAGAGACTAGCAGCAGCAAGAAGCAGTGATCGCCTCTACGGCTGCAGAGGCAAGTGGAGGAATCAGTGTTCTGTGGGCTTGGCGAGAGCTGGGCTTGTGGAGGATGGGCTGTCTGGGGGAGTCGGTGCTGTGGATACACATGGCTGCTGCCAAAAATGCAGCACAACAAGAAGGGGCTTCTCTCTTCTGCTGCTCTCCAGTCACCTCCTGGAGAGTCCCATTGGTTGAATCCAGCTGGAGCCAGAAGGCAATGGGAGTAGTAGTTTCCAGGGATCATCCTCCCAGGGCATAGAACAGAGGAGAAAATGTATCTGGAACGAACTCTGGGGCAAATGGAGAATAACCAGACCTCCGTAAGACCCTGCTCTCTCTTCCTGGCTATGCCCGAGCTCTTGACATCTACCTTTGCTTCCTCCAGAAGCTTACTTAGTAGGGGCCAGCCAGCCCAAGAGAGAAGAGAGGCTGCATAATGCCTGGGGTAACCCTTAGCCCCCACTCAGGTAGTCAAAATCCCAACCCTGCCTCAAAGGCATGTGGAGACATGGGGGCTTTGAAAGAGGTCTTAGAGGAAACCCTGTCTGTTCATTCCCTCTATCACCCAACTCATAAGCGCTCATCCCTTATCTCAAATAGAAAGGGAACATATCCACTGGCCTGCTCTGGCTTCCAGATGGTCGGCGGGCTGGAAAAAGACTCTGCTTCTGCAGCAGCCTTCAGGGGACTCTGATAGGAGGACTCCAAAGGTTGGGGTACAGCGTGGGATGGTTGGCAGGGAGGGGACACAGTGTTTCTTGTGATTTCCAAACCGTAAGGAACACGCAGTACTTGGCATTGGCTCAGAAAGACCTCCCTTTGCATCTATGGAACAATGAAAATGAAATCTCTTAATCCTTAGGAAAGAAAACAGAGAGGGAGAAGAGGGGGAAACAGGAGGAAGAGAAGTGTTTACATTTGAGAACTGTTGAGAACTATCCTAGAACTTCCAGGCCAAGGGCTGTGTTGCTGCTGGCCCTGTTGGCGTGAGTTTGATGTCTCTATTTACCTTTTTGTGGCTGTCAGGCTATTTTTCTGAGCTATGTGGCAAGATCTTTGTGTCAGATAACCCCCTCCATGGTAAGATAATATTTGAGCATGTTTAGGGAAACCGTGAGCTGGCTGCTGTTTTGTAACCTGACATGGAAATCAGTGGGCGGCAGGCAAACTTGGAGGAAGCTCACACACCCCAGGACATGGAGGACCAGCCTGCTCTGTGGGCTAGGAGGGGACTCTTGTGTGTCAGGATCCCAGGAGGGTCTTCTAGGCAAACTGTGGCCTGATAAAGTGGCCTGGGCCCTCCCCAGGTGAGTTTTTTTTTTTTTTTTTTAAATAAAAACAAAACCCTCTTTTCAGCTAAGCTTCCAGTTCTTTTCTTCTTGATACTAACAACAGACAAACACAAATCTGAAGTCAGAGTCTGTCAAGGGAGTCCTGTGTCTTGAAAAAGGGGCCCCATGAATTAGGGTCAAAGAACTCTGTGATAATAGAGGAATAGACTCCCTGTAGTTTGGTGGAGTTCCCTCCATGGTTATTAAACTTCCCAAAGCTCTGCATAGAGACCTTGGCCTCCTGCATCTCACTCTGTGAGCTCTAACTCTGTCCTTGAGCTCACCACCCTACCATTTTGAGTGCCTTACCCCAGTGCAGTCTTCTTTCTGCCTCCTTTGACCCACACAGTGTAGTAACAGTGGGGAAGAATACAAGCTGAGGCTGTGTTTTTGTGACATTGGAGATCAGGAAGGGAGCAGAAATGTTCTCTGGCTGGGTCCCAGGGGAGAGATGACACTGGCATGGGAGGAAGCCTGGCAATGTTTGGAGAAAGCCAGGACTTCTTTCCCAGATAGTAGAAAGCGCTTGAGTTTGGTCCTGTTTTCCTGTGACCGCTATGTCTACTGCCACCAAGGCACCCAAGAGCTGGAAGGAAACCTAACTAGGTCGCTTGATCTGGGACGCTTGGGATTGAGCTCACTTTCTGCCACGGTCTAAGTTGTGGGAGACTTTTCCTCTCTGAGTTATTAATTCCCAGGGCTGAAATAAGGAGGTTTGGCCGGATGAACTCTGAGATCCTGTCCAGCTTTGATAGTCTGTGATTCTATGGCCTGGTTATTGTCTTCATAGCATTACATATAGCCAGAGATTTCTCTAGGAGTCACAGTTATGCTTTAAAGAGGAAAACAGAGATTTGGGAATGCACTACATTTGGGAAATGTATCTTCCTGATGCACTACGGTAATCATGGAGGTTGGGCCATGGGCACCACACACAGTGATTTCCAGAGAAGATCAACTATCACAGGAGGTGCTGCCCCTTCCTCATCCTTGAGCCTCAGGGGCTATGGCTAAAGTTCCTATTGAGATGCCTTATCTTCTCCTGGCATCTTCCTTCAGTCTCGTGCATAAGTCTGGTCCCAGGGCTAGGGGTTATCTTGAGCCATGTTGGCTACATGAAGCTGTTTTCTCTGTATGCTCTGATCCGAGTGAGGTACTGAGATCCATGGTGGAGCTAAAGGACTATGAGGGACATAGGAGCAGGTCAGGATTGGTAGAGGAGACTCAAAGCTAGTGGAGGCACCAGGAAGGCCGTGTCTTTGGAGTCTGACAGATCCAGGGATTAATCTGACAATGACCACTTGCCAGCTCTGTGACCCTGGGCCATTCGTTTTATTTTCCCAGCCTCACTTTCCTCACTTTCCTCATTTGAGAAAAGTTGTTAACTCTCTGGTGATAAAATTTCATCTACTTTTGAGAGCAGCTAAGAGGACAAAACAAAAACATTTACGTAAGGCTTTCTCTCATTTCCTAGTTCAAGCTAGACATTCAATTCATGAGTTTCCTCTCCTTCTCCTTCTTTAAAACTTTTGGGAGGAAAGGCAAAGAACAGAGAACCATTCTGGAGAAAGAAAACCAAAGGATGATTTGGATGTGACCTTGACATACAGGAAAGGTCATTGTTCTACACATGACCCACACGTATGCACATCATGCCCTGAAGAAGAGAGAGCAGCTGGGGCCATTACAGGAAGTAAAGAATTGTATGTAACTGCAAACACACAGAGCCAAGGTGTGGGAGGGTAGTGACAAAGATTATATTACCTGCAGAATTATCTTTCAGTCTGGAGATTGCCAGGCTTGGATAGGCACCGAGCAGTCCCTCCTTGCACTTGTCTCCTTTTCTCTTCTCTTCCATACTCTGGGGCCCTCTCTCTGACTCTCTCCCCACCCGTCCTGGCCACTGTGAGTCAGAGGAGCCCTCCAGTCCTCTGTAGAAGCAGGCAGTGCTAGTTCAGGTTTCTCAGTGTGGCGCACAGATTCCACATGTAAGCCTTTCCCTTGCTGATACTGGTGACCTTTCAACATTACCTCATAGAGTTCATATGCCAAAGGAATTTCTTCTCAGATAGGTAAGGAGGCAGAGCCAAAGGAGTGAGAAGACCATCAATCCTGATCTGTCACATTAAAGGATGTCCCAATAACCATTTGTGAGTCTCCATAGACTTATGAAGTAGCTTGAGGAATTTAGGCTAGATATGAAGAACATTCTAATAATGAGGGTTAAAGCCCTTGATCGGGTGAGCAATGCAAATTTCACACCCCTTTCAACTTACTACATTTTCAAAAAATAGAAAAGAAGATACTTTTATTTTTTATTTTTTATTTTTTAAATGACCTTCTAAAATCAGGGGGATGGAAGACAGAAGCTCTCAGGAAACTTTTTTTCTCTAAGCTTGCATAAATCAGTTCAGCTATGCCTCAGTCTAATGGGAGCTCAGGTAGGGTGCTGCAGGAGCACTCAGGTAGGGATTCAGTTCCTTCTGAGCCCCATCCTTGTGCTTCCCCAATCCCTTCCACACACGGACCCAGACCCAGATTTGCAGCATGGGTTCTCTCCTGCCTGTGTTTTGCAAAAACCCGCCTTTGTTCTGGTGCCCACTCTCAGCTTTCTGTGAGAACAAAGAGGAAGTCCAGCTACAAACTGTCCTCTTGCAAAGTAATTAAGTTCATGGCATGGGGGCTGGTGCTCTTCAGGGCTGGCCAGCGTGGGAGGGTTGGAGCCCACAATAGGTCTGCCAGGAGAGACCTGCTGGTTCTCACGTCCTTCCAGCCTCTAGTGGAGGTGGTGCTTCCACACGTGGTTGTCCAAGTGGTGACGTTTTGGGCATAAGGGACTTATGAAGTGTCCTGGGTCATGCTGGCATAGTGCACAGAGCCACAGCTTCCTGGCTTTATTGGTCACTGGGATACTGCAGCCTCATCCACACGTGGCAGTACAGGGTGTTTAAGGAAGGGCTTTTTTCACTCAGAACCTATGAGTCAGCTCATAAAAGAGAAGGCTGGGTTGCCAAGGGCATGTTTTGGGGGAGGAGGAAAAGAGAGGAATTAGTTATTCTTTACAGAGTGGATAGGAGCCAAAAAGTTCTCTTTCTTCACTGAAAGAAGAGAGAGACTTAAAAAAAAATAAAGGAAAGACTTTAAGTTAGAACTGAGATCTAAGATGTTTCAGCACTAGGACCAAAAATAGAGAAATAGGTTGGATTTCTTTTTTGTGGATATTCTTCAGAATGGACTAGAATAGATATTTGATAATCCTAGCTAAAGGCAGCAAAATGCACTGGATGTGTGATGTACAAGATACTTGCCATAAGCAACAGATCAGAAATAGTTCGGGGTGGAAGACCATGGCATCTTCTAGAATCTCTGCTATGGATTAGAAGTATTTTAGCAATGTCTTCTCTGGAGGCTGCAACTAGAGCCCACAAAGAGATTATTAGAAGGAAGGTTTAAGCTGGCTAGAGGGAAAAACATTTGAGTAATTAAAGCTGTCTAACAGTGAAATGGACTGTTTTACTAAGGCAATAAACTTCTGAATTCAGCGAGTATTTAAATCAAGGATTCAAATCTGGAATCCTTTGGAAGGTTTTTTCCTACATTGGAAGGATGACGTTGATGCCCTTTACAGTGCTAAGATACCACGCTTCTTATTCATCTATTTGTCTCTAAAGGTTAATGTACTTAGAGCTATAATTCATTCTGGTTGAAAGGTTGCTCCATTAGGCTAGGATTTGTGCATTAATTTACTTGTCTTTTGAATACCTGCAGGTACCAGGCCTGGAGATACAACAGTGAAAAAGACATGGTGACTTTGTATATGGCAGGTTCTCGGTATATTGGGAAGGCAGAAAGGAAACAAATAAATTGCAGCTCGGCATGGCAAGGGATGAAATAGAAGCACCAAGGGCTGTGGAAACACAGAGAAGGTAATAAAAAGCATCTCTCTCTCTCTCTCTCCAGGGGAATAGGGGAAGGCTTTTTAGAAAAAGCGACTTTTCAACTGGCAGCTTCCTCCCGATCTAATTCCATCCCACACCAGTCCTGATAGGCTCACTGAATATCTACTATGCGAAAGGCAAAGAGAATAAATGCAAGCATGTGTTGTCTAAAGAGGTATTCAGCTTCAGATGCAAGTTCATATTTGTGCCTTGGGATGGGGGACACATATGAACAAAACCTGGTCTTTAAGGAGCTTCCAATCTCGCAGCAGCCCTTCCTTCTAGGGCTTCTAGTGTGTTCCCTACTCTGGTGTAGAATTTAGATCAGAAAGGGGGTAAATTGGGTGTCCATTTCGAAGCAGGGTTTCAAAGGGCAGCAGTGGATAATTTGTTTCTGTGGCTCCTCTGCTCTTCCTTGGAGTGGAGGCGGTACTCCAACGTGTGGTTGTCCCAGTGATGCTACTGTGGGCATGGGGGACAAAACATACTTTGCTGGATCTTCATAGCTCCAGTTTGCAGCCCTAGGTGAGGTCTGTTGAATGCCAGCAGGAGGCAGGGAGACATGTTTTGTGATTTGCTTCTTGTCTGAGTGTGGCAAAAGGTAGGCAAGCCTCAGGTGCTGGACGGAGGAAGACAGAAATCATACTGTGGTATCAGTACCATTGGGA
Source organism: Papio anubis (assembly GCF_008728515.1). Classification (NCBI taxonomy): domain Eukaryota; kingdom Metazoa; phylum Chordata; class Mammalia; order Primates; family Cercopithecidae; genus Papio; species Papio anubis. The sequence continues at coordinate 101,439,939 of NC_044985.1, read as the reverse complement.
TGATGGACAAACCCCAGTTAGCTCCAGAGGTTTTGGTGTATAAATCAGCACCCAGTTATGAGATAAAATATCTGGTGTGGTTTCTAACAGAGGTAATTTAACCGAAAGATTTGTTAACTAGGGATTGAATGTGCAAAGGGAACCCTAAGACATCAGAGTTGGCCGGGTGTGGTGGCTCATGCCTGTAATCCCAGCACTTTGGGAGGCCAAGGTGGGCAAATCACTTGAGGTCAGGAGTTCGAGACCAGCCTGGCCAACATGGTGAAACCCTGCCTCTACAAAAATGCAAAAAACTAACCAGGCGTGGTGGCGCACGCCTGTAATCCCAGCTACTTAGGAGGCTGAGGTGGGAGAATCGCTTGAACCCAGGAGGTGGAGGTTGCAGTGACCCAAGATAGTGCCACTGCACTTCAGCCTGGGTGATAAGACCGAGACTCCATCTCAAAAAGAAAAAAGAAAAGAAAAGAAAAGAAAAAAGACATCACAGAGTAGCAACTGCAAGGAAGTGGTCCCATCCTTAGGGCCGGGGAAAGAAAGAAATGGGTTGGAATTATTACCAGTTGATGCTGGTCTCCCAGAGGAAGATAATGAGTGTGGTACTTTGGGTGATGGAAAAAAAAATGGCTGCTACTGGAATGAAATGCAGCTGCCAGGGTGAACGTGGCCCGGTGACACCTCCAGAAATGAGAAGCAAGGAACTGGAACACGAAGCAGACAGAAGGGAGCAGGCACCTTCTTCCTTCTTCCAGCCTTGCAGTCTCTCTCTACTGCCCTCTATTGGCAGACCTTAGCAGGAAATGAGTAGGCACAGCAGAAATGTGGTTTGCTGGGTCCCAGCTCAGGGACTCATATAGTCAAGAAGAGAAGGATGGATTTGCAGTTGAAGTCATTAGCTTAATGATTACCTCAGTTGAGCTGCTGGGGGAGGTGTCAGACCAAGGAATTTGCCAAAAGAAGCCAGGTTGGCTTCTGAGTTAGTTAATGGAATACTAGCTACTAAAACGGATGCAAGCTCAAAAATGTATATGAGCTCAAATACGACTTTTTTTCTAGCTCTTATAAAGCCCAATAGGGGTGTTTCTGATCAGTGGGTGACTCTCTAGGCAGTGATTCAAGAATCCAAGTTCTTTCGATTTTATGGCTTTGTAACTTCAAAGCTTCCAAGTTTGCATACTCATCTGTATTAAGACAGCAAAACAGACCATGAAGTACATGAGGTTTTCATGTGTCAGGCCTAGAGGTGGCACCTTTGCCCACATTCCATTGGCCAGACCTCAGGCATGTGCACATAGCTAACTGCAAAGGGATGCTGGGAAATGTAGTCTAGCTGTGTGCCCAGAAAGATGAGGGAAAGGGAGAGATAATTGGCCACTTCTGCCATATGTTCAGCTGACCCTACATAGGTTAGCTTTTCAGCAGTACTTTCCTATGAACACAGGCTGACCTTAGCTCATTCCACAGGTGTCTTCAAGAAAGAGGAGCTTGAGGATGTGGGAAAGATTGCATGAGGAAATGCCCTCCAAAATCATAATTTGTTCTTTGCTTCAATAAAACACGGGCTTGTGTTCTCATAGTGATTTTGGTTTTAAAAAGTTTTTCCGAAGGGCGGAGCAAGATGGCCGAATAGGAACAGCTCCAGTCTCCAACTCCCAGCTCGAGCGACACAGAAGACCGGTGATTTCTGCATTTTCAACTGAGGTACTGGGTTCATCTCACTGGGGAGTGCCGGACGATCGGTGCTGGTCAGCTGCTGCAGCCCGACTCAGCCAGAGTTGAAGCAGGGCTTGCAGGCATCGGGCCACCTGGGAAGCTGCAAGGGGGAAGGGAATCCCTTTCCTGGCCAGGGGAACTGGAGACACACAACACCTGGAAAATCGGGTAACTCCCACCCCAATATTAAGCTTTGCCAAACAGGCACACCAGGAGATCATATCCCACACCTGGCCGGGAGGGTCCCATCACGGAGAGCCTCCCCCCTACGGCTAGCACAGCAGTCTGTGATCTACCGCAAGGCAGCAGCTGCAGGCTGGGGTGAGGGGCCTCACCACGCTGAAAGCCAAGTAGAACAAAGTTGCCGGGGAAGCTCCAACTGGGTGGAGCTCACAGCAGCTCAAGGAAACCTGCCTGTCTCTGTAGACTCCCCTCTGGGGACAGGGCACAGCTACACAACAACAATAACAACAAGCATAGAAAACTCTGTAGACGCAAACCACTCTGTCTGACAGCTTTGAAGAGAGTGGTGGATCTCCCAACACGAGGCTGAGATCTGAAACGGACAGACTGCTCAAGTGGGTCCCTGACCCTGAGTAGCCTAACTGGGAGACATCCCACTAGGGCAGTCTGACACCCCACACTGCCAGGTGGAGTATACCCCTGAGAGGAAGCTTCCCAAAGCAAGAATCAGACAGGTACACTGTTCAGAAATATTCTATCTTCTGCAGCCTCTGCTGCTGGGATACCCAGGCAAACAGGGTCTGGAGTGACCTCAAGCAATCTCCTTCCAACAGACTCCATTGAGGTCCTGACTGTTAGAAACTATCAAACAGGCTGACACCTACACCAAAACCCCATCAGTACACTCTACCATCATCAAAGACCAGAGGCAGATAAAACCACAAAGATGGGGAAAAGCAGGGCAGAAAAAAGCTGGAATTCAAAAATAAGAGCACATCTCCCGCAAAGGAGCTTATTCATCGCCAGCAACGGATCAAAGCTGGACGGAAAATGACTTTGACGATGAGAGAAGAAGGCTTCAGTCCATCAAATTTCTTAGAGCTAAAGGAGGAATTACGCACTCCAGCGAAAGAAACTAAAAATCTTGGAAAAAGTAAAAGAATTGGACTTGCCAGGACTAATTAATGCAGAGAAGGTCATAAACGAAATGAAAGAGATGAAACCATGACACGCAGAAATACGACAAATGCACAAGCTTCCAGTAACCGACTCGGGATCAACTGGAAGAAAGAGAATCAGCCATTGAGGATCAAATGAATGAAATGAAGCAAGAAGAGAAAACCAAAAGAAAAAAAGAAGAAAAAAAGAAATGAACAAAGCCTGCAAGAAGTATGGATTATGTAAAAAGACCAAATCTACGCCTGATTGGGGTGCCCAGTGAGGGGGGAAATGGAACCAAGTTGGAAAACACTCTTCAGGATATCACCCAGGAGAACTTCCCCAACCTAGTAGGGCAGGCCAACATTCAAATCCAGGGAATACAGAGAGAACGCTACAAAGATACACTTCCTCGAGAAGAGCAACCTAAGATACGAATTGCCAGGATTCACCAAAGTTGAAATGAAGGAAAAAATCTTAAGGGCAGCCAGAGAGAAAGGTCGGCTACTCCACAAAGGAAGCCTCCATCAGACTACAGCAGATCTCGGCAGAAACTCTCCAAGCCAGAAGAGAGTGGGGCCACATTCAACATTCTTAAAGAAAAGAATTTTAAACCCAGAATTTCATATCCAGCCAAACTAAGTTTCATAAGGAAGGAGGAAATAAAATCCTTTACAGATAAGCAAATGCTTAGAGATTTTGTCACCACTAGGCCTGCCTTACAAGAGACCCCTGAAGGAAGCACTCAACATGGAAAGGAACAACCGGTACCAGCCATTGCAAAACATGCCAAAATGTAAAGACCATCGAGGCTAGGAAGAAACTGCATCAACTAACGAAAGCAAAATAAATCCATAATATCATAATGGCAGGATCAAGTCTACACATAACAATCTTAAACTTTAAAATGCAAATGGACCAAATGCTCCAAATGAAAAGACACAGACTGGCAAACTGGATAAAGAGTCAAGACTCCATCAGTCTGCTGTATTCAGGAGACTCCATCTCACACGCAGAGACATACATAGGCTCAAAATAAAGGGATGGAGGAAGATTTACTCAAGCAAATGGAGAACAAAAAAAGCAGGTTGCAATCCTAGTCTCTGATAAAACAAAATTTTAAAACCATCAAAGATCAAAAGAGACAAAGAAGGCCATTACATAATGGTCAAGGGATCTACCCAACAGGGAAGAGCTTAACCATCCTAAATATATATATGCACCTAATACAGGGAGAGCACCTAGGATTCATAAAGCAAGTCCTTAGAGACTTGCAAAGAGACTTAGACTTACACAATAATAATGGGAGACTTTAACACACTCCACTGTCAATATTAGACAGATCAACGAGACAGAAAGTTAACAAGGATGTCCAGGAATTGAACTCATCTCTCAAGCAAAGCAGACCCAATAGACATCTATAGAACTCTCCAATTCCAAATCAACAGAATACACATTCTTTCTCTCAGCACCACATCGTACTTACTCCAAAATTGACCACATAATTGGAAGTAGCACTCCTCAGCAAATGTGTAATAAGAACAGAAATTATAACAAACTGTTCCCTCAGACCACAGTGCAATCAAACTAGAACTCAGACTAAAACTCAATCAAAACCACCAACTACATGGAAACTCGAACAACCTTGCTCCGAATGACTACTGGGTACATAAATCTAAATGAAGGCAGAAATAAAGATGTTCTTTTGAAACCAATGAGAACAAAGATACAACATACCAGAATCTCTGGGACACATTTAAAGCAGTGTGCAGAGGGAAATTTATAGCACTAAATGCCCACAAGAGAAAGCAGGAAAGCTCAAAATTGACACTCTGATCAAGAATTAAAAGTGTTCAGAGAAGCAAGAGCAAACACATTCCAAAGCTAGCAGAAGGCAAGAAATAACTAAGATCAGAGCAGAACTGAAGGAGATAGGAGACACAAAACCCCAAAAAATCAATGAATCCAGGAGTTGGTTTTTGAAAAGATCAACAAAATTGGATAGACCACTAGCAAGACTAATAAAGAAGAAAGAGAGAAGAATCAAAATCGACGCGAATTAAAAATGATAAAGGGATATCACCAACGACCCCACAGAAATACAAACTAACATCAGAGAATACTATAAACACCTCTACGCAAATAAACTGGAAAACCTAGAAGAAATGGATAATTTCCTGACACTTCAATTTCCAAGACTAAACCAGGAAGAAGTTGAATCCCTGAATAGACCAATAGTAGGCCCCCAAAATTGGAGGCAATAATTAATAGCCTACCAACCAAAAAAACAGTCCAGACCAGATGGATTCACAGCCGAATTCTCTACCAGAGGTATAAGGAGGAGTTGGTACCATTTCTTCTGAAACTATTCCAATCAATAGAAAAAAGATAACCCTAACTCATTTCTTTTATGAGGCCAACATCATCCTGATACCAAAGCCTGGCAGAGACATTAACAAAAAAGAGAATTTTAGACCAATATCCCTGATGAACATCGATGCAAAAATCCTCAATAAAATACTGGCAAACCGATTCAACAACACATCAAAAGCTGCATCCACCATATGATCAAGGGCTTCATCCCTGGGATGCAGGTTGGTTCAATATTCGCAGAATCAATAAACATAATCCAGCATATAAACAGAACCAAAGACAAGAACCACATGATTATCTCAATAGATGCAGAAAAGGCTTTGACAAAATCCAACAGCCTCATGCTAAAAAACGCCAATAAATTCGCCGTATTGATGGAACGTAATTCTCAAAATAATAAGAGCTATTTATGACAAACCCACAGCCAATATCATACTGAATGGGCAAAACTGTACCCTTTGGAACTGGCAATAAGACAGGGATGCCTCTCACTCACTCCTATTCAACATAGTGTTGGAAGTTCTGGCTAGGCAATTAGGCAAGAGAAAGAAATCAGGGGTATTCAGTTAGGAAAAGAAGAAGTCAAATTGTCCCTTGGTTTGCAGATGACATGACTGTATATTTAGAAAACCCCATTGTCTCAGCCCAAAATCTCCTTAAGCTGATAAGCAACTTCAGCAAAGTCTCAGGATACAAAATTAATGTGCAAAAATCACAAGCATTCTTATATACCAATAACAGACAAACACAGAGCTAAATCATGAATGAACTTCCATTCACAATTGCTTCAAAGAGAATCAAATACCTAGGGAATCCAACTTCTACAAGGGATGTAAAGGACCTCTTCAAGGAGAACCACAACCACTGCCTAAAGGAAATAAAAGAGGACACAAACAAATGGAAGAACATTCCATGCCTAGATAGGAAGAATCAATATCGTGAAAATGGCCAGTACTGCCCAAGGTAATTTATAGATTCAATGCCATCCCCATCAAGCTACTCAATGAGTTTCTTCACAGAATTGGAAAAAACTGCTTTAAAGTTCATATGGAACCAAAAAGAGCCCGTGATCTCCAAGACAATCCTAAGTCAAAAGAACAAAGCTGAGGCACTTCACGCCATCTGACTTCAAACTATACTACAAGCTACAGTAACTAAAACAGCATGGTAATTGGTACCAAACAGAGATATAGACCAATGGAACAGAACAGAGCCCTCAGAAATACTACCACACATCTGGCAGCCATCTGATCTCTTTGGACAAGCCTGAGAAATGGGGAAAGGATTCCCTATTTAATAAAATGCTGGGTGCCTGGCCAGCCATAAGTAGAAAGCTGAAACTGGATCCTTTCCTTACTCCTTATAATGGGTACCATCCAAGATGCATTTCAGAGACTTAAATGTTAGACCTAATACCATAAAAATCCTAGGAGGAAAACCTTAGGTAGTACCTATTCAGGACATAGGCATGGCAAAGACTTCTGCGTCTAAAACACCAAAAAGCGAATGGCAAGCAATACGTAACTGAATTCCAGCATACCACCGGCTAACAAAGCAAGACTTGAATCAACCCAAATGTCCATCAGTGACAGACGGACAATAGAAAATGTATAATACATACACTCATGGGAATACTATGCAGCCATAAAAAGGATGAAATGCCGCAGCAGGTCCTTTGTAGGGCCGGATGCAGCTGGAAACCATCATTCTTGTAGCAAACTATCACAAGAACAGAAAAACCAAACACCGAGATGTTCTCGCACCAGGTGGGAACTGAACAACGAGATCACTTGGACTCAGAAGGAAACATCACACACGGGGCCTATCATGGGAGGGGGGAGGGAGTGGATTTCGTATTGTTATACCTGATAAATGACGAGTTGATGGGGTGCAGCAGACTACCATGGCAATTTCTCAAGCATAGCATGCATGCAAACCTGAGTATGTTAGGCACATGTACCCTACAACTTAAAGTATAATAATAATAAATAAATCTCTAAAAGTTTTTCCTTTCATTCCAGTTCATTCCTGGGAAGAAAAGAGGGTGGTAGAGGAGACTCTTTCCAACTCTTTTTGCCTTTTTTGTTTTTAATTAATGAACTAATTCACATTCACTGTCGAGAAAAATAAAACAACAAAATTCAAATAATATACATATGATTAAAACATATTTCTGCCATTTTTGCTTGCCTTTTGATTTTGCTTATGGTGTCTTTGTATAGAAGTGTTTTATATTGTACTGTTGTAAAATTTATTCATTTTTTGGTTATGTCTTTCCCCTTCCCTATTCCAAGGTCATAAACACATTCTCCCATATTTTCTTCCAGTATTTTTGCATGTATATTGTTTAGATTTTTAATCCATCTGGACTTTATTTTTGTGAATGGCATGGCATAGAAATTTGATTTTGTTTAGTGTTTTAGCCGGATAACTAGTTGATTGTCTATCTGTTACCAAATACTATACCCTTTTCCAGTTATTTGAAATGCTACTTTTATCATATCTTAATTCCTTTATGTGCATGATGTATTAGTTTCTATTGCTGTTGTAAACAGTTACACAAACTTGACTGCAAACAGCACAAATTTATTATTACGGTTATAGGTCAGGAGTCCTAAAACCAGTCCTCCACTGGGCACAAAATCAAGGTGTTGACGAAGGGGCTGTGTGGAGGCAATCAGGGGCTCAGGGAGAATGCATCTTTGCTTGTCTCAGCTGAAGCCCGTTTCATTTGATTGAGAACCCCCTTCCACCTTCAATACATCAGTGGTTGGTTGTCTGTCTTAGGCTGTATCACTCTGAAGCTGACTCTCATGATGACCTCTTCCAATTATGAACCTTTGTGATTACACTGGGCCCATGTGGATGATCCATGATAATCTCTGTCTGTTTTCTGTGGCTTATGAGAGAATACCTAAAACTGGATAATTTATAAAGAAAGAAACTTTATGTCTTACGGTTGTAAGACTGTGAGTCCAGGTTGGGCAGCCACATCTGGTGGGGCCTTCTTGTGAGTGGGACTCTCTGCCAGGAGTCCTGAGGACAGCTGGGACATCCACATGTTGAGGGAGCTAAGCATGGTAGCTCAGGTCTCTCTTCCTGTCCTTATATTGTACCCACAGATCCCCACTCCTGTGAGTTCATAGTAACCATATACCTGTTGTTCGGAAGAGATTACTTAAACACTTCTTTCTTTCTTTCTTTCTTTCTTTCTTTCTTTCAACAACTCTTAACAACAACAACAACAACAACAATATTTCTTTCTTTCTTTCCTTTCTTTCTTTCTTTCTTTCTTTCTTTCTTTTTCCTTCAGCTATTTCCTTCCTTCCTTCATTCCTTCCTTCCAACTATTCCTTTCTCTCTTTCTTTCTTTTCTTTCTTTCTTCTTTCTTTTCTTTCAATATTTTCTTTCTTTCTTTCTTCTTTCTTCTTTCTTTCTTTTTCTTTTTCTTTCTTTCGCTCTCCTTCCTTCCTTCCTTTTATTATTTCAGCTATTCCTTCCTTCCTTCCCTCTTCGGCTTCCTATTCCCTCTTCCTTCCTCTTCCTTCCTCTTCCTTCCTCTTCAGCTTCCCTCTTTTATTCCCTCTTCGCTCCTTTCCTTTCCTTTCCCTTTCCTTTCCTTTCCTTTCCTTTCCTTTCCTTTCCTTTCCTTTCCTTTCCTTTCCTTTCCTTTTGCTTTCTTTCTCCTTTCCTCTCCTCCCCTCCTCCCCTCCTCCCTCCTCTCCTCTCCCTTTTGAATGGAGTCTCCTCTGTTGCCGCCCAGGCTGGAATGCAGTGGCTGTGATCTCAACTCATGCAGCTCCACCTCAGGTTCAAACAATTCTTCGCCTCAGCCTCTGAGTAGCCTAGGGTTCAGGCACCCACCTGCAGCCTGGCTAATTTTTTGTATTTTTTAGTAGAGACGGAGTTTCACCATGTTAGCCAGGATGATCTCAATCTCCTGACCTCATGATCCACCCGCCTCGGCCTCCGAAAGTGCTGGGATTACAGTTATGAGCCACCGTGCCTGGCCCAAACACTTCTTAAAGACTCTGCTTCTCAATTGACTGCCACATTGGGGTTTAAATTCCAATACGCGATTTGGAGGGGACAAGCATTCAAACCACAGCAATCTTCCTGTCTTAATCAAGGTCAGCAGATTGATTGAATCTGCGACCTTGATTCCTCCTTGCCATGTGTTATGGACTGAACTGTATTCCCTTGTCCCCTCCAGTTCATATGTTGAAGCCCTAATCTCTGATATCTCAGAATGTGACTGTATGGAAGGATAGAGCTTTTAAAGAGGTAATTAAGGTAAAATGAGGTCGTATGGATGCGCCTTAATCCAATCTGACTGATGTCCTTATAAGAAGAGGAAATTTGGAGACATGAAGAGACACCAGGGATGTGCATGTACAGAGGAAAAGACCATGTGAAAAAGCAGCAATAGGGCATCCATCTGCAAGCTAGTAAGAGAGGCCTCAGAGAAAAAGCAACCCTGTTTGTTCCTTGACCTTGGACTTTCAGCCCAGTACTGTGAGACCAAATTGGTGTTGTTTAAGCTACCTGGTCTGTGGTATTTTGCTATGGCAGCCCTGGCAAGCTGATATACCTTGTAGCATAACATAATCGCAGGTTCCAGGAACGCCATCTTTGGGAAGCTATTGTTCTGCCTGTGACACATCAGTTGATTTGTAGGATTTCTATTCTGTTGCTTTGATCTACTCATTTATCCTTGAGCCAATACCATGTTTCTACAATTACTAGGGTGTTATTTTGTTTGGTGGGGTGAACTTCCTCTTTTGCTTGTTGTTTTCATTCACCTAATATTTTCTTGATTTTTCTATGCATTTATTCTTCCATATCAATTTTAGAATCATCTTGTCAAGTTTCCTAAAAATTGTGATTGCAATACATTTATACATTGATCTGGGATTTACCTTTACATGAACACATACTTTCCCATTTAGTCAGTTAGCATTTCTGTATACCCTTGTTCATAATGTTCTTTTTTATTTCCTGGTAAGTTTTTTTCCCAGGCACTTTCTAATTTTTGATGATGTTGCAAATAGGATAATTCTTCCTCTTTACAACTGGAAAGTAGAGGCCCAGAGAGGGAAAGAGACTTCTTTGAGACCACACAGAATCATGGAGCAGGCTCTAAGCGGAATACAGGGCTGTAATTTCTAACCCCTGTGCTTTACCCTTGGCCACGTGGAGATTCTTGGCCAGATTCCGTTAGGTCCACAATGTGATGTTCTGTTTCAGCTCAACACTCATGTGTCCGCTAGAGCAGTACTGGATCAGGCCTTGGGATGGTTGAGAGGTCACATAGGGGCCACTCTTATTTCACTGATGGAGGTATCATAAGGTAGAGGGTAGGTAAGGGGTAATTTTGGGAAGCAAGCAAGGGAGCATCTGTAGAATCATTTATTTCTTAATCCTGGATGATTAAACAACTATCATCAGGAAAGAAGGGTACACTCATAAAAAATAGCAAATAGCACTCTTGTTCACAATTCACAATAGATAAAATCCAACTCCTAGTCACTGAGGAGCAGAAAATAGTCCCCAAGGCTCTTCATTAGGATGACTAAAAAGATTCAGAATGATACAAGAGAGACATTAGGCTAATTTGACCATGGAAGAGAATATGTCTATGGCCCAGAGACATAAAGGGTTAAGGAATACAGAGAGAGGAAGGAAAGATGTCTCTCAGGTTGCTCAAATCATTCCTTTACACGGCCCCAGTTGTAGGAGCAGCAGGAAATAGCAGGCATGAGTTGACCTTGACTGTCTACCTGGACAACATGGGGACCCCCTCATTAGCTGCCCAGTTTTGACTCCCCCAGCCTTTCATGCAGATTTGGGTGGGAGTCATTATCCTTTGCCTACCTGCAAAGACGCTGCATTCACAAATGCTTCGGAGGATTTTCCAAATCTCTTTCAGCAGCTGCACTTTCTAGATGGTGAGTATCTAGGAAATTGGGGATTATTACTTATTTCCAAACAAGAAGGGGTTTTTGGGCTCCCATCTCTGTTCCATATCTGAAGGCCTTAATTTCACAAACCAGGAAATGGAGCCCTGAGAAGGAGGTACCCTCACTTGAGCAACATTGTTCATTAATCCTAGAAGTCTTAGTGCTGGGGCTCCAGGATCATTCACATTGTAGGGTACAACCCTTCCTCTGGCCCTTCTAGGCAGATGTATTTTATTATGAGCCATAGAAACAATAGAGACCTATATGGCAATCCTGATAAAGGGTGTGTATGGGATGGGGAAGGGGATGTGCAGGAAAAGGGGGTGAGGTCCTTCATTTCTGAGGCAAATAAAGGACTGCCACACCTCCATGCACACAGAGAAAATATTCGAATGGGAAATTGCCTGTTGGATCTATTTTGCCTTTTATTCATCTATTCATTTGTCCATCTATCTCTCATCCATCCATCCATCCATCCATCCATCCATCCATCCATCCATCCATCCATCCATCTATCCATCCAGGCATGCATCCATCCATCCAGCCTGCCTGCCACGCACCGCCGCTTCCTTCCTTCCCTTCCTTCCTTCCTTCCTTCCTTCCTTCCTTCCTTCCTTCCTTCCTTCCTTCCTTCCTTCCTTTCATCCATCCATGCATGCACGCACTGCATGCCTAGTGCCTGAATGGTATGGAATTGTGACACACCATGATGAAAAATTTGGAGTTAATCCAAGAGTTAGTGAGGAAACATTGAAGGTTCTTGGTTGAGGGGGTAACAAAATGCAGGAAGTGATTCTGGGAGAGTGAGGCAGCTTACAGATAGATCTGAGGGGCAAAGGCTCGATATGGTCTTTTCATAGGAATTTGAATGTATCTTTTTTTCGTTTGTTGTACTGAACCAGCTTCTGGCCTTACCTGAAAAGGGGTTAGACAAAAATGAGAAGGAGTTAAGGATTGCCTGAAAGCCTGAGAGAACAAGATATTTGATGTGATGTGTTCAGTGGACTTGTCTGGAGAATAATCAGTTCAACGACTATTTGCTGGGTACATGCTCCTTAATTTTCACTATCATTTTTCTTCTACCTTCCAACCCAGAGGGGCCCTGTGCTTTCTGCTAGGACTGTTAGAAAGGAAAAGGAAGGGGCTGGGGCTGGCTACTGGGACTACCCAATTTGCACATTTCTAGCCACCCCAGCAAATTCAGCAATCTTCCCTGGGGATTGGGCATTAGGGTTGAGGAAGGTACATTGTGCATGGAGAGACAAGAATATAGAGCAGATGGTGGTGATCTGTTGGAGCGTAAGCACCAAGAGTCTCCATTAGGGACAGTGGGAAAAGAGACCCTCCTCCTCCATCTTTAATTACACAGTTGCCCGTTTGTTCTCTGTGTTGGGGCCCTGCAGAGTACATTGCTAGGGTCCCTCCTTCCAGAGGATTATGGCAAGGGGTAGGGGAAGGAGCAAGAGATTTAGAGTCACACAGATCTGCTTACCAGCTGTGTGACCCGGGTCCTGCACTCCTGAAGCTCTCTGAGCCTCAGTTTCTTCAACTGGAAAATGAGGATAATAATGTCACCTGACTCATGGGATTATTTTGAGGACTAAATACAATAATGCATGTGAGAATTACTTTGTAGAATGTCAATCACTGTTTCAAGATTGAATATGAATAATAACAAGAATTTTTCCAATGTAATTTCCATTGTCTTAGAATGCCAGTACCTTAACCCTTTTCCAAAATCCACTGTGGTGTTCCATCTGGAGGGACTCATGCCTAGGAGAGAAAGGTTGACCTGAGCTTCCCAGTAATTACAAGTGAGGGGTGTGTTCTCAGCCCGTAAATCCGTGAGCATATGGATGAAGCACCCTGCCTTTCTGGGGATGTATGTATGTTCTGTTTTCAGATTTCATGACTCTGTATTGGTTTTTTAAAATGTAACGTACTGCACTAGCATATCTAGTCGAACGTCTCATATTTTTTTTCTTTTAAAATCACACTTAGAAAAGTAAAACACTAATTCCAAATGGCTGAAATTAGACATAGAGGGTGAGGAAACATGGGCCCAGGTTGAACCTGCCGGGATTAGGGGCAGACTCCATAGCTTTCTGGAGATGTGGTGGCCACCTCTCACTTTACCCTGCTCTGGAAGGAAAGCCTTGCTGTTTGTGAGTTTCTGGTACAGCCCTTCTTGTTTCTCCTCAGGGAACCTGCCATTTGCTGAGAATCATCCCAGAGCTGCAGGATGGGGTCACCACCAGGGCCAGGGCTGGGAGCCTGTCCTGTTGTCCAGAGAACAGGGAGAAGAGGGGCAGGTAGAGGGTTAGCAGCAGGAAGCCTTTTTCCCGACATCAAGTCTTGCTTCTGGGGGAATGAAGGATGTTAAAACTGTTTAGTTTTTCCTGTTCAGCAACTGATAATCTCTCCCTCTGTTGAAGGCATGGGTTCAGTTAATGCTGGGGCTTTTTGCCTGTTAAATTGTTAAAATGCAGAACGACAGCCCCTTTGCTGGGTAAGGATATTTATTTCAAGTCCTAAATCAATTTCAGCCTCTCTCTCTCTCTTCCCCCTTTCTCCTCCTAGTGCACCCCTCCCCTTTGGAACTTGGGAAAATCCAATTTCCTTCCTGCCTTAATCTCTCTCCAGTTTTGCACAGCCTCTGCTCTGCCCGCACCTGCTCCTTCCAGCTGTGAGATTCCTTTTGGTAAAATACTTTGTGTCCTGCCAAGTTGTCGATGGACAAGACCTCCATTGCTGCTTCCTGGCTCTCTTAATGAACACAGTTGTTCTGTTCCACCAGGTCCCCAGGACTCCTCCATTCACTCTATTAGCCAGCAGTGGTTTCCACAGTTAGCATGAGTGAGACCCCTGCCCTGGGCCCCCAAGCGCCTGCTCTTGAATGAGGAAAGAATTTGAAATCAAGCACTCCCTGTGCTGGTACTAAGTGCTCTGAGCTTTACGGTCCCAACTCCTGTATCACAGGAATGTCAGGCTAAGTGAGAGAGACTCCAGATCCGCCATCTCCCCAGCCTTGGGGCTGAGCCGTCATTATTAATGACAGCAATCACCACCCAGAATTCAAGTCATAAATAATAAGGGTCTTTTAGCAGTCACAAGAATGGCTGCAAACATTCATCATCTGCACACCTCTTGAAATAGCCATGGGAATGAACAGCAGAACTATTATGGCCAATTTCTATCTCTATTTCAATGCTAACAGCTTAGTTTTATTTAAAAAAGAAAAGTCCAAAGCAGCATGAACTTCAGATGATAGATAGATATTGCACAAAAGAGGGTTCTGTGGCCAAGTAAGTTTGGGAAACTCTTTATTATAAACAAAAGATAAATAGATTTCTTGATAGAAAGACTTCTCTGAGTTTTTAATATACTAATGTGCACAGGGAATTTCCAAGAGAGGTAACTTATGTTTCCCCAAAGTATTTGATCTTAACTTTTTTTTCTTCTTTTGCCCTAACATGCTGTATTCTGCAGGTCACTATCCAGTAGTGTGCTGGAAATATTTAACAACTGGTTCTCTGGGAGGTGGGGAGCCCTGATTCATAGTGTTTGCTGATTTCCATGGTGTAAATACTCCCACTATGGTCAATTTTAAGCTATTAACATGAAGTCACTGAGCATGAAGTTGGGAAGACAGGCACATGGTCAGATCTCTGAGCTGATGTGAGCTGATGGAAGCTGGTGCTAGCTGGCTGGAGGTGGTTCAGCACCCCTACTGTGAAACGCCATTGAGAGAATGCTGCTCTTTGATGCGATAACCCTCTTTCTACTGACAATGAGGAAGTGAAAAAAAGCCAACGGATATGACTGGTGTTGAACTCCACAGTGAAACAAGAATGGAATATGATAGGAAATTCCTGGTTTGGGAAATCCTTGTTCACTTCTCTAATCAGTGATTCAAGTGGACTTTTCCTGAGGCCAGCTTATGATGGATGTTGGATTCTCTGACAAAGTTTCCCAGCCCTCTGAACTGATAGTAAGAGCTGCTTTAGGGCAGATCTGTCTTGACTTTGCTACAACTTTACTGGCCTCTTGTCTACCTGAGGATAGATGCATGAGTGCGTGTCCACTCTCTGGGCAGCTCAGCGGCCTCCTTTTCAGTGGGGGTTGGAACAACCTTTCTGACCAACTTCCATGCTGATTCTTGGGTCCCTTTGACCCTGACCAGTGAATCTTTGTCCACATAAGTCATCTGATATAACACAGAGGCAAATACTTGGATTTATATCTCAGCAGCACTTGTCATAGAGGACCATTTTCTTCCTTTTTAAAGTCATTTTCTTCCCCTAGATTCCAAGGTAACACTCTCTCCTGGTTCTCCTCCTCCTGCTTTGGCCACTTCTGCTTTGCAAACATTTTCACTTGCTCTCTAAATGCTTGGGTTCTCTAGAGCTAGTTTCCTCTACCCTCTACGTCCCCGAATCTCCTTTCTTCCCCTTCCCTTCTTTTCCTTCTCTCTGAATGATCTGATTTATTCTCATGGGCTTAACTTCACCTTTTTTTTTCTGATGACTCTCACTTTTATAACTTGAAACCGGACCTCTTGTTTGAGCTCCAGGCTTATATAACCAACAGTCTACTTGACATCTGTATCTGGATGTCTCACAAGTTTCTCGACTTGTGAACTTGTCTGAAAAGGAACTTGATGTTCCCTGTGCCTTCTGCCCTGTTTCTCCCTCAGCCCTCCTTATCTCAGTAAATAGCATTTCCTTTCATCCAGCTGCCTGAGCCCGAAATCTAGGAATCATTCTTGATTCAACTTTTGTTCTTATTTCCATACCCAGTCTTTCAGTCTTAAATGAGTGAAATTCTCTCTACTCTTTCCTTTTATCTCCTGAGAGTCATTGTCTTGTGTTATACTCAAGCTCTGCAACAGTCTGTTGGGTTTATAATCTACTGCTTTGCCCTATCAAGGAGAAAGATCTAGGGGAGGGATATCAGCTTAATGACTCCTGATTCAAATTTCTTCTGACCATTCTCCAGACCAATAAGCCCCCAAGAACCCCCTCATGTTCTCCCTGTCTGACAGATCCCAAGTGCGTGTCTCTTGTTCAATGGATCCAGGTTAACCTGGGCTCCCTTCACGTTTTCCTGATACTTAGTTGTTGTCCTGTGGCCTTTGCCATGACAGCTCCGACTACCAAGCATACATGGGTAGTTCAGTGGGACAAGGCACCTTGAAAAAATTCGGATGTGTGAGGTAAATTCTTCAATAAGAATTGGTTTATTCAGACCAGGCGTGGTTGCTCATGCCTGTAATCCCAGCACTTTGGGAGGCGAGGCAGGCAGATTGCTTGAGCTCAGGAGTTTGCCACCAGTCTGGCCAACATGGCGAAACCCATCTCTACTAAAAATACAAAAATTAGCTGGGCGTGGTGGGGGGTACCTGTAATCCCAGCTACTCAGGAGGCTGAGGCATGAGAATTGTTTGAATCCGGGAGACTGTGGTTGCAGTGAGCCAAGATTGTGTCACTGCGCTCCAGCCTGGGCAACACAGTGAGAGTGTCTCAAGAAAAAAAAAAAATTGGTTTATTCTTTCTTTTCTGACTTTGAATTTCTAGGGTGCTTTTGGTTGCATGGTGTTCCTGTGTATCCCATTGTCACCTATGGGAAGCAGGGATTTTCAAGAAAATGTTCCCCATTTTAAGATCGAGAAACTGAGGCCCAGCTTGTGACTGCAAAAGCTCAAGACCATACAGGCAGTGACACAGCCATGTGGTTCCTTTGGCCTCAGTTTCTGTTGGGAATAGATTCAGATTAAAGCTCAAGTGTCCCCAAGAGCGTTGCTGTGTGGAAAGTTGGGCATAAGAAGGTACACACCCAGGTTCTAGGGGCCTTATGCTCATACAATTAGGAGCCTTTGTTAAGAAAAAGAATATGGAATTTTATACAAAAAGGAGCATTTAAACTAGAAGGGAAAAAGAAATCACAACAAAAATGACAAAATACCATAAGCATCACAGAATCCAGAAAATAACATTTATGCTTTAATTAATTAATGGACTACTTCTATAATGCTTTTTCTCTACATTTTTGGGTGCATACTTTTTTATCACTTTTTGATATATTAATAATTTGTTAAGATTTTCTATAGTGAGAACCGAAGATCATTCGATCTTTTTCCTTTATACTGATTAGAATTTGCTTTTTGGTGGTGGCTCGAGCCTGTGATCCCAGCTTGCGGGAGGCCGGGGTGGTGGGATCCACGAAGTCAGGAGACCAGAGACCATCCTATGGCTGTATGGTGAAACCGTCTCTACAAAATACAAAAAACTAAGCCGGAGGGTGGTGAGCCTATGAATTCCTTCGGGAGGAGGCTGAGCAGGAAAGAGTGTTGTAAAGCTTGGAGGAGCTTACAATGAGCTAGGATCAGAGCCACTCCAGCCACCAAGGTAGAACCCACCCAATGAGACTCTGTCTCAAAAATTCTTTTTTTTTTAAAAATAAACTGATAAGCAATTATATTTTCCCACCATCAGTTTTGCTTGCTTTGTTATTAGCCCAGTGTCATGAACTTTTGATTGTCAAATCCTACATTTGGGAACATCTTGATCACTTTTTCTACTATCTTACATCACCGGATTGTAAGTTAAAAGGCATTTTCAAGTTTTTTTTTTCTTCTTAAAAGAATTTTTAATTATTGTCCATGAGACTTACCATCTTAACTATTTTTGCATACAATTTAGTGGCATTCAGTACAATCTCCAGAACTCTTTTCATCTTGTCCAACTGAAAACTCTATACTCATTAAACAACTTTCCATTCCCCTCCCCACCAGCCTGGTAACCATCATTTTACTTTAGGCCTCTATGAATTTGACTACCCTGGACGTAATATGTAAGTGGAATCATACAGGATTTGTCTCTTTGCTTATTTCATTTAGCATACTGTTCTTAAGGTTTATTCATGTTGTAGCATGTGTCAGAATTCCCTTCATTTTTAATGCTAATATTCCATTGAATGTATGTACCACAATCTGCTTATGCATTCCTCCGTTGATGGACACTTGGGTTACTTCCACCTTCTGGCTATGGTGAATAATGATGCTATGAACATAGGTGTACAAATAACTGTTTGAGACCCTGCTTTTAATTTTGGGGGGTATATACCCAGAAACGGAATGACTGGATCATATGGTGATTCTGTATTTAATTTTTTGAGAAATCACCTTACTGTTTTTTTATAGCAGCTGCACCATTCTGCATTCCCAACAGTGCACAAGGGTTCCAATTTCTCCACATCATTGCCAACACTTGTTCTTTTATTTTCTCTTTTGCTTTTTTCTTCCTTTTTCCTTCCTTCCTTCCTTCCTTCCTCCCTTCCTTCCTTCCTTCCTCCTTTCCTTCCTCCTTCCCTTCCTTCTCCTTTCCTCTCTCTCTCCCTTATTTCCTTCCTTCCTTCCTTCCCCCCCTTTCTCCCCTCCCCCCTCCCTCCTTCCTTTTCTTCTTTCTCTCTTTCTTTCTTTTTTTGATCGTAGCCATCTGAATGGGTATAGGTGGTATTTCATTGTTATTTGATTTGTATTTCCCTAATAATTAATGATGTTAAGCATCATTTCATGTGCTTATTGGCCATTTATATATGTATATCTTCTTTGGAGAAATGCCTATTCAAGTCATTTGCCCATTTGTTTATTCATTTATGTATTTTTAACTTTTATTTTAGGTGTGGGGTGAATGTACAGGTTTAGTATATGGGTAAGTTGCATGTCACAGGGATTTGGTATACAGGTGAGTTCGTAACCTAGATAGTAATCATAGTATCCAATGGGCAGTTTTTCGATTGTCTCTCCTTCCTCCCCGCACCCTCAAGTAGGCCCTGGTGTTTGTTGTTTCCTTCTTGGTGTGCAAATGTACTCAATCTTCAGTCTCCACTTATAAGTGATAACATGTGGTATTTGGTTTTCTGTTCCTGTGTTAGTTCACTTAGGATAATGACCTTTGCCCATTTTTTAATCAAGTTGTTTGATTTTTGTTGTTGTTGATAAAGCTTTCTTGGGCAGTGACTAATTGTAAACACCCCTTGAATTGATTGCACTCATTTCCAATTTGTCTTTCATGGTCTTGTATCTTGTGAGTTTATTTTCCAGTGACAGTACTGTCAGCAAGAAATTAGACTATTTTTTCCAACGTTTGTATTATTTTCTTCTCATTTAAAATTGAATTACCAAAGAATTCAAGAGTCTATTCACTACTCCTATTTAAAATGTATCTCTTTTTTTAAAAAAAGTTTTTAAGAGGTGAGCTTTTGCTTTGTTGCCCAGGCTGGAGTGCAGTGGTGTAATCGTCACTCACTGCAATCTCAAACTTCTGGCTTCTAGTGATCCTTCTGCGTCAGTTGTCAGTGCCCCAAAGTGTTGGTATTGCAGGTGTGAAGCACTGTGCCTGTATCTCTTTTAATGAATTACTGCTTTTAGAATGATCAATTTTTTTTTTTGTTACAGCTTACTTGTTGGTGTCTGAGTAATCTCTTGATTTCATGTAGAAACTTATAAAAATTTCATTGTACAGCATGTTTATAATTGCATACATTGAGTTATCAAGTATATTCTTGGTATAAGAACCTTCCATTTTGCCTAAGAGTTGATCAGAACCAAATCCTCCACTTAAAATTCTGTACTTCTGAAACTGAACAGTTTTTGCCATACTAGCATCTGGCTCCTTATATTTCAAAGTTTTGTTATTCTACATAGTGCAGACGCTTCCAATCTCATGCAGTAGGACACATTTATGTCACAATAGGCCCTCTGGCCTGGCATCTTTATGCCAGACACTGGATAAATCAGTACAATGGGTAGCAGGACTATTTCTAGAAGTCATTCTTACACTGGGGCAGCTTGAACTATAAATAGAAGAAACTGAACCCTATAAATATATCACACTAAGCCCAAACTAAATATACGCTGGATTCAACACTTTTTTAGCTAAATCACACAAATACCAACATTACTTGATAATAAGGGACAGAAGAGAATTCAGAGTGAAAAAAGACAGTAATCTTAACTGATTCTGGTTAAAATAGTTTTTTTTTTTTTGTTTTTTTTTTTTTTACAAATTTGCAAAAAAAAAAAAAAAAAAAAAAAAGTCCACCCGGTAAAACATTGCTAGGGCTTTTTTCAGGGTCTTGAAACTGGCCTATGCAAGTGAGGGGCCCTGAAGGCTGCACTTCCTTAGCTTCAGGGTGAATTGAGTCTGGGAGTAGGTAGGAAGGAAGAGTTGTCCTGTTTTTCAGGAAGGGTGAGATAAGGAATGCTAGGAAGGGCACTGATCTGGTCGTTCCAGGTCCCAGGACATTTTCTAGCCTTCCTGTGCTGCTCCTGCAGCCACACATCACATGCTCGGTATTCCTGGAATGGCCTGTCGTGGCTGGGGACTGTGGATTTCCTGGTAAGATGACAGCAAGCTGTGATATTTTTATTTTACTGTCCCGCCATTCTTCACCTGCAACAAATGTCCTCTTAATTGCTTCAGCATGAACCCCAGCTGACATTCCCCATTCCTCAGGGTCTCTCAGTCCCAACCTCACAGTAAACTCAAGACATCCAAATGGTGCTGCCAGACAAGGCAGCTGGAAGCCAGACATCATGGCTGATTTGAGCAATTAGCTGAGCTCCCATCCTGGGTTGGCCTCATTAGGGGTGTCCAGATGTCCACTGCTAGCACTGCCTCCCATCCCTCGGGTGGGCTGTCTCCCCAGGTGAGGCTGAGCCAGTGTCTGTGGGAGGCAGGTTAAAGCTCAGAGAGCCCTTCCTAATTTTCAGGGCTGCTAATTGCAGTGATGTGAGAGTCACAGAGACACTGTCATTCCTGCCTGGTCCCTAAGGCTCTCTGGTTTCCCATGCATAATCGCCATCTGCATAGAGCTCCCCTCATCTGGGGGCAAGCCCAGCTGCCACAGCTCAATCGATTGTGAAGGGTGTTGAGGCAGCCCTGCTGTTCGTCCGCTGCTCAGCTCTCACCATGACTAAGTGGAGACATCTGGAAAAGGGCAAGGCAGGGCGAGGGCGACGAGAAGAAGGGCAGGAGAGGATTAAGCCTGCTCCATCTTTCTGGGAAGATTTTTCTTTGATAATGTGTGCCTTTTCTTTTTCTATGTGGTGGGAGGTGAGGAAAGGAGAATTTCATCCTAGAATAAACTGACAGAGGGCCCAGCCAGAGATACCAGCTGTTGCGAGGGCCTGCAGTGCACTCCACCAGGGCGATTGTTCTCATCATAGATGATGTGAATGGCACACCCTAGTGTTTTGGGGTACACAGCATGCGTGGCTACAGTGCACCAGCCCTGCTAATTGGACACAAACTGGACCACAGGGCTTATTTGAGTTTGGCTGTTCCCAGAAGTAAACTCTGAGATAAGGGTTTGGGCACAGTTGTTTATTTGAGGGTGACACCAGGAAGCACTAGTGGGGAGTGGGAAAATGAGATGGGGAAGGGAAGGAAGAAAGATTGTATTTAGGATGACCAACTACCCCTCAGTTGGGGACTGAGAAGTTCCCTGGGACATGGGACTTCCAGTGCTAAATGGGAAAAGTCGTGTACAGACTGGGACAAACTGGTGACCCTTGTTGTGTGAATGACTAAGATTACTGCTGCGGGGAACCAGGCTCAACCACTTCCATTAGAATTGTCCCACTGAGGGGCAAAGAGGCTGGAAGCCATTGACTTCTGTCTGTCATTGGCTGAGAGCTGCTCCCAAAGGTGTTAATTCTCTGACAGTTCTGGTCTGTCCTGCTCTAAGGTGAGCATGCTTCAGTGGCTGGAGAAAGAAAAGGAAGGGAATCCAGAAATGAATGCCAATCAGACCCTGCCTCTTAGTCTGGATGTAAGGAGGAGGGAGTCTTAGAGGTGAGGAGGTCCTACCCAGAACGTGCCTCCTTATTCCCTGCAGTTCTCTGTCCACTAGGAAGCTCCATTCCAGTCCAGTATAGGTTCTTCTGCCCATACCTCTCTATGTCCTGGTAATGCCAGCTTCAAAGGGAAGGATGTGGCAGTAGATACATAGCAGCAGGAGGCAACTGGTGTCTTGCTGAGTTTGATGAGCAGAAGAACCAGGTTCGAGCTCTCTGTAGGGTGCACACATGGGGATTGTATTTTGTGGTCACAGTCCCAGTTGCTTTATAATCTGTGCACCAAAGATTGGATTTTGTGACTAGGCAGAATAATGGCCCCCAAAGATGTCTTATTTATGCCCTAATCCTTGGAACCTGTGACTATGTTGGGTTACAGGGCAAAGAAGGAATTAAGGTCATGAATCGGCTGACCTGAAAATAGGGAGATTAACTTGGATGAGGTGGGTCCGAAATAATCACAAGGATCCTTAAAAGTAGAAGAGAGAGGCAGAAGAGGAAATTCAGAGAGGAAGATGTGCCTGTGGAAGAATGGTCAGGGAGAGACAATGTTGCAGACTTTGAACATGAAGAAGAGGCAAAAGCCAAGACACATGGACACAAGCTAAAGACAATAAAATGGATTCTCCCCTGGGGCTCCCAGAAAGAAATACAGCCCTGTTGGCATCTTGATTTTGGCCCAAGGAGACCTGCATTGGACTTCTAACTTCCAGAGGTTAGTGACTTGTTTTAAGCTACTAACATTGCAGTGATTTGTTACAGCAGCAATGAGAAACTAATACAGGTTCTGGTCTTCTCAAAGCAAGCTTTGTTTTGCTCAGTTTCAAGCATTTGTGATTCCAAGTAAGATTTCACTAACGTGGAGTTCCAGGGCTGGAAATCTGAAAGTCAATGAACCAGGTCCATGCAGTCCCTGTCTTCTTAAGAGCTGACAGTCCAGTGGGGAAAGTTGAGAATTCAGAAAGTCCCATGCAGGGTGCTAGAGGAAGTTCTCTAGGAGCAGCCCTCCTGGGAATAACTTTGGCTTTCTGGAATTAGGGCCTTGTCTTCAAGGGTTGAGCTTGCTTGATATAGGGGGATGACCCCACAGGTCCACTCAGTGGGGCCCAGGAATTGTTTGTTGAATTCAATTGAGTTGACTAGAACTTGGAAGCGGACTTTTAAATTCTGTTTTATAGTTTCCTACCCACTGAAGAAGGCCTGGTCTGATTTCATCTGAGAATTTTTTGTTCATAGTGCTAGGAGTACCCTAAGAGCTTTCTGAGACAGTGGAGTCCACAAGTGCCTACAGTATCTAGCAGAGTAACATGCTGTACAGGTTTGTAGCCTAGGAGCAACAGACTGTATCACACAGTAGCATAGGTGTTTAGTAGGCTCTACGGTTGAGGTTTATGTAAATACACTCTACGATGTTCACACAATGATAAAATCACCAAATGACACATCTCGGGAACGTATCATTGTTGGTAAGTAATGCATGACTACGTGATGCATGCATTACGTGAAATGCATACAATAGTATTTGTATATCTAAATATATCTAAAGAAGAAAAGGTACAGTAAAAATATGATATTATCATCTTATGGGAACCACTGTTGTATATGTGGTCCATCACTGAGCAAGACATCATTGTGTGGCGTATGACTGTATATACACACTGTATATATGTGTGTGTATATATGTGTGTGTGTGTATATATGTGTGTGTGTGCATATATATATGTGTGTGTGTGTATATATATGTGTGTGTGTGTATATATATATGTGTGTGTGTGTGTGTGTTATAAATAAGCTTCCTGGGATCTTTTAAGGCATAAGGCATGGTCCTGGTCAAGGGCCCTAGGAGAGAATCTATATAGTGTCTGAGATGTCTCCAGACCTAAGAAACTCCGTTTGTAACTTTTCCTCCTGGGAATAAGCCTGTGTGGATGTGCTGTCCTGAGAGGCTCCAGGGCTGGGCATCACTATTGGAGTCAGTCAGAGGTCTCCAGCACATGTATATATATATACACACATACATGTCCAGTATATATATGTATATATACACATGTATATATGTACACACATATATACACACACACATATATGTGTATATACATATATATGTACATGTCCTATATATGTATATACACACACACGTATATACATACATATACACACATATATGTATATGGATATACATACGTATATGTCCAGTGTATATGTGTAGATATACACATATATGTGTATACACATATATACACACACATATATGTGTATATGTATATACACATATGTGTGTGTGTGTGTGTGTGTGTGTGTGTGTGTGTGTGTGTGTATATGTGGATGAAATGCCCGGTTGGTCTGTGTTGTGTTGTTTGCCAGCAATCCCCAAAACATAGAGGTAGAAGGCACTGCAAATAGAGATCACGTTGCTCTCTCCTGGCTAAACTATGTGAGACCCCGAACAATAGTACTCCCTCTAAGTGGCATTTGTGAGTTTTAGGAGACTGTGTTGAGAGGATGCTGGCTTCACAGAAAGCATTTTTTTCTGGCTGTGTTTTCCCAAAAGTCTGAGATGAGAGGCTCATCTGAATACCGGTCCTGCAGGAGGGAAGGAAATCAGAACTGACACTGGGAATGGCTCTCTCCTGGAATACTCCTTTACTGTGAGCTATCGCTTACACCAGCTGGGAAGCTCCCCCGATGCTTGGCTTGTTCTCAGAACACCACGTGCTGAGTCTGTGTATCTGGGCTTTGAAAGCCCTCAGAAGACAGTACAGGCTTTCCAGACTGCAGAGATCCGACGGGCCCCTTTGGACCCTGCAAAACTGTCTTAGCTGGGATTTGGGTTTCACTCATGGTGCTGGTGTCTTCCCCATGCCCTGTATAGCTTAGTGAGAATTTATATTAAAACATACAGACCACAAAATACATGCCCTTCCCTCTTTTTGGGTTAGAGTCTTAGGTCCTCAGACTCTGGTCTGGTTTCTAAGGGAACCTATAGGTCCCTGAGTGTTGAAAGGAGACATGCTCTGCTTGGTTAGAACAGGGAAAAATTGAGCTCAAAATTCCTCCTTTTTTTCCCTCCCTTCTTTGTTCTACATTCCCATAGTTATTCCCTTGAATCAAACTGTTAAATCAGGCTTAGTTATCTGGCTGTGCTGGGGGAACCCAGAACATGGATTGTTTTCCAGATTTCCTCCTAAGAATGTTAGCATGATTTTTCCCACTTCAGTACTGTCTACCTCCTGCCTTTACAGAGGGGAAAACAGAGGCACAGAAATGAAAACAAAAATGTCCATCTGTGATTTTCACTCCATCGCTGATGCCACTGGCTTCCTAGTTCGATGGTACACAGTAATGTCCAGTAGACCCAGAAAGAGGTTTGTCCAAAACATCTCGGTGGAGGTGGAGGTGCTCTAGATTTTGCTCTGGGGAGATTAGTCTGTGGCTCCACTCTGAATTCATGCTGTAGTCTTGGGCACACAAGTTGGCTTCTTTGAACCTCGGTCTCTCCCCATGCAAAATGAGGGGGCTGATTTAGGTGGTCTCCAAAGACGCTTTTATTTCTGGCGTTCCCAGCCTTCCGACCTCCTCCTAGTATGCTGCTGCTGCTCCAGCAGGCAGGCTCGCTAACACGTGGATTTATGTGGGCCACTGGCTTCCCCAGCAGCCCATTTCCGCAGCTCATTACCAGAGGGACAGAAGTCATTAGCCTGGTTTGCTTACTGAAGCCTTCACTCTCGAGATTTTATGTAGTGGTGGCAGCTTTAACCCCTCGGGCTCACAGAAACAAAATTTCAGTTGCACTTTATTAATCCTAGAACTGAAAAGGGAGTTCAGGGAGCATTGGTGGGTGAGGAGAACAGAATGCCTTGAACTTTCAGTAACTGCTGATCTCAGTTGAGTTGGGTAGGGACAGGGGCATGTGTAAGAATACACAGGCCAGGAAGGTGATTTGTGGTTCTTCCTTATGCTGGGACATGCATACTTAGATTAATAATGGGTATTAGTAAGGGTAGGAGGAGTAGCTGTAACATTATGTGGAAAGCAACTGGGAGAATCATGAAAAAAAATAATCCCATAGATGGAGAAGAACAGGAAGAAGGAAAGGAGCATTGCCTAGAGTTGGTTCTTGATGGTTAAGCTCAGCTTTTATTTATTCGATAGGCTTGCAGATGTAGACTTCTAGTATTTTCTCAAAGAGTCAGAAGAACAGGTTGACTTTACTCAGCTGTGGTGTTTTCAACAGGGACCCAAAGACTTTGGAACTTGAAGTCTGAAGAGTAGGGAGACTTCTTCCCAGGAGCTGCTACTTCTGGAATTTCTGCCATGGGAACTAAGTATTTGTTTAGCATCAATCCTATGAGATGTTTAGGAAACAAAGATGTGTCCCAATAAATTCTGAAAATTCTGCAAACTCTCCCTCTCGATGAGAACATTATACAGTACTATAGCAATGTCTCTGAAATCCTATAGGGTGAGGGAAACTATTTAATTTTTTTTAACCTTGAGGCACTCAAGTGTATTTGAGAACAGCGTCATTTAAATTTTGAAAACAACATCTACTAATCCCACACAACTGGTGTTCTATGGCTCTGACTTTGGGAAATGCTACCCCTTGGTGAACTCTGCCAGTGGAAACGGTTGGTTTGGGGATGCTTTGCTGCATAGTTGCAGTGCCTGATCAGGGTCTGTGTGAGTGGGATTTTATTGCTCTCTAGATCCCGGGAAAGACATGTACATGGATTTATATTTGATTTTTGATAAATCAACCAAGGGCATCCTAAAACTCCAAACTCAAGGTATAAACCAAAAATAAATAAAATAAAAACAAACGACTATAATCAGAGGTGTAACAGCTGGCAAGGTATACCAGCCCACTTTCAAATCTCCCACTGGGGACACACGTAAGTTGAAGAGGGAGGAAATACAGTAGCGAGTGGTTAGAGGTGGGCAGTTTGCCTAAATTAATGTCTCCATCTGGAGAGAGAGAAACCATAGTGAAGGCTGTCTTAGGCTGTGTTCTTAGAACAGAGAACCTGAGGCTAACATGCTAACATCTTACTGAAAAGTACAGTCCTAAGGTGGCAAGAAGGAGGGCTACAAAAGATGAAGCAGGAAAGGAGGGAAAGGAAATACAAACTTGTGTGTTACTGAGTTTGCCACAGCCTTATAAGAAGACACACAGTGAGCTGTGTGGTCCCATGGGAAATCTTTGGAGGAAATGTAAGGAACAGTGTCGGAAGATCTTGGAACAGTCCTTTGGAAAAATAGAGAGGAAGAAGAACTTACCTGCTGAATCCTTCTTATCTCTTGCCTCTTATCATTCAGGGGCTACCCTTTGAGGCGGCTGCTGGGAAAGCCAGACCCTCCATGCATCCAGCTGGGTTAGACATGGGCAATAGAGCTGCTGAGCGTCATACCACAGTAGGCATGCTAGAGGCCATGCCAAAGGCCAGCTCCTGCTCTGCAGGGTGGCTGAGATGGCTGGCATTGTTAGAGGATAAGGTGATGGTAGTGGTAACATCTGAGATGCCAGTGAGCAAGCAAATGAGGTCCAAGGGCACGTGGGGCCAAGCAAATCTAGAGAGAAAATAAATGGAGTCTAGTATAAGGACTATATTGAGAAATAGAAATAGACGTAGACATAATCCCTGTGGAGGGAGAATGCAGTAAGTTACTTTTTTCCAATGTCAGATTTTGGGACCTAGGCATGATGATAGAGGATGGAGAAGATAGGGTCAGGGAATCAGAAAGTCAACCTGTTAACAATCCCACATTGTCTTCTGACATTTGGCAGAAGCCACATATATGCAGTGGAGGATGCCCTTGAACCACTTTTCTATACTCTCCCCAAGTAGCAACTCCATCCGGGGGCTATCTCCAGCCTGGTCCAGAAGATGGGGTCCTTATGTTTTAGGGGTTAGTTTTGCCTGTTCTTGCATCCAGACTATGGCAAGTTTATTTTGGTTGAACCTTGGCTCATCTACTCCTAGAGACCAATGCCTCCTTTGTGTGGAAACCCTCCTTCACTTTGTGGTCTCCAGATGGACACTTGGTAGGCCTGGCCCAGCTGGAAGGCCATCTAGAGTTACATCTTCATAGGGGCTCAGAAAGATTGTTTTCCTCAAGCTTCTCAAATGTTTTGCAAATGAAAAACAAAAGGGGGAAAAAAAAGAAAAGAAAAAAACAAAACAGCCCCTCCCCTTCCACCGCATAACTTGGGCAAGGACCTAGGGTGGCTTCTGAGTTTCTGGTCTACAAGAACAGAGCAAACTCTCCTTCTGGGAGGTAGAGCACTTAGCAGGATGTTTTAGAACCATGGGGCAAAGCGAGGCTGAGTGGGAATCAGAGGTCTGTGTCTGGGCATGAGGTTTAGGGGTTGGGCTGATTTGAACACCGAGTTCTTCTCAAGTTGCCATTTTTACACTGTAAGCTGTAGTGGGGTCAGGGTGGTTACATAACTTTCCTAAGGTCACATGGCAGCACACAAGACATTGGCTGTAACTCAGGCATGCCTGAGTCCAAAATCTGTTTGAATCTCTTCCTTATCCCATGGGGTAATGCCTCCTTTCAAGGCTCCTAGGCCTGGCAGGTAATGATGATCTAAGGCTTCTTGAGGGCCTTCAATTCCCTGCAGAGCAATCACATAGTACTATTGTCAGAGGTGAACATGATTAAATTAAGATAAATTTAGAACCTGGGAAACTTGGACATCCATCAAGGCTTCCCACATTGACATCCTCTTCTTATCCCCTTCAGGGACTGGCTCTCCTCTGCTGCTAGAAAAAAATCCTTGTGGCAGTCCTGCCTCTGGGTTAGGGCTGGGTTTCCTTTTGGCTTGGTTAAATTTCTGATTTGTTCCTGGGTGTGGCTCCTGTTTACTGCTTTGACTGCCTATGGCAAAGGTCATTGTGGCCATCCCCCAGCTTCTGAGCACCGGGATTCCTAAAGGAAGTCCACGGTAGAAGAAAAGGGTCTTGCCTGTTTTTGCTCTAGTTTGTAATTTTGAGATTCATCAAAGTGTCTTTTATTAATGCATTTGGTTATAAGTACAACATATGAAAAAGTTGCTTTAATTTTGACTTTGCGTAGAAGAACCTTCCAGACAACTTATGTCATCACTTAACAGACAGGGCCATTTGTTAGCATAATTGTTATTACATCTCAGAGAAATAAGATTCTAGAACCAAAGTTCCCTAGGAAGGCCCAAATTGCCTAAATATACAAGGGTTATGCTAGAAATATATGTGTCCCTTGGCACTTCTTAGGTGCTGTTTTATTTCAAAGGCAGAAGGGGCCTACTTCTACTTTATAAAGACCAATACAACTCTCTTTGGATAATTAGAAATATATTCACTAATAAAACATTAAATCTGGGAAGGATCTTTGAGAGCAGGCAGGCCAGTGATTTTCAAATATATTTCACGAAAACCTGGGGCCTCATGAAGGAGTTTCAGGGATACTGCAAACATTTATTTTATTCTCATTTCATTCTAAAAAATATGTAAACCACTTTAAAAGTTCTAATAAAAGCAACATGTATGAGATACCATACTTTCATGTATTTGAGACCTCCAAAAAGTTAATTTACGTTGCCAGGTTGTTAGGCAATGTTAGTTACTATAAAAAAAAAATTACATAGTGGTTCCAGTAAAATAATAGAATAAAGCCTAAAATTGGTGTTCTTGAATTCTGGGCAACTCTCCTTCAAGCAGAGATGTGGGGTCCCCGACTTCTTCCATCTTGCGGCCCCACCATCTTTTACTCAAGACTTTCAGGTTCCCTGTGTTTCTCTGCATTGAGCCAACACAAGGGAAAAGAACATGAGAGATAGGGTGTCCGAGGCTCTTTGGATGCAGTGCACATCCTTCCTTTCACATGCTGTTGGCTACAAATCTGTCACGTGGCCACGTCTAACTGTAAGGAACTCTTGGAAATGTAGTCCACCTGTCTGGGAAGAAGAAGAAGAACTGGGCTTGGTAAACAGCTAACTTGTCTCTGCTTTACCAGGTTATCTCTCCTAGGCACATACTTACATAGTTGGAAATCAGACCTGTTGATCTTAGGAATAACCTATTTTTTGAGACAGGGTCTTGCTCTGTTGTTCAGTCTGGAGTGCAGTGACATGATCATGGCTCACTGCAGCCTCAACCTTCTGGGCTCAAGCAATCCTCTCAGTGCAGCCTCCCGAGTAGCTGTGACCAGAGGTGTGAGCCACTGTGCCCGGCTAATGTTTTAATTTTTTTGTAGAGGTAGGGTCTCACTATGTTGCCTAGGCTGGTCTTAAACTCCCGGCCTCAAGTGATCTTCTCATCTTGGCCTCCTGATGTGTTGGGATTACCGGTGTGAGCTACTGTGCCCAGCCCAAATAATCATTCTTAAACCATTTATCTGTGTGAATCTGAATTTTGAGACTGTGTGATTAAGATGTCAGATTAATAAAGGGTGTCAGCTTATGTTCATAATTCTGGACCTGTTATATTTGTATTCATGAAAACAGCCTCATTTATCTCATTGTTCATGTAACTATCAAGTAAATTATATACATTTGAACCTAAGAAATGTTTTAGGCTCATGAAAGGCTACTTTTAATATGCTCTATAAATTATGAAGTTCTACTGCTAAAAAACCTTGAAAATAAAACCACCAATCAAGTGCAATTTCCTTATTTTATAAGAAATTGAGGCACAGAGAGAATAGGATACTTGCCCATGGTTGTACATTGATAACGAAACAGCTGGTATTTGAATTCAGACTTCCAGGCTCTTAGGTCAGTGCTTTTTCTTCCATTTCAACTTGTTCCAGGCCTTCATGGCCCTCATAACTCAGATATTTTTCAGCCCATTTTCATTTTCTCAATCTTCAAGGGAGAGAACAGCTGAAGTGTAAGGGTTGTTAAATCTGTCATAAGATTTAATGTCTCGCATTTTTGGTCCAGCTGCTTCATGAATCAGTATTCAACAAACACTTATTGAGCATTTATTATATGCCACACATGATGCTGGGAGCTGATGATGCAGTGATGCAATAGGCATCTTTCCAGAAGGATCTTGCAGTCCAGCAGAGGAGCCAGATAATACATCATGGAACAAAAATAGAAATGTATATATTTGCAAATAGGTGCTATGAAGGAAATAAGAAAGGGATGAAATAGAGAAAAACTAGGTGAGGTGCCCTCCTTCAGATGAAGAGATTAGGAGCCAATGAAGTCCTTGGCTTGGTTCTGGACACATTCCAGGCTTGGCTGTGTGACTAAGCCACGGTCCTGGAAGGAATGGCATCTTTCCCCTCTGAACATTACCAGTGAGATTCTTGGCCTGAGAATGTAGGTCCTCAGTGTTTTTGTGGCATAAGCAACATAAAACTGTCGGAGGTTGCAGAATGTGCACAGATGTTGAAATAAGTACAAATAATTAAAAGATGAAAGTGAGTCAGGCTTCCTCCAAGAACTAAATAAGGAAAGGGTTTTCCCTGATGGCTGATGAAGTAGCTAAGTGAAATATCAAAGACAAATAGCTTTTCCATTTTCTTAAAGGAGGAGGTTGTGAAAAAATTTTATTAAATATTCTTTGGCATACTTGCTGCCTTTGCCTTCTCTCTGAGTTTTTGTATCAGCAACCTGTTCTGGAATCTTTCTATGAAGACGGATGAGGCAAGACTATGCAGGTGGTGGGTACTGAGATGGACACAGACCATGGAGCAGTGGGCATAGATGGAAGTGTGTATGTGGTGTGTATGTTGGACTGCGTGTCCAGGAGATCATGATGGGTGTCCTCACAAGCTTTTCAGAAAGGGCATGATATGCTGGGAGCGATCACATGATATCTTAGAATGACAGGGTGCTAGATGAGAAAAGGATCTTAAAGAGCATCTATGGGTTCAATCCCCTCCTTGTTTTCTATGCAAGAAGACTAAGGTCAGTGAGAGAAAATGATGTGCTCAGGCATGCACAGTGAGACAGTGATTGGAGCCAAGACTAAACCTCAGTGCCCTCATTTCCACCCTAGACCTGCTCCAAGACTCTATGGAACCTTCAATGAGGAGCGAGCATGGGAGTAGGGGTTAGTCTAAAATTGAAAAAAGAATTTGGGCCGAGTGTAGTGGCTCACACCTGTAATCCCCACACTTTGGGAGGCTGAGGTGGGCAGATCACAGGAGGCCAGGAGTCTGAGACCAGCCTGGCCAACGTGGTGAAACCCATCTCTACTAAAAAAAAAAAAAGAATACAAAAATTAGACAGACATAGTGGTGCACATCTGTAATACAGCTCCTCGGGAGGCTGAGGCACAAGAATCACTTGAACCCAGGAGGCAGAGGTTGCAGTGAGCCCAGATTATGCCACTGCGCTTCAGCCTGGGTGACAGAGTAAGACCCTGCCTCAAAAAAAAAAAAAAAAAAAAATTGGTTCCAGAACAGAAAGCCCTATCTTCCACCTGCTTTGGAGGCTGGAGTGACGTGGCTAATGTAGAAAAGAGATGAGGACTGGAAATACACAGCCCAGTGTGACTGCTGTAGCCTTGTTACAGCAGGAGATCAGATGGAGGATGGGGTGAATGAGGCAATTGTTTTCCAACATCTCAAGTTGAAATTATGACCCTGGTGAGAACCATATATGTACTCATACTTTATGGGTACAATGATACTTTTATTTATTTTAATGAGATTTTCTTTTTTTTCCTTCTCTCAAAACATTTGAGTAAGTTTGTATAAAGAAGTAGGGTTAATTTATTTTGAGTGAGGACAAGGAATCCAGCATAATATTTTTTGAGCCTTTGAAGGGCCATGTCATGTTTCTTTTCACTCTATGCATTCTCTTGGCTTCAAGCACCACTGGCATGTGTGTTAGTCCTGAGTCCACGTTCCTCTTGTGGGTACCACTGGTTGGATTGCCATCTTCACCTCCCTCTCCCACAGTAATCTCAAACTCAACATGATTTTTCTGTCTTGGGCTGAGTTTTCCAGAAAGTGGAGCCTGAGACAAAGACTTATGTATTGTCTTAGTCACAGTTCTCCAGAGAACAGAACCAAAAAGATTGTGTGTGTGTGTGTGTGTGTGTATAAATATATACAAAATTTATTGTAAGGAATGGGTGCATGCAGTTATGGAAACTGGCAAGTCCAGAATCTGTAGGATGGGTCAGCAGGCTGAAGGCCCAAGCAGAGCTGAAGGCCCAAGCAGCTTAAGTCTGACTGCCATCTGCTGTTGAATTCCCTTTTGCTTGGGGAAGGGCAGTCTTTTGTTATATTTAGTCCTTCGACCAGTTAGATGAGGCCCACCCATGTTATGGAGGGCAATCTGCGTTACCGAAATCCACTGGCTTTACTGTGAACCTTATTTAAGAAATACCCTCACAGAAATATCCAGGATAATGTTTGACCACATGTCTGGGCACCATGGCCCAGCCAAGTTGACACATAATATTAACCTTCATATATGTAAATAGCTTATGTGGGAAAGTGATCCCCAGGAGAAGTGAGGGAAAAAGAGCATGAAACGAGGAAGTGGGGAGATCCAAAACAAAGAGGAATTCTAAGGTTGGTCATGGGAAACTGGCTGATTCGAGGCTGGGTGGGGGAAACATTTTTTTCCATCAGCTCTCAGCCTCTACTGGTTACCTTGAAAGCAGAAATCATATCCAGTCATCTCTTCACATGCACATCACGGAAGTCTCAGCTTGAACCAAAAGGTGC